>NC_140935.1:161104637-161704637 GCF_014529385.1 Adiantum capillus-veneris
ATCCATATGCCCAGATCTCAGATACAATTATCTATGCTTGTATTAAGTAAGTGTTACTATCTTGCTAACTTTAAAAACTCAGATCATAGGTGTACTAACTCAGGTACACTCCCTGCAGTTTGATCAAAAGTCAACTTCCACCGCACACCCACACGGAAGTGTTTCTTCTTGATCCACAAATGTCAATGATTATTAGACAGAAGAACAGTCCATCTGGCACATTTGAGAGTTGGTTTCTCCACTGTGCTATGCTGGAAGTAATTGTCATCATCTTCCATATGAGAACAACCATCACTGGAGTCTCATATGCCTTGATGTTGAGCAGCCAGTAGTGTGGGTGTTCAATTCAATAAAAGGAACCCACCCTGAAATTAGGTTGTAAGTGTTATGTATCAAATTCCTTGACATAGCAAAGAGGAAGTTTTATGAAGAAATACTTGATAGCATCAAGATAAAGCAACAATATCTTATTGAGATGTCTTCTCCATGCAGAATATGTCCTGCAAAGCTACTTTGCATTAAAACCTTTCATGACTAAGGTAACCATTTGGCAATGCATTCAGTCAGTTTTGGTTTTCTTTATACAAGACTTCTCACCATGTAGTCTTTCAAATTTGCAGAGTGCTGTGAAAAACTACACATATGATTATTTGTAAAGATATCGGGTAAGTCTAATACAACACCTGCTCACTATGTCGAACCCCAGAGAGCGTGAAGATAGGGGCTTGGACGACCACACACTTGATATAACAATACATGATGAGCCACCATGACAAACTCCTGCATCAGATACAGTGGAATCACAACGGGCCGAGGGGGTCATATCAGCCGAAGATGAAAGAGCCGAGGATGAAGAAAGGTCAAATGAGCATATGGAAGGTGCTAGTGTACAAGCAGAGGGGCTTATGGAGGAGACAATGAAAGAGCCAAGTAGGCCAGTGGAGGAGCCAAAAGAGCCCATGGATGAAACCTTGGATGAGGAAAGCAGGCCTACGGATGAGCTAAAGGATATGGTGAGGCAAGGATGGATGAGGAAAGCAGGCCAACGGATGAGCAAAAGGATATGGATGATGCAAGCCGGCCAATAGAGGCAGAGGAAAAGACCTTGGACGAAACCCTGAATGAGGCAGAAAGAGCCATGGGGTAGACCCTTGATGAATATGAGAATGATGACTACGACGATGAAGCTAAAGCAGAGGATAGTAACAACGACAACAACACTATAGAGACCTAGTATGGACCCTTGCTACCTGTAGATACGGTTGTTCCGGTGATGTCTATTCAAGTATGGAAAAATATGTTCAGCTTCTAACTACTTATATGTACTTGTTAACTTTTACATAGGTTGATTATCTTGGACATCAATGGATTGCTGCTGATGCGCATGCCTTTGGGTATTGCAGACCCTTTCGAGGATTTGCAAACATTTCGGATGGGAACTTGTCAAGTCATGGTTTGTCCAGGAACCAAAGAATTTATTCAGTTTCTTCTTTCGCGCTTTAGAGTTGCCATATGGTTTTCAATGCAAAGGCAAAACTTGACGCCACTAGTTACAATAGTTTGCGGTGTATGCGGTGCTCACACGTCAGATTTTTCCTTTTTGTATGATCAAAGAAAATGTGTTACCATCGAGGGCCACTACCACCCTAAAAAACCACACTTACCTCTTTTGTACAAACGGTTTAGCCAAATGAATGTACCCTTTGATGCAAATAATACACTACTGATTGATGATACTCCTGAAAAGGGAGAACTAAATCCACCAGGAACAACTATCTCGATCACCACCCTCTTTTGAGGGGCATACCTTTGATTTTTACCTTGAAGATATTTTGATTCCATACTTACAGAAATTGTATCTCAGTCCATTGTTCACGGATGAGTTTGTACTTTCTAATGAATTAAGATGACTCTTCTATCATGTCTTTGTCTTGCCTAACATTGAGAGAGAGAGAGAGAGAGAGAGAGAGAGAGAGAGAGAGAGAGAGAGGTGGCAATGGCTAAAGAAATGTATTTCAAGAACACTTATATTCACAGAGCACAATTGACAAATGAGCTCAAAAACTTCATGTATTGAAAGTCATTCGTATACACTTGGGTTCACAAGAATCTCTGTTACATTGACACTATTTCAACCCGACCATCCAACTCTTTGCACAAAATATCTTTTTCCCTACGTCGCATCACCTTACGGCCAGCTAGGAAAAAGGAAAAATTTGAAAGGTCCCTGTCCATTGACTCTTCAATTATGTCGTGCCGCAACTGCAGAAGACTGCATAGCTCCCTTATTGTAACCACCAACATTAGGCCTTGCTCTTTATCAATCACTTCCACATCCATAGCAGCATTATCTTCCAAACCTGCAGAAACCTGGTCCATAGGAATGTACTTACCTCTGAGCATTTGTGATCGTATATACCAAAAGGAGACTAACAGTGATTGGCTTGCAATCATGTACTTGACAACTAGAGTGTCAAGCACGACCTCGCACCGTATGTCAATCTCTTCCTTTACATTGTAGTTATGAAACAACTCTATGAACAGTGTAGGAGGACAAAAGTTTGCAATTCTAACCAGTTTGGTGGGAATAGAGCTACGTAGAGACCTCTGTATATCCTTGTAGAGCTTACTTCGCATTGCCTCCACCATTGTTTCCTCAGGAACTGGCCATTCCACAGTGTTCCAGTCGGTTGGTAGAGGCACTTTCACCAACATGCCATTCTTATTCCCTGGGCAGAGTTGGTAGAAGTGGTCATAGAAAAATATTCCTTCATCAGCTAGGCTTTTGCTTCTTCTCCCTGAATACTGTAGAGAACCAATGTGGGCATGAACAACAAGGAAGAGGCCTATTATGCACTCCACAGGCTCCCATTGCTCATAAGAAGAGGGATAAACATCTGCAAATAAACTAAGAGTATCAATAAGTCAAAATGACAAATCTAATGTAGTTGAGATGTGAAGAATAGAGCCATTTCTCATAAGAAGAGGGATAAACATTGCAAAATATATAAGAAAAGTTATAATGAGAATATCAATAAGTGAAATGACAAATCAAATACAGTTCAGATGTTAAGAATACTTACAATTGCAACGTGGTTGATGTATATCTGACACATTTCCACCGTTTGCTATCACGTCTGGATGGGTAAACACATGCTGAACAAGAACTTCCTTTACAAATCTTTTGCCGATTTTAACTTTGAAATCCAACACTCTGGCCTTCCATGCTGAGCGGTAAACATTGATAGCATTAGACCTCTTGGGTCTTCTTGGTTGCATGAGGACCCATGAACCTTTGTTTATCCTTTGTCCAACCCATTGGTTCTCTGCAGTTATTGAAGTTGATATTATAATTGAGGATATGCTACTACTTGGTTTTCTAGGCAAAGTGCAGGTGTTGGTAGTTGGTGTGAGAGACCATAAACACCTAGAGCTTCTTGGGCGAGAAGACGTGGAAGCCATAGCTCTGAGAGAAAAGCTTTAGTGGAGGGAGATTCACTTTGAAAGCATTCTAATGGAGGGAAAGTGTTTTAGAATTCCAATATCTTGTGCGGGCTTAATGGTCACCCTCCAGTACGTTAATGACCATAAGAGAATATCAGTAGTGGGACCACACACGCACCTAACAGCTCGATAAAAGCAAAGAAGTTACGATGCCACAATCCTAAATTCGTGAAATTTTTAAGGATATTTTCTTATTTTTTGAGTCTTTCCACGTACTTTCCTACGTAACGTAGCCCTCCTGCTCATTGGACGCGCTCTATTTTTCTCTGTCCTTCATATGGCCTTCCAAATGACCTTTGAAATTTCCTAATGTATGTGCTTCAACTCCCACCAATTTGGGGTCGTTAAGAGCCCATGTCAAATAGTGCTGAAGGTGGAAGGCCGCTGTGAAAGGGCACGGTGGTGGGGCCTTTCATCACCAAATTGCCTTTCCCCTACCGTATAGTAGGTGCGTGAGCCTTTATATAGAGGCCCGTGGGAACTTCTTTTCTGATTTAAGATAAAAGAGTCTGCATCATCTTATCAAGAATTAGAAGAGGGAGCGAGCGAGTCGTGAATTGCTTGATTAAAAGCAGGGCTCAGCTCAATGAACACTGATCAGTAGTAGTATTTGTTTCATTAGCAGGAGGCAGCTGCTTACTGCCTTGACGAAATGGGCACGCTCGCTGCTGCTGCCCTAGCCTCATCATCACTATCCCTCAAAAGCACAACAGGGCACATCCTCTTCTACCCCGTAGCCAGCCTCACCTTTGACAGCAAGCCCACCACCGGCCCCCATGCCAGAGCTATCTTGCAGAGCAGCCCCCTTGTTGATGCCTCTAACCCCAAGATCAATCAGAATAACCCCACAGTTACCCATAATGGCACCTTGGTGGACGAGACCACCCCC
Organism: Adiantum capillus-veneris; assembly: GCF_014529385.1. Taxonomy (NCBI): domain Eukaryota; kingdom Viridiplantae; phylum Streptophyta; class Polypodiopsida; order Polypodiales; family Pteridaceae; genus Adiantum; species Adiantum capillus-veneris. The sequence goes on from NC_140935.1 coordinate 161,109,031, forward strand.
AAGCTTACCCATCATGCCAGCTCCCTCTCAAATGGAACCAATACGCAGATTCTTCAGAGCACTCATGATCAGGCGTCTCCCCTTCCTGCCATCCGTCCCCCCGCCCAGCTGAGCCTCGACGAGCTCCTTCGCCATGACTTCGAGAATGCCGGAAGCTTCCCCGAGGCCATTTGCAATGCGGCCGACACCCTTATCACTCAATTCCTCTCCCCTGCAGAGCTCCTTCCCTCTGTCGATCCTCAAGTGCAGCTAATTGGCAACTGCGCTCCCGTGGCAGAAACTCCTCCGACCCCCTGCTCTGTTGTGGGCAAGCTCCCATCTGATCTCAATGGCGCCTACTTGCGAAATGGGCCCAACGCCACTCACCTACACCGTGGGGAAGGCTACCATGTTTTTGACGGCAATGGCATGATACATTCTGTGAAGATTAAGGATGGGAAGGCGACATATTGTGCGCGTTATGTCAAAACCTCGCGCTTTCGACAGGAGGAAGCAGCAGGGCGTCCGCTGTTTCCAAAATTCTTCGGCGGTATGTCAGGCATACCGGGTGTGGCGCGCACTGCTGTGGTAGCCTTAAGAACAGTCTTTGGTTTACTGGATGTGAGCAAGGGGTGGGGGTTGTCTAACACTAGTGTGGGGTTCTTCAATGGGAAGGTGCTATCCCTTTCTGAAGATGACATCCCTTATGTAATCAAGGTCACAGAGTCCGGCGATCTTGTCACGGTTGGAAATTTCAAGCTACCAGGCACATCTAACATGTGTGCTCACCCAAAATTTGATGCATCCACAGGGGAGATGTTTGCATTCAGCTTCACACCTCCTTCGTTGCCCCCTTTCTCATTCTTCCGAGTCTCTGCAGATGGTATCAAGTCCAGGGATGTCCCTGTCCCACTCCTTGATATCCCCCTAGTCCATGACTTTGCCATAACTCGTAGATATGTCGTCTTTCCTGACAATCAGCTTGTCATTAGGCCTGTGGAGTCTGTCAGAGGGAAGAGTGCTTTGGCCGCCGATGACACGAAGACGCCGAGGTTTTGTCTTCTTCCACGGTATGCCCTGCCAGATGAGGCATCTCGAAAAGCCCAATGGTTTGAAGCACCAGGATGCAACTGTCTACATTATATAAATGCATGGGAGGAGGGTGATGAAGTGGTGATTGTCACACCGGTACTCTCTCCTCCTGAAGTCATTCTGGAGGTGCCCGCGGTGAACTTAGCATGCACACTATCAGAAATCCGGCTCAACACGATGACTGGGACGGCACAGGTGCGGACGTTATGGGTGGGGAACTCTGAGTTTGGGACACTGAATCAGAAGTATGTGGGGAGGAGATGTAGGTATGTGTACCTAGCAAATGGGTATTTTCCTCAATTCACAGGAGTGGTGAAGGTGGATCTGTGCTTTGGCGGGGGGGAGGCGGTGGTGGCGAGGAGGGAGTATGGAGAAAAGTGCATAGGAGGGGAGCCATTTTTTGTGCCGAGGAAGAGTGAGGATGTAGGGGAGCAGCTGGAAGAGGATGATGGCTACCTTCTCTGCTATGTGCATAATGAGAGGACGGGGCTTTCGGAGATGCTGGTGATGGACGCCCGCTCTGCGTCTTTGAACGTTATAGCGTCTGTCCAGCTGCCATCCCGCGTGCCTGTGGGCTTCCATGGCTGGTTTGTTAGTGAAGAGCAGCTTGCTCAACAAGCCTAACTTGTGAGCAGCTATAACTATAGTTGGTTTAACACATATGTACAGTAGATAGATCCCTTTCATTTGTCCCCAAGTTGTGATTATGGTTATATATTGTAAAAATTGTTGTATAGTAGAAGGTTTTTACATCCACCAATGCGTCCAAATTTTGGAGGTTTTGTTACCCTCCAATTTAAAATTTAGAGGTAATGAGTTTTCTACCATCAGCACCATGAGGAAGGGTGGATATATAACCATGCATTTAAAACTGCACATTGTTGTACGTTACACCCTCGAGAGGTAGCCACAAGAAGATTTAGAAATTTTCTCATGTAGGAAAAGGGAGCCTTTTTCAGTGTTTTTCATACAATGCATAACATCATGAGCTTCTGCTCAGAAGGCACGCAGACTTAGCTAGGTACGATTGGGGGCAGGGGACCACCTGCCCCCCACTGGGCCAGTGGTCCCTTGCCCCCAATCGCACCTAGCTAGGTATGCTGTGCCTCCCTCACAATGTTGAGGTAAGTTATAATGTGGGAATTATTGTGAGAATCTGTCCAAAACTTCTTGTGAGCTAGAGTGGGAACAACCTAGGATACACCCATTGAGAACGCAGCTTGTGAGCCTCGAACCCTCAACATTGGGTTCACACTTCACCAATGGAGCCACTTCTTGGGTAGTTTGGAGGTAAATTTCAAAATTTGTAGGTGGGATTACAGTGATGTGAAGTCATTTCAGGACGTTTGGCGAACACTTTCACATGACGTTACCTCTACAATGGCAAGCCTTGCACCTGCCGCGTTCAAGTGTCAGGGCTATACCCATTTTGTGTAGCTTGTCATTGGCAATGTTTTAGCACTGTCAGCTGTAGTATGTCTTGCAAGTCCATGTAAGCCCCTATACTAGTTTCTTCTCCTTTTCTTCTCCTCAACTAAGACGAGGGATAGATAGTGTAAATTAATTTTTTTTAACCAAATAAAGAAATGCCCATCTTCCGAATGTTAGTGGGCACATACTCTCCAAAAGGTCTCATATTAGGCTCTATGCCGTTTCTATTCAAAGTTCGTCAGCTATGTTATTTGCTTTATTGATCCAAAGTGTAAAACTTTCACATGGCTTTGTGTAATGTAAAGTACCTAGGGTAAAACACCCAACTTAAGGCCACCTAAGAAAGGTGATGAATTGCGACCAGTCTCATGCACTGTTTTCAGCTTGGGAGGGTGCAATCAAAAGCTGAGCGCAAGGGCTATTAGCTGTAGAAGCGATGCCGCGAACATTGAAGGTTGCAGGACACACGAGATGGAACAAAATTCCATGTGTAATAAAAAACGCCATGAATAGGGAGACGCCATGGGGCGTAAGTTGAGCCAATGAGCCACCAAGGCTTGAACTCGAGATCCAACGGCATGCATTCAATCGTCGCTTGCCCTAACCAACCCAACACCCGCTTGATTGTGTCTCAAACTTGGAGCAAAACGGCTTTATTTTAGGCTGTCCACGGGTCCCATCAAAGGGGGCCGGTTTTTTATTGGCCCCTTTACCCTATGAGTATATTATGAGCATGCTATATTGGGGATCACAGGTGGACATCAATTGATTTATACACTGCGCCTACCATGGTTGAAAGTGATGTTCTAGGCCAAAGTTCAATTATCTCTCGTCTTATTTCTTGTTTGTTCACATTCTTCATGCCAACGTTTTGTAGAAATGCCGCTATCTTCAAAATGTTAGTGGGTATACACTCTCCTATGGTCTCATATTAGGCATGGAATCTTGTTAAATGCAGGATGTATTCAAAGTGACTGTGAGGGCTTTCAAGAAGTTCATCAACTATGTTATTTTCTTTGATGTATCAAATGACATTATGAGATCATGTATAATAAGATCCAAAGTGTGAGACTTTCACATGGTTTTCTATACTATAAAGTGCATAAAATGAAAGAACGCATTGTGAGCATGCTATGTTGGGGATTACATGTGGACACCAAGTTAGCTCTACACTATGCTTAGCATGGTCCAAAGTGATGTTCTTGGCCATTATTCAATTCTCTTATTTATTATTTCTTGCTTTTTCACGTACTCATTACACTTCATGCCAACGTTATGTAAATGGAAAGTGCTCTTATTAAGTAAGCATTTGATTCGATAGTATATTATGCTCATGGTCTTGATGCTGCTATATTGAGCATCAGGGTTGTGCATAATTATTGTACAAGAGTCATCACACTAAATGCCAACCTTGCAATCAAATCTCATCTCAATTTATCATTTGAGTGTGTTACCATGGTGCATGATAACTAACAGTGTGGGGACCAAGCCACTTCGGCTTCCCTTGGCCCCATTTAGGTCACGAAAGTTAGCAAGAGGGGCATCACAATCCTCAACTCATCTCACTCGTTAAAGCTGTAAGAGAAACCCATTGCACGTCCTTCTTAGACGTATTTGTTGTAGATGTTGAAGAGGGGTAGGTTGCTTAGATAGCTTGCTAGGAGAATCCCCATGTGCTTAAGTGGAAGGGAGGAAGTTGGTGGGCCCTTGGTAGGATCCTTGCTAGAACAATTTTTATGAGTAGACCTTGCATCACACAATAGAAAGAGCACTTGGCATGCACTTGTAGCACAAGTGTTAGGCCAAGGGTCCACTCCCTATTGACATAGTAATAGATCTACATGGTAGGGTTTTGTTTGGCACATGTTGTTAGACACAAGGTGTGAAACATGGTCTAGGAACTCATGGAGTTTGATTTAGCTAGTGTGAAGAAAGGCTTACAAGGTTCCCTCTCATTCATGTCGCTAAATGTTTCCCATTATCTCCACATGCAAGTTCATCTCGTTCTTGATAAATATCCTATTTTCTAACATCTTTAGGTGAGACATATTCCACATATGGAGAATATGAGTCTCTAGGGCTGACTCTTGCATCTTTTATTCAATATTGTGTCATGACAAAGTCCTTAAGTGTTGGTCAAATCCGTATATTAGACTTTTGTGTGCATGTAGTATCGGGAACAATTTTAGTGGCCAAGAATTATCGAATACCTAGTAAAACTTGTTAAGATTACAAGTATTGTTGAACAACATTGACGGAGGGTTGTTTATGCATATAGCAAGGCTATGTTGTGTTAATGAAAATATTTCATGTTTATAGTTTGTACCTAGATGTGATTCATTTTCACATTCTATTATGGTCCAAATGTGTTGTAATTGGACCATAATAGAATTCATTTTTACATTTTATTAATGTCCAAATGTGTTTCACATAGTAATTATCGTGGGAAGTATTTACTAGAGCTATTTATGTGTATTATTCCTTCCTCTTCCATGTGTGCTATGAGCATAATATCCGCCATAAGGATTGGCAACTATAGTTATGAAAATGTAGGTTCGGATAAACTCTTGCAAAATGCATGCACACTAGGTGTTATAGGCACTATTGTTTAGCAAAGGTAGATTTGGAGGGGCATGTAAATTCATGAAAGTGATAGCCTATGAAGCATTTTGCACCACATGTTCAATATCTCTATGGGATTTATTATGGGTCTACCAATCACCACTGAACACTAGTGAGCCTATGTTTACCAATCATTTATGTCTATAAGCAGTAGGAAGCAATCCAATTGGAAAGATTATCTCTCTAAATTGGAGTTTGCTTATCATAATGTAAAGCATGTTGCAACTAGGTTTATTCCCTTCATGTTTATGTTAGGTTTTCAATTGATAGTTATGGTTGGGTTATCTACCGATTGATCTATACACTGCGCCTACCATGGTTGAAAGTGATGTTCTTGGCCAAAGTTCAATTATCTCGTCTTATTTCTTGTTTGATCACATACTTCATGCCAACATTTTGTAGAAATGCCGCTATCTTCAAAATGTTAGTGGGTACACACTCTGCTATGGTCTCATGTTAGGCATAAAATCTTGTTAAATGCAGGATGTATTCAAAGTGACTGTGAGGAATTTCAACAAGTTCATCAACTATGTTATTTTCTTTGATGTATCAGATGACATTATGAGATCACGTATGATAATTGATCCAAAGTGTGAGACTTTCACATGGTTTTCTATACTCTAAAGTGCATAAAATGAAAGAACGCATTTTGAGCATGCTATGTTGGGGATTACATGTGGACACCAAGCTAGCTCTACCCTACGCCTAGCATGGACCAAAGTGATGTTCTTTGCCATTATTCAATTCTCTTATTTCTTATTTCTTGTTTTTCATGTACTCATTACACTTCGTGCCAACATTGTGTAGATGGCAAGTGCTCTTATTAAGTAAGCATTTGATTCGATAGTATATTATGCTCATGGCCTTGATGCTGCTATATTGAGCATCATGGTTGTGCATAATTATTGTACAAGAGTCATCACACTAAATGCCAACCTTGCAATCAAATCTCATCTCAATTCATCATTTGAGTGTGTTACCATGGTGCATGATAACTAATGTGTGTGGGGACCAAGCCACTTCGGCTTCCCTTGGCCCCATTTAGGTCAGAAATGTTAGCAAGAGGGGCATCACAATCCTCAACTCATCTCATTCATTAAAGCTATAAGAGAAACCCATTGCACTTCTTCTTAGACGTATTTGTTGTAGATGTTGAAGAGGGGTAGGTTTCTTAGATAGCTTGCTAGGAGAATCCCCATGTGCTTAAGTGGAAGGGAGGAAGTTGGTGGGCCCTGTTGGGGTATAAAGCCCAATGTGGTCGCCCAGGTAAGTGGGCGGGCCGCCAGGTATGTACACATATCCTTTTGTAAAAACCTAATAAGAACTCACTATGCTCTACACATTACAGTAGAGCGAGTTCACCATATCGTCGTGCTCTTCTTCTCGCACTCTCTCTCGCGTCGCACTTCCTCTCGTACTCCTTCAACTGGTATCAGAGCTCAGATCGAGGCTCGGGGCAGCACTGCATGAGGCTAGAGTCACCAACTCACATTGGAGTGAAATTCGACAGGCGAAGACACGGCCCCAAATCTCGTGGGTAAGTCCGAAGGGCTTGGTGTTGTCAGAATTTCATTTTGAGGTCATCTCGGCCACCGTTCGGCTTCGACAAAGGTCTGCGCAGGCCATTTTCGACTACGTGGTCTCGACGGGTGCAGATCCGACTCTGCAAATTTGGGGTTTTTGGCCTACAACTGCAGGTGCTGAGGATATCGACACTCCCAGAGTGTTGATTTGTGGCTGTCTACACATCGAAGGACGACTCACAGTTCTTGGAGGCGTGCCACATACGACACGGGTGCATCTACACAGACTGTAGGCGACATCCACTAGTTCATCAGGTAGCTTGTGTTTGCTGCTTGATATTCCAGATTTCATCCTGACATTGCAGGTACTTCCACATGGGATGTATTGTCAGAGTTGATGTATGTCTGTTGAGGGTTTGCTGGCTGTGAGTCACGCAGCAAACAACCGCCGCAGCGGTTATAGCATATAGTGGGAAATTTGTGGATGTATGACTTTGTGGGAAGTCTATGTACTGTCAGATTTACTGCAGCCTTTGTTGAGGGTCGAGTGAGGTTTTATTGAGCTGGGGGATTCTCGAATGTTGAGATCCTTTCGGTGATACAGGTCTTGGAGAGATCCCTCAAGCACCCTTAGATAGGCAGCTAGGATGTATTGACTGTGAGTTAGACAATTGGGATTGCATCTTTGATTTACTGCCGTTGAGGCATTGTCGCAGTCTATGCTTATAGGACAGTGACAGGACAGTGAGAGACAGTACAGGTGCAGGACAGGTTTACCTGCAGCTTACAGTGTCAGAGAGACAGTGTTTTTTGAGTTGTTTTTGAGTACACCAGAGCCATTTTACAAAGGATACTCTGCCGAAATTTATGCAGAATCTGAAGCTTTCTTGGTTCATTTGACAAGTTGATATTGGTTCAGAGGTCAGTTTACGGGGGAAACTCTGCCGAATTTTTCCCAGGAAAGTAAACCATTGTGAAGCGTAGCTATGGCTGTTGGATCACAGGACACTGCTCTTTACAATATCAAGAAGCTGGATGGAACCAATTTCCCATTGTGGAAGAAGCATATTTGGCACGTGTTGGTACAAAAGAAGCAGATAAAACCTATAAAGCTCAAGGGGATAAAACCAGAAGATATGGACGAAGATGAATGGAGCGAAATGGATGAATTGGCACTTTCTACCATTATGCTGACTCTGGCAGAAAGCGTTTACTTCAATGTAGCAGACGAGATGTCGGCTTATCAAGCATGGTTAAATCTGAGTGATCTTTATGAGAAGAAGAGTGCATATTCACAGGTATACTGGCTTAAGAAGCTTGTTGACTTGAAGATGAAAGAAGGGACACCTATGTCCAATCATCGGAATGAATTCAACACAATCTACAGTCAGTTGTCAGCTCAAGGTGTCAAGTTTGATGAACCTGTTAGAGCTATGTTCCTGTTGATCACATTGCCGGAAAGTTGGGACACTTTTCGCACAGCTTTGAGTAATTCTGCACCTCCAGATGGTTTGAACATAGCAGGTGTAGAAGGAAGTCTGCTTACGAAGAAACCAATAGAAAGACAATGGACAAAGGCAAAGGAACAGCCTTAGTTGTCAGGGGAAGGACCAAAGAAAAGTACAAAGGTGGAAAGAGGAATCAGTCTCGTAGCAAGTCCCGCAGTGCTAAAGGCAAGAGTGACATAGAATGCTACCATTGTGGCAAGAAGGGTCACATGAAAAGAGACTGCAGAGAATGGAAAGCAGAAAAAGGCAAAGAGAAAGCTGAAGACCATGGTGAGAAGAACAAGTCCTCATGAAGATTCAAGAAATAAATGTGACAAACACTGTTGCAGAGGATGACAGTCTAGTGTCAGGAGACATCTACTTCTTGAAGAATACAATGGACTCAGCTCTTCTTACAGCATCTGATGGAAATGCACTGAGTGACTGGATTATAGACTCAGGGGCATCACTTCATGTGTCTCCAAACAAGGAGTGGTTTACCTCTTATGTGACCACTAAAGATCATGTTCGGCTAGGCAATGGGCAGACATGTGAGATCTTAGGTGTTGGAGATGTTCAATTGAAGTTTCAGAATGGCTCTTCTTTCACGCTGAAGAATGTGAGACATGTTCCCGCAATTACAAAGAGCTTGATCAGCACAGGTTTACTTGATGATGCTGGCTACGTCACCACTTTTGGACAGAACATGTGGAAGATATCCAAGGGTTCTATGACAGTAGCACATGGAGTAAAGTCTGGAGGACTTTACATGATTTATGTATCAAATGTCTCTAAAAATGTAATCAATGTAACCGAGCAGCCGAACGTTTCTTTGTGGCATAGCCGGTTAGGACATATGTCCAAGAAGGGAATGGAAATCTTGTCTCGTTCTGGTTATTTGCCTGGCTTTTCATTTAATGATTTTGAATTCTGTGAACATTGTCTGTATGGTAAGCAAACACAGCAGCCACATAAGCATAGAAGCAGTAGAAGAGATACACAGTTGGCACTTGTTCATAGTGATTTGTGTGGACCTATGCCTAACCTATCTCTAGGGGGAGCTTCTTACTTTATGACATTTATAGATGATTACTCGAGGAAAGTATGGGTTTACTTTCTCAAGCACAAGGATGAAGCGTTTAGTGTTTTCAAAACGTTTGTGACACTTGTGGAGAATCAGAGTGGCAAGAAGCTTAAATGCTTACGCACTGACAATGGTGGAGAGTATGTTTCAAAGGCCTTTCAGGACTTTTGTGAGTCAAAAGGTATAAAACGTGAACTTACTGCTCCTTACAATCCTCCTCAAAATGGTGTTGCTGAGAGGATGAATAGGACCATACAAGAGAAGGTCAGAAGTATGTTGTCTAATGCACAATGCCAAATGGGTTTTGGGCTGAAGCTGTATCAACAGCTGTTCATCTTGTAAATAGATCTCCTAGCAAGGTTTTGCAGAAGGATTCAGTGCCAGAGATGGTATGGTCAGGCAAAATGCCCTCATACAAGCATCTCAGAGTCTTTGGCTGTGAGGCATATACTCACGTTCCAAAGGAATTTAGGAACAAACTTGAGCCAAAGAGTAGAAAGTGCATCTTTCTAGGCTATGGTAATTCTGGTGAGATGGGGTACAGACTTTGGGATCCCGAATCCAGAAAGGTTGTCCGCAGCAATGATGTTCACTTTAATGAATCCAAATATCATTCTAAACCAGAGAGGGTTGAGGAGATTAGAAGAGTTGTCTTCCAAGAAGATGGACCTGCACGTGCAAGACAAAATGTCAGGGCTCAAGAGGAGCAAGGACAGGATAGAGTGGAACCACAGGTTGTGGCTGAGCCTGAGCCACCTATTGTGCGTAGATCTGGACGTGTCACGCGACCTCCTGATAGGTTTGTTCCATCTATGAACTATGTCATGTTGACTGATTGCAATGAGCCTTCATGTTACAAGGAAGCAGTGCAAATGAAGGACTCCGGGAATTGGCAATTGGCCATGCAGTCAGAGATGACAGCTCTGCATAAAAACCAGACATGGAAGCTAGTTAAATTACCACGGGGCAAAAAGGCTCTACCTTGTAAATGGGTTTACAGGTATAAGATCACCGCTCATGATAGTCAGCCAAAGTACAAAGCAAGGCTTGTTGCCAAGGGCTTTAAGCAAGAACAAGGCATTGACTTTGATGAAGTCTTCTCTCCGGTGGTCAAGATGACTACATTGAGATGCTTTCTTGCATTGGTTGCCATATTAGATTTGGTGTTGCACCAAATGGATGTCAAGACAGCGTTCTTGCATGGTGATTTAGATGTGGAAATTTACATGCAGCAGCCAGAAGGGTTTGTTGAGAAAGGCAAGGAAGATTGGGTATGCCAGTTGTTAAAGAGTCTTTATGGCTTTAAAACAATCACCGAGGGCATGGTACCATAAATTCCACAAGTTTATGCTTTCTCAAGGCTACAAACGTAGTGAGTTCGATCACTGTCTATATACAAAGAAGGCTAAGGATGGTAGTTGGCTGATCCTTATTTTGTATGTGGATGACATGTTGATTGCTGGCAAGCACTTGGAAGAAATTTCAGCTTTGAAGTCAAAGATGGCAAAATCGTTTGACATGAAAGACATGGGTGAGGCAAGTCATATACTTGGTATGCGCATTGAGAGAGACAGATCAAAGAAGTTGATTTGGTTATCTCAAACAGAGTATATTGACAAGGTTTTGCAACGTTTCAATATGGAGAAGGGAAAGGCACTGAGTGTTCCATTGCCACCATATGTGAAACTTAGCAAACAAGATTGTCCTGTGTCTGAGGAAGAACAGGCTGAAATGGATAAGATTCCATATGCGTCTGCAGTGGGTAGTTTGATGTATGCAATGATTGCTACTCGCCCAGACATTGCATTTGCAGTGGGAGTAGTAAGTCGATACATGTCAAACCCAGGCAAGAAACATTGGGAGGCAGTGAAAGGAATATTGAGATACCTGAAAGCTACAAAGAGTATGCGTATATGCTATGGGAGTCAGGAGCTAAGTGTAAAGGGTTTTACAGACTCAGATTATGCAGGTGACTTAGACAACCGAAGGTCTACGTCAGGGTATGTCTTTACATTGGCTGGTGGAGCAGTATCATGGCGTTCTAGATTACAAGATTGTGTTACTCAGTCTACTACAGAGGCTGAATATGTTGCAGCATCAGAGGCATGCAAAGAATCAATTTGGCTTAATCGACTAGTAACAGATTTGGGAATCAAAGAAGAGATGCCTGTGTTATATTGTGATAGTCAAAGTGCTATACAATTGGCTCGCAATCCAGTTTATCACTCAAAGACAAAGCATGTGGATGTGAAGTATCATTTCATCAGGGAAATGCTCGAGGATAAGCAACTTCAGCTTGTCAAATTTCACACCACAGAAAATCCTGCTGATCTACTTACAAAAGGACTTACCTCAGAGAGCTTTGCGCATTTTCGCAAGCAGTTAGGTGTAGGGTAGTACATCACTTCTCTACATCTCTTGTATATTAGCTTGTATAGTAGCTTCTCTCACACTTAAAGTACCACATTGGAATTTAAGTGGGAGGTTGTTGGGGTATAAAGCCCAATGTGGTCGCCCAGGTAAGTGGGCGGGCCGCCAAGTATGTACACATATCCTTTTGTAAAAACCTAATAAGAACTCACTATGCTCTACACATTACAGTAGAGCGAGTTCACCATATCGTCGTGCTCTTCTTCTCGCACTCTCTCTCGCGTCGTACTTCCGCTCGTACTCCTTCAAGCCCTTGGTAGGATCCTTGCTAGAACAATTTTTATGAGCATACCTTGCATCCCACAATAGAAAGAGCACTTGTAGCACAAGTGTCAGGCCAAGGGTCCACTCCCTATTGACATAGTAATAGATCTACATGGTAGGGTTTTGTTTGGCACATGTTGTCAGTGACAAGGTATAAAACATGGTCTAGGAACTCATGGAGTTTGGTTTAGCTAGTGTAGAGAAAGGTTTGCAAGGTTCCCTCACATTCACGTCGCTAAATGTTTCCCATTATCTCCACATGCAAGTACATATCGTTCTTGATGGATATCCTATTTCCTAACATCATTAGGTGAGACATATTTCACATGTGGAGAATATGAGTCTCTAGGATTGACTCTTGCATCTGTTTATTCAATAATATGTCACGAGAAAGTCCCTAGGTGTTGGTCAAGTCCGTATATTAGACCTTTGTGTGCACGTAGTATATCGGGAATAATTTTAGTGGTCAAGAATTATCGAACACCTAGTAAAACTTGTTAAGACTACAAGTATTGTTGAACAACATTGGCGGAGGGTTGTTTATGCATATAGCAAGGCTATGTTGTGTTAATGAAAATTTCATGTTTATAGTTTGTACCTAGATGTGATTCATTTTCACATTCTATTATGGTCCAAATGTGTTGTAATTGGACCATAATAGAATTCATTTTCACATTCTTTTTAATGTCCAAATGTGTTTCACATAGTAATTGTCGTGGGAAGTATTTAGTTTTTTTTCATAGAGCTATTTATGTGTATTATTCCTTCCTCTTCTATGTGTGCTATGAGCATAATATCCGCCATAAGAATTGGCAACTATAGTTATGAAAATGTAGGTTCGGATAAACTCTTGCTAAATGCATGCACACTAGGTGTTATGGGCCTTAGTCTTTAGCAAAGGTAGATTTGGAGGGGCATGTAAATTCATGAAAGTGATAGCCTATGAAACATTCTGCACCACATGTCCAATATCTCTATGAGATTTATTATGGGTCTACCAATCACCAGTGAACACTAGTGAGCCCATGTTTACGAGTCATTTCTGTCTATAAACAATTGGAAGCAATCCAATTGGAAAGATTATCTCTCTAAATTGGAGTTCTCTTATCATGATGTAAAGCATATTGTGACTAGTTTAGTCCCTTCATGTTTATGTTAGGTTTTCAACCTCAATTGATAGCTATTGCTGGGTTGTCTACTGATGAGAAATGGCAGCAAGTCAAGGACTTAATCGATGCTGATGGGTTATATCAGCATGTCACTTTCATGGAAAGTTGAGTAGAGGTATTCTTATATGTTTGGTGATCTATGCTAGATTTTAAGATACTAGGGTGCTAGCCAAAGACCTATAGATTAGGATTTGGGTAGGTGGGATAGTCTCTTAGGCTCTTGGGTGAGAAAAAGAGATATTCACTGGGTCAGTGTTGAAAATTGTGCTAATTTGATGTTTTGGACATTCCATGAACTTTGAATTTTTTTGCATTAGGAGTAGGACAAGTAATTATCCAATTGGAGGTGTCAACCACCTCTTTAATGACCAAGATTTTCCAAAGTGCATCTTAGAGAGATATCTTGTGTATTGGATTTGAATTGTGTTGTGCAAGTTTGCTTGAGTTTGGGGATTAATAGAGTTGCAAAATCTCTAATATGACGCAGAAAAACTCCACAAAAACAATGAGATATAAAAAATCAAAATTTTACACTATAGTCTAGTATCGTGATATTGGACAAGTGAGTTGAAATTGGACATTAATGGTACACTTAGCTCATGCGTGCTATGAACACTATGCATACCAAAATTTGGTCAATTTGGACGTCAAAATTGAGACCAACATAGGAATTCAATCAAAAACTGAAAATAAATTTTTAAAAAATGGAAATTTCTTGAAATAAGATCCAATGTGCACAAGCAATGTCATGGATTCATCAAGCATATGACTATCAATCAAATTAGTTTAGAATAAATCTAAGCCATTGGTGTATTATTACAAGACTGTTCTGGAGCGAGACTAAACTAGAGTGATATGGTATGGAGGAGTGATACTCGACTAGAGAGATATTGGTCTAGAGGGATATTTCTCTTTTAAGCCAAAACTAGAAAGGTTTGAAATTTTTTGGTCACATTCTATACATATGATAGATTTAGCCCGTAAGTGAAGTTAAAATAAATTTTGGACATTTTGATCACCTATAGAGATCGAAAACTAAAATTAGAAAGTTTTCAAAATTGGGCCCTTGGTCAAGATAAAATGATCTAAACTTAGCCAAAATTAGCCACAATACTTAACTTGACCTTTGGAACAAGTGCATCAAGTCAAAACTCTCACAACAAGTCCAAATCTATAGGCAATACTAGACTATTGTTCATAAGGGGGATATCTGACCTAGTAGTCTTGCAGATACACTTAACGTAACAAGTCTTTGAACTAGAGACTAAGATACAAATACAAAAAGCTTATGTTTCTTGGGCCTAAAATTGTTTTGCTTTTGATACATGACTACAAATTGAGTTAGGTATAAATAGGAAAAATGCCACATTAAGAGAAATGTGGACTTTACATGGGCTTTGTAAGAAATCCTAATTTTTAGGGATTAATGCTAATATTGTGTAGGGTTACGGGGACAAGGGCATTCAAGAAGTTAGTTTTGAGTAGGCTTTTCTAGCCTTTTTTTAGACACATGTAGGATGTGGACCTAAGAGGTCACTTTCTCTCTTTAGCTTTTGGAAAGTGAAAGGAGTAAAGGGTGTGTGGCCACATGAGCAAAAACGTGGGTCACTAAGAGCTAAAATTTGATTTTTTTTCAAAAAAAATATTCTTACTCATTTTTGACTTAAAACTCTCCCCCGACATATATACATATCAAAAAATCATTTTTGATCTTTTTTTAAAGCTACAAGCACTGAAAGTCCACTTTTTCTAAAAAAAAATACCAAAAAAAAACAAAACCTTTGTTCTCTTCTCCTCCTCCCTCCTTGCCCCCTTCTCTCCTCCTCCTCCTCCTCCTCCTCTCTCTCTCTCTCTCTCTCTCTCTCTCTCTCTCTCTCTCTCTCTTCCCCCCCCCCCCCTTATCTCCTCCCATGTTCCTCCCTCTCCCTCTTCCCTCTCTCTTTTTATTCTTTGCTTCCTCACGCAACGACAATTTCATGGTGCTCACGGACATCACAAATAGTAGGCCTCCACCACCATGTACTCCGTACAACAAAAGCGTACATATTTACTTGTCCGTGGTGTCGTGGTGTTCGCACCAAAGGCCGCATGTGAGCGTGAGCAAAGGTTATCCCAGGAACGTCGTACCGTCGGTGAGACGAATGTTGATGGTTCTTCAATATCTTGGGAGGGGAGAAGCAGGCTTGTTAGGCTATTGCAATTGGTTGTGTATGGGTGCACGTGCTTCTTTATATTCGGGGATGCACGAACGTCAAGCTCTTCAGCTCAAAACAATGGCATTACAAGAAAGTATTGCCTTTTCGAATAGAGAGGTTGAAACTCTCCAACAACAATTGCACGAAAGCTTGTGAATACCATCACATATTTGAAAGAAACACCCCTTGGTGCAAGATAACAATATACATTTTACTTTTGGTTGTCTTCTTCTTATCATAGAATTTGAAGTCTAAGGTGTTGCCTCTACTTGTTTTGTAGTGCTTGGCACAAAAGGTTGCTTTTGTGCAAAAATAGTGAAAGACTGCAGGTTAGAGAGGTCAAGTGTCACCACTTTTTTGGAGGGCCGCCCTTCCTACCTTCCCTTTCTCCTCTCGCCGCCCATGTGCTTCCTCCTCTTCCCTTGCTCCTCCTCCAACATCCTCCCTCTCCTCCACCTCTTCTCTCTACTCCTCTAACTACCCTCCCTTCCTCCATATCCTCCTCTAGCAACTACCCTCCCTTCCTCAAGGTTCTCCTTTTCTCTCACTCCCTTCTTCCTCTCTCTTTCCCTTTCACTCTATAGCACCTATTCCTCTCTCTCTCTCTCTCTCTCTCTCTCTCTCTCTCTCTCTCTCTCTCTGCTATCCTACCCTTGCCTTCCCTCCTGTCCCACAGTGAGCTGCACCCCCCTTCACCTCTCTCTCTCTCTCTCTCCTCTCTCTCTCTCTCTCTCCCCGTGTGTGTGTGTGTGTGTGTGTGTGTGTGTGTGTGTGTGGTGTGTGTGTGTGTCCACCCTCGCCACCATGCGCTATCACTTGTGCCTCTCGTTTTTTTGTATGTGTGTGTGTGTGGCCACCCTCGCCACCATGCAATATTACTTGTGCCTCTCGTTTTTGTGTATGTGTGTGTGTGTGTGTGTGTGTGTGTGTGTTGAGAGAGAGATGAGAGAGAGAGAGAGAGAGGGCCGATGGGGGGGGGGGGGGGGGAGCAGACAAAAGAGTGAGGGGAAGAAGGATGGGGGGGGACACACACACACACACACACACACAGAAGAAGAAGAAGAAGAAGAAGAAGAATTGTAACATCGTAGAAAACTATCCCAGAGAGACCTCAAAGATTTATCCGGACGAGAGTTGAACTCAAGAATTGTTTATGAGAGAGAGAGAGAGAGAGGGAGAGAGAGGGGGTGAGAGGGAGAGACTGGAGTCTAGATTTTTCTTTAAAAAAAGAGGAAAAGAGAGGGAGTGAAAGGGGACTTAAACCACATATTTCTTTTGGTTTAAGCTGACACTCTCCCTCTTGCCCTCTTTAAAAAAAAAAACTCTACACTCTCTCCCTCTCACAATATTTTCTTCCCCGCCCCCCCCCCCCCCCTCTTCCACACCCGCGTGACAGTCCTCCTCCTCCTCCTCTCTCTCTCTCTCTCTCTCTCTCTCTCTCTCTCTCTCTTCTCACACACACACAACACACACACACACACACACACACATTTTATTTTATAACTAGACATTGTATTAGGTCCACCAAAATTGCATTAGTTGGGTCTCTTAGGTCATTTTGGCATTTGAAAACACTTAATATAGCATTTCATTCCAGTTTCTTTAATATAATGCTTCATTCAATTTGGTTATAGACTCGAGGGACAATGTGGTGGGGGGCAAAGAGAGAGAAAGGGAAGAGGGAGGGGTAGGGGTAGGGGGAAGAGGGAGGGGTAGGGGGAGAGAAAGAGGTGGGGACCAAATAGAGAGAGAGGTGGAACGAGAGAGGGGAATGGGAGGGTTAGGCGCGGAGAGAGAGAGAGAGAGGAAACGGGTTGGAGGGATCATGAGAGGGGGAGGGGCAAGGGGTTTTGATTTAAAAAAATAAAACTCGAAGGCACTAGCGAAATTGTTTATACCTTGGTTTTTGTGTGTGTGTGTGTGTGTGTGAGAGAGAGAGAGAGAGAGAGAGAGAGAGAGAGTAAAAGATATATAGAGAGGGAAAGTCAAGAAGATAGAGGGATAGTGTGTGAGAGAGAGAGAGGAGGTCCTTGGCTACTCCACTAGAGGGAGGGGAGAGAGCAAGATAGATAGTGAAAGATATGTAGAGAGAGAGAGTCAAGAAGATAGAGAGATAGTGTGTGTGAGAGAGAGGAGGTCCTTGGCTACTCCACTGGAGGGAGGGGTGGCAATGGGGGACGGTGGTAGGAGTACGGGCAACACATGGTGGTAGTAAGTTAGCACCACTAACCACCAGTGGTGGGCTAGGATGGTGGTGGTGATGGGTGCTAAGGGGTGGCAATGGGAAGTAGTGGTGGTGGGATGGGAAAAAAAAAAAGCTTGCTGTGTATAGCTTGCTGCATAACCCCATATGAGTTTTTGTTTGAAGAACATGTCTCTAACCCATCATGATACAAGTTGACCTCTTACTATGCTAGTTGAGTGGCATTGTTTGCAGGAATGGCTCAAGGAACTGACATACCATGAAGCTTTTACGGTGGCACAAAGCTCTCCTCAAGAAATGTGGCTCCCACTACACCAAAAATCATTATGCTAACATGGAGAGATCCCTAATAGGACAATACAATAGCTTTTCATGAGCAACACACCCTTTTCTAACACGAGGGCACCCCCACGAAAGATATTTTTATGTGATAGGTCATCCCATGAGCATACCATGTCATAAAATGAATGTAAGAACTATGAGTACACTACCGCTTGGAAGTTGTTCACAAATGTATGTTTATCAAAGTTAATGAGAAGAAATTTAGACTTTTTTGTTTGTTGATGTTTAAGAGCACTCTAGGTCTACCATATTTTAAATTGTTTGATAAGTTAAATAAGATTTATAGTCATTTAAAGTGTAAATTTGTTTTTGTTTGGTAAGTTTGTACATGAGAAGACATGATAAAGTAGAAGAGATCTTGACGGAATAAACCTCGATGAGATTCCTACCATGCACTTGTGACACCATACCTCTCCTTGAACCCTTTGACTTCTATCGTTGTGGGAAGTTTAAGGGGGGCCTATTTTCAAATTTTTAGCAATAACTTTTTTTTGAAGGAAATTTTGGTTATTTTAAAGTTTGTACACAGTTTAAGAGTTTATTCTGATTGTTTTCCTTCAGTTTCAAATTTTGACCGAGTACACTCCTTGGAAGCCACTTTTCAAAGGTATTAGGGCAAGATTTTGGGAAAGTTTTGTATGTGGGAAATGCACTCCTTAACACAATAAAAAACATTGGTTCTTTGAGTATTTTCAGATTCCATGGTTTTAATGCTCGTTGGAACCCGTAGATTAAGGAAAAAGTAAGAAATGTCTGTTTTACATCATTTTTTTTGAAATTTTCACCTTGCACGTTGATTTTTGGAGAATCCGAACAAGATATGATTTTTTCGCACACCTAGTGAGAAGGTAAGGCCTTAATTAAAAAAAAAACTTAACACTTGAATCATGGCCATGCATAAAAAATATGCTTGTATTTGCCATTTTAAGGCCCCAGGGACCCTCAACAAGAGGTGCCACAAGGGCACGCAAAATATCCATCCATTTTTCCTGGATGGCCATTTTGCGCGCCCTTGTGGCCCCTCTTGTTGAGGGTCCCTGGGGCCTTAAAATGACAAATATAGTCTTTTTTAATGCATGGGCATGAGAAGGAAGTGTGAAGTTTGATGTATCCACCCCCCCCTGTCCCCCCCAAACCTTGTATCATGCTCATCAACCATTTTTTACTTCCTTGTGTCCACCCCCTGGTCTTGGGAATGTCTTGGTATGTATTTGACATTTTAAGGTCCCAGGGACCCTCAACAAGAGGGGCCACAAGGACGTGCAGAATGGCCATCCATTTTCCTTAGATGGCCATTCTGTGCGCCCTTGTGGCCCCTCTTGTTGAGGGCCCCTGGGGTTTTAAAAGACAAATAGGGGCTTTTTTTAATGCATGCCATGAGATAGAGGTGTAGTGTTTGATGTGATTAGAGCACACCGCCCCCCCCCCCCCCCCCCCCCCCCTTTTTCTTTGTGTTCATCAAAGGTCCGGAGCATTCACTATGTAAAATTTTCCTATAACATATGCGTTCACCAGAATGGATTAAAAATACCCCTTATAGGCATTATCTACACATGTTTCTGTAACTTTACAAGAATATAAAACCCCTTCTATTGAACACATGTGCTATGTTACATATACTTTAGTGAACTCCCCAGGTCAAAGGCCCCACAAATCCTGTGCACTAAACATTCAGCACTAGAAATCAACCAAACAAGGAGCCAATTTGTGTCCACCTCGTGTTCTTGGGAATGTTTTGGTTAAACCAATTCTTTGGTATTTGAAACCACATGTGACCCCTATTATTACAGTATCCAACCAAAGGTTTCTTGATTAGCAGTTTACATAGGCTCGAGTGGTACATATCTTCTATGTTAACAATGCATGTATCATAATTTATGTTTACACTTTCTCTATCCAAATGAGCTTTTCAAATGAGTTTAAACTCAAAGACTTTACAACATATGTATAATGAAACATGAATCAATAATAAGTCACCCCTATACATCTACACCTCCATCTCAAGTTGTCATTTCTTTAAGTCAAGTATGAAAACAATAACATGTTGGGAAGCAAGAATTTAGATTTCTCAACTTGTGAAACGTTGCTAATGATATCTATTCAATAGCCCCAAATGAGGACATCTTGACAAAGGTTATGATCCACTTTGATAAGAATAACCATTAATGAGTAAACTGAAATCAAGATATTGCTTGAATTTCTTCATGGTGGACTGATTAAGACTTGAGACTTGAAACATCTTACAGGAAAATCAAAATATCCATAAAGGTCAACAATATTTCTCAAATCTGTATAAAACTTTAGTAATCTAAATTAAATACTCTCACTCAATGCGACACCATTTAACAAAATAACATATTTATATTGCATTTATAGATAAATCTAGCCTCATAAAAATAATTACAAACAGCAACAATGTTATTGCTGTTGGGCTTCTCTTACAAGTATTTGTCTTCCTCATCTAGAGATTCATATACACTTGAGTATTTGTGTATCTATGACACTAGGGAAAATAGTAGTACTATATGGATGGATTTTCTAAGAGCTCCTAGAGAGTACCTATTGGTTCAAGATTCTACAAAAATCCTACTATTCTTATTAAAATCTTTTAACATGGTAGTGAAAGGTTCCTCATGGAACAAAAATAGAGTGATTTCTATCTCTGCACATGGTTGCTTGCTCATGTCCTTTCAAAACAAGTTGACTCTGTAAGTAAACAACAGATTATGTGAGCACAAAGTTATAAAGTACAAAATGATATCATTCTAATAATCTAATGACAACTATACAAAGAATAAATTATAAGAAAAATCTTTGATGACTCTCCATAGATAACACAACTTACTTGCATTGTGAGACTCAATCGCATGCTACACAACTATAGATGGATCACCAAAGCCATCAACAAAATAGCATCACCCAGCGTTATGAGGTGTGAAGCCTAAACGTTGAAAGCCATAAAGAGGTTAATTCTCTCTAGCATGATAAACTTAAAGATGGAGATGATGTTAAGCTCTGAATGTAAGCTACAAGGGTAGTTTTCTTACTATTCTATCTTTATGTTGGAAATGAACCCTTGCAATGCCCACGCACTATTCACACCTCCTGTTGTTGTGGTATGCAAGTCATGTGAGCTGATACTTTTGCCACCTTCGGAAGTAGAGGTTTCCATGTAGTGTGAGTGAATGAAAGTAGAAGGAATAGAATCTTGTTTCATGCTGTAATGGAGGTGAGAGTAGGGAGAGGAGCTAGCTTGGTGTGAAACTATGTGGTGGGCAAGGGGAAGAGATGGAGAGGAGCTTGCTTGGTGCTACAATGGAGGTGGGAGGAAGCAACAGAGAGATAATGGTGGACTATAGGGGGTGCATGTGGTTGTTATAGCAATGGAGAGCTTGGAAAAGAGTTTGTAGAGAGAGAAAATCACTTTTTAGCTATAGAATAAGTTTGGAAAGACTTTGGAGGGTGAAAAATGATGTTTTGATTTTTTTTGAAAAAAACATTTTTTTGGAATTTTTAGTGCATGTTTTTGACTTTTGGAGGTCAAAACTACTTTTTTGACTATGAAATACGTTTGGGACCTTTTATGGATGGAAAACTTGACTTTTTTTAAAATTTGAAATTTTTAGTGTATTTTTAAATCTGGGCCAAAAAGTGGGGGAAAGAGGTCAAAGTGTTCTTCCCCCCTCCCTCCCCCCCTCCACCACCCCCCATCCCTTTTCCCTAGCCACCTCCCTTACCTTCTCATTAGGTAAGAGGCCATTAAGAGGTGTAATGCTACCTTGTCTGCCTACTTTTTTGAGGGATAGAGTGTGTTCACCACCCTCTTTCTAATGGTTGGCCTCTAATTAACCTTAATCCCAAAGGCCCCTAGAGGGTTATATTTTTCCTAATGATTTTTAAAATGGGTTTCCAATTCAAAACTTTTAGGGTGTCTAGAATAGGTATGCTAAGACCCTAAGGACCACTAGGACAAAAAGGGGGAGACCACCAAAAGTTGGCTATCCAAAGACCATAAAAGGAGAAAAAAGGCATTACTTAGACTAATATTTGAGATTCATTGTTGAATCTAGATGAATCAATAGGACCAAGAGACAAAGACAAAACTAAGAGGTTATGACACTCTATGGAGATTGATTGTAGACTATGCAACATGTCTAACAGTGGATTTGAGTGCAAACCAAGGGATGTATCCATCACACCTCAATGCTTGGCTTTTGGATCTTGAACGAGTGGATATCTGGCTCATGTAGAGCCATACCAACAACTTGCACCAAGCTACTAGTGATCCATAATAAAATATCATGGTACAATATGGATCAACATTTCAACTTTGAGGCCAAGAGGTGTAGTTCAAAGACCTCTAGACAATGCAGACTCCGTAGAAGAGACCTACAATTCCAAATTTCTTATAAACGGTATCAACAAGTTACAAATACTCAATGAATTAATCCAAGCAAGAAAAAACACTTTTGGATAAATAATTTAGTATTGTGATACTAGAAGTTTAAGAGTTCCCTTTCCTCATATTGTTATGGATCCCTCATATGGTTTTGGACCCCTACTAATGTTTGCATTTTGAGAGCCCTAGGAAAGATGAACCCTCTAAAGTCTAGAAGCATGTAACATGCTACACTTTTTATGCTAGTTCACATGTGCACATGCCAACAAGCATATCTTGCTAGCTAAGTTTTGGCATGTCAATCACTATTGTAGAAATTATATTTGTATTCCACTAAAAGTACAATGTTTTTTTTTGACACGGCTATCCCTTTGATGTGTGCAAGACGATGAAAGGCTGCAAAGGTCATGATCCCCATGCAAGACAAATTGTGTAGAACTTTGTCAGAGTTTAATGCTACTTATGGGATTTCCATGAAGGGTTTAGATTCCAAAATGGTAAGTGGGAGAAAGTCACTAATGACAAATGGTTCACTGTGTTCAAACAAATAAAGGATCCCAGCCAATATCCCATCCAATGCAGTACCATCCACACTAACATGTATGAGTCGATGATGAACCACAAAGTATACCACAAGGGTCCAACCAACAAGGAACTTTCCTTTGCATTTTCAAAGGGTTTCATGAAAGAATTCATAGGTTTTGTGATGAGGCAGCCCGTTGGGCCAAGTTTGTGGTGCAGTACTTGTAGGATATTTGAGATAAGGGCTATTATGAGGGCCATGTTAACACGTGGAGATTTTGAAATACCCAGCTTCCAGCTCAAAAACATTGAGGATAAGTCTACTAAAATTTGAGCAGAGAATATGTCCCTCTATCTTATCAAAATAGTCAACATGAGATGGGAAATTCTTCATTTTGTGGGTTGGAGGGATGGCAATGCATGAAGGCAGCTAGCTGTCTTCATTTGAAAACAGAAGTACATTATGATAAACAAAATCTCAAAAATGTGCTCAAGGGCCTAAAATTTGCAGGGGCTTTTGGAATGCAAAAAATGTGAAGATCACTCCAATTGTCATGGGCATGAGATAGATGTTCCGACACTATTGTAGAGTAATGATGTGGATGCACGAAAAAAATTGGAGCTTGAAATCACAATATACACAATGAAAGACACAATAGAGGGTTTGGGGTTTCCTCATAGTGACAACGAGCCCATTGATAGTGACATATACATAACTTGTCAACTAGTAAGTGTTTGTAATTTTCATATATGCACTCTATGTGTGGTACATGTGCTCAAGTAACTCATGTACCTACCATGTTCTTTTTGTCTTTGTTTTGTAGGTTGACATTGCTAATTCCAAAGTGTAGGCCTCTAGAGGTCAACATGAACTTTTGATACATGATGTAGGGTTCATTTTTCTAGACGGCCCTCATGAATCTAGCCCTTGCTAGTTTTATGAAGGATAGAGAGGTACAAGAAAACATCACAACAATCCTGTGTATTAGTTGTGGTTTTCCCCTTGAAGTACAACAAATTATTGCAATGTTCAAGCTGCCTTGTAAGCATAACTATCACCTTCTATGCTTTGCTTCTACATGCTCCCTTGGATTGAATGTAGGGCTGTTGCATGCAAGGGAAGCACACATACCAAATGGTTCTGCAACCTTGCAATGCAAGGACATCCAATCACACCAAAAAATTGGTAAGATAATCAACCTTGAATGTACACTTGCTAGTTAGCATATAAGGAATGCTACCTACCATTTTGGGTATGCTCATAAGTACATACGATTTGCAAGCTAGCACACTGGGTATGCTAATTATCATACTTGTCTAGCTAGATAGTACACTATAGCTACAAGTTAGTATATTGGGTATGCTAGTTAGCATACTAGGTTGTGTAGTTAGTGCACTAGATCGGCTCGTTAGAATATTAGGTGTGCTAATTACCATAATGGATATGCTACTAGGTTGGCTAGTTAGTACACTAGATGTGGTTGTAATATTATCACGTAATTTAGTTAGCATACTATATTAGTGCATTAGCATACAAGATATGCTAATTAGCATAATGGGTTGGTTGGCTAACACGGCTAGTAAGTACATTGGGTTTTTTTAAAGAATATTTGGTATGCTAGTTAGCATATTGGGTTGGCTAACTACCATGCTCGGTATGCTTATTAGCATGATGCTGGATAGACTCGTAGGGAGCCAGCTTCAAGCTTCACCATTTGGTGAGAAATTTTTCTTTGACATCGCTTGTAAGAAACTGCTTCATTATGGAAGTTCTTAGGGTTCTCCATGTTTTTGGAGCTTCGCCGTTAGCTCGTAGACCAGACCACCATTGCGTGGTGGACCTTTGAAAATGCATAGCTACATGTTGTAGCTTGGAGGACTCCAGGAAGCCCTCATCTCCAAAAGCCGCATAAAATTGTTCGCCTTTGTCCGTGGCACCAAAGGTGCCATCATAGGTGAGAGCAGAGATGCTCTTTCCTCCCTCCTTGAACTTCTTAAGCTTGTAGGACCTTTTCCAAATAGCATAGGATTTGCAGTGTCCTCTCCTCTTGTACTCTCTAGGAGAAAAACTGCTGCTTGCATTTGAAGAGGAGGAAGATGATGAAGATGGAGAGGAGGGTGGCCTCTTTCTTGCCTTTTTCTTTTTTTGATTCCTCTCTTCCTTCATAGGATGACAAGGAGAAGGACTATATAATGATCTTTTCCTCTTGGGAGGAGTTGGGGATCGTCTTGAATGGAATCTTCACGGAGCCACATCTTTTGAAAAACTTGGAAATTCACTTCTTTCTCTTTTATAGGATTCTTCCTCTTCTCTCACTAGAGAGAGTCTTCTTTTGGAAGTCTCTACAAGAGGCTTCCTAAGCGCTCTCTCTTTTTGGGGAGTCTAGAGAATCCCATGAGTGCAAAGTTGTTGGGCAACTTCAACTTGTAAAGCCGGGTTGCCTATGGCTTGTTGCAACCTAGTAACAAGATAGTTCACAAACATGGGAGCATCATTAGTAGCACCTTCATGTGAAAAATCAAAGTCATCAATATTCATTCTACTCTCTTTATTATTGTCAGCCATGCTAAAAGAATTTATGTGTATGTTAACTTATTCTTTGGCACCTCAAAGCCCTAGTTTCTACTCCTCTTAGCTCTTGAAAATTAGCACTCAAGCATCCACATCGTGGACAACTTAAGAACCTCTCTTCTTAAGCAATAAAAGAGAAACCAATAGCTCTAATTCTAATGTAATAAAATTAAGCTAATAACTTTGCATAAATAGATTATCCATAGTGAGAATTTCATTAAGAATATTCCTAATGAAGATAGAGAGAGTGCTAGGTTGGAGATAGCAACAATTTACACATTCCTAATTAACATGGCATGGGCAATAACTTGCAAAAGAAAGAAAAATAGAGAAATTGACAATAGTTGAGGACCAGATTTACTTGGAGTCGGTCCCCCTCCAATAGGGTTTTGTATTATGGGTTCTCCCATGAAGAGAGACTTGGTACAATACAATATTTGTGTTCCTTAATACCTCTTTGGTTCCATGAAGATGGAAAGCTTCATGCACCAAACTTATTCTTAAAACAAAGATTAATCTACTAGCAATAAACAAGAACTTGTCCCCGATCTCAATCCCAAGACCTCAAACACCATCAAAGGTGGATAGAGCTAGCCGGGAGTAAGGAAGATCAAGAGAAGAAGATATATCTCTACGATAAAGAAGTAGTCTCCTCACATATAATCACTCTTAAATCATAGCTTAGCATAGTGATAATGAACATGGAGAGATTGATAAGCATTGCTTTGAGCATAAATCTTGGTTGGATTTGCATTCCATAGCCAAGGGGTGTTGGTGTAGGCTCTCCACTTCTCAAGCTTGGAGAAGGAGATGACTTGTGTACACAGCACCCAATGGGGGAGTGTGTGTGTGGCTTGTGAAGTATGTGTGTGTGTGTGTGTGTGTGTGTGAGAGAGAGAGAGAGAGAGAGAGAGAGAGAGAGAGAGAGAGAGAGAGAGAGAGAGAGAGAGAGAGAGAGAGAGAGGCCATTTTGCTACTTTACTCTTGCTACAAGCCTATTGGCTCAAGCCTTGGGCTAGCCAATGAATGGCTCTAGTCATAATAAGCAAGGGGTGTAGCATTTGGACAAGTGTCCTCCTTTTTCCCTTTGAGAGAAAGATCTTAATTATTTAATTGTAGCATTTGGACAAGCGTCCTCCTTTCCCCCCTTTGAGAGAAAGAGCTTAATTATTTAATTGTAGCATTTGAGCAAGTGTCCTCCTTGCCCCCTTTGAGAGAAATATCTTAATTATTTAATTGAATCTAAATTCTCATTGGACCTCCCTATAGGTCATCCAATAGGATCGGGGCACATTATGAGAGAAATATTGCTAGGGGTTTGACATGTGTCCTTTATGCCCCTTGTGGATTGGGTGTCTCTTGGTGAGTGTGTGTGGGGTGTAGCATTTGAAAAAGTGTGCTCCTTTAAGGAAAACATGTTGAATTAAGCTCCTCAAGCTCCTTAGTCAATAATCACTTCAAGCACCTTAGTCAATAGGCACCTCAAGCATCTTAGTCAATAGGCACTTCATGCATCTCCCAGGGGATTCACCATGGAAAACTTACTGCACCATGTATGTGCAGGGGAGGGTGTCACCTCATTGACTAACTTGAATTCCCCAATTTAGTCTTACTTGTTGGGTTGTACTCTCTAGCACTCCCAAACCATAATCACAATGACATGAAGACTTTCTAACCACAAGCTTAAAAATAAGGGAGGGGGTATCATATTTGGGGGGGGGGGGGGGAGTGAGAAAAGGAAAAAATGAGAGGAAGTTTTTGTGTTTCAAAATCTTGGCTTCCCAAAAGAGTCTGTTCTCAAACTTGTGAGTCAATAGCTACAAAGATACATGTAAGAACTAACATTGCTTATAAATTGCTTGTTTGTGATTATAGTTAATTTGTTGAGGGATGAAACTATAAAGAGTTTGCATATATGCAAATTTACATGTAGACCCTACGAACTCAAGGAGAGACACACAATCGCGGAAGTAGAGATTGCCCGCACGGTGATTGAATGCAATCTCTCCTTCAACATTCTTTGGTTGGAGCGATGGAAGTGGATGATCATAGCGATTGCCACGGTTGGTCCATGCGAGGTGGATGGGTGTGTCATACCAAGACATGAGAACACAGGAGCTAGATGAAGAGAGGTGAAGGATTGACAAGGCACTTGAGCCCCGTACATCACAAAGTGATGGTGCAACATGACCATCTGGGAAAGAAATGGCCAAGTGGACAAGAGAAACTAAACAGACTATAACCATGTTTTTTGAGTGATTTAGATGGGTTAAAATTGGACGAGTAGCCAGAGTGCATGCTGATTGGGCACATAGTTTGAAAGTCAAACTAAGACACATTGAGGGTAAATCTAGTTATCAAAAAAAGTGTTCCTTAGTACATTGCTAGTCACTATGCAACACACTCTTTGATTAATTTTACTATGTTAGATCATGCGATACCTAAATTTTATATGTAAGATAGGGGCATGATAGTTTTCTTCATTGATTGTTGTATAAGTGTAGAAAGGGGGGTCATACTCCCTAATATGAGTCGAGCATACCAAGAGAAAAGAGCCCGTTCACACTACAAGTGTCCTCATCCCTAGCATGAAAAGTAGAAGGTATGAACTCTTTATTTTAAAAGTATGCAATAGCAGTCCTTTTGTAGAATTGATTCTTTTTGTAACCCGGACCTTAGTTGTTTGGAGTTGGTATCACTAACTTTCATTGTAAAATTAAAAACTATGTAAAGTCATTTGATGTTGGAAGTTAATGATGAGATAACCTTTTCAACATCTAAAAGTTGAGTTGGGAACTCACTTCTACTATTCCATTTTTATGCGATGAGAAATGATGTCTTTTGTTGGGATAATTTTCAGTAGCACACTTGGTTTTTAAGATAGCAGACCTAGTATGCTAGTTAGCATATATGATATGCTAGTTACCATACCTTGTATGCTAGTTACTGTACAATATATATTAGCTAGAACACACTATATAGAAGTCAGCATATACTATGCTAGTTAGTATACACTATACCAGTTAGAACACACTATATAGTAGTTAGCATATACTATGTGCTAGTAAGCATATATTCTGTGCTAGTAAGTATACACTATATGCTAGTTAGCACACACCATATAGTAGTTAGCATATACTGTATGCTAGTAAGTATACACTATGTGCTAGTTAGCACACACCATATAGCATATATTGTGTGCTAGTAAGCATATACTTTATGCTAGCTAATATATAGTATATAGTGTATACTAGTTAGCACACACTATATAGTAGTTAGCATATGTTGTGTGTAAGCATAAACGGTATGCTAGTATCAAAAGAGTACACTGCAAAATTTGCAAACTGGAACTCTTATGAAGAGTCACATTCATCATAAATAAATATGTTGCGTATACGATGTTGCTCACGAAGCTGCAAATCAAAGCGACCATCCGATGCCATCCATCTCACCTCCGCTTCAATATACACGGGTAATATACTTCACAATAATTTGTTTTTATAAACTAGCAATGAGTGTAATGGCACCTCTTACAACCATCCAGACATAGTGATAGATTATTAGACACATAATGGCATAGGAATACCAAAACACATATATGTTAGCAAAAAGTATATAAAATGTTCAACTATGGAATGGAAGCCTCACTAGTCATCAAAAGGGTTCCCACCCATAGTCGTATCATCATCATCCTCCAAATCAGTAGGCACTGAAGCCTCCTCCCTGCTACGCTTTTTGTGATGGAACATAGACTGCATGAAACTTGTAATAATGCTATCATCACAATCCAAAGAACCACACTCTCGACCCAAAGTAGCACATGCCACCAACACAGGTGCAGTTCCACATTCAAACTCTAAGAAAATGTCTTTACTCTTGCATAGAAACTCCACAAATGCACCCAAAAATGTAGAGCTGCTCTGCAATGTTCCACGCCAAGACACCCAGCCAGCGGCAATGGATATCGAGGTATCAAGGATATAGTGCTGCATGATAGAATCTGTAGGCCTCATGCCAGGTGCTAAAAAATAAGACATATTCTTTGCTATGTAAATAGGCGGTGTGGGACCCCATCAATGCACTGTGTAAAACATTGAGGTGTCAAACTACACACATATAATACAAAAAAAATTTATTTTTGAAGAAAGGAACACACCTTACATAAACTACGAATGAGAAATAGCATCTATCTGAACTCTTTCTCCTCCTGCCTCCATGAAGCCATAGGGAGTGTGATGAAGCACTACTATCCGTAGATAAATGTGCATGTCAGAAGCAATGTAGAACCTTTCCACCCATTGAGGTGTATCACCTTAATTGCAAAACATCACATGAGTGATTTGTATACTTCAAATGTGAACCTCAAATACAAACTTCAAAGTGGTAAAAGACTACAAACCTGCAAAAGAGGCCATGATTAACAACCAACCCAAGTCGAATAAAGTGTTCCATGTGAGATAAATTCCTGTGTGGACATGATCCTCCGTGATCCTATCTTACATGTGCGAGACACCATAGCCACTCATCAATCCTCCATATGGAATGTTGAGGAAAATAAAATATGTAGCCCAAGCAACTGACTTGCTATTTTTCCCATAAACAAGATAAGTTGGACGGGCCTTGAGCATATGACCATGA
This sequence comes from Adiantum capillus-veneris, assembly GCF_014529385.1. Classification (NCBI taxonomy): domain Eukaryota; kingdom Viridiplantae; phylum Streptophyta; class Polypodiopsida; order Polypodiales; family Pteridaceae; genus Adiantum; species Adiantum capillus-veneris. The sequence goes on from NC_140935.1 coordinate 161,138,983, forward strand.
ATCATAGCCCAAGATGGAGACCTACCTCCCAATGAAAAATCTCCAGAAATGGCAATGTAGTCCCCAATGACAACAATACATTGATCAAAATCATGTCTAATCTAATCATGCATCCAGACATTATCTGGATAATCAAATGAAAAGACATAATGCAAATGACAAGATCCACCAATCTCTGAGAAAGAAATGGCCCAAAATTAGACAAAGAAGCATAATAATTGACTATAAAATGTAGTGATGTTATTAAGTATGGGAAGTGCTACAATGTGAGGATGGCATAGCCTCCTCCATCAAATCATCTGCAACAGCGTCTGCTATAGCTTCCTTTCCTTTTCAAGAAATCCCTTCTCAATGAAAATACTTTAGAATTACAAAGTTTATACATTGTGGATAAGGTTTTGTATCTCTACGTGAAGATGATACTCGTACTTGTGTAGCTCGTCCTAGAGGAAGCCCTACACTTGCGGCTCCCAAAGAACTTGTCACGGAACTACCTCCAATCGTATCTCTGAGATCTCTTTCACAAGCTAGAGATTGGCCTTTCTCCATGTCCATCCACCAAGGGCAAGCTTCAATCTCTTTGTAACTTCTCCATGTCCATCCACCAAGGGCAAGCTTGAATCTCCCTTGAAGAAATTTTATGTAGCTTCTTTGAATACATACATGAATCGAGTATGTTCAATTCTGTCCACTTTCTAGCAAGTAGTGGAATCAAAGGAAGAATATTTTGCGACACCAAAAAGGTCAAGAATCTTGATAAAAAAGATAATGGATACATTATTCTTACACTTATATAAATAAAATTTAGTTATTTACATAAGGCCTCGAAAAAAAAAATACTTATACCAATCTTTGTGAATTCATACAAAGTGTCTAGCTTTTTGAGGTCTTGTTTATCAACATCTTTTGTTCTCATTTCCAAAAATACCTCCAAAGGGAAGAGATGTGGCCTAGCCTCAAGATTTATCTCCTCAAAGTAGAACATAAGGGTACAGTCAACTGACAACACAATATCTCCACATGTACCCAACAGATTTGTCACCAACTATGATGCTTTATCATAGACCATAGCCAAGAGACCCTCTCTACAAAGCCAACTTGAGTGGATACAAAAAAAAATTGAGGAAAAAATTAATAATTTATTCAAAAGTCTTACGTTCTATAAGAAATATCTCCTTTTTTGATTCCATATGATGTCCTAGTGAGATTGTCTCCCTCTAAAAGAGATAACCATAGTAGCTTGTTTTGTATTGGAGCATCCACAATAGCAACTAAGTTAAAATTCTCCAATGTTGCCCAGCTTCCAAGGCCCCACCGTAATGACAAGAATTTACCAAGCCAATTCAAACCCAAGTGTGGATCCACAATGTTAAGAAGCTTCCAAAACAAAAGAATATGTTCATCAAATGTGTGTAATTTAAAACCATATCATGAACACAACAAAACTTGTAAACATAAAAGAATACCTTTCCAATCTTGTCATTATACTTTCTAGTGAGGTCGTGATAAATTTTCTCCTCCTGTTTCTTTAAATCCTCTTTAGCCAAGATTTCACAAGAAAGTTGGTCAACCCTTACGTTATATTCCTTGGTCATTTGCACCTATCAATAGCTTCAGGAATCAACAATCATTGCAAAATTGCACATATTAAATATAGAAGAGAGAGAAAAAATTCTACTCACATCTTACACAAGACGTGCATGATATTTGCGTGTCAATGGATACCAAGGTTCCTCAACCTTAGAGTAATATTTTATGACATCTGCTATCAATTTTTGATCTTTCTTTGGTAGGAATTTTAAGTATACATTCCAATCGGCAACACACATGTGAGTCAAATTCACAATCTCATCTTGAAGATGCATAGTGACAAGAGAATGGGAATTCATGATAGTCACACAAAAAAAAAACATTCAAAATTTCATATTTGCTTAAAAGACAAGGATAAAACTCAAGTTCTCACAAAAACAACAAAGAGCACTTACAAGTTCATTCTTTGTAGACTGATAAGCAAGGCAATCTCTCGCACTTTGGTAGGATCGATAATAATACAAAGAAATCTGCAATACTTATCTTCTGATGTGGAAATTTTTTCTTTAATGTCTTGAGTCCATGCCACTATTCTATGATTTTCCTCTCAACAAAAAACATGTGGCTGACAAAATCTAAGAACCTTGGGTTATTTTGAAACTCCATTTCAAACTCCTAATTGACGTCTCCCATAGTGGATCCCACTCCTTTGTAACATCATTTGGCATAGGATTTATTGTTCAAATGTATAACAAAAAGAAAATACAAGTAGATTGCAAAGTAAAATTGAAAAGTAGCTCTCACTTGTGACAATTTTTCTTCTTTCTGACATGTCTGCAAGTAAACAATGAAGGACCCCTTCTCTTGCATGTAGCCTTCTTTACAAAAGCTGACTTCAAACCACTTAAATCGTCTCTTAAACCTCGAAATCTTGCATATGGATATAGAAGACAAAGAGGGATAGTGGGGAACTCAAAGTAGCTAAATAGTCTAGTGGAAGCCAAAATATTTGCACCTTTATGCATAAATGTGTTGGATTATTCTTTTGGCTCACTAGCTGCAATAACCTCATCTCTTATCTCCCAAGGCACTATCTGCAAATTACTTTCTTTAGCCACCAAGATAGGATCTACCTCATGTAATGGACCTTGTCCCATCTTCGGTGACATCCATATCTCTTGGCAAGAAGTAGTAGATTACGGCAGGACAAATGGCAATACACTCTGGTACTTGAGAGCAATGCATACAACTCAAAGTGCCATATTCTTGGGGTACTACTCCACATGGTGGATATTTTAATAATCAGCCTTTCCAATGAAATTCATTACTTATCTTGGATCCCATATAGTATGGGTAGTCCACATTAACACATCTGAGATGTCCAAAACATTTGTTGAACCGCACATCACCCATAAATGAATCCGAACTACAAGTGACGTACTCTGTCCACATAATAAGTAGGCAGCTCATTAACTTTGACAATCTCTCTGATCTGATTAGGGAGTGAAACAATTACCTTTGTTTAGGTAGTTCTCTAATAATTTCTATTACACTTGTGATAAGTTTTGAGGGTTCACCTGAATCTAAATTTAAGGGGATAGCAGCCTTAGAGCTACCAGCACCAAGAACTTTGTAGAATTGATAGTATTTGTGATCAAGTAAATACCCTTCTTCCCTAGTGCTTGTAGAAATCGCCTCTAGCTTCACCTGCTCATCGGATAGGGTCAAAGGATGAAGGATAAACATTGATGTGTCTAGTGCAAAATGACTTCTAATATTAGCGGTGGAAAGTTCAATATGTCTTTTATCAGACATAATTGCAAGCTTCTGTGATTTAGAAGGGCCAAAAACAGTAATATGCCTAGACATTGTGAAGAATACTCTTAAAGAAACAGTCCTTAGGAGAGTGATTTGTTATATTTCAAAGAAGACTAACAAACTCATATTACTTTAAAAACCTTTATCCTTTTTGGCCCATCAATGCATCACATTGAAGACTCAAAATGGTGAGTAAAGAATGTTTTTTTCAATTTTGAGACCAGAAAATCTTTTGAAGAGGATCTCTTAATATTGAGGTAGTATTATGTTATCTTTTTTGATTGTTGAAATAAGATCTTCTAGTATAGCTTGAGATTTTAAAAATTCTAATATACATGTCTATATATTCAACTTCAAATATCCTTGTGGCAATTGAAGATTGACTTAGATCCAATTTAGAGAAAGTTTCACTGTCTGTTAACATTAACTATAAACATTTTTCAATGAAATTAAAAGGTTGTTTAAATGATAAAGTTAGAGGTGAAGTGACAAGAGAAACATAAGCGAGGAGAAAGAAACAGGAAAAAGAGTGAGAGAGAAACAGACATGAAAGAAGAAGTTCGAGAGGGAGAGAGTGCTGGAGAAGATGAGAAGCTAATGGTAGATCGCTCTCAAGCTCCTCCCAGGTCATCACCCTGTCTTTCAGCCTCGTCTCGTCATCCGCCTCTATCCTCGTGCCTCTCACATGGTAGGTACGCCACTCACATGGCATGGTGACTTTCTCATGGCGCTCACATGCACATATTCCAAGGGATCTGCATCGACACGGATCCTTTAAGATTGCTTCTGTGTCAAGATTCAATGTTCAACTTTGGATTGATTTAATGTTCAGCGGTCCAATGTTTAGCTCTAGTTTGCTTCTGTGTCAGCTTCAAGGGATTTGCATCAATACAGATCCCTTTGGACAATTTCATTAGGCAATTTTTTATTGCGTGCGACATAGGGGCCTCATAGCGTGTGATTTCCTTGAATTTTGAAAGCATGTGGGACCACGAAAGAAGTTGAGTAATGGGACTGCACAAACATGCCAAACTTGTGAAACAAGAACTGCCAAGCATTGCAGCAGACCAAGGGATCTGCATTGATGCAGATCCACTCGCATTGCATTATTTGGGGTCTAGCGTGAAGCAATTGTTGGCTTTAGGGTGTCGTGTGCGAGTCAATGCCTGCAACATTTCACGAGGTAACCAAATATAGCTCTCGCATAATATTTCCCTTTGGACTGTTTAGTTTATAGGTAAACTTGGAACTTTATAGGTTATCTCATTGATGGAATCCAAGTATCTGCGTCGACGCAGATCCCTTTGGACTACATCATAGAATCGAGGACATGTTGAGGAAATTCTTACTAGTTGCAAGTCGTCTACTAGGTAGAACAATTATGGCACACGTGCAGACTAGCATCGACTAGGGCCACATGGACACTAGGTAGCCTTACTTTTCTCCCATTTTCCATCATATGTGAGGAGTGCATTGTGAGGTTGCACTTACTTGAGGATTTAGCTTTTCCATGAAGCTTTGCACTAAAGTAGTCCAAGGGATCTACGTCAACACAGATCCCTCCAGACTGGTTTATTGTGAAGATTCATGGTGAGCTTAATTGTGCAGATATAATTTTTGGAAGTAGCTAGAATTGAATGGCTTTCGATTGTATTGTGAAGTACCTAAAAATTTATGACTTTCAAACAATGCAGTGTTTTTTTTTACTAGTTTTCCATATGTTATAAATCCTCAAGTGAGGTGGATCCTGAGGATCCTTAGGTATTATTTCAAATTTTGTCCCCTGAACAAAGGAGACTATGGTCAATTGTTTAAGTCATTGAAGTCACTAAAAGTTACGTCTGTGTAGATTTACTAAAAGTTATGTTTGCTATCATATCTTCTTTATGAATTGACACTTCTTATTTGGGAATGCTTAGTTTTTATGGCTCCATTAGAGCTTGAGTTGTCACTATGAGACATTTACACTTTTCTATTCTAATCTCTGTTTCTCAACCTCTAGATCCAGATGTCAACCATCTTTGTTCCAGGGTCTGATTGGTTTTCATCCAAGCCTTGTAACCTTATAATAGAGCCTTTTAAGGTTCTAGAACTTTATCTACCATGACTGAACCTCCCAATGATACTTTGGAAGACACCACTCCTTTTGCTTGTTCCTTGTTATCTTGTTCCTGTTTAAGCTCCTCTCATTTTTTGCAGCTCTATTTCTAAGGTAGTTTTCTCTTTTAGCCTCTTTGCTTTCATTTTGTCTCTCTTTTAGCTTTTCAAGATTTTCTTTGAGTTCTTATTGACAAAATATCAAATTCAATTTGAACTAATAGTTTGTTTTCATTCTCAACCGGTGTGTTTTTTGTAGGCTTGAGTTTGAGATCTAGTCACCACATTGATTGGAATCATAGGCTTGAATTTTGATCCACTCAAACATCATTGTTGATTTTCCCTTGTTGTAATGATTCTTGGGATAGTTCAAAAAAACATGATCAACTCCACATCCATCACAAAACCCAACAATATTTTTGCAGTCACCCTTGTGTGGACAAACTCTTGCCCAATGATCAGATCCACATTCATAGCATGGACCTTTCAATTGAGATTCTTGTGACGGCCTCATTGGATATCGTATCCTAGGAGAATATCCTCTAGGTTTATAATTTGGATTTTCTATGAACATGAGCGTGTTCTTGTCCACTATGTAGTGGTTTTTTTTTTTTTGGTTGAGCAATGTATGATGGATCTACATCATCATTTTGACTTACCTAAGAACAATAACCCTTATCAACATATGCAATAATCTTAGGTTCCCTCTCGTTATCCTCAACTGGTTCTTCATAATAAGAATTCAGTGGAAACATTTGTTGATTTAAAAGTGTTTCTACAGGCTGCATGTATCTAACAATTTCCTAATTCTCTTGAGGTAAAGGAGATTATTGTCCCAACACTGGTTGAGGCTTGTATCTACCTGGAGCTGTGCTATTTGAGCCTATTTGGTACCTCGATGGTGGTGGAAAAGGTTGCACCCCCAAAGGTCCATACAACCTTTTCCTTACATAATTCTTATTGTAAAGACACTCATTCATGTCATGATTGGTATGCTTTTGGTCGATTGTATACTACTTAATCAAGACACTTGGTACATTTGCTAGTGGTGGTGGTTGTCGTACATTCAGGTTTTTTTGATAGCTTTGCCTCATTCTTCTAATCACTTCTTTTCTTTGACCATTTGATCAAAATTTGACATGGTTGGAGCCTAAATGCTCTGCTTCTTTGTGGATTTACTCATAGTTGAAGAGGCACTGCTGGTCGTGATGTTTGCATCTTCCGTTACTTCTCCATAAACCTTATTGTTATCCACTAGATAGAATGCTCTCTTGTGACTTACTCAAATGTAGTGCAACTTTCAAGTGAAGGTCCTTTTTGAGAGTTTTGTTTCTCAAGCCCTCTATGAAGAGAACTTATATATCTCTCGCCTTGCAGTAGCTCTCATACATGACATCTCTCTATGTATTGCTTGAAGAAAAGTGAAGCTTACTTCACTTTATCATTCTCAAACAATAGATTTGGGATTTATTGTTGCGCTTGATTCCCCTTTTAGAGATTTTCTCTGCAAATTCTTGCAAAAGTTGCTCTATATTTGGAAAATCTTTGCTATTCAATGGTTGGAACCATGTTAAAGCTGTTCCTTCCAATGTTAGCTGAAATCCCTTGTATTGAGTATAGAAATTTGTCACTTGTTCAATCCTCAAAACATGTTTAAAAAGTCAAACATGAGCATATGGATCCCTTGACCCCCATTAACACTCTTTTAGATGAAATGGGAAAATCCCACAACTTTGGGACTGTTTTCATTGCCTATGGATTCCTATTTCCCATTTGATTTGGCAAAATTTCATTTAATTTGGGAATGTTATAGATAAGTCTTTTGTTGAGTACTTGTGTTACATTAGACAAAGAGACAAATTCTCAAGAAAAAGGCGGTGTTGAGAAACACCCTTTTTTGTCCCATCCAATTTTTTTTTTTCATGTTGGTGTTAATTAATACTTTGTAAAATCATACATAGACACACATAACAAGAAAAACAATGTATGAAAATGAAATTTAATTCAGTTTCTCCTATTAAGCTAGCTTGTGCTTTCTCCACAACATTGGATGGGATTTTAATTGCTTTTGTAAGTCTTCCACCCCTTGGAGTCCATGACCACACAACTGCATCAACACACTCCCAATGCTTTGGGTCAACAAGGTTGCAACACCAATTCTTTTTCCAACAATCCCACAATTCTTGGATTGTGGGATTTTGTTTTCGATTTTTTGGTGCCCAATATTGAATTTAAACTTTTTTGTAGTTAGTAGATGAGATGTCTACATCAACATCTGACTCTGCATCTCCTAGCTATATCGAATATTCTAGATCTACGAGCCTCACAAGAACCAAATCCCCTTTACTTACATCAATTTGAGGCCTAAAATCTTCCTACGGATTTGCAATTTGAGGACCAACATAGTGATCATTCAATTCTTCATATCCTTGAAACTCATCTGTGTCTTCCTCTATCTGTTGCATTCGATGACTCCCTCTAGTCTTTGGCCAAAATGATGTATATTCACTAGTTTGTTTATTGGTTGGTTGTTCAAGCTCACTAATTATTTTTTGCCAATAAATAATAACTGGCTCCATGTATTTTGTAGAATCATGGTCCTTTCCCTTTAGTAGAGTCCATCTTTTCCAAAATTCAAGATATGTCTTAATCCCTTGAATAACAAGAGAACTATCCCTCACATCGTCTGCTATAGGTATCACATATGGACAACCTACTTGATCATATTTTTTTCCCCAACTCAATTCCTGACTCCCTTGACATCCAATCAGGTGATTAAGGGTGAATTTTGTACCGCATTACTGGGATTTCACCTTGCATAAAGAAACAAAATTGAAGTGGCTTAGAGTGTCCAACAACAACATCTTGTCCATCACACATGTACCCTTTAACAAACGATTTGAAGTCAGGAACTTGCATCATCTCAAAAAAGGTGCTGGAGATGAGCTTTCACATTTTTGAAAATGTTCCATCAAATGTGGAAAAGTGAATGTCATTCGTGTTTGCAATCTCTTTGAGAACCTGCTAAACATTGCATCTATGTCATCATGTGTATGGCCCACCATTGAGAATCCCAAATGCACGACTTTGAAAACACATTTTTCTACTAGCAAGGATAAGTATGCAAATAAATATCGATTTTTATTCTCTTGAACAATTATCTAGTTGTAGCAAAAGATTCTCATGCAATTTTTGAAACACGGGAGTGGACATGGTATCCACACCACATTGAGAGGAGGATGATTTCAAGTTAGCAATCTATTCATTACATCCTTCAATGGACAACGGTGGTGTTATTGTTGAAGCATTTCTCTCACGCTCTTGCCTTATCCTGTTTTGGTGGTCTAGAGCTGTCCTTGAGTTCAATGCATTGAATAATGTTACATTGCTGTGTGGCATACCGTCATGGCATAAATCTCCTAGTCCATGGTTATCTTTTCTTTCCAAATTTTGTAAGCATAATGCAAGGGAACCAATTGTGGCATTGCGATATGAAGGCCATAGACCATTAAGTGATAAATGACCATATATCCCATGACCATGTCCGTGTGTTATCATACCCGTTAATGATACCTGTAGTTGATATACATTTGCATAGTCTTTTGAGTTCACATGCAGTATAGGTATTGCTGTCTTTTTTTGGTCCAATTTAAATTGTATAATGCATAAATACTTATCCTTTTGCAATTGCAAAAACTTACGCCATGTGTAGTACACATTCCTACAACTTGTTGTTGTATCATGTGAATCCTACATTCATCCTCAAACGTGCAATCAACTTATCATCCTTTGTTGACTCTAGTTGAGACTTAATCTGACTACACACAACACATTTGGAGAACTCACTTGTTTTTGACAAGGTCACATTATAAAACTCTGTATTCCAAACCCTATTGAATGTAGTGCTAGACATTGGCTTGAGACTCATACTCTCAAGCATTTTATTGACATCACGTAAAATGTCTATTTGCTTGTACATGTTCAGTATTGCAAGAAAGGTTTCCCTAGTACCATCTTCCATAGTTCTACTCTTATGTGGCATTCTCTATCAGTTTTCCTCCACAAAAGAGCGTATCAATGCCCTTCCCATTTTTGTACGGTCTCTTGATTTTCTTATGACACCATCATTGCCATGCACTGAGCATCAAACCCCATTCTCAAATTGTTCATGATAAGGATAAAAAGAAGTTTTTGGAATGCCAGGAACTTTGTACCAAGCTCTACTGTAAACCTCATTTTCATTAAAAGAAAATACATATAGGTGTTTCATGGCTGGTAGATATACATCCTATGGCCTTGGGACCATACGGTGCTAGCAATAGGTGTTTTATGGCGGGTACATGTACATCCTATGGACTTGGGGCCATAGGGTGCTAGAAATAGGTGTTTTGTGGCGGGTACATGTACGTGCTATGGCCTTCGGGAGATAGGGTGCTAGCTATAGGTTTTTTGTGGGCGGGTAAATGTACACCCTATGGCCTTGATCCCATAGGGTACTAGCAATAGGTGTTTCATGGCTGATAGATATACATCCTATGGCCTTGGGGCCATAGGGTGCTAGCAATAGGTGTTTTGTGGAGGGTACATGTACATGCTATGGCCTTTGGGCCATAGGGTGCTAGCTATAGGTGTTTCATGGCAGACACATGTACACTATATGACCTTGGGGTCATAGGGTGCGAGCAATAGGTGTTTCATGGTGGATAGATGTACATCCTATGGCCTTTGGGCCATAGGGTTCTATATACATTAGAAAAAGTTTGGACTCAAATTTAGGCCTCGTAAGAAATGCCATGTCAGCGTAGAGAGAGATAATAGAAAAATCATTTTAACCCTTTTTCATACATGTTTTCTAAAATTTGGATATCTTATTCATGCAAGGTACGTTTATTAAAAAACCCAAAAAGTATTCCGGTCATGATAACACTTCACTGTGGGCGATGGTTATTGAATTCAATGCCGAATATCTCAATCTTCTACATTCTTGAAAACTAAGCTCTATTTCCTCGTCTCCTTCTCCCCCCCCCATTCCCTCCTGCGTTCTCACGCGCCCGTGATATTGAAACTGCTATTCTTCTATTGCCCCCACCTCCTTCTGCACACAATTTTGATCAGTCATGTCTCAACTGACACTTGTAGCTTCTCCACAAATAACTTCTACGAGGAATAGGAGAGAGTATATCACATGCACATAGAGCTCTCACGAGAGTATGAACCCATCTGCAAGAAAAAAAAATAGCAGGCGCTTTGTGAAGCTTCAAAGGAGAACTTAAGATCACAGGGCATGAAAAATGTGGACCTTTGGCTAGACGACAGAATGTATCCAAAGCATCCCATCACAAACTACACTCCACCTTTTAAGGATATTACATCCTTAGTGAATTATGTCAGAGATGGCTACCATGACTTGTATGGCTACACTAAGCAGCTGGCTCCAAGAAATGACGTTCTGCAACAAGAGAGAGATATTGTATACAACGAGAATGTCAGCTTATACCAAAAAGTTGTGCAATGTACTCAACAGGTTGAAGGCAGCAAGGAGACCATCAATGAGATGACACAACAACTTAGAGAAAAAAACAGTGCTAGGTATTTGCCAAAAAGAAAGAAAACTAAGAGACATCAAGGACTTGAAAGTTGGCTCGGGAGGAATCAAGAAAAGAGTGCAAGCCATCAAGTAAGTGCATGTATCCTTCTTAGGTTTATATTCATAAACTCTTACATTTGTTATTGCTAACATGCTTGTGCAGATCTTTGCTTCACCTTGACAAGGAAGTGGACCGCAGCACAACCACCTCCTTGGTCCATTGCAGGCTCATAATTAATCGCAAAAATGTAGTTGGTCTCTTGGATGATAAGCGCTATGGTAAGATCGTTGCTAAACAACTTGATAGCCTTTTAAAGGAGAACCAACTCTTTTCACGGGACGTTCACTCAATTTTGGATAAAGCTAGTATATCCAATAAGGGATATGCTACCATTTTCAAGTATGTAGCATCATTTGTAGCACTATTTCACTAGAAAGGGGTTTTGCATCATTTGTAGTGCTGTTCCACTAGAAAAGGGTTTTGCATCATTTGTAGTGTTGTTACATTAGAAAAAGGTTTTGATTCCTAACTCCTCTTACTCAGGTCTATGCAAAGATAGGTAAAAATGTTCCACATCAAGCACATGCTACTTCCAAATCCTTTCTCTATTCAAAAAACAGGATAGGAAGTCAACGAGGAGGTGCTTCAAAACCTAGGAAGTCCTTTCCACATTAAATCGACATACATATCGCCAAAAGAAGAAGAAACATTCTATGATAATTATAACAATATTTTTTAATGATATGATAGCACTACAATCATACATCATGCAGTTGTTTGATGCTACTCCTGAAGAGTGCAATGATGTCCTGAAGTTTGTCATCAAGCTAGATGAATGCGATCTTGTAAAGAAGACAAAGGTTGAATGAGTCACAATCGCACTTATGAATAGAGCTCTGGATGCAAACATTAGACCAGATGATCCTTAAAACTTTAATGTGCAATCTGAGCACAACATTTTCCTTCTTGCAATGTTCAAGGTGTGTATAATTTATGTTTAAAATAATTTATTGTTATGTTTCAGTTGAATGCTTTCAAATGTGCATTATAAAAAGTTCAGAATTATCCTTTCATGTGCCCATTGAGAACTTTGATATAAAATTGGGTTCATCAAACAAACATACCAGAAACAATAAGCAAACTGAGAAATGGAAAGAAATTGGATGTGGAGGGCATGTGATCCTACAATGTAGACCGGCACATGGTTGGAGGCTTAAAAACCTTGAAATGCATGTACAATGTTTCCAAAGGAGCAATAAGCGAAAGCCCTTACTTGTATTGCATGGAAGGGGTTCACATCCTTGACAAACCATTTTGGAGAAGAGCTCCGGAAATGGCATCTACGTGACCCTAAATTTCGACCCATTTTGGATATCCCACTATCTAGAGTACACATATGCACAATACATGCACTTTGTAGAATAATAGAAAAACTAATGTTTCTCTACATTTGTTTTGCCTGGACCACTTGATCTCTCTCTATGAAGCAAAGGGCAATCTCAGCCTTAGAGACAGCCTTCTCAGAAATGGGTTTGCACGGGGGACATGTTAAGATAGAGCAGGATGAGAAGAGATAAAAAAATGGCCGGGATGTTCCAAAGAAGCTGTCCATTGGTGGTGTGAAGTCCCGACTCTTCCTTTTAGTGCCCTCAGCTAGATGACAATGCAAAAGCCAATGTGCACAAGAAAGATAAGCATTAAGATACAATAGGTGGAAAAATCTACACAATGTTGTAGCTGACCATGTAGACAATGGTCCAGCAAGGACTTGCAAACTGAAGGTATGGAAAAGCTTGAATGCAAATTCAAGTTCTGCGAATTGAACTCATGGACTGATGGCGACTATACAAAATTCCAAGAAGCTATGGAGACCTTCCACAAGGAATTCATAAGTGCATGGACAAATCAACATATTACTCACTACATGGTATTGTAATCGGTTTGATGACATGATAATCTTTTGAATTGTGAATACTCATCCTTATATTGTCTGCATGCTTTGTGTGCAACACATTATCTGTAATCACATGCCTTGGTTTGTAAGGCAATATGGCAGCTTGGGTGTTTGGTTTACACAGGGCATGGAAAAAACCCACTACATAGCTCGTACTTGTTATTTCAGTCACACTTGACATGGAGGTGGTGTGGACAAAGCAAATAGATTAGAGAATCTACACCAATGGACGTATCAAAAACTAATACACAGGTCACATTGCAAGGAACAAGTCAAACAAAGTCAGATTGGGCATGCAATGAGATTAGCCAAAAAACGGTGAAGAAAGGAGATATGGGAGTTATCTTCTTCGACTAGACAACATGCGAATTGATGGCTACAAAAATAGCACATGGGAAGAATTTGGACAACACCATTGCAAGTTATGCCATAACTCTCATCCATAGCAAGATCCAAACACCAAACTTGATGTATCTAGAAGAATCGATGTAATTTCAACTTTTCATATTGTAAATGATGGCTGCAACAAAATGAAAAATATTGCAAGACATTGATACTGTATCATTTCAACTTTTTATAATGTGAAGGATAGTTGCAACAAAAATATTACATTGCAGAACATTGTTACATAATCCATCTAACTTTGATGCATAAAACAAATACATTCTATTTATTTATAGTCATTTGGAAATGATACAAAATATGCAGGCCTTTGCCCTTATCTGGAGGGCCCTCTTCCTTGTGCCATGGACTCTTTGAAAGATGCGTTTTGTCATCAGCATCTATCGCAAGCACATTGAGGTTGAGCAATTGGGTCTCCTCAGTTGCCTCAACATGCGGAGCCTCTTCTATAATTTGAATGATTGGCTGCTTTTGTTTTAGCAGATCATGTTTTCCATATTGTGGCAGCTAGCATGGGTCTGTGATTCCACAAGCTAGACCATACATAGCACGTGTGAAAAAGTAGCAATTGCACACGCCATACATGCCACTCCCTACACCAAAAATTGTGACCGTTGCTTGCTTGTCTAGCAGCATCACCTTGTCTGCATTCCATCTGATGGTTGTGCCTCCTAGATATCTAGAGAGCGACTTCAATACAAAAAGAGGGAATTCAGCCTTGTCCTTGGAGAAGCTGGAATGGAATTAGAGGAAGTTTGGAGTGTTCAAATTCTCCAAATACTGACCAAGGGAGGAATTATTTCCCAAGTCTCCTTTACCTCATCCAGGGGGACAAGGAATGAACTTATCATCATAGACTACGAGCTATGAGGAATAAAATCCAGGTGTTGGTATATACACATGAAACTCTCATACATGGAAGCAAAAAACTATTTACATAGGAGTATACCTTCTAATTTTCATCTTCTTCGAATAATGCAACGTTCCATAAGTCAAGTGTACTATTGTTTGTAGAGGATGAGGACGGCGCCAAAGTCATTGATAACGCAATTCTCCCCATCTCTATTATTCCAAGCCTTCCTTTACCACCCTGAACTCCAACTCTCTTGGAAGCGTCGTGTAAGATCCACAACGCGTCTACACCAAGATCGAGATGGGATCCTTGACAGGTCTCTAGGTCTGCTAAAAATCAGAGTCTCTAAACAAGAAAAATCCAAGGAATAGACCTTTACCATTGACAATGGCTTGAGTCTATAGCCTTAGAAGAAGACCTAGTCCTGTCTCGCAGCGGAAACCGGACAATGTATTGAAGTCCAAAAAAAACTATTTCGGCCCTATAACTGCCACAATTTGGCTAAGGTATCCTCAACCAACGCTTTTCCCCCCCTAACAGATGTGAGGGCACAGCCGCTGGTGGACTCCTCTTCCAAGTGAAGAAGTTTTCTAAAAGTTTTAGTGTGCAGGGATGGATAGTTACCTGCTAATCAGGTCCACCCTTCCTTGATTGACAACCTTAGTCAATCCCCACTTACCACCCCACACTCACACATGATTCATTTAATTTCTAATTACTATCACATTGTTTCAACATTTAAAATAATGGTTTCTTTTACGTTCCGTCACAGTAATTCCTTTAATCAATTACGTTCCTTCACAGTAAGTCCTTCAATCAATTATTAAAGACAACATTGAAAGCATTCTTTTAGAAAATAGACACCTTTAAACTTAAGACAGGGTACTGTCAATCAAAACATTGTCCATAATAACCATGACCAGTACTCTCTTCTTGTCTCAAGACCACCTAAGTGTGAAAAGCGGCACCCATTCCTTATTCAAATCCGGAGTGGATAAACCGCCACCCAAGGTTCCGGGTGCCCATACACCAAACCAGTTTTCCATACAATTGGGCGGCTCCCCTAGGATAAAAAACGGTATCCTAACTTATGTAGAAACATCAAGACATGACACGGAGTAGAAACTCATCGTTCATGGGGGTAACCGACTTATTCGTGGCTAGAAAGCCAATCATTATCATCAAAATATACCAAGGAGTCAGAGGTGTCTTGAGACAAGCTATCTTAAGGATGATCAATAATATCTTTCCTATTTCAAAAAGTTTTAACCCAAACAATTCTTTCCTACATTAGAAACAAATGCACGTTGGAAATTACCTTCCGTTTTCAGCCAGTTTATCCTTCCTAACCTTATGTATGCAATGCTAACTTAAAAATGAACTTAAGAAGATTTTAAATGAACAAAATAGAAATCCACCTGGGACTGCTCGTCCATGTGCTGTGGGGCAGGTACCCGTAGACTCTCCTCTGTTGGCCCTGCTTCATGGTCATTAGTTGCTTTGTTTTGCTTGTTACTAACATCCTCTTCTTCAGTCAGAGGATTTCTCCTGGTTCTCTTGGGAGCCATGTCGGCAGCCTTATAAAAATACTTAATCCATTAAAGGCTTAATTGAATAGTCTTCTTTTTTCTTGTTTACCCAAAAAAAAGGATTTTTGGAGCACGTAGGTATCTTTAATAGTCAATTGGATGAGATATTCCTTCTATAAATTATTTATGCTATAAATAATTTTTCCCACTCTTCAATAATGATTTTGGACCTCGGGTATTTATTCAGCAATTAGATAAATTTATTTACTAATTTCCCTTGTCTATTTTATACAAAAATTGGTTATTTTTATTGAAGATACATACCAAAACTATTTATCTAAGGTTGGGATATTTATCATGGATTCCTCAAGGTGTGTTCTTCCTCTGATATTTATATCAAAGGTTCTTAGGTTAATTTACTATATTTCCCCTTTTATTTTTTCCTAAAAATAATATAATTTTACTGGGATATTTAGTTAAACTAATTATCTAATCATAACATAATTATCACGGGTTTTCCAGGGTCTAATTAACCTTTGATAAATAACTCAATTCAAGTTGAATCTATTTGCTAATTTTTCCTATTTAAATTGTCCAAAAATAGAGTATTTTTGCTAAACTAATTAGCTAAATTAATTATTTGAGTTTGTCCTAATTATCACAGGTTTCCTTAATATCTAATTAACCATTGATAAAAAACTCAAAGAATTTGGGATTAATTTATTTATTTTTCCCTTTAATTTTCTCTATCTAATGCAGCTTTGATAATTACCAACTTAATCTAAGCTTAATTAATATATTTCCCATTAATTCATGGTTAATTTGTCTAATTTCAACCCTAATATGGTAGGATAATTAATTAGCCTAACATTACCAAGCTTAATTACAACAATCAACAGAGAATAATTAATTAAGAGAGGGTTTATGAGTATACATAGGCCTAATCTTTGATTTATTAACAAAATAGATTAATCTAGCCTTGCTAATTAAGAAGGATTAGGCTAATTACCATTTAGGTTAATCAATTAGAGATTAATCTCTAATGATTTCTGCGTAGCGGTCTCTCTAGAGGAGAGAGAGAGAGTGTCAAGGCTTCGAGTTTGTCAAATTATGAAGCAAGGGGTCCTATTTATAGTTTCCGGCACTCACAAGCTCTCACAGGCTGTTAAAGGCAGTTGCTTGCAGTTCAAGCAGTCCCCAGCAAGACAAAAAACGCCCCCTACTGCTAAATGAGTCCCTGGCAGGTCAATGATGACCCTCCCATTACTTGCCAGCTTTTAAAATATCAATTTTGCTATATTTTGACCTATTTTTTCTTAATTGGTAAATATCTTGTAAATATCTAGGAGGCCTTTAATAAAGTCTATGCTTAAATGATTACTGCAACCCTTCAATTTTACCTATTTTACTCAATTCACAGTGTAAACTTCCAGGGGTCATAACTATGCAAGTTTTTATCGGAATTCAATTCTGAAAATTTCTAGCCCGGGGTTTGCTGTGCTTAAGATTCCAAAAATACCAATATTTTCCATGGTCAAACAATTCTACATTTCTTTTTCAATAATCATATCAGTTTGATTAAGCTTTATACAACCTTTAAGGTTTCAAAAATTGGAAACCTTACAATCATCCCAACTTAAGAATTTGAGAGTCCTCATCTCAACCGAAATTGGAAAAATCTTTGAGAAGAGAAATTCATCCCCCCCAAGTGGCATCTTCGAAGGAATAACCTTTCCACTTTACCAAATGTTACTGATTATTCTAAGAGTTCTTTCTAGTTTCTGGTTGGGGTTTCTTGCTAGCCAATTTTTCCTCAAGAAACTCTTAGTGTCGAGCCCATCTTAAAAACCTTTACAAACCATTTGTATCATCTCAAAAACCAGGTTAATTCAATTCCATAAAGATCCATATATCCACCTCATCAACATGAACGCGCTCGGTATAACTGACCATTCATAGCAATCAGCGTTCGACAAGTATCATGTATTTTGGCTTTGCCAATCTGAACGCGCTCGGCATGTTCTTGCCATTATGAGCAACCTGCGTTCGGCACAAGCTTCCACCATTGCACCAGAGGTACCCCCTCTGTTCTCTAACCTGGTTGACCAACAATATGTAAAGGGTTTTAATAAGTATCATACCAAGAGTTCTTTTCGGCTTCCTATTAGTCTCGTACCTTAATACTTTCATATCTAGGTCATTTTCTAAGGAAGGTTATCGTGTGCATAAGGATGTGAATCGGTTTCTTGATAACTATCTCATTTCTAAGATTCGATTTTTTCCTTCCTAACGAAAACCTCTTTATCATTTGCTAGATCTACCCTTAATTTCTTGATTGAATACTAACTGAACTTTAGATTCATTAAATAATTTTGAAGAAGAAAATCATGTATACCATTACAATATATAAGTAACTCAAGTTTTTTTTTACATTATTGATTTCTAGTGGTTTACAAAGCTCTAACCTTGGTAGCTATGGCCAAGCGAGTGGCTCTTTTATCTTTCTTATTCATAAGGTTTGTTCTCCTATGATTATATAAAATCTGGCTCCTCTTGCTCTTCCTCTACCTCGTCCTCCATTTCTACCTCCTCGTACATTATCTCCTTGATTTTGAGGAATGGCTCTAGCAGTAATTTGAGGGTTTTGTTCTTCTAGACAGTTATTTCTATAGTGCCCCATTTGATTGCATCCATAGCACCTAACGTAT
The DNA here is from genome assembly GCF_014529385.1 of Adiantum capillus-veneris. NCBI lineage: Eukaryota > Viridiplantae > Streptophyta > Polypodiopsida > Polypodiales > Pteridaceae > Adiantum > Adiantum capillus-veneris. The sequence continues at coordinate 161,157,462 of NC_140935.1, forward strand.
GGGAAGGTCTGTTCTCAGTTTACTGCTGTAGCTACTCCACGTTGTTGATATCCATGGTTGGAATTTTCCCTGGCTCTTCCCCTAAAGTTACTAAATCCATTATAGTTCTCTGTAGAGTTGGTTCCTTTAGCTGCAAGAGGCTTAGCTCTGAGAAGGCATCCTGTATTGATGTATGCCTCATGGCTTGATCCATACCTTTGCATCTTGTTCCACGGTGACCCCTTTACCTTTGAAGTTGGGGGGTTGCGCTTGTCTGAGAAGAAACAAGCATGGTATAAAGAACAGAAGCAGGTATCTAAATGGTTTCGTAAGATCTATGGACTTACAAATTAAAGACTTATGACACGGCTAGGAGTTAACTTCAGAATAGACACAAGATCAAGATATTCAATTCAAAAGCCTTGGTTATTTATTTATAAGGTGAATATTTACAAGGATAGCTTTACAAAAGAGCCTTATGTATCTCATCCTAACTTGTTGTAAATTTTTGCGGCCTTTAAAGGATCCGCATAGCTGGCTGATTTGGAATATGGTGATACAAACGATGGGTATTTGTAGTCAGATTTCTACAATCTTCTAACTGATTGGTATAATAGTTCTTATACTCATTGGAAATCGGAAAGTAAATTATAGGGTCCAAATTCTTAGGGGTATTTTGAGAAAAAGTTCTGATTCTTCGATATGGAATTATCTCCACCACTCTATCCCATACCCATTCGTTCAGGAGTTTTCCCGTGCCTCCTGGGTAGGTGGGAATAGTGATACTCGAGTTTGTACCCAAGAAGTAGTACAACTGAACCACTCTCATTTCCTCAGCCCAATGTAGTTTCTTTAAATCCGTGGTAAGACATCCTATCTTCCAAGCATTGATGTAATAGGTCCCGCCTTCATTGCTCCATTCGAGCTCCCAGCCTTTATCTTTCCAAGTCGTATGAGGGGTGTGAGCCTTCATTAGTAGCTCCATCACGCTCCGTCAAAAAAAATAGTTTGGAGAACAACAAGCACTCTCATAAATAAGATCAAAGACTTGGAACTTGCAATATTCAACCACAGGATCTTCCTGAATTATCGACGCATAAGCGTTAGATTAGCTTATAAATTTTTTTTAAAATTTTTTTCAGACAGTATGAAATTTTTCCAAACTAACCTAGGCTCTGAAACCTAGGCTGTGATGCCACTTGAAGGATCCATAACCCGCCTACACCGAGATCGAGATGGGATCCTTGACAGGTCTCTAGGTCTGCTAAAAATCAGAGTCTCTAAACAAGAAAAATCCAAGGAATAGACCTTTACCATTGACATTGGCTTGAGTCTATAGCCTTAGAAGAATACCTAGTCCTGTCTCGCAGCGGAAACGGGACAATGTATTAAAGTCCAAAAAAACTATTTCGGTCCTATAACTGCCACAATTTGGCTAAGGTATCCTCAACCAACGCTTTTTCCCCCTAACAGATGTGAGGGCACAGCCGCTGGTGGACTCCTCTTCCAAGTGAAGAAGTTTTCTAAATGTTTTAGTGCGCAGGGATGGATAGTTACCTGACTAATCAGGTCCACCCTTCCTTGATTGACAACCTTACTCAATCCCCACTTACCACCCCGCACTCACACATGATTCATTTAATTTCTAATTACTATCACGTTGTTTCAACATTTAAAATAATGGTTTCTTTTACGTTCCGTCACAGTAATTCCTTCAATCAATTATTAAAGACAACATTGAAAGCATTCTTTTAGAAAACAGACATCTTTAAACTTAAGACAGGGTACTGTCAATCAAAAAATTGTCCATAATAACCATGACCAGTACTCTTCTTGTCTCAAGACCACCTAAGGGTGAAAAACGGCACCCATTCCTTATTCAAATCCGGAGTGGATAAACCGCCACCCAAGGTTCCGGGTGCCCATACACCAAACCAGTTTCCCATACAATTGGGCGGCTCCCCTAGGATAAAAAACGGTATCCTAACTTATGTAGAAACATCAAGACATGACACGGAGTAGAAACTCATCGTTCATGGGGGTAACCGACTTATTCGTGGCTAGAAAGCCAATCATTATCATCAAAATATACCAAGGAGTCAGAGGTGTCTTGAGACAAGCTATCTTAAGGATGATCAATAATATCTTTCCTATTTCAATAAGTTTTAACCCAAACAATTCTTTCCTACATTATAAACAAATGCACGTTGGAAATTACCTTCCGTTTTCAGCCAGTTTATCCTTCCTAACCTTACGTATGCAATGCTAACTTAAAATGAACTTCGAAATATTTTAAATGAACAAAATAGAAATCTACCTGGGACTGCTCGTCCATGTGCTGTGGGGCAGGTGCCCGTAGACTCTCCTGTGTTGGCCTATGGCTAGGCCCTGCTTCATGGTCATTAGTTGCTTTGTTTCGCTTGTTACTAACATCCTCTTCTTCAGTCAGAGGATTTCTCCTGGTTCTCTTGGGAGCCATGTTGACAGCCTTATAAAAAGACTTAATCGATTAAAGGCTTAATTGAATAGTCTTCGTTTTCCTTGTTTACCCAAAAATAAGGAATTTTGGAGCACGTAGGTATCTTTAATAGTCAATTGGATGAGATATTCCTTCTATAAATTATTTATGCTATAAATAATTTTTCCCACTCTTCAATAATGATTTTGGACCTCGGGTATTTATTCAACAATTAGATAAATTTATTTACTAATTTCCCTTGTCTATTTTATACAAAAATTGGTTATTTTTATTGAAGATACATACCTAAACTATTTATCTAAGGTTGGGATATTTATCATGGATTCCTCAAGGTGTGTTCTTCCTCTGATATTTATATCAAAGGTTCTTAGGTTAATTTACTATATTCCCCCTTTTATTTTTCCCTAAAAAAAATATAATTTTAATGGGATATTTAGTTAAACTAATTATGTGATCATAACATAATTATCATGGGTTTTACAAGGTCTAATTAACCTTTGATAAATAACTCAACTCAAGTTGAATCTATTTGCTAAATAACTCAATTCAAGTGTTTTTGCTAAACTAACTAGCTAAATTAATTATTTGAGTTTTTCTTAATTATCATAGGTTTCCTTAACACCTAATTAACCACTAATAAACAACTCAAAGCATTTGGGATTAATTTATTTATTTTCCCCTTTAATTTTCTCCAAAAAAATAGTGTAATTATGCCTAATTAATTAGAAAAATTACTCAAAAAACTATAGGATAATTTTTCTAGCTTAATGAGTGTCTAATGCAGCTCTGATAATTATGAACTTAATCTAACCTTAATTAATATATTTTCCATTAATTCATGGTTAATTTGTCTAATTTCAGTCCTAATATGATAGGATAATTAATTAGCCTAACATTACCAAGCTCAATTACAACAATCAGTAGAGAATAATTAATTAAGAGAGGATTTATGAGTATACATAGGTCTAATCTTTGATTTATTAACAAAATAGATTAATCTAGCCTTGCTAACTAAGAAGGATTAGGCTAATTACCGTTTATGTTAATCAATTAGAGATTAATCTCTAATGATTTCTGCATAGCGGTCTCTCTAGATGAGAGAGAGAGTGTCAAGGCTCCGAGTTTGTCAAATTATGAAGCAAGGGGTCCTATTTATAGTTTTCTGGCACTCACAAGCTCTCACAGGCTGTAAAAGGCAGTTGCTTGCAGTTCAAGCAGTCCCCAACAAGTCAAAAAACGCCCCCTGCTACTAAATGAGTCCCTGGCAGGTCAGTGATGACCCTCCCATTACCTGCTGTTAGAAGCGGCTAATGGCTACACCAATTATGCACCAAGTTGTGGATATGTTATGGATGTATACAATATTTATTTTTCATTGTATAGGGCTTGGGCTCATTTAGGAGTTCCAAAGTTGTATGAGTCCAGGCTAGAGAGCTCACTTTATCCCATAGTTGAAGGGTTTGAGGCCCAAAACTATAAAAGAACCCTATGCTTAATGAGAGGTCATTCTTGAGTGGTCCTTTTGAGAACTCTCTCCTTAGAGGAGGTCTTGATGGCCTAGCCTTTGAGCTTAATGCCCATGCTTAGAGGGCTAGTGCTAATCACATGTAATTAGTGTAATCCTCTCTTCATTAATGTAGTCTTCATTATGTTGTCAATCATGTTTCTCTACTTTCCTTCATTGTTTTGAAGTGTTGATCTTCTCTAGTCTAACTCTTACTTATGCTAAGCTTCTCCGATTAGTGGAGTCCTTATCTAACTCTCTTGATTAAGCGGAGTGGGTGTACTCGTGATTGAGGGATTAGAGTTGCCCACTAATGGTGTGCTTGTGTGTGTGTAGGTTTAAGAAGCCTTGAGCTTAATTTGATTATGTGTGACTTGATTTGAACACCATGATGGGCATGGTTGGGGTGACCGACTGAATGCGATCTTGTGTGCTTAATCGTCAATGCATGTAATTAGAGTTGTGCTTGAGAGATTCCAAGATTAGTGTGTTTTGCTTCGTTGCATGATGTGTGTAGATGATTGCTTGAAATTGATGCTTGATGTGTGGTTAGCATTAGTTGATTTGGGGATGATTTCTATTTGTATTAGAGGATGCACGCTCTTGAGTACTCTCAATCTTTGCATCCGATGACGCTCTCGCACATTCTTTGTGTGATGCCTCCAAGCCCTATCCGGGTCATGCTCTCTCTCTCTCTCTCTCTCTCTCTCTCTCTCTCTCTCTCTCTCTCTCTCTCTCTCTCTCTCTCTCTCTCTCCGGATTGATAGATTTGTGGGAGATTGCCTATGCTATGGCGAGCCTCCAACACCTGCCAGCTTTTAAAATATCAATTCTGCTATATTTTGACCTATTTTTGCTTAATTGGTAAATATCTTGTAAATATCTAGGAGGCCTTTAATAAAGTCTATGCTTAAATGATTACTGCAACCCTTCAATTTTACCTATTTTACTCAATTCACAGTGTAAACTTCCAGGGGTCATAACTATGCCAGTTTTTATCGGAATTCAATTCTGAAAATTTCTAGCCCGGGGTTTGCTGTGCTTAAGATTCCAAAAATACCAATATTTGCCATGGTCGAACAATTCTACATTGCTTTTTCAATAATCATATCAGTTTGATTAAGCTTTATACAACCTTTAAGGTTTCAGAAACTGGAAACCTTACACGTTGCGACACATGCGGCTGCATCCTTGTAGATTATTGCTAGTGCCTCCGTTGGTTTGAGAAACTCATCCGCTAACACATGAGCATCCATGAGAGAATATTTGTCATCGACAAGGTTGATTGTACTGTCATCCTCTTGTAGATTTTGAGCAACTATAGCAAGGCAGTAGTCCTCTCTCAGGTCAAACAGTTCGACAATGTCATTAAGCATTACATAACGATGATCGCTGATTGGGACGGTAGGGGGCACATTTGTCGGCAAAGCTCCCTCTCGCAGCTGAACACCTTTTGAAACACACAAAGCACCACTTGGTGGTTGCACCAAGTTGTCACCAGTGGCTGCTCTTGGCCTCCTTTCATGTGTCCCGGTGATTGTCCAGATTAACATTCAAAAAGAGTATGAACCCTGCATAGTATTCTGCAACTCGATACTTTTGATTATATACAAGACATCTGCTGTTATTCTTGCGAGACTGCAGTGGAAACTTGTGACTGCTCTTGTAGAAAATATCTTTCTTTAAATGACGGGAACTGATATCCTTCATATGAACACATCGCCAACCCCCAAACTCAAATGTGCCGCTGATCGTTTGTTGCTCGTATGTTTGATCAAAGTCTGTAAGCAAATGTGACGGAGAAGCCAAAAACTCTTGCAATGAGAAGGCAGGGTTGAAAATAGGCCTGAATTCCTGCTCCTACTATTGAAGCCTAATTCTATAGAGAAAATGGTACAACTTGTCTTTGGGTGCCTCGTTAGAGCAAGGCAACTCCTCTATCTTGATCTGAAAGGGATCCATTTGTGGAGAGAGGTAAGAAAAATTGGGTTGTTGGTTAGGGTGAAGGTAGGAAGGCATTGGCTAACACTAGGGAGTACGAAGGGGGGACTAAGAGGTTTCCTATATATAGAATCCTTAGGAACTCCACCATGTTGTTCCAACCATCCTTATGATTGCATTAGTAATGGTGCAATGAATGCATCACAAAGATCGAGGCAAGCTCAACCATCCCTATGACACGTGTCCTGGTTGGGTGAGTATCGTAGCTATATAAAGCACCTTGACTGCACACTCCAAAACTCGCTCACATCTAGACAACACAGGTATAGAGGACAAGAAGAGAGGAAAGATGAATCTTTCCCAAAGATGATGGCAAAAATGAAGGAGATCAAGAAAATGCTAGCTGAGGCAAAAGAAATTTGAAAGGAGCTAAAGAAGAAAAACAAAGAAAACCAGAAGGAAAAGACTAAGGAAAACAACACTGCAAAGACCGAGGACAAGAAACCACTGATTAGGCAAAATTTGGACTCACAAAGGGGCCCTTTAAGGAGTTTGACTTTACCTCTCTCTACCAAAACGAGCACATGGATAATTTTTGCAAATAAACTCCAAAGTTGGCGGAGGTTTGATAGTTAGAATGTCCTTTTCAAGCTCTATCTATTGATATATAGAACGCCATGAGATTCTTCATATTTTAGAAGATTCTTTTTTTTTAATTCACTTAGATTCCGACGGAGTTGTCACATCATAGGTGAATCAAAAAAAGAATCTTCTAAAATATGAGGAATCTCATGGCGTGCTATATATCAGTAGATAGAGCTTGAAAAGGACATTCTAATTGTCAAACCTCCGCCAACTTTGTAGTTTATGTGAAAAAATTTATCCATGCGCCCGTTTTGGTAGAGAGAGGTAAAGTCAAACTCCTTAAATGGCCCCTTTGTGAGTCCAAATTTTGCCTAATGGGCCAACGATAAAGGAGGAAGAAGAATAATTAAAATGAAAAAACAAGAGAGTGCATCAATAAGCTCTTAGTCGTCTTGTGTAATGGATTCCTTGAAGATAATGCAAATGTCTTCTTATCTTGTTTTTTTGTCTCTGCCTCTTTGTTTCTTTTTTTGGTTACTAATTATGAAGGAAGAGCTTTTATCAAAATGTGTCGCACCACAATGCAACTGAGTAGTTTATGTCACACAACCGTTGATTTTCTTGCGCTGTGCAAGCAACGACATAAAAATGTCGCGCCACAACGCGATAGGGAGCTCTCTCCACAATATGGGTGGTCCCTATTGTGTTCTGACGGGACATATAAATATCACGCCACAATGCGATAGGGAGGCGTGTCCATGATATGGGTGGTCTCTATCGCGTTGTGGCATGACATTCAAATATCACACCACAACGTGATAGGGAGTATCCCCACGATATGGGTGGTCCCTATCGCGTTGTGATGCAACATCCAAATGTTGCGCCACAATGCGATAGGAAGGCATCACCACAACATGGTTGGTCCTTATCGCGTTGTGGCATGTAACATTTAATGGCCTAATAACTTATGTGTAGCGGAAATTAGCATGAACATAGTGGGCATTTCATTAGAATAGATTCCTAATGAGAATTACAAGAGTGCTTGGGTGGAGAGAGCAACAAAAATCATAACACCTAGTTAGATAGCATCGACAATACTTTCAAAAGAGAGAGCAATTAAGCTATTGACAACAGTTGAGGACCGGATTTTCATGGAGCCGGTCCCGCCTCCAAAAGACTTTGTATTATGGTTTCTCCCATCAAGAGAGACATTGTACAATACAATTCTTTGTGTTCCTTCAAGACTAGCTAGTGCAATGAAGATGGAAACTTCATGCACTAAGCAAAACACTTAGCAAACACAACTTGAATTATCCCCGTTCTCAGACCCAAGACCCCACACACCTTCGAAGATGGTGAGAGCTAGCAGGGTATGAGAGTAGAGTGAGAGGAAGAAGGAGTATCTTACGAGAAAGATGTACATCTCCTCACATAATCACTCATATGTATCATAGCTTAGCTTAGTAATTAGCTTGGTAGAGGAGATGAGCATGCATTGAAGCTTGGCTCTTGGTTGGATTTGCATCCACATGCCAAGAGAGTGTTGATGTAGGCTTCTATCTCACAAGCTTGGAGTAGGTGATGAGTTCTCCATTAAAGCTTGGGAAGAGATAGTCTTATCTTTCTTCACACATGAGCTTGTGTGAGTGTGTGTGCGATAATGCCTTGCAAAAATCAGCCCCCTCTCTCTCGTGGGCGAGCCCTCTTGCTAAATGCTCTTCCTGAAGTCTCATTGGCCCTCCCCAAGTCAAGCCAATTACAATTAAGCAGCATAAGTGATAGCCTTCTGACATGTGTCCCCCTTTCCCCTTTTGTGAGATCTTTAGGTAATTAAATAATTAAACTAAACTCTCATTGGACCCCTTTGCCTCCTGGCCAATAGGAATCAGGCAAGCCATGGGGCTCCTGAATGCTCATTGGACCCCTTGGGAGACTGCCCAATAGTCTTCTAGGAGACTTAATTCTCATTTGTTTCTTTTATTAAATGTTTTTAAATTAATTAAACTAGATTTACTCTAGCTTAATTTTCATTGGTCCACTTCAAGGGTCATCCAATAGAAATTGGGCACACCTTGTGGGCATCTGGCCTAGGGAGCTGACATGTGTCCCTCATTCCCTTTGTGTAAAGGGAGCCTGTGTGTGTGTGTGTGTGGCTTTCTCTCTCATCCCCTACCTTTAGGGCTCGCCCCCTCCCATGTAGGGATGTGCAAAGACTTTTAGGGCACACACAAAGCATCCAATTTTCCCTAGGGTTGACCTTTGGACACAACCTTTGAATTTTGGAACCTTAGCATTTTGGAAGTCTTAATGGGCTGAACCTTAGGGTCTTTTTAGCCCATTGTTGCACATGGATCTTTTGCAAATGGCCCCCGCTTTGGATCCCTATTTTCCCTCCTTTGGATCCCTACTGTGGCCGGTCTGCTGGCTTAACCAATATTCTAGCTTTTTCTCCCCTGGCCTTCCCCACATTAAATGATCAGTTTAATATGAGAAAATCATTTACGAGAATTAGATATTGATTATTATGACATGGCACGACATCAAGAGTGTCGCACCACAACGCGATAAGGAGGTCTGGTTGCAGTAACACTCCCCCTCCTCGCGTTGTGATGTGCCATTTTTCTTTGTCACGATACAACATGAGAAGAGGGTTTGGTTGATCAAGGCCCATCCCATATCGTGTTGTGCTACAACAAACACATAGTTGACCTGGTACCCCAGTCGACATACAGTATGCCACGAGTCCTTTATGCGATGATGCACTCTTTCAAATGATTAGGAGAAACTCAATTAATTGTGGCTACCATTTTATCTTATATCCCACGTTTAATAATTACAATGATGTCCTTGGCCCGTATATAACCTTTCTATTTCGGTACACCCCACTGCTGTTTGACCTTTGTCATCACCTCTAAGAGTCAACTTTTGTGACCTAACCTTCTCATTGCTCCATCTTCTTCTTATTCTTCCCCACAATGTTTTCCACAATAAATACTTGTTTCCATGGCTTGCACAAAGTAGAACACAAGGAAGGTTTACGCGCAAGACAACCAACCTTCATCCTCAAGAGTTGCAGGAAAAACCGTGCCTAATCTTTGGGCAACAATGCGCAATCGGAGGTAGAGCAGACTGAAGCGTTCTGCTTGAGCTACACAAACTCCATAGGCATATCTCTCTGGCTATTCATAAGTTACCCTTCCAAAGAGTATCTCACCATATTTGTGAGAGCACATATTTGGATTTTTGGTGGGCTAGAAGTGCAATGGGTTGCCTCCATGAGGCAGCCGATGACTTTTAATCGAGCTATTCCAAGATAGCTACGTCCTTACAGATCATGCCCACAGAGTGACAGTGATGCCTCGGGATATCAATTCTCTTAGGCTGTTATGCTTCAAGTAAGATAAGACACTTGCTCCTGTTCATCTATCTCACAAGAGAATGGACACCATTTTGACAATCCCTCCAATCACGAAAGTGAAGGTGTCCAATGTGAGCACCACCCAACACACGTATGACACACATTTGAATGTGGAGTAAACCCAAGAGCTACTTGGGAAGATCCTTCAGCCGAGTCAAATGAATGGGATATGTTGTTAGAAATTGACCAAGATAACAATGAGACCCTACGTTTCCTCGACTCAGCTTTCGATGTAGCACTTTTTGTATGGGGCCAAATTTTGTATTTTGGTTTTGGCCCTCAAGAGATAGTTGTTTTTCAAAATAGTGTGAGGGAGCTTATTGTTGGAATTAGGGTTGCAAAGAAACACACACAGCTTGGAGAAGATGAAGGAAGCTTAAAGAACACAATAGAGAGTGTGTTACTTAGTGTGCAATGGAAAGATAGATAGCTCTAGAGTGATGGGCGTATATACAATGGACGGGGAAAAAAACCTCCTAAAGAGGGAAAAAATGCCCCGATGGTGCTAGTGTGTTCACACATATCAGTACCACATGTATATGGTAACAAATCCCCCTTGGAGTGATACAGTGAACGAGATCTGGCACATGAGTAAAGGGAAGTGCCATGTCCTGAGGACATGATTACTCCACAAAGGGGAGTAAGCCCAAAGCTTTGCGGAAAGCTTCGAGCTTCTCACGAGACAATGCCTTTGTGAAAAGGTCTGCAAGGTTGTCCTGTGTTGGCACATAAGCCAAACTGATCTCTCCTGCTGGGAGCCTCTCCCTGACATAGTGGTAATGCACCTCAATGTGCTTTGTGCGAGCATGAAAAATTGGGTTCCTCGCAACTGCCAATGCGCTCTGACTGTCAGTGTAGATAGTGTTGGCAATGTCATGTGCAATACCCAAATCAACTATAAGGCGTCTGAGCCATACACACTCACCCGTAGCTGTGAAGACTGCCCTATACTCAGCCTCACAACTCAAAGTGGCCACAGTAGGTTGCTTCTTGCTCAACCATGATATACATGAACTGCCAAGCATGAAAATAAAAACCACTTGTGGACACTCGCGTGTCAAAACAAACAGCCCAATCTGAGTCCAAAAAAGAATGTAAATCTGGCGGCAATGATCCCCCCTTGGGATAAAACAAGCCAAGATGTAAAGTGCCATAAGGTAGCGGAAAATCCTCTTGACAGCCTGCCAATGCTTAGACCCTGGGCTATGCATAAATATGCTGACCTGTGAGATTGCAAATTGAATATTTGGCCTCCTGTTGCATACATAAATGAGGGAACCAACAGTTGTTTGGTAAAGAGTGACATTAGTAGGATTGTCTGCATCATGTAGACTCAACTTCAAACCTATATCCATGGGAGTGGCAATAGGTTTGCAATCCTCAAGTCCAAATTTACATAGCAATGTCTCTATGTAACTTTTCTGACACAAGGCAATACCACCATCACACTGCTTAAACTGTATACCCAAGTAATTATGCAACAACCCCAAATCTTTCATCTTGAAAGTAGAATTCAAATCAGCCTTAAATTCAGCAGTATGTCTCTCATTTGGTCCAGTGATCAACAAATCATCTACATAAAGAACCACAATGAGAAGTACATCACCCTCATGCTTTACATACAATGTGCTTTCTGTTGGACTGTTACGAAAGCCTTGTTTGACCAAATGAGTGTCAGCTTTCTCATACCAAGCACAAGGAGATTGCTTCAACCCATACACATCCTTGTTACATTTGCACACTGTGTCTTCTTGTCCTTTCTTGACAAAACCGCGAGGCTGCGTTACATAAACTTCCTCAAATATGTCACCATTCAAGAAAGCAGTAACAATCTTTGATTGATATAGATCCCAACCAAAATGAGCTACCAATGTACATAGAAAATGCACAGTATTCATATGACAAGTGGGAGCAAAGGTGTCTTCATAATCTATTCCTTTTTTCTATGCATAACCCTTTGCAACAAGTCAAGCCTTATGGCGATCGATCTCACCATACGGCTTGCATTTCAACTTGTAAACCCACTTCGTACCAATGGCCTTTTTGCTAGGAGGCAAATCACATAAAGTCCATGTGTCATTTTTCTATAAGTGCAACATATTTTGATTGCATGGCAACCATCCAATTTTCTGAATTCTATGCTTCATCAAAAGACAGAGGTTCCTCAACATCATGTAAGCTAGACACAGCCAAAGCATAACAATCTGATGCATAAGATGCATGGAGAGAGCCTGAACGAGTACGATTAGACAAAGGTGCATACAGCTTACTGTCACATAAAGTGTGCACCAGCCATTTTGGCATATCTTTAGCTTGCTCATTTTCAGCCCTTTCCTCATCAAGTACATCATGTACATCTGCATCAGTAATAGGCTGATCTGTAACATTTTCAAAAACCCCCATAGGCTGTACATTTGCCTCATTGGAACTTACATTCGTATTTCCACCACTGTAAAGAGGCAACAAAATGTCATAAATGTCATGTGAGCTTACATTACTGTCTCCAGTACATGACAACAAGGGCTGGACAGAATCTTCCACAAACACTACATCTTGTGAAACTAGAATACGTTTTGTTTGCGAATGATACAACTTGTAACCTTTGCTTTCAGCACTATAACCAACAAAAATACATTTGACAGCTTTATCATCCAATTTTTTGCACTGTGTTTGTGGCACCAAAGCATATTCCTAACAGCCAAAAACACGCATGTGCTTCATAGAAGGCTTTCTATGATTCCATGCTTCATATGGAGTAATAGACTACAAAGCTTTTGTAGGACACCTGTTTGGTACATAAGTGGCACACATGATGGCCTCAAGCCTAAAAGAATGCGGCAAAGCTTGACTTTTGACCATACATCGTGCCATTTCCGTAAGTGATCTATTTTTCCTCTCAGCAACACCATTTTGCTGAGGTGTATAAGGCACTGTACATTGGTGTTTTATCCCACGACTAGCCATAAATGCATTGAATTCATGAGACATATACTCCCCCCCTCGATCGGAACGGAGGGTGCCCATAGTACATTTCGAGACATTTTCAGCCATAGCCAGAAATTGTTTGAAGCACATAAAAACTTCGGACTTCGCTTTAAGCAGAAATACCCATGCATGCCTGGAGTAATCATCAATGAAATTCACAAAGTACTGGTAATTTCCCAAGGACAGATTTTGCATGGGCCCACAAACATCACTATGCACAAGCTACAACCTGCATGTGGCCCTAACTGAACCATCCTTTGGAAACTTAGAACGCAGCATTTTACCCAGAATACAGCCTTCACAGACATGTTTGACAGGTGCTTCAAGAGGCGGCAAAGAAGCAACCATATCAAATTTCTACAAACGCAGCAAACTGGATAAATTCGGATGACAAAAACATGCATGCCAAATTTTGCATCTGAAATAGCCCTTGAATCTGCAACTGCATTTGCAAAATTTTGTGCACACTTGTCATACAAAGTGAGCTTATAAAGCCCAGGGCACAAAAGCCCAGATGCAATGATTTCATAACCAAAACTGAGATCATGAACTGTACATCTGTCATCCACAAATTTGACTACAAGTCCAAGTCTAGCAAGTGCAGATACAAACAAAAGATTCTTCTTGATCCCAGGTACATAAAGTGCATCAACAAGTGTGAAAGAACCACCATTAGCAGGAGTAAGCACAATCTTTCTAACTCCTTGAACCGGATAAGAGGCATTGCTGGCACAAGTGACTGAATTCCCATGAGGGACAGATGCGAGAGAGGTGAACAATTCACGATGTGAGGTAATGTGCTTTGTAGCACCACTGTCAAAATACCGCACATGTGAATCTGCAGCAACTGACAAGCATGCATCATGGACAGCAGGATTATAAGTGCACTCTGCGCTAAAAGCCCATTCTGCATCAACATCAGCAGCACAATCTCCTTTCACAGAAGACTAAACAATGACTGCATTTGTAGTGGAACCAGCATTTGTAGTGGAACCACCCTCTTTCTTCTTAGCCTCTTTTGCCTTCAACTTAGGACACTGCTTGCTTAAGTGATCATTAGCCTTATAATAATGGCAATGCATCTTCTTTTTGCCCTTATCACCAGAATTGCCAAACGAAGTGTAACCAGTAGAAGCATTGGGAACAAAAGGTTTGCCACTCACAGCAGAACCATAAGAAGTGGCTGCATTGCTGTTACCACCCTTTCTTTGAGAAGCAATAAAAGTGTGTTCAACTGCATGCTGTCTAGTCCTGTTTTTTTGGAAAGTGACTCTTGCAACAGCAATGTGTGTAATGCATCAAACTTAGCTTCTGGATTTCCTTAGGTCATAAGTCTCCAAGTACTAGCAAAATTCTGGTAAGAATCTGGTAAGGCATCAAGAACAGTCTGCACAAGGGAACTGACTGAAATGACTTCACCTACAGAAATAAGTTTATCATTGATATCCTTGACACTAGCAAGGAAAGTGTCCATATCATCTTCCTCATGCATAATCTTTGACTCCAACTCTTTACGCAACAAAGCAATTTTAGCCTCATTGCGACTTGCATAGAGAACATCCAAAATATCCCAAGCCTGTTTTGCAGAATTTGCTGAACGGATGTGAGGAACAATAGTGAGCTTCATAGAAAATGCAATCAATGCATGAACCTGCACATCCTTTACATCCCAACGAGCTTGTTCTGCCGTAGGCAAAACAACTCTAATAGTAGAAATCCTTGCAGCAAGACCTGCAACATCATTTCGGTATATTATATTATTTTGTAGATGTGTATTTGATTTTGTCTTATTGGAGATCCTCATCAATTAACTTTCTCAATCCGCAACATGCTGGTTTCTAACCTTGCAAGGAATCAATAATCCGAGGTAACCATTTTGGACGCACAGCTGTCAATCGTGCTTACTTCGGAGTCCACTTCCTTGATATAAGTCATTGATTGATTTCAATGAGTCAACATGGACACAAGAAAAGTTTTACTTTTAGCTTACAACCAAAAGTAAGTGTTTTTTATCTCGCTATTCTTCAATATTTTGTATATTATGAATAGCAAACTAATTCCTTATTTTGTGCAATCAGTTTACATTGGAGCCTTGTTGGACTAAACATTGAGTGCAAGTGTTTCTACCTTGCAAATTCTGCGCATGGTTTTCATGGGAATGTTCGAAGGTACGTAGTTACTTGTTTCTTGATTCTGCAATTTTGATGCAACGTGTGGTCACCTTATGCTATGTCTTGCAGGTCTATTTAGAAACTTGTTGCTTCATGGGAAGCATTGACCCAAGACAGTGTTTGGGAAGATATGCTAATTTTGAATTCCAAGGTCCCAAAACAAGACGATGTGCATTCTTGTGGATGGAGAGTTCTTGTAAATGCGGAGCTTCTTCTGGAACGCATTTATGCTGAGGAGCATAGAAGTGTAAGTGCAATGTTTTGATTTTGTAACCCTTGCACACATGATTTCTTTGAATTACATATAAAAGCTAGGGAATACATTTGTAGGCAAGGAACCTGGCAGATTATTTGAACATCCATGTGGAGGCATTCAAGACAACGATGATCCAGAATATGATCAATCTTGTGGAGACACATCCTCTAGGAGCTACTGATGCATTGTCTTGCCACAACCACAACCACAACCACAACCTCGGCCTCCACCTTGGAGGTACGAAGCAACGCCTCAACCAACGACACACCAAGCACTTGAACGTGCCTCCCCTCGTGTTTTTGGCTTCTCAACCTCTAGTCTTTTTGTGATACCCAATTTTACCAAGGACGACCAGGCCACTGCACAATCTTTTCCTCAACCCCAAAACCATCACCCAACCCCAGAGCGTTTCGTGAGCATGACTCGACACCATCAGTACCTGAAGCTGCCGAGGCTGCTCATTCACCTCCTTGCTCACCTGCCATTCCTACTAACTCTAACACTATACCATCCCAAGGAGAGCCTTTACATTCCAGTCATGATAATCAAACCCGAGAGAGCTCCTCTCAATTGTAAATGAGAGCTACTACAACCAATGGATATAATTGGACATTAGGGTGTACATTATTAAATCCAATGTAAAGACAACTTGAGTCAAATTTTGAAAAGATAATTGTTCTTAGACTTTATTTGCTAGAAATTCCTTAACAATGCATTTTTTCATGAATATAGATTACAAGCTTGCTATCAATAGCTTTCTTTAATACTCACAATTCAGAGTAATGTGATATATTGTGTGAGCTACCTTCTTTAATCATGAGTTGCATCGCACTAGAAACAATTGGTCATCCTTTATCTCTGCGCACAATGTCTTCTTCTCCTTTCTCTGAGGCACATGTACGACAGTTAATCAAACAGTTAGATTATTCCAATGGCATGAAAGATGTGAGGGTAACCCTTTGTGACCCATATGTGCACTTCATTGCATTGAAGATGTCATTTTCAATCCTTCGAGTGGGGAATGCCACCAAACCATTGTCATGTATTGTCCAATCTGGATTTTTCAAAGTTGGTGGAGGAATCATTCACAAAATTCCACAACCATCTCTTGAGGTGGTCACATTATACTCTATATCAAAAAAGAAGATGCAACGCTCTACAAGATCTGCAGCGGAGCATCTTGAGTAGAGCACCAAGCTTAGAGTGGTGTGCCTCAAAGATTCTAGAGAGTGCCTCCAAAGGCTCCCACGTCACACATTTTGATGGAAAGATGTAGTCTAAGACCACCAAAACATTCCCAAATCGTGGCAATGCATTAGAAATAATAAGAGTGGTGAAAAATGTGACCACATATATGCTACAACTAGGAACCCCCTAAAGACTTATAATTTGTAGGGAAGCGCTTGCAATCGGCCTTGTTGATTCATAGTTGAGATTCCTTATAAACATGTTGCACATTCACAATCTTACTTCTATCAATTGGTTTCTTAAGTTTGATGATGTGCCCCTTCCAATTCTAAGATTGTAACCCAACATATTTGCATGCTACCTTGTTGGCTCCCTTCATGCTTGGTCACATAGTCACCCACATCCCTATCGCAACTGTTGTGGTTAACCCTGTCTTCATCTTGGCTGTTAGCAATGGAGAAGGGATCTCTTTTTGATCGAGGTCTATGGCTTATTCTAATAGTTGTTAAGAGGATTCTTGAGACCAAGAGTGTGTAGTATATGAGCCCCTCGCTGCTGTCTAAAGTGAAGCTTTGGATGTTGAATGTAGTTTTTGACCTTGTGAAGCAAAGAATATCTTTATGGAGATTCTTGGGCTACAAAAAGAGCAAGATGAGATATGATAAGAGGATGAGATCCATAAAAAGGAGTTCTTGGAGGGAAAAGATAGACTTTCCAAGCTTTCCATAGACCAAGATAGTGCAAAAACTCAGATCTAAGCTTTGGAGGGAAGAAGAAGGTAGATCTCAGAGAGAGGAAGCCAAAAAGGTGCTTGTCATGTAGAGAGAGAGAGAGAGAGAGAGAGAGAGAGAGAGAGAGAGAGAGAGAGAGAGAGAGAGAGAGAGAGAGAGAGAGAGAGAGAGAGTGAAAACCAAGTTTGGGTGTTCTAGAGTGAGAAAAGGACAATATCTAATGTCTAGAGAGAGGAAGAGTGGATGGAGTGAGGGAAAAGTTATCTTAAATGAGAGTAATGACGGGAGGGCATTTTTGGACTCAACCCACTTTTGGAGGGTGGCCCATTCATGCCAGCAGGAAGAGTTTACATTAAAAATGGTAGTAAATCTTATATTATTGAATATTTTTCCAATTTTCAACAAGGTAGAAAACCTATTTTTCAGCCTAGGTTCCAAGTTTGACTCCTACATTTTTGGATATATCAAACCCAACATTTTGCTCCACATAGTCTCCTCCCATTGCCCCATTTCTTAATCATTGTCATTAGGCTTGGGGAAATTTAAAGGGCTCAAGAAGAGTGTGGTGCTTGGAGCTTCACTGCCCTTGTATGTGGTCATTGGAAGCCTCAAACCCAAGGATCCCATTGATCTATGTACTAAAAACTAATGTAATGAGTCAAGAATGCTCAGTATCTCATGACTCAATCTTTTTGTTTTTGATATTGTCTTTGGTATAGTAGGTCTAATTGTGCTTGGAGTGACATAATACAAATAGAGTGGGCCTCCAAAGTATGTATATGTTGATGGACGCAAAGTGGACCCTGAACCCCAACGGCCTCTACAATGACGGGGGCCGAATGGTGCGCATCGAGCCTGCCATGGTAAAGTGAACAGGGGGCACCTAGCTTTGAGCGGCTAGGACGCAAACCACGATGATATGAACACCGCAAACTTACACACACACACACACACACACACACACACACACACACACACACACACACACACACACACAGAGAGAGAGAGAGAGAGAGAGAGAGAGAGAGAGAGAGAGAGAGAGAGAGAGAGAGAGAGAGAGAGAGATTTGCAAATGATGAAAACCCTCGGGGGGTGTGAGGGTGAGTTATTTATGCAATATTTACAAAGTGGCATGCCGTGGTGGTAGAGAGATAGGGAGAGGAGGTGGTGCAACCTACTTGGTGCGTTCTCTAAGACGACTCAATGATTGTGAATACTTACTACCAAGAGCGTGCATACGTGTGCGCATCGACCATTGGAGTCGAGAGATGGATGTGGTTCCCTTTGCATGGTGCAATTCCCAAGGAAAACCAAACATACAAGCCCCCTCACCGTGATGGTGATAGTGTCAATCCTTCCCACTACACTCTACCAAATGCTTGGCTCCTCATGAATTGCCCCCCCCCCCCCCGATAGTGACCTCTCAGTGCCAATTTATAGGTGTTGGCTGCTTGGATTATGGTAATCCCAGTGTGGTTAGGGTAAGCTTAATCGGGGAGACAAAGCAAGTGGTGGGCCCGGTGTGGTGACCCTTGCTTTGTTTTGGGAGGTTATTAAAAGATGGGAATCTCTAGGTGGGCCTTTGTGACCATCACCTAGAGAGAGGATATTTACAAAAAATGGAAATTTACAATGGCTCGGGTGAAAACTGAAGATAACGATGAAAATAACCTATAAATTATTGGAATGGCGTCGTGGTTGCATGTTGCCGGTGAATGGTGTGCTGCGGGTGCGTCGATGGCGAGCGTACCTCTTTTCGGAGTCGGCCGGGGCATGCCTTCGGCGCATTTTCTCTTTTTGTTGTTGGCGATGCATGCTTTGGATCCTTCTTCTTTATTCGTCGATGTCGTAGTCGTTTTTCCTTTGTATTTGTGGTGCGGTGCGTATATGCATGTGTGTGTATGTATTCGTGCATGAGGGCGGGTGTGTGTGTGTGTGTGTATGTATATGTATGTGTGTGCGCGAAAATGTGCGTGGGAAGGGGCTTTATATATATACAATAAGTATATTTTTTGTTTTTTTGATGGCTGACGGCCGGCTGCCTGCCAAATTACGCAGGGCGGATGGGGGGGAAGATGGGGTAGAGAGAGAGCGTGAGTGTGTGTGTGTGTGTGTGTGTGTGTATGGATGACGGTCTACTGTGGTGCGTGAGCGCTCGGGTGGGAGAGAGAGGGTGGTCGTGTTGTGGGCTCGTGCACAGCGCCAAGGAGGGGGGGGGGGTGATGGTGTGTGTGTGTGTATGGAGAGAGAGAGGTTATACTACCGCTTTCCATGAGAAGGAGAGAGAGAGAGATTTTATGCGCGGCCTGAGCGCCCGAGATGGAGAGAGAGAGGGTGGTCCGCGCTGGGCTGAGAGAGAGAGATTGTGAGGGAGAGGGAGGGATAGGCTATGTGGGTGGAGAAGGTGTGTAAGGGAGGGAGTGTGTGTGGATAAGGGAGAGAGAGGGTGACTTTTCGGCGCCTTCACAAGCTCATGGGAGAGAGAGAGAGTGTGAGGGAATAGAGGGAGGAGGGCCGCGCGTTGTGGGCTGCCGGACAAGAGAGTGAAGGAAGGGGGGGGGGGGGGGGGGGGGGGGGGGGGGGGGGGGGGGGGGGGGGGGGGGGGGGGGGGGGGGGGGGGGGGGGGGGGCTTGAGGAGACGAGAGGAGGGAAACAAGTCAATGGGTGGGAGTGAGGGAATATATCTACGGGGGGGAAGGGAATGAGCCGAGGGGGGGGGGGCGAGCGGGTGGGGAAGAGGGGGAGGGGTAGGGGAGGGAATACTAGCGGGCCAAGGGGGGGGGGGGGGGGGGGGGGGGGGGGGGTAATGAGAGTGGAGGGGGGGAAAATGTAAGGGGCGGAATGTAAAGGGTGAGTGTAAGAATGCGGAGAGCGGAGGGGGGGGGGGGGGTTTCCATGCGGCTCACACAGAGGGAGCACGAAAGAGGGGTGGGGGTGAGTGCTCAAAGCTTTTGCTTGGCCGGGGGGGGGGGAATAAGTTTTTTTTTTCTTTTTTTTTCTTTGATTTTAGAAAGTTGGCTATCATTATCCCTCTCCCTTTGGCTAGAGGCATTCATGCTTCTAGCCCTTCTTCTGCTTCTTCAGCTGTAGAGTTAGAGGGTTCTCCCTCTTCTGGAATGTCTAGCACGAATTCTGGGTCAAACCTAAGAAAATACCTTTTCAGTCTCCATCCATTGACCCTAGTCTTGTGAATTCTCCCATCTGCTTCCATCAGCTTATAGCTGCCCCGTTGTCATAGCGTTTCTTGATGATGAATGGCCCTTCCCATCTGGGTTGAAATTTCTTATCCTTTTTAGTGTCAAATCTGTTGTCATATCGAAGTACTAATATGCCTTTTTCTAGTCCCTTTTCTTTAAGACCTTGATTGAAAGTGAGCCGACGTCGTTCTACCTGTGCTGCATAGTGATTGATTGCTTCTTCCCTATCCAGTTGGAGTCTCTCCAGATCCAAGATGTGGTTTCGGAGGTTTACAATTGGACGATATGTCTGGCTAGCCAAGACTCGTAAGCTGGCTATTTGTACCTCAATGGGTAGAATTGCCTCCTTCCCATAAACTAGATGGAAAGGAGTGAAGCCTACTGATGTTCGGAACGTTGTTCTGTAGGCCCAAAGAGCTGCCATGAGATGTTTATCCCAGTCCCCTGTGTGGTTGTTCACTTGTTTTGTGATGATTTTGCAAATCATTCCATTTACCTTCTCTACCAGACCATTTCATTGTGTATAGTATGGTGTGGAATGCCTACGTGTGATGCCTAACTTTTTCATCAGTTCTCCCACCAAATCACCTCTGAATCCTGGTCTTCTATCTGATATTATCTCAAGAGGAGTGCCAGAACGACAAACGATATGCTCAAAAATGAACTTCTCCACCTCTTGGACTGTAATGCGGGTGGTGGCCGTTGCTTCTGCCCATCGAGTCATGTAGTCTACACCCACTATGATATACAGTTTACCTGATTGGGCCCTTGGTAAAGGACCGATTACATCTATTCCCCATTTCTCAAAAGGACCATATGAAATGATAGGGGTTTGCTGAAATTACATGACCAAGGAGAGTGACTTTGCTCTCACCAATGTGACACTTGTCCACGTTGAGTTGGCCACCCAAGGTTTGCAGCCTGGTATAGCCATCATAGACTTTGCTTAAATGAAGGGCTCGTGAGCTATAAATGAAAAAATCATCTATGAAAACCCGTATTGATGTTCCAAACTAGGGTTGGAAAACAAAATTCACATAGCGTTGAAACGTGGCCCGGGCGTTAGTGAGGCCAAACGGCATCACTCTGTAGGCAAAACATCCCCAAGGTGTGATGAAGGTTGTCTTCTTCTGATCCTCCTCCGCAATGCTAATCTGGAAGTATCCTGAGTAGCCATCGCATACTGTGTATCGCTTGTGACCTGCCACTTCATTGAGTATTTCATCCTGGAATGGGAGGGGAAAGTGGTCCCTCTTCCTGGCTACATTGAGAGGTTTATAATCCACACAGACTCTCCACTTACCATTTTTTTTTTGGTGTGACTACTACTGGGGAGACCCATTCTGAGTCTTCGACAGGATAGATGAAACCTGCTTGTAGCAAACTTCTCAGTTCTTTAAGCAATTCCTCTTGTTGGATTACTCCAAGTCTTCTGAGCTTTTGTACTACGGGTTTACTGCCTTTCTTGAGCTTTATGTGGTGTTGTACTACTGTAATTCCTGTGATCTTATCATAGCCATCAATGAAAAAAGTAGTGAAGTTACCTAGCATGGAGACGTACTCCTTTCTTTCTTCATTGGTTAACTCATATGAGAGCATTTTTTGTAGCTTACCTACATCCTCTAATGACTGCATACCTGATGATCCCTCTTGGTTTGTCAAGGTTGTTTCAGATTGTGTTAATCTGTTTGTGTCCTTAAGAATGACTCCCATTACTTCGATGCTACTGTCACTTCCGTCGGTGGTGGTCGTCTCTTCTCCTATGGTAGACAAGTAGTCGTTGGTGGACTCGTCTTCTGAAGCCTCCAAGATCATGTTGCGCTGCTTTCCAGTCCTCATGTCATAGAATACGGACTTCCCTTTAGCATCCTTCATCTGGATCATCCCGGTGCTCCAGTCTTCTTTAGCTTCCATAGCCATAAGCCAAGGCCTCCCAAGAATGATGGGGTAGCCCTTCCCTTTGTGTGGCATGACAAAGATGTCTACCTCCACTTCTACATTGAATGCTTTCACTTTGACTGCATTTACAATTCCTATGCATTTCACTCTTACATTGTTTGCCATCTTGGCTCGGTAGGGTGCCCGCCTACTTACCTCTAGACCTAGATGGTGCATCATATTTTCACTCATGACGCATATTTGCGCGCCACCATCTATGTAGATGTTTGAAATCCATTGCCCCTTGATGTGAGCGTCCATGGTTGACAGGATGTCGTCGAGATCCCTCCCAGAGATAGCCCTAGCTATCCTGGGCCTTGCTTTCCTGATACTTACCATTTTCGTCCATTGCCTCCTCATTCTGGGTGCAAGGTGGAGTAATTGGGGCCAAGTTATCTTCGGGCCCTGCATTAACACATCCTGAACTAAGTCATAGGGTTTTGCATACTCACCTAGTGAGAAGTCCATGATGTCTATCTTCCGCCGTGGTTTAGCTGCTTGCTTGCTAGACTCGGACTTCCCTTTCATCTTCTCTTCTCCTTGAGATGCCTCCTCGTGCCTCGCACGTGTCACTCCCATAGCATCCACTTCTTCTACCTTCGGTTTTCCTTTGTGCTTCTCTCGAGCTGATTCTATTACCTTCGCCTTCCCTTTAGCCTCCAGGCTAATAACACTCACCGCTTGGTTCACAGCAGGTGGTGGGGGTAGTGGTGGAATGAGAGGTTGGGGTGGTGGTTGCTGTTGCACAGGTGGTCAAAGGATTTGCATCATAATAATCAATATCTAATTCTCCTAAATTATTTTCTTATATTAAACTGATCATTTAATGTGGGGAAGTGCCAGGGGAGAAAAAGCTAGAATATTGGTTAAGCTAGCAGACCGGCCTCAGTATGGATCCAAAGGAGGGAAAATAGGGATCCAAAGGGGGGGCCATCTGCAAAAGAGCCATGTGCAACAATGGGCTAAAAAGACCCTAACGTTCAGCCCATTAAGACTTCCAAAATGCTAAGGTTCCAAAATTAAAAGGTTGTGTCCAAAGGTCAACCCTAGGGGAAATTGGATGCTTTGTGTGTACCAAAAAAAAGTCTTTGCAATCCCTACATGGGAGGGGGCAAGCCCTTCTTCCAGGGGATGAGAGAGAAAGTCACACACACACTCACACACACACACACACATAGGCTCCCTTTACACAAAGGGAATTAGGGACACATGTCAGCTCCCTAGCCTAGATGCCCATAAGGTATGCCCAATTCCTATTGGATGGCCTTGGAGGTGGACCAATGAAATTTAAGCTAGAGTAAATCTAGTTTAATTAATTTAAAAAACACTTAATAAAAGAACCAATGAGAATTAAGTCTCCTAGATGACTATTGGGCAGTCTCCCAAGGGGTCCAATGAGCATTCAGGAGCCCAATGGCTTGCCTGATTCCTATTGGCCAGGAGGCAAAGGGGTCCAATGAGAGTTTAATTGAATTATTAACTAACCTAAAGCTATCACAAAAGGGGAAAGGGGGACACATGTAAGAAGGCTATCACTTATGCTGCTTAATTGTGATAGGCTTAACTTGGGGAGGTCCAATGAGGACTGAGCAAGAGCAAATAGCAAGAGGGCTCGCCCAAGAGAGAGAGAGGGGGCTTATTTTTGCAAGAAATTATCACACACACACTCACACAATCTCATGTGTGAAGAAAGAGAAGACTATCTCTTCCCAAGCTTTAATGGAGAGCTCATCACCTACTCCAAGCTTGTGAGATAGAAGCCTACATCGACACACTCTTGGCTTGTGGATGCAAATCCAACCAAGAGCCAAGATACAATGCATGCTCATCTCCTCTACCAAGCTAATTACTAAGCTAAAGCTATGCTAATATGAGTGATTATGTGAGGAGATGTACATCTTTCTCGTAAGATACTCATTCTTCCTCTCAATCTACTCTCATACCCTGCTAGCTCTCACCATCTTCGAAGGTGTGTGAGGTCTTGGGTCTGAGAACGGGGATAATTAAATTTGTTTTTGTTAAGTGTTTTGCTTAGTGCATGAAGCTTTCATCTTCATTGCACTAGCTAGTCTTGAAGGAACACAAAGAATTGTATTGTACAATGTCTCTCTTGATGGGAGAAACCATAATACAAAGCCTTTTGGAGGGGGGACCGGCTCCATGCAAATCCGGTCCTCAACTATTGTCGATAGATTAATTTCTCTCTCTTTTGAAAGTATTGTCGATGCTATCTAACTAGGTGTTATGCTTTTTGTTGCTCTCTCCACCCAAGCACTCTTGTAATTCTCATTAGGAATCTATTCTAATGAAATGCCCACTATGTTCATGCTAATTTCCGCTACACACAAGTTACTAGGCCATTAAATGTTACATTGGTATCAGAGCACAAGGTTTCTCTTTTCTTGCTCAAGAAGGGAGGTCCTCAAGCTAGCTATAAATGGTTGGTATTATTAATTGCCTGTGAGTAAGTAGAATAGGGATTTTTCAGCCTTGCAGTGCGCCTGCCTTTGTGCAGTTAACTCGGCATCATCGTCGAGAGCTATGGTCTTAATAGTGGAGTCCTACGGGGCTTGCCTACGGCTTAACCACTATTGAGCTATTAGAAGCTTGACAGGAGCCGGTGCTGTTTTGGTGTCGAAAGACCCTCTCTTCTATTCCTTGCAATTAATTGTATTCGAGCCGCGGGTACAGTAGCTTGAGTGCTTTTTCTAAAGGGGTAAAGAGGAATAGCAACGAGGGCTTGAAGTGCCAAAGTACACCTAAAAGTTGTTAGAATGGCTGACAATAGTAAAGAGAGTGAAATAAATGTTGATAACTTTGATTTTGCTCATGAGCAAGCTACTAATGATGCTTCAATGCTTGTTAACTATCTTGTTTCTAAGCTTCAACAAGCCATGGGAAATCCATCTCTCCAAAGCGAAGTGCAACGACAGCTCCGTGCTCACGGGATTCTCCAAGCTCATCACCATGATGAGAGAACACCTAGGAAGCCTCCTTGTGAGACTACCAAAAGAGGTCTCTCTCCGATTCGGGAAGAAGAAGAGAATCCATACGAAGGGCTCAAGAATTTACTTCTTGATGATGCATCTCCTTACCAAAGGAGAACTCAAGAGCCTCCACCGAAGGAACGTGAAAGAAGCGAGTCTCCCGCCACCTCGACGGAGATGGCTCCACAAAGACGGCGGGCTAAACGCTCTCCCTCACCACCAAAGCGGAGAAGACCATCACACTCTTCTCCACGCCATAATGCAAAGAGGGATGATAAAAAGCAAGAGAAGAAAAAGGCGAGAAAGAGGACACCCTCTTCTCCATATTCTTCACCCTCTTCCTCTTATGAAAGCGATGGTGAAGACAACAAAGATCAAGACAAGAAAAAGGCGAGAAAGAGGTCACCCTCTTCTCCACCTTCTTCAAATTCTTCACCTTCTGAAGAAAGTGATGGTGCAACCTTTGAACCATAAAAAAGAAGAGGCCATAGGAAATCCTATGCCGCATGGAAGAGGTAGTCCAAATTGAAGAAACTCAAAGAGGGAGGGAAGAGCATCTCTTTCCTTACCTATGATGGTACCTTTGGTGCTACGGACAAAGTCTTGGCCTTTATCCAGCAATTTGATGCGGCGTTTGGAGATGAGGGCTTCACGGAGTCCTCCAAGCTACACCATGTAGCTATGCACTTTCAAAAATCCGCCAGACAATGGTGGTCTAGCCTACGAGCCAACGGTGAAGCTCCACAAACATGGAAAGCTTTAAGAGCTTCCATTATGAAGCAATTTTTGGCCACCGATTCCAAATACAAAGTACTCACCGAATGGCGAAGCTTAAAGCTCTCTCCCAATGAATCCATCCACAAATATGTAGACAAGTTTTGGGACTTACAACTCAAAGCTACTGTCTTCAAAAAGTTGGATTTTGGAGAGCAAAAGCAACAATTTTGTGCTGGCTTAACCGAAGAAATGGCGGAGTATGTCAACTCCCAAAGGCCACGTACCATATCGGCGGTAATACACCATACTGTGGTGGCCTCTCGAATCAATTTCCAAATGGGGGCTAAAAGAAATAATAAGCCCCCGGAAAACAAGGGTTTCAATGAGCCTAAGGGGAAGAAAAATGTCCAAAAGTCTCCTAAGGGCAACTCCACCAAAGCTAAAGAGAAGGGAGTTTACAAAGGTAAGAACAAACTCTCTCCTGAAGAGCTTGAGCGTTATCGCAAGGATAACCGGTGTTTCAAGTGCGGTGAACAAGGGCATGCGTACCGTGCTTGTCCCCAAAAGAACAACCGCCAAGATCCTCCTAGAGCTTCCTTGGTTGAAATCCAAGAGGAGGAGACTCACCAAACTCATCACAAAGGATCTCCTCTATGCCATGCTTGGGGAAAGGTAAGAGAACATGATGCTTTTATTCTCTTTGACCCTGGTTCTACTCGCAATTTTATATCTATAGAGTTGGCCACCAAGCTAGGCATACAATCCTACGAGATGGGAGATGTCCTACCCGCAGACAGTGCCTTCAAGGGGCAAGAAGCTTCAGTCACTCCCTTAATCGGGAAATTGAGGCTTCATGTCCAAGGCTATGTGGACAAAGAGGACTTCTTTATCTCTCCTCTCAAGCATGAGGATGTAATCCTAGGGGCACCATGGTTTGACTGCCTGGCTACCGATGTTAAATTTCCTGGAAGGAGAATCTCCTTTAAGTTCAGGGAAAAAGACATGTATATAGATGTTAAGGAAATGGGTAACACTATCCCCATTGTACATACACCAGCTTTCAACAAGTCAATAAAGAGCTCTATTTCCGTGTACATGATTTTTGTTAAATATTCTCAAAATGAACCTAATGCTTTAGCAAAAGAAAATAAAAGGAACCAAAAGGAATTAGAGTTATCCAATTTTCTCAAGGGGTTTCAAGATGTTTTTATTGACGACATCCCTTGTGAGCTACCTCCTAAACGAGGTAATGATGACCATGAAATCGAAATTCTTCCAGGAAGTTCACCACCTAACAAACCTCCTTATAGAGTTTCTCAATCTCAACAAGAGGAGATTATGTGGCAAGTGCATGAGTTAGTTGAGAAGGGCATGGTTAGGCCTAGCTCATCTCCATTTTGCTCACCTGTGCTATTAGTGCAAAAGAAAGACGGCACATATCGTATGTGTGTCGACTATAGAGCACTAAATAGGATCACTATCACAAATAGGTTTCCCGTTCCACGGGTAGAAGACCTATTTGATAAGCTACAAGGATCGACCTACTTCAGTAGGATTGACCTAAAAAGTGGATATCATCAAATAAGGATAGTTGATCAAGACATTGTAAAGACCGCATTTTGCACCACATTTGGTCTTTACCAATACATTGTCATGCCTTTTGGCTTGACCAATGCACCAGCCACATTCAACGGCTTGATGGAGAAGCTGTTCAGGCCTCATTGAACCTTCACTGGAGTGTTCTTTGATGATATTATCATCTACTCTAATTCATTAGACGAACACAAGAAACACCTCCAGGTAATATTTCAAGTTTTGAGAGAGAATAAACTTTATGTTAATCGAAAGAAAAGTGAATTTTTCTTGCAAGAGATTCTGTATTTAGGTCACATTATCTCTCAAGATGGCATCCAAATGGATCCATCAAAGTTAGAGGTAATAAAAGGATGGCCTAAACCAAGGAATCTTCATGAACTAAGAAGCTTTAGGTATGTGTGCATACTATAGACGCTTCATAGAAAAGTTCTCACAAATTGCGGGACCATTACATGACCTAACAAAGAAAAACGTTAGGTATACATGGTCTGCTAAAGAGAACAATGCTTTCGAAAAGCTTAAAGAAAAGCTTATCTCTCAACCTGTGCTTACACTACCGGATCTCTCAAAACCATTTGAGGTCCAATGTGATGCTTGTGGTGATTGCCTTGGAGCTGTTTTGCTCCAAGAAGGGCATGACATAGGCTATGAGAGTCGAAGGCTCGACCCTGTTGAGCAAGCTCTAGGCATATATGAAAAGGAACTCCTTGCAGGTCTACATGCCTTAGACTCATGGAAGCACTATTTATTGGGGACTCCTTTCATTCTGCGAACGGATCACCAAAGTTTTAAGTACTTCATGACGCAAACCAAGCTCTCCGACAAACAAATGAGGTGGGCAAATTTCCTTTCGCAGTTTCATTTTCATATTGCTTACATTGCTGGCAAGCATAATCAAGTAGCTGATACACTCTCAAGACGACCAAGAGTGAATGCGGTTTCCATAGCAACTCACAATGATCTATCTTCAATGATAGATGAGTACGCTATTGATCCAGATTTTAGAGATGTGATTTCAGCCCTTGCATTAAGGAAGAAAGAAGAACCATTTACTTTACAAGATGGTTATCTTCTCTATGGCAATAGACTATGTGTTACTAACTCACTACGTGAGAAAGTAATGTATGAATCTCATGCTCCACCTTATGCGGGGCATAGAGGGATTCAGTCTACCTTAAAGGGAATTGAAACATATTTCTATTGGCCTACCATGAAAGTGAACATACAAGAGTATGTTTCCAAATATGTGGTATGCCAAAAGACAAAATTTGATAGAGGGGAGCAACTTGGATTGCTTCAACCCTTGCCAATCCCTAATTCACCATGGGAGAGCATATCCATGGATTTTATCTTTGGATTGCCTAAGTCTATCCATGGGAATAAGGGAATATGGACGATAGTAGACAGGTTCAATAAACAAGCTCATTTTATACCTGTCAAAAAGACTATCAAAGCCCATCAAATGGAAACCCTCTTCATTTCACAAATTTTCAAGTACCATGGCTTGCCAATGTACATAGTGTCGGATAGAGATCCTAGAATGACCAATAATTTCTGGAAGGGTCTCTTTGAGAATTTAGGGACAAGGCTAAACTTATCTTCGGCCTATCATCCACAAACGGATGGCCAAAGTGAAATAGCTAACCTAACCATTCTTGATCTACTAAAAGCCTATGTAACGGAAGTAGATCAAAGATCCCAATGGGAGAAGTACTTACCCTTAGTGGAGTATGCTTACAACAACACTGTACATACTTCCACGGGAAAATCACCTTTCGAGGTAATTGAGGGAAGATAAAAAAGTCCCTTGCTACTTAAGGTAGATGGGAAGATCTTTGCTGCAGATGAGTATAGATGAGACCTACAAGAATCTTTTCAAAAGATTAAGGATGCTATCTCTATCTCACAACAAAGGCAAAAGGCTGCTGCTGACAAGCACAGAAGAGCCCAAGCCTTTAAAGAAAATGATTGGGTCTTATTAAAGTTTCCCAAGGCCCGATTAAGGCACACGACGGGCAAGAATCCTACGGGCCACCAAAAGTACTATGCTAAACTAGCAAAAAGGTACTATGGTCCCTTCCAGATTCTTAGGCCAATCAATGAGATGGCCTATCAACTCAAGTTGCCCAATCATTGGCTCATACACAATGCTTTCCATGTGAGCCTATTAAATCCTTACAAAGGAGAGCCACCTCATGAACCAACTATTGAAGACCCACTGGAGATCGAGGACCAAGAGGAGGTGCTGCAGCCCAAGTCCATTCTCCGATATGAAGACAAGGTACTAAGAGGCGGTAAGACTATCCGACGATATCTTATTAAGTTTAAGAATTATCCTTTTGAAGATGCTAGATGGATGCAAGGCATACAATTAAAATAACCTAAACCTTGTCAATGCTTACAATGCTTCCCAAGAGTAAGAAAATGTACAAAATGTTAAAAAATGAAAAAAGTTTTTTTTGTCTTATAAGACTCTCTTTTTCTTTATTGTGCACAAAAATGAAGTATTATGCATGCTTAGATTAAGTTTGCGGAGACGACGTCTCCCAAACACCAAGTAGAGATTGTCACTCTACTATGGAAGACTAATAGGACTAATGTGCAGACATGCTTGCGGCAGCCTCAGGCTCTCAAGCACCAAATGGACTAGTCATCCATTGTGGAATGATGTCGTAGGGTAACATAGGGATCCTCTACCCGCTAGGAAAAGGACTCATGAATATGCTTTATCTTCTCTACACCATAGTCGAGGACGACTATGATTTCAAGTGAGAGGTAATGTCATAATAATCAATATATAATTCTCCTAAATGATTTTCTCATATTCAACTGATCATTTAATGTGGGGAAGTGCCAGGGGAGAAAAAGCTAGAATATTGGTTAAGCTAGCAGACCGGCCTCAGTAGGGATCCAAAGGAGGGAAAATAGGGATCCAAAGGGTGCGCCATCTGTAAAAGAGCCATGTGCAACAATGGGCTAAGAAGACCCTAAGGTTCAGCCCATTAAGACTTACAAAATTCTAAGGTTCCAAAATTCAAAGGTTGTGTCCAAAGGTCAACCCTAGGGGAAATTGGATGCTTTGTGTGTACCAAAAAAAGTCTTTGCAATCCCTACATGGGAGGGGGCGAGCCCTTCTTCTAGGGGATGAGAGAGAAAGTCACACACACACAGGCTCCCTTTACACAAAGGGAATTAGGGACACATGTCAGCTCCCTAGCCTAGATGCCCACAAGGTGTGCCCAATTCCTATTGGATGGCCTTGGAGGTGGACCAATGAAATTTAAGCTAGAGTAAATCTAGTTTAATTAATTTAAAAAACACTTAATAAAAGAACCAATGAGAATTAAGTCTCCTAGATGACTATTGGGCAGTCTCCCAAGGGGTCCAATGAGCATTCAGGAGCCCAATGGCTTGCCTGATTCCTATTGGCCAGGAGGCAAAGGGGTCCAATGAGAGTTTAATTGAATTATTAATTAACCTAAAGCTATCACAAAAGGGGAAAGGGGGACACATGTCAGAAGGCTATCACTTATGCTACTTAATTGTGATAGGCTTGACTTGGGGAGGTCCAATGAGGGCTGAGCAAGAACAAATAGCAAGAGGGCTTGCCCAAGAGAGAGAGGGGGCTGATTTTTGCAAGGCATTATCACACACACACTCACAGAATCTCATGTGTGAAGAAGGAGAAGACTATCTCTTCCCATGCTTTAATGGAGAGCTCATCACCTATTCCAAGCTTGTGAGATAGAAGCCTACATCGACACACTCTTGGCTTGTGGATGCAAATCCAACCAAGATCCAAGCTACAATGCAGGCTCATCTCCTCTACCAAGCTAATTACTAAGCTAAAGCTATGCTAATATGAGTGATTATGTGAGGAGATGTACATCTTTCTCGTAAGATACTCCTTCTTCCTCTCAATCTACTCTCATACCCTGCTAGCTCTCACCATCTTCGAAGGTGTGTGAGGTCTTGGGTCTGAGAACGGGGATAATTAAAGTTGTGTTTGCTAAGTGTTTTGCTTAGTGCATGAAGCTTTCATCTTCATTGCACTAGCTAGTCTTGAAGGAACACAAAGAATTGTATTGTACAATGTCTCTCTTGATGGGAGAAACCATAATACAAAGCCTTTTGGAGGGGGGACCGGCTCCATGCAAATCCGGTCCTCAACTGTTGTCAATAGCTTAATTTCTCTCTCTTTTGAAAGTATTGTCGATGCTATCTAACTAGGTGTTATGCTTTTTCTTTCTCTCTCCACCCAAGCACTCTTGTAATTCTCATTAGGAATCTATTCTAATGAAATGCCCACTATGTTCATGCTAATTTCCGCTACACACAAGTTACTAGGCCATTAAATGTTACAATTTGGACCGGTGGGATTGGTCCTGGATGCCTAGGTGGTGGTGGTCTTGCTCTTGGCAAAGAGATATGATTCTGTCTCCCCCCTCTATTTGAAATTCTGCCTCCTTGGGTGTGGGCAATAGTACATTCCATGGCCATCTTCCCCGTAGTTGTAACAGTGGTACTGTGGGTTCTGCCTTTGTTGTCCCCTTCCTTGTTCTGGGTTTCTGCCAGATGCATGCCCTTGCTGCACCAGATGCACAGATAAACTCTCTAGCTGGGTGGTGATCTGACTCAGTAGGTCCAGCTATTCTTCTGATGCCTCTTGCGGTTGAACTCTATGATTGGCTGTTGCAGCCACTGGGGTTGGTTGGGCCGAGCTTGTTTCCTCTGACTCGTTTACTCTTGCTTTCATGCGCAGCTTCTTGTCTTTAAGGCGAGCTACTTCGACTGCCAACTCATATGTTGCAAGAAACCTTCCCTTCACCTTCTCTCTAAGCGGCAACCATAGACCAGTAATGAAACGGTCCTTCTTTAGGAAATTAGGCGCTCCTTTGCCTTCCTCAAGTGAGGCAACCCATCTCTCCCATAAGTCCACAAACTTTGACTCGTAGGTGGCATACTCCACCAGGCCTCCCTGCTTCAATTCTGTCAGTAGCTGCCATAGCTTCTCCGAGGTTGTGCCTCCACCAAACCTCTTTGCAAAAGCAAACCTTAACACATCCCATGCATTCTTGGTAACCTGGGGCAATGCATTATACCAGGACTTGGCCTCTACTTTCATCAGGAGGAAAAATTCTAAGTCGTGAAACGTTATCATCTTTGTTGGAGACGACACAAGCAATGTCGAAATCATCCAAAAAGTCGGTGGTGAGATCCTCTCCCTTCTTTCCACTGAACGTGGGGAAAGAAACACTTGCCATGGTTGTGACTCAGGAAATTATAAACCCTTTTTTTTCTTTTTTTACATTAACAGTAGCAGCTCATACTGGCTTTTTACACGGGTGGGTGGATAGGTTAAAACAGGATAAAAATAGAGACATTAAAGGAATGATGGTAATCTAATATGGTAAGAATGATAGGGTTCGGGGAATTGAGGATTTCTCCTAGTATCGCCGCACCGAATAGGTATACAATCTTTTGCTGGTAGAAGACTTTCCTATCTACATAGATATTCACATGCATATGCTACAGGAATCTGAATGGGAATGCCGTCGGCCCGTTTTCCATTATGCGCAGAGGATGGAATACTTACTTAAACTCTTACCGTGCCAGTGTTGATGAGTCGGCACCTCCACAAGAGGTCGTCACCTTTCATGGGCTCTACCTTTCTTTCGTTGCTCAACACGTACGGGGTGATGGCAACCGTTTGACCACTCCCAGCCTTTTGGCTAACAGCAATTGCAGGTAATTTCCGTAATCAGCATGTTTCATGAATTCTACTCCATTCAGTTGCAACCTCGTCCCCAGCCCACTGGGTTTCTCCTGTGGTAGAGAGCTTCTTCAGGATAAGTTGTACAGGGAGAGGAGGAAGGTCCTCCACTCGCTTCCCAAAACAGTGAGAGTAGTAGCTGAACCACTCTTCTCTAGGACATGGGAATCTTCTTACCACTTCCTCTTCCAGATTGTCGAAGTGGATTGGTAGCACTCGCATGCGTCGTACAAATCGGTAGGCGACCTTCCGCTGCTTAGCTTCGGATGACTTCTTCCTTGAAAAAGTGGGTACAACCCGGCTTTCTGAGCTTGAAGCACTTGCTTGGCCAGATGCTTCTCCCTTCGGGGTCATGTGTTTCCAGACTGGCTTATCTTCTCCTTGCCTTTGGCTCGAGCAGCCCCTTTAGGCCACTTTGGAGTTATATCTTTGATTGCAGTTTCTTTAGAGAAAAGAGGTCTCACCGTTTGCTTCCCTTCCTTGACGTGAATGATTTCTTCGCGATGAATGTTGATGTAGATGACTTCAGCCCTTTCGTTGCCTTCATTGCTGGCACTCATTGACAGTGTGCCATGGTCGACAACAGTGATGGAACTTCACCAACCTCCCACCTGATGCTTTCGATTTATAGTTAGAACGAGCGACACGAGATGGAGAATTTACCTCTTGAATGCTGACGACACTGCAGCCTGGCAGTAGCACCTCAATGAAGGCCGCTAGTGCCTCCTTCGTCTCCTCTTCTTCTGTCCTCCAGTTAGAAAATTCCTCCAGCCATTTGTCCATGATTGATAGTGGGCGTCACTTTCAGCATTGTAAACTGAAGGGTCTTAGCAACACCCTCCTCAGTGGGGCACCAAATGACGGACGCAAAGTGGACCCTGAACCCCGATGGCCTCTACAACGACGGGGGCCTAATGACGCGCCTAGAGCCTACTACAGTAAAGTGAACAGGGGGCACCACCTAGCTTTGAGTGGCTAGGACGCAAACCACGATGATATGAACACCGCAAACTTACACACCGAGAGAGAGAGAGAGAGAGAGAGAGAGAGAGAGAGAGAGAGAGAGAGAGAGAGAGAGAGAGAGAGAGAGAGAGAGAGAGATTTGCAAATGATGAAAACCCTCGGGGGGTGTGAGGGTGAGTTATTTTTGCAATATTTACAAAGTGGCATGCCATGGTGGTAGAGAGATAGGGAGAGGAGGTGGTGCAACCTACTTGGTGCGTTCTCTAAGACGACTCAATGATTGTGAATACTTACTACCAAGAGCGTGCATACGTGTGTGTATCGACCATTGGAGTCGAGAGATGGATGTGGTTCCCTTTGCATGGTGCAATTCCCAAGGAAAACCCAACACACAAGCCCCCTCCCCGTGATGGTGATAGTGTCAATCCTTCCCACTACACTCTACCAAATGCTTGGCTCCTCATGAATTCCCCCCCCCCCGATAGTGACCTCTCAGTGCCAATTTATAGGTGTTGGCTGCTTGGATTATGGTAATCCTAGTGTGGTTAGGGTAAGCTTAATCAGGGAGACAAAGCAAGTGGTGGGCCCGATGTGGTTGACCCTTGCTTTGTTTTGGGAGGTTATTAAAAGATGGGCATCTCTAGGTGGGCCTTTGTGACCATCACCTAGAGAGAGGATATTTGCAAAAAATGGAAATTTACAATGGCTCGGGTGAAAACTGAAGATAATGATAAAAATAACCTATAAATTACTAGAATGGCGTCGTGGTTGCGTGTTGTCGGCGAATGGTGTGCTGCCGGTGTGTCGATGTCGAGCGTACTTCTTTTCGGAGTCGGCCGGGGCATGCCTTCGGCGCATTTTCTCTTTTTGTTGTTGGCGACGCGTGCTTTGGATCCTTATTCTTTATTTATCGATGTCGTAGTCGTTTTTCCTTTGTATTTGTGGTGCGGTGCATGTATGCGTGTGTGTATGTATTCGTGCATGAGGGCGGGTGTGTGTGTATGTATATGTATGTGTGTGTGTGAAAACGTGCGTTGGAAGGGGCTTTATATATATACAATATATATATTTTTTGTTTTTTGTTTTTTGTTTTTTTGATGGCCTGTTGCCTGCCAAATTACGCATGGCGGATGGGGGGGAAGATGGGGTAGAGAGAGAGCGTGAGTGTGTGGGCGGTGTGTGTCTGTGTGTGGATATGTTTTGTGTGTGTATTGTGTGTGTGTGTGTGTGTATGGATGACGGTCTGCTGTGGTGCGAGAGCGCCCGGGTGGGAGAGAGAGGGTGGTCCTGTTGTGGGATCGTGCACAGTGCCAAGGGGGGGGGGAGTGATGGTGTGTGTGTGTGTGTGTGTGTGTGTAAGGAGAGAGAGAGAGAGAGGTTCTACTGCCGTTGTCCATGAGAAGGAGAGAGATGTTGGAATTAGGGTTGCAGAGAAACGCACACAGCTTGGAGAAGACGAAGGAAGGTCAAGGCACACAATAGAGAGTGTGTTACTTAGTGTGCAATGAAATGATAGACAGCCGTAGAGTGATGGGCGTATATACAATGCACGGGGGAAAAAACCTCCTAAAGAGGGAAAAAATGCCCCGACGTTCCTAGCGTGTTCACACACATCACTACCACATGTATATGGTAACAAATCCCCCCTGGAGTAATGCGGTGAACGAGAGCTGGCATATGAGTAAAGGGAAGTGCCATGCCCTGAGGACAGGATCAGTCCACAAAGGGGAGTAAGCCCAAAGATTTGCGGAAAGCTTCAAGCTTCTTACAAGACAATGCCTTTGTGAAAAGATCTGCAAGGTTGTCCTATGTTGGCACATAAGCCAAGCTGATCTCTCCTGCTGAGAGCCTCTCCCTGACATAGTGGTAATGCACCTCAATGTGCTTTGTGTGAGCGTGAAAAACTGGGTTCCTCGCAACTGCCAATGCGCTCTGACTGTCAGTGTAGATAGTGTTGGCAGTGTCCTGTCCAACACCCAAATCAGCCATAAGGCATCTGAGCCATACACACTCAACCGTAGCTGTGAAGACTGCCTCAGCCTCACAACTCAAAGTGGCCACAGTAGGTTGCTTCTTGCTCAACCATGATATACATGAACTGCCAAGCATGAAACAAAAACCACTTGTGGACACTCTCGTGTCAAAACAACCAGCCCAATCTGAGTCTGAAAAAGCATGTAAGTCTGGCGGCAATGATCCCCCCTTGGGATAAAACAAGCCAAGATGTAAAGTGCCACTAAGGTAGCGGAAAATCCTCTTGACAGCCTGCCAATGCTTAGACCCTGGGCTATGCATAAATCTGCTGACCTGTGAGACTGCAAACTGAATATCTCGCCTCGTGTTGCATACATAAATGAGGCAGCCAACAACAAGTTGGTAAAGAGTGACATCAGTAGGATTGCCAGCATCATGGAGACTCAACTTCAAACCTGTTTCTATGGGAGTGGCAATAGGTTTGCAATCCTAAAGTCCAAACTTACATAGCAATTTCTCTATGTAACTTTTTTGACACAAGGCAATACCACCATCACACTGCTTAAACTGTATACCCAAGTAATGATGCAACAGCCCCAAATCTTTCATCTTGAAAGTAGCATTCAAATCAGCCTTAAATTCAGCAATGTGTCTCTCATTTGGTCCAGTGATCATCAAATCATCAACATAAAGAACCACAATGAGAAGTACATCACCCTCACGCTTTACATACAATGTGCTTTCTGTTGGACTGTTACAAAAGCCTTGTTTGACCAAATGAGTGTCAGATTTCTCATACCAAGCATGAGGATATTGCTTCAACCCACACAAAGCCTTGTTACATTTGCACACTTTGTCCTCTTGTCCTTTTATGACAAAACCGCGAGGCTGCGTTACATAAACTTCCTCAAATATGTCACCATTCAAGAAAGCAGTAACAATGTATGATTGATGTACATCCCAACCAAAATAAGCTGCCAATGCACATAGAAAACGCACAGTAGTCATACGACAAGTGGGAGAAAAAGTCTCTTCATAATCTATGCCTTTTTGCTATGCATAACCCTTTGCAACAAGTCCAGCCTTATGGCGATCAATCTCACCATCCAGCTTGCGTTTCAACTTGTAAACCCACTTCGTACAAATGGCCTTTTTGCCATGAGGCAAATCACATAAAGTCCATGTGGCATTTTCTATAAGTGCGTCATATTCTGATTGCATGGCAGACATCCAATTTTCTGAATTCTGTGCTTCATCAAAAGACTGAGGCTCCTGAACATCATGTAAACTAGACACAGCCAAAGCATAACAATCTGATGCATAAGATGCATGGCGAGAGCCTGAACGAGTACGACTAGACAAAGGTGCATCCAATTTAGTGTCACGCAAAGTGTGCACCAGCCATTTTGGCATACCTCTAGCCTGGTCATTTTCAGCCCTTTCCTCATCAAGTACATCATGTACATCTGCATCAGTAATAGGCTAATCTAAAACATTTTTAGAAACCCCCATAGGCTGTACATTTGCCTCATTGGAACTTACATTCGTATTTCCACCACTAAAAAGAGGCAACAAAGTGTCATGAATGTCCTGTGAGCTTACATTACTGTCTCTAGTACATGACAACAAGGGCTGAACAGAATCTTCCACAAACACTACATCCCGAGAAACCAGAATACGTTTTGTTTGCGGATGATACAACCTGTAACCTTTGCTTTCAGCACTATAACAAACAAAAATACATTTGACAGCCTTATCATCCAATTTTCTGCACTACACTTGTGGCACCAAAACATATGCCAAACAGCCAAAAACACGCATGTTCTCAATAGAAGGCTTTCTATCATGCCATGCTTCATATGGAGTAATAGACTGCAAATATTTCGTAGGACACTTGTTAAGTACATAAGTGGCACACATGATAGCCTCAAGCCAAAAAGAATGCCACAAGGCTTGACTTTTGACCATACATCGTGCCATTTCCGTCAATGACCTGTTTTTTCTCTCAGTAACACCATTTTGTTGAGGTGTATAAGGCACTGAACATTGGTGTTTTATCCCACGACTAGCCAAAAATGCATTAAATTCATGAGACATATACTCCCCCCCTCGATCGGAATGGAGGGTGCCCATAGTACATTTCGAGACATTTTCAGCCATAGCCAAAAATTGTTTGAAGCACATAAAAACTTCAGACTTCGCTTTAAGCAGAAATACCCATGTATGCCTGGAGTAATCATCAATGAAAGTCACGAAGTACAGGTAATTGCCCAAGGATGGAGTTTGCATGGGCCCACAAACATCACTATGCACAAGCTGCAACCTGCATGTGGCCTGAACTGAACCATCCTTTGGAAATTTAGAACGCTGCATCTTACCCAAAATACAGCCTTCACAAACATGTTTGACAGGTGCTTCAAGAGGTGGTAAAGAAGCAACCATATCAGATTTTTGCAAACGCAGCAAATTGGCAAAATTCAGATGACCAAAACGTGCATGCCAAAGTTTTGCATCTGAAATAGCCCTTGAATCTGCAACATCATTTGCAAAGTTTTGTCCACACTTGTCATACAAAGTGAGCTTATACAGCCCATGGCACAAAAGCCCAGATGCAACAATTTCATCACCAAAACTGAGATCATGAACTGTACATCTTTCATCCACAAATTCGACTACAAGTCCAAGTCTAGCAAGTGCGGATACAGACAAGAGATTCTTCTTGATCCCAGGTACATAAACTGCATCAACAAGTGTGAAGGAACTGCCATTAGCAGCAGTGAGCACAATCTTTCCAACTCCCTGAACTGGATAAGAGGCGTTGTTGGCACAAGTGACTGAATTCCCATGAGGGACAGACTCGAGAGAGGTAAACAATTCACGATGTGAGGTAATGTGCTTTGTAGCACCACTGTCGAAATACCACACATGTGAATCTGCAGCAACTGACAAGCATGCATCATGGACAGCAGGATTATAAGTGCACTCTGCGCTAAAAGCCCATTCTGCATCAACATCAGCAGCACAATCTCCTTTCATAGAAGACTAAACAATGACTGCATTTGTAGTGGAACCAGCATTTGCAGTGGAACCACCCTCTTTCTTCTTAGCCTCTTTGGCCTTCAACTTAGGACACGACTTGATCAAGTGATCATTGGCTTTACAATAATGGCAACGCATCTTCTTTTTGCCGTTATCACAAGAATTGCCAGACGAAGTACTACCAGCAGAAGCATTAGGAACAGAATTTTTACCACTCGCAGCAGAACCATAAGAAGTGGGTCCATTACTGTTACCACCCTTTCTTTGAGAAGCAATAAAAGCCTGTTCAACTACACGCTGCTTAGTCCTATTTTTTCTAGAAAGTGACTCTTGCAACAGCAATGTGCATAATGCATCAAACTTGACAACTTCAGGATTTCCTTGGGTCATCAGTCTCCAAGTCCTAGCAAAAGTCTGGTAGGAATCTGGTAAGGCATCAAGAACAGTTTGCACAAGGGAACTGTTTGAAATGACTTCACTGTCTCATTGATATCCTTGACACTAGCAAGGAAAGTGTCCATATCATCTTCCACTGCAGCTCTTTACACAACAAAGCAATTTTAGCCTCATTGCGGCTTGCATAAAGACCTGCTAGAATATCCCAAGCCTGTTTTGCAGATTTTGTTGAACGGATGTGAGGAAAATTGGTGCGATTCACAGACAATGCAATCAATGCATGAGCCTGCGCATCCTTAACATCCCAACGAGCTTGTTCTGCCATAGGCAAAACAACTCTAACAGCTACAATCCTTGCAGCAAGACCTGCAACATCCTCAACATCGCCTACATCCTCAGAACCAGGACGTACATCAATGCCCTGCACAATGTTCCAGACACCCTTTGACACAAGAACATGTTGCATCATATAAACCCACATAGGGTAGTTGTCCCCATCCAACCTGTCCTCAGCAACAAACATCTTAAACACATCTGTGTTGTTGTTGTAAGCCATGGTAAATGCTGCACCTGATGTGAAAACTGTCCGAAAATAGGAGAAATGGAGCGGGAACAACCTGTGCTATATAGCACAAATAGTAGAAGACTATAAGGCACTTGTTATGCAGAAAACGGCACTTATAGAAATTCTGCACAAAATGACAAAATAGCCTGTGCAGTACTCGAACACTCGCCAAAGCTCACTGAAATCGGAGAAAGTGAGCAGGCGTGTGCTGGGGCAGCTGGTGACTAAGCCCGGGAGGACGTGACCTGCTCTGATACCAATTGTTGGAATTAGGGTTTCACAGAAACGCACACAGCTTGGAGAAGAGAAGGAAGCTCAAGGCACACAATAGAGAGTGTGTTACTTAGTGTGCAATGAAAAGATAGATAGCCCTAGAGTGATGGGCGTATATACAATGCACGGGGGAAAAAACCTCCTAAAGAGGGAAAAAATGCCCCGGCGGTCCTAGTGTGTTCACACACATCACTACCACATGTATATGGTAACAAGAGAGAGATTTTCTGTGCGGCCTGAGTGCCTGAGATGGAGAGAGAGAGGGTGGTTTGCGCTGGTCTGAGAGAGAGAGATTGTGAGGGAGAGGGTGGGATAGGGTATGTGGGAAGAGAGGGTGTGTAAGGGAGGGAGTGTGTGTGGATAAGGGAGAGAGAGGGTGACTTTTCGACGCCTTCATAGGCTCATGGGAGAGAGAGAGAGTGTGAGGGAATAGAGGGAGGAGGGCCGCGCCTTGTGGGCCGCCTGACAAGAGAGTGAAGAAAGGGGGGGGGGGTTTGGCAATGGAGTGGGGTAGGGGAGATTTGTGGGTGAGAGAGAGGGGGGGGTATATTAGCGGGCCAAGTGCGGGGGGGGGGGGGGGGGGGGGGGATGAGAGTGGGGGAATGTAAAGGGTGAGTGTAATAATACGGAGAGCGGAGGGGGGGGGGGGGGTTTCCATGCGTCTCACACAGAGGGAGCACAAAAGAGGGGTCAGGGGGTGAGTGCTCAAAGCTTTTGCCTGGCCGGGGGGGGAATGAGAGTGGGGGTAAATCAGGAGAGAGGATATTAGGAAGGGGTATGTAGGGAAAATGAGGGAGAGAGAGAGAGAGAGAGAGAGAGGGTGTTATTCACTCACTGTTAGTAAAATCAAATAGACAACACATAATTAAGCATTAAGCTAGCTATCCCAATTGTAGTTAACCACATGCAACACGAGGGTGTCCAATCTTGTACACACGAGGGATAGCAATTGTCCTCAGTTGCTCACTAAAGAATCAACTGGACTGTGAGTGATGGAAAGTGTGGAGAAGTTCTGGGAAGTTGCATTAAAATTTTCAAAGCATCCACTTGGCATCTCTCTAGGGTGACCTTTGGAGGTCACAATATAGCAGTTATAAACCATGCTAGTGCGTGTGGTGGTGTTCTTGTGATCAACTATTTGTGCAAGGATGAGTTGTTCTTCTTGATCCACAAGTGACTTGGTGGATCCTCATAAATGTGATGTGTAGGTAGGGGTCCTCTGAAAGGTCTTAAAAGACTAATATGAAAATCATTGTGAATGTGCTAATGTGAAGGTAAGTCTAAACAAAATGAAACATCATTGATCACAACAGAGATTTTGAATGGGCTGTAAAAAAGAGGAGTAAGTTTAACAAAAACATTTGTATCAACACTTTTGATCCTTCTTTTTTCAATGCGAAGCATAACATACTCTGCTTGTTTGAATCAGTGTGTCTTGCAGCTCTTGTTAGCATGTTTAGTGTAAAGTTCTTGTGGGTGTTTAATGGAAAAATGCACACTTGTATAAATATCATGAAAATTAGCAATAAAACCATCAATGGCAGGCACAACATTGGAAAGACGTGAAGCAGGAGTAGGCAGAGATTGACCATACACAATTTCAAATGAAGATTTACCTGTGGCAACGTGAGTGGTGTTGTTATAAGCAAACTGTAGAATATGCAGGTAATCATCCCATTTCTTGGCTTGAGAAGAAATTTAAGCTTTCAACAAATCAATGATAGTGCGATTGGTGATTTTGGTTTGACCATTAGACTCATGATGGAATGTAGAAGTAAAATCATGTGTGGTTCCAAGATTTTCAAAAATAGTAGTCCAAAAAGCACTACAAAATTTGGAATCTTGATCAAAGATTCTAACTTTAGGCAAACCATGATGTGGAAAGACAACTTTAAGAAATAGAAGTGCATCTTGATGTGATGTGAGTGTTTTCTTGCAAGGAATGAAGTATGCTTGTTTAGATAAATGATCAATGACAGTCCAAATTATATCATGCTTGTGAACAGAGAGTGGAAATATGTTCTCAAGGTTTTTCAAGAATAGGGAGAGGGTGTAAAAGTCCCAATTTATTACCTATTGCTGCTTTGACCTTTTGACAAATCAAACAAGTTGAAACGTACTATTTAACATCAATTTTCATAGTAGGCCAATAGAAACCACGACATAAGTTTTGAAAAGTAGCAGCAAATCCTCTATGTCCATCATAGGGTCATTTGTGCAACTCTTCAATGATCAATGTACAAAAAGTTTTAGTTACACACAATTTTTGTTTAAAATAAATAAAGTTTTTTTTGAATAATGTATTCCAAAATTGTGTGCACAAAGTTCTCAATCATATGTAACCATGTGGTTTTGAAATCATTATCTTGTGCATAAGTGTCAGGCATTGAATCAAATAAAGTATCCGTAGTGGTTGATAAATTATTAAGAGAGGGTCTTTGACTCAAAGCATCAGCTACAAAACTCTTCTTACCAAGTTGGTATTGAATGTTGGGTTGAAAATTTGAATGAAGGTAGCCCACTTAATTTGTTTATCATCTATTAAGGGTTGAGACAGTAAATACTTGATACTTTGTTGATAAGTTTTGTTGAAAGCATGTTAAATAGTATGACAAAGAGTTGATTGCTATTGTACATGTTGAGACAGTAAATACTTGATACTTTGTTGATAGCATTTCTAAATTTTCAAAGCATGTACAATAGCAATCAACTCTTTGTCATATGTACTAAATTTTTCTTTAGACGGTTTGAACTTACGACTTTCAAATGCAAGTGGATGGTTATCTTGCGTTAGGACTGCGCCGATACCTTTTTCACTAGCATCACTGACTACGACAAATAATGGTCTATCAAAATCAGGCAACTGCAGTACTGGTGCATTTATTAAAGAATTCTTGAGTGCATTAAAGGAACTTTCTTGCAAATCAGACCATACATAAGGAGTATTTTTCTTTAATAGGAGAGTGAGGTAATGAGATTTGACGTACAAACTTCCTGTAGTAACTACATAGACCAATAAAAGAACAAAGTTCATGAAATTTTTTGGGTCTAGGCCATGACTGAATGGTTTCAACTTTCTTGGAGTCTACATGTATTCGCTTACCCGATACAATGTGTCCCAAATATTCAGTTTCAGATTGGAAAAAGGAACTCTTAAGTGGTTGAGTGCAAGAAATTCAAATCCACGTGTTAAGTGCTCTTTATGTTCTTATTTTGATTTACAAAATACAAGAATGTCATCAAAGAATACAATCACAAAATCTTGATGATCAATGAAAATTTTGCTCATCATGCATGTGAATGTGGCTAGTGTATTCGTTAGACCAAATGGCATGACAAAAAATCCATAATGTCCCGTTTGTGTTCTGAAGGTAGTTTTGTAGATATCTTGATCAAACATTTTGACTTGGTGATACCCTGATTTGAGGTAAATTTTACTAAAGATGTTTGCCCCATTTAGTTTGTCCCATTTGTGTTCTGAAAGAAGTTTTGTAGACATCTTGATCAAACATTTTGACTTGGTGATACCCTGATTTGAGGTCAATTTTGCTAAAGATGTTTGCCCCATTTAGTTTGTCTAATAGATCATCCACTCTAGGAATAGGAAACCTATTCTTTATGGTGATCTTGTTTAAAGCCTTGTAGTTAATACACATACAAAAAGTTCCATTTTTCTTCTTAACAAGAAGTACTAGAGCTCCATATGGTGAACTACTAGGTTTTATAAGTCCTCAATCAAACAAGTCCGTGATTTGAGTTTGTATTTCCCTGTGTGCAGTTGGATTTACATGATATGGTTCTCTACAAGGGGGTTCACTACCCTGTATAATATCTATTTTGTGGCCTTCTGGGCGTGAAGGAGAATTCCAAGTGGTTGATCATGCATGAAACAATTATTAAATTGTAAGAGAAAATCATCATGTGAAGAGTTATGTGAGGTTTTAGTTTCAACGTAAATTTGATTTCTTGGTAGCAAATATGTTTTCCCTTGTTTTTGAATTGCTCTTTTGGCTTGAGTGTGAGAGAGAAGTGGAAAGTTTTGATGTGC
The DNA here is from genome assembly GCF_014529385.1 of Adiantum capillus-veneris. Lineage (NCBI taxonomy): Eukaryota > Viridiplantae > Streptophyta > Polypodiopsida > Polypodiales > Pteridaceae > Adiantum > Adiantum capillus-veneris. The sequence continues at coordinate 161,202,165 of NC_140935.1, forward strand.
TAGTGTTACTTGGATGGATAAATTTTTATTATTAATGAGTGACAGACATGGTAGATGTTTTATAGTTAATGAACGAATCAAATTCATGATGAATTGGCATTTCCAAAATCATATCAAGACCATGCAATTTCTCCAATCCAAGATCTTTCACTAGGCGAGCAAGCCAAATAGCTTCTTTGCATGCCTCACTCAATGCAACATACTCTACCTCTGTGGTAGAAATGGATGTACAGTCTTGAAGAACGAATAAGAAATAGAAGAACCAACAAATGTGTAAATCCAACCTGTTGTTGATTTATGATTGTCAACATAGCATGCATAATCACTGTCTACAAATCCCTAAATGGATGACTCTCCACAACCATAGCATAATTGTCTATTTGCAGTTCCACTCAAGTATCTGAGAATTGACTCGATAGCATCCCAATTCTTTTTAGTAGGGCTAGACATAAATCTACTAACAAATCCCACTGCCTGTGCAATGTTAGGTCTTGTAGCCACCATGGCATACATGAGACTACCACAAGTTGAAGCATAAGGAACCTTAACCATCGCAGCTTTTTCCTCAACAAATTTGAGGCAGTCGTTCTTGCTAAATTTCAAATATGCAGGCAATGGAGTACTCAAAATCTTCCCCTCATGCATGTTGAAACAATCAAGAACCTTATGCACATACTCTTTTTGAGAAAGGTACAAAAACCTCTTCTTACGATCATGATTAATGCACATACCCAAAATGTGATTGGATTCACCCAAATGTTTCATGTCAAATTGACTTTTTAGCTTGGTTTTCAAGTCAACAATGTCCTTCTTGGAATGACTAGCAATAATCATGTCATCGACATAAAGGATAAGCATAATAAGTTTTCCATTGGGTTGTATTTTCACGTAAAGACATGGATCCTCATTACTACGCTTATAGCCTAGGGAACCCATAAATGCATCAAACTTTTGATACCATTGTCTAGATGATTGCTTCAAGCCATAGAGACTTTTTATAAGCTTATAGACCAAATGTTACTTACCCTTTAGCACAAACCCTTCAAGTTGCTGCGTGCATATAAATCTCTTCCTCAAGATCTCCATGTAAGGAAGCTGTAATGACATCCATTTGATCAAGCTCCACATCTTCAGTGGCAACCAAAACAAGCAACATCCTCAATGTGGCCATCTTGACCGCTGGAGACAAGATTTCTTGGAAATAGACACCATATTCTTTCTTGAAACCTTTGGCCACTAAACGAGCTTTGTAATTGTCAATCTTCTCCTTGTAAACCCATTTACAAGGCAATGCTTTCCTAACTTTTGGCAATGGAACAAGTTTCCATGTTTTGTTCTTTGCAATACTATACAGCTCTCTCTTCATAGCATGTTCTAGATGAACCTTATCATTGCCTAGCATAGCCTCTTTGTAACAAGAAGGCTCACCACTATCTATTAGCAAAACAAAATCCACGCCTGTCCACAACAAAATTTTCTAGTGGATGTGAGACTCTTTGAGGTCTCCGTGGTTGATCAGAACTTGTACTAGCCTTTGTAGTAAGTGGCTCAGGAGCTGTCTGGATAGGAGGTGATACATTGAAAAATGTCACTTTTTGGAATTAAACCTCTTTCACTGACTGTCTATGCATCTTAGTCTCATCAAAGACAACATCATAGCTACGGATCACTGATCGACTTTTCGAATCCCATAAACGATAGCCAAATTGACCATCTACACCATAGCAAATGAAGATGCATTTCCTGGACTTAGGATCTTAGCATGCAACTCCTTTGGTAGATATGCATAAGCTTCACAACCAAATGTGTGGAATTTTTCATAAGATAATTTATGTCCTGACCATAACTCCAAAGGTACATGAAACTGTAATGAAGCATGTGGTGATCTATTGATCAAGTAGATGGTTGTGTATAATGCTTCAGACAAAATTCTTGCGGTAAATTAGCCTGTGATAGCATAGAAATAATCCGCTCTTGGATGGTCCTATTCATTCGTTCCGCAATACCATTTTGTGCAGGGGTATAGGGAGCTGTAAACTCACGCCTAATTTGCCTACTTGAATAGAAGTTTGTAAACTCTTTGGAGACATATTCTCCACCATTGTTTGAGCACAAAGCTTTCAATTTATGTTCAGATCGAGTTTCAACACTAGATAAGAACTTCTTGAAGCAAGAAAAGGTCTCATTTTTAGACTTCATGGCATAGACCCAAACATGCCGTGTTGCATCGTCAATGAATGTAACATAATAGGACGCACCACCATGGGATTTAGAAGGAATAGGCCCATAGGCCCACATAAATCACTATGCACAAGCTCTAAGGATTTTCTTTCTTTATCAAAAGAATGTGTATGATGTGTCCGTGTTTGCTTTCCATATTGAAAATTCTCACAAAAGGGAAAATAAAAAAATGACAAAGAGGGTAAGTAGCCCAAACGAGAGAGTGTCTCCATTCCCTTCTTTGACATATGTCCTAACTGGCTAGGCCATGAAGCAACAGTTGACAGCTCGGTTACAGAAAAAACAATGTTTTTATCAGATACATAAAGAGGATAAAGTGAACCAACTTTAGAACCATGTTCTATAATAAGATAACCCTTTGAAACACTCTAAGACTGCGGATGAAAAGTGACTTTGTAACCCACGTCATCACAACGTCCAACCAAAATCAGTTTGTGTGTCAAGGCTAGAACATGATGCACATTATGGATCATAAACTTCACCCCATTTTTCATAACGATGGCAATATCACCTACACCAACAATGTCACAAGAGTAACTGTCACCAAGTGTAACGAAGACAATGGTTTCCTTGTATGTAGTAAACCAATCCTATGAGATGTGACATGAAACAAAGCACCCGAATCAAGAATCTATGTATGGGATACTTCACCACTAACAAGGAATTCAACTAGCATAGAACTCTGCAAAGATAGAGTTTCTTGTGCATCATAAAAGACATCATTATTTTTAGTTAAGATATTAATGTCTTGCGCATCACTGTCATCCTAAACTATGTTCAATTTTTCAATCTTAACCGAACTCTTTGGTTTCTCCTCTTTATCATCATGATCTTTGCTTTTACCTTTGCCCTTCTCTTTGTCACGCTTCCAAGAATAACAATCCTTCTTTATGTGACCAAAATTATCACAATAATGGCATTGCACATTGCAGCAACCACAAGACTTTGATCTACGCTTTGATGCATCTCTATTGCCCTCTTTCTTGGACTCATGCTGCAAAGAACGGCCCTTATGTTGCTTATCATCCCTTTGCACATAATGAACTTCGCCATAATGTGAGCTAGTCATGGTCTTCCAACGCATCTCCTCAAACAAAAGTGCACTAATAACATCATTGTACTTTAGCGTACCATTAGGACCAGAGTTACTAATAGCTGTGCAAAAGATATCCCAAGAGGGTGGTATTGAACAAAGCAAAAAGATTGCTTTCATCTCATCATCAATGGTCATGCGCTGTGCACAAATCTGGGCAAAAAGAGAATCAAAATCATTGATATAGCTAGCAACACTAGCTGACTCCTTCATATGAAGGTTGAAAAGTTTCTGCATCAGGAAAACCTTATTGCTAGCTGTATCCTTTTTGTAAGCGTTGCATAATTTCTTCCATAAACCATGAGCAGTCTTGCATTCTAACACTGTAAAGTACACTGACTCACAAAGGTGCATTCTAATCGTAGACTTGCATAGCTCATCAAGATCCTCCCACTGAAATTGAGTCATGTGCATGTCTTCACTTCTAGCCGCATAGGCAATAGGCAACTTTTGCTTCTTTTGGACAAGCACATCATGCATTCGGTTCTTCCAAAGCTGAAAATTAGTGCCATCAAAATTCTTTATGTCATAAATGTCACGGTCTTTCCTAGTAGACATAGGGACAAAACTACCAAAAGATTTGGAGAAAATTTTAGCAGAGTCTCCTTTGTATTCGAGACTATGTCAACCAAAATACGAGACAAAATGACTAAGTATGTCACTCAGAAAGCATAAAAGAGGGCAATGCCTCTCAAAATCACACTGTATAGAGACCTGGTGAGGCACATAAACTATCAAACTGACCATAGACCCCCAACTCGGCGTCAAAAGCACCTATACCACTCTATACATGTCCTATGGCGAGGCCTTGTCAGGGATGCTCCAACTACCTGTATCATCGAAGGTATCTCCACATTTGAAAATACCCCAGCTCAATGAAAACCTTAGACTATTGACCCTCAACAATGTAGGTTAAGCAGCAAAACGTATAGCCAAGTCTCAAAAATGGCTATCATCCGAACCAAGTCTCAAAAATGGTTGAGACTCTCGTACTAGCTAAAAGATGGCTCCACAAAAGCGTACATGGCAGTATCCACAAAGACGTACAAGTCTGTCACAACGCTCAATTAGACACCACAAGGATGTGCATGCAAAGAAATATCCCTGCAAGTAGTCAAACCGCTCTCAAAAGAGCTCACACAATGTCAAAAGTGTCAACATATGCATGTGCGCATAAAAAACTGCTCCCACTAGAACCAAAATATTGCAAGCACTGAAACCTGTAGCCTGTGAGTTGATGCTGATGTCGTAGTCAAAGCCAAGATCAAGGCGGAGATCAAGACCGAGAAGCACAGAGAAAGCTTACCAAGACGCTCTATGTACATGTATCTGTAGTCGAAGAAGACAATGCTATCAAACTCCCACTCTATTGGTGCATATGCGGCCACTCTGAAAGAGGCTACACACTCCCGATTGAGCCGTGGGCTCTCGTAGATGGAAGAGATGGAGACAATGGTACTTGTAATGGCTATGAAATCTCTGCAGCACAAACTACCAAAAGAGGGCTGAAAAATGAAACTCCTGAACCGTAGCTTGAACGAGGTTTCTGATGGCATGAATGGCTCCAAAAGGGGGGTAAAACATTAGGACACCTGGTAGAAACACTCTCAAAATGCTGAATTTGCCGATGTCAAAATTGAAACCCTGTTTGCACTCTTGAAAGTGCGCGCATGCAAAAATGATTTTGGGAATGAAACCACTATGATACTAGATGAAGGAGAGAAGCCGGGAGCACAGCAGAAGCAGAAGAAGAATACGCGCACACACACACACACACACTCACACACACACACCACCAAAGCCACACACACAGGTTGGAGGGGAGAGCTGACACACACTGTGTGCCCCCTTTCTTTCTTCTCCATCTCATGCACTAAGGCACAATACACATTGTACTTAGTGTTATAGCTCACACAAGTGTATAGCTGTACACTTAGGGTTAGTAGCAGTTAGTGATAGGCGGTCGGCCACATGGCCAATAAACCTAACATGGTGCCAATGCAAATTCTATGCATGCAAAATGCAATAATTTATCTTCAAGCTCTTGCCTTTGCATACATTCATACGTGAGAGATTGTTGCAGATTGGCAAGCTGCTCATCAGCAACTGTGGGTGCCTATGGAAGGTGTGCCATGAGTGCGTGCTCTTTTTTTTCTTTCTTTTTTTGGTTTATTTTTTGTTTTTAATATATGAAGGCTACAAGTGTATATGTATATGATGATATGTAGAGTAATGCTTAAGAATTAAAAATAACAATATAAGCACGAATAAATGGGTACTTAGCTTGTAGATTTTCTGATGCCGTCTAGTCCAAGCTGTGGAGTATGATGGAAAGTTTTAAAGCGGTGATCGATTGATAATTCAGATGCAAGTTGATTGATTTTTTTTTCCAACATCCAATCTCCCTCATCTCAAGTTGATCATTCGATTGGACAATGGTTGGAATTTGGTGTGGCTTGAGGATCCTTGGATAAACCAAGGTTAAGAGAGCTTCGATCGTAGTGATATATATAGCCTTGTCTGTGAATCTATATGGAGGCCGCGAGTGATAGGCGGCCGCATTTTCTCCTGGAACATCAATTTTTTTTAATGTTGGGCGGCCAAAGGGATTCGGGATGTTGCTCTACTTGTGTCGTCGGTGGTCCAAAACCTTGAGTAGGGTGAATACCCTCTTAAGAGGGGATGTTTTTTTCTGTGAATCCATGGGCGGCCGGCCTTGGTTTTAGTGTAAGCACTCACCTTTTCTCATTGAAAAGGTGTGAAAAGCTAAGGTGAGTAGCGTGCTACAATCGGTCGACAACGCGAGAGGGAGAAGGACAATGAGGACGACTACCAGTGCCATTTGTGGCTCGCGAGGAAGAAGAAAAAATTGACCAATGAATCAAGGTGCTCCTTTTGATGCAAAACCTCAACAATTTGGTGGTAGTCATATGGCTTGGTTTGGTGTGTGTAGGTGAGCCTTCTCACGACAGTGTAATGGCTTGGTTTGGTGTGTGTAGGCGGGCCTTCTCACGGAAGGTGTGAGCCGAAAAAACTCAATTTGGTTGGCTTTTGGTCGATTTCCTTTGCATGAAAACCTCTACAATCTTGAGTCATCTTTGATTGCTTCTTGTTGACTTCCTTCTAGTCTTCGGGGTTTGTTTTTGCCTCTAGCCGATGTCTAATTTCGTAACAAGTATTGAGCTCAACTCTCCTCGTCACATATATCTTCAATTCTCTTCTTCTTCTACGTCCCCTCTTCTCTTCCTTCTTTAACTTTAACAATGTCGAATATGGCCCTTCTAAACCTTCTTCAAAACTTTTCGATGTTAAATCAAACTCACCAAATCTCTCAAATCTCTTCAGTAACACTTCGTTCTCGATTGCTCGCCTGCATGTGTACACAAATACATTATCTTTAGCAATTTAGTTTGAATTAAGTTTTACACATATCCAATTATGTTGCCGATCAGTAAAATTTGTAGAAGAATTTTCCAATTAATCTGCCTATTTGAGGATTCTCTCAAAATTAACAATCTTTTGCCGATAACTCAAACCAAAGCTCTGATACCACTGCTGGAGGGGGAGATGGGGAGAGCGGTTTCTTGCTTTAATTACCAATCTTGCTTGCACCTTTGCTTGTCAACCTTTCACCATTCCTTCCAATTACCAAGTACTCACACACACCTAGATTATGACAACATAGACACATACAAGGGAATAAATTGACAAGGGACGAGTGTAAGAGAGTTTAAGATGGGTGTAAGAGGTGTAGATATAATCATGAATTACACAGAGTAAGACAACATAGTATAGGAGAGAAGGAAGGGAAAAATTAAATGAATCTACACAAGAAAGGTCTAAAGATTGCAGCCCCAAATTCCACGACACCCCTTGTGGAGTTTGGTATTTGATATCTGATATTATTGTTGGTGCCGAAAATTGGAGGCCCCTCTTTTACACTTTAGTTTTGAGTGCAACACCTTACTTATTGCATGACCTTCTTAGCGTGAGTTCTAACTGTCCTATTTACAAAGCAACCATTGTGTCTTATTGATAAAAGATCTAAAATATTGTGCTAGAATAAAATGATTGAGAGGATTATTATTTGCCGGCACCTTCTTGTCAATCCCCCAAATTCCAATCTACAAATCACCATGCACTCACTATTAGTGAACTCAAATAGACAACATATAATTAACCATTAAGCCAGCTATCCCAATTGCACTTAACCACATGCAATAGGAGGGTGCCCAGTCTCGTAACAAAATATTTGCATGCATCTCAGGCAAGGCTGCTCCAAAAGTTGCAATAGAGGAGAAGAGACGGGATAAGAGACTTACAACTTGGCTAGACTATACACAAAAATTGTAGGGGTAGTTGGTTGTCTCAAGGATCATCAAGGCAAGGCTGTGGAATCAAAGGGGCTATTCACCTTCCAAAAAAAATCTCACCAATAAGTGAATGAGAGCACTGACAAAAAAGACAACAATATTTTGCACAGCCTAGTATGGATCTATAGAGGTGTGCACAAGAATTCACAAAGGTAAGCAATGCATTACAGGATCTACCCCTTTATAGTGCCACTCACATCCACCTGCCACTACCATTGCCACCTCTAGCCTCCTCTTTGGATCTGCAATCTGCTCAAAGCCTCTACGTTTGACTGCATGGCCACCCGTTTTCTTGCATGCTGCGAGATAAAGCGTATTCAGTTTTATTGATCTATCAATTATCCTACACTTTACAAATCCAACACCAAACTCTAAGCCTTTGCTTCATTTTTTTTTTAAAAAAAAAATGCTTCTTACCATGTCAATTTCTCAATAACATATGTGTGCATCACTTGGAGGTGGTTCCCCCAATTTGTTCTAGCACAAAGCCCCATGTCATATAGTAAACATTGTGAATTTTTAAGTACACACTCATTACATGCCGCTCTCAATCATTATTGGTTTGCAAAACACACTAGTACAATTAAGGCATGTGTACCATTGTACAATAATTTGGGGTTTAAACACTGACATTGCAATTGTGCACTTGATAAGAGCACCCATAGTTTTTTGTATGCCAAATTTAGCTTCAAAATATGCACAATTAGACACTAGTCTTGTGATTAGATGCACAAGTAGTAAGACCTTCGCGTTCACGCTAATTCAAGAATGATTATGGAAAAGCATCTTAATTGTAACACTCATGAAATTTGAATGAAAGCACATGACCAAGCCAAACCATGTGGCTCCAACAGAAGCACCAAGAGAATGGGCATTTTTCAACCAAGGAGGAGTCAAAGGAAGAAGGATGACCAGAGGAAGAGGCAAATGCCATGGTGGAGGCAGAGGATGCTTCACCTTTCATAGACGTGGATAGTTGGGACACTTTGCTTTGGATTTCCCTCAACAAGAAGCTAATTTCATTCAAAGAGAAGAAGAATAAGAAGAAGAAAAGGAGGAGGCAATAGCAAGGGAAAAAGCCTCCAGGAGCATGAGATGTTTTGAAAACACCCATGTATGCAATACACATGCCAAGATTTGGGCTAGCCATTGTTGGGCTAAAGGAATCTATGGCACCATGTGTAGGCTATGCTACTAAGAAAGTAGGCATATAGGACATGGAAGTGCAAAGATTGTATCTTTGAGGGGGGGTGTTGAAGTTTGTGCCAAGCTTGGTAGAGTGAAGACAATAAAGGGTATTTATCCCACATGCACTGTATTGGTGAAGGGCCAAGTATAAACGGAGGCCCTTAGTTCAATGGAAATCATTCAAGTTTGTGTACATGAGGTGCAATACTTCTTATGAACTTGTGATCACTCGCACTTAACTCAAGATCGTGTTGATGAGTCCAAGCTAACCTATCTTAGAACCTAGTTCTCTTGAGTCACATTGGTTTCTCACACTTCTCTCTCCCCATGTGACTTGTGCACCATAGTTAGGCATCATCCATCCTAGTTCATTTGAACCTATAGTATTTATGAGGACATGGACAACAATCCACGTTCCACCAAAGAATTGGATGAAACTTATCACATTCTTCATGTGAGTTTTGTGACACCCTTGGGAACCAGCTTTTTAAATTTTGAGTAGCTTTTAGGTCTGAACCACCAAATCTTTTGAGTTTTTAGAGTTATGGTCCTTTCACCCACCAAGATATGGTTTTTAGCCCTTTTTGCCCTAATCTTTTCAGCCCAATTTGATGGTGGCGGTTTCTATTTACTCTACTCCTATGTGCTAGAAAGAAACTATCACAATCTATCATGTACCAGATCATACAAATTGTAATAGAACATCATAAATAGGTCTCCCTAAGGTTTAAGTATACTCTCCTCTGGTCAAAAGATAAAAAACTATTGTGTTTTAGTCACTGAAATCTATAGATAAGACCCATAGATGCGTAGAAGCAAACCCAAAAAATTTGAAATACTTATACTTAATTGAAAGAGCAAGAGACAAGGAACACAATACACTTCCTGAAACTAGATTTGGATACAAAATCAAGAGAAATACCTAGCTGAGTAGCTACTTGTTGACAGATGTACAACAAAAGTTCTCTATTCCCTAAAGATAAGATGTGTGTTCAAACTAAGGTTTTTGCCTTTTATACCGATGGCTTTTCAAAATAGCCAATGGTAGGCTAGGGCTTTGGGCTCATGATAAAATATTACAACTTAGAGTATACAACTTTTGGATCAAAATTACATAGACTCTTTTAAAAGGATTTCCAAAAAAAAGAGAGGATAAATTACATAAAAAATGGAGCTTGGACAAGATGTGGCCGACTAGGAAGGTGCTCATTAGCCGCATTGGCCAAATACTTTGCTAGTCACATTGTTCCATTTGACAGTATAACCTTATTTTTACTTTTCTTTAATTGCAATGCACTTTACCAAGTAAAGGTCTACATTATGATCATTGGTTGTAGCATCCTAAAGCACTACAAAAGTGATACTTCTATGTCCCATTATGTTACCAACCTAGTGTACCAACTTAGTGTTAACTATAATGTACTTTACCAAGTAAAATTCTACATTCTCATCATTGGTTGTAGCATCTTGATTCACTCCAAAAGTGTCACCAACACACAAAGAACTACTTAATGCCACATGGTGGCCTTTATACATGAATTTTTTATATCAAGTTAATGATCTATTTTTCAAGGGAATCAACAGTTTGCATGTCATCTTCAACCTCAACTTCATTAGACAATGGCATCAGAAGGTGATACTCCCGAGGTTGCACATGAGATTTTTTTGTGCAACAATTTATTAGGAAGAGAATGTAGTCTAGGAGGGCCTCTTTATTTGGTAGTTTAAGGGAGTCAAACATTTAGGATTAAGAAAGAAATCAAAGGACAACTTCTAAATTCACACAAGAAAATAAGCTAGTTTATTTGAATTCAAATTTCCCCCCAAAATAAAATTTAAAATCTAGAGAGTAAAAATATATCATGTAGTAGCAAAAATTGCTCAACACATAGATCAGAGATCTATAATCTTTGCTCACATTAGGGATCATGTGTAGGAGATATGGAAGACTAAAGATCATAAAGGGGAAAGGTGCATCCTTTGACCACTCTTACACCTCTCTTACACACACACACACACACACATGCACACATGCACCATTCTTGCACACATGGTGTGCACCTATTTGTCAAAATGACAATCTCCTCCATAATCTCATGGCAAATAAAGAGGCCCTTCTAGACCCCATCTCTTCCTAATCCCAACTGCAATTCATGCATGCATCACAAAAACATGCCAATGGTCTTGTAGGAATGGAATTTGGATCCTATCATTTGTGACTATTGAAAGCATGCAAGGGTGGGACTTCTCAACCATGGCACAATTCCATCCAATGAGGATAGTTGTAGTCCTTAGTAGTGCAAATGGGGCTAGTTTCCAATACAATGCTCTACTAGATAGATAATCAAGGTGCAATATAGTTTCAAACAGCATCCAAAAAATCATAAAGATTCCTCTAGGTAAGCAGAATAGTAAAGCAATGTGAGGTGTGGCTACAAGTCAAGGAGAAATTGTTGCTATTTTTAGCATCCAAAAGCATTAAGAGCAGGCAAAGTTTCAAGTAAAGCCTTCACAAGAAATATTTGCAAGTGTCATCCTTGGACACCAATGGTTAGACCAACACAGTAACTACAAAGAAGATACATTTCTACTACTTTCCTTTCAAGCAACTGATACAGGTACCACTAATGATGGGCTCAAAATATCTTCTTCTTGCATAAAGGTTCTACACAAGCTATAAAAAATTTGGCTAGTAGTCAACCAAAGACCGAATTTACTTAAAGACAAGCTACATGAAAATATCAAGAGATCAACAAAACCTTATGCCATACAAAGTCATCAAATAAATTACACAGTTGATAGAGAAATTGGGTTCCTGAGTCTTCCAATGCTCTGAGTCAAAGGACAAGTATCAACAGTCAATAGAGGACTACAACAACATCGTGTGCTCCTTCAAGTAGGCCTAATTGGAGAATAAATAAAAAATGGAGTCTTTAGAGTCAAACAAGGACAACCCAACCAAGATATCTATAGATTTCAAGATGATAAAACAATTTCAATGCCAACTTGGTCCTTCAATAATCCACTCTTTGAGGATTCTAGCTTACTTTTACCAGAAGAGATGTTGTAATAAGCACAAAAATGTAAAAAATCAAGTCACCAGGGTGTCAAAAACACTCTTTGGCATAGTTAGCGTTAGGACCTTATTGAGCCACAAAATGAGCAAAGCATTAGTTTCAAAGCTTCAAGTCTTAACATAATTTGTGGTAAGAGTTGTAGTTATTTGGGTTATGCTCAAGTTGGGGAAGAGTTGAGCTTATCTAAATCATGTCGCTCATGAAAGAAGAGATGAGGATAAGAGTCAAAGTTTATTAACTTAATCATGGTGGAGTGACATAGGGTCCTACACTCATGCATAATGCACAATAAAATGCGAGTGCACATCCTCGACAACAAAAACCCTTCCGAAAGTGGTGCCAAGTTGAGAATCCATGAAATATGCTTTTATAGATACACCTCCTTTCTAAAGAACCCCTCAAAAATATTTATTGCACAACAGATTGTTCTCCATGCATTTTTGTGTATGCATGTAGGATGTCCCATCATTGGACATATAAATTAGACACTTTTTTTGCTTCAACCTATGCACCTTGACTGGACTACAACAGGAAAACAAATTATCCATATTTCTACCCTCATATCTTCTACCATCTTATTTATATATCCATCAACGAGTAATACATTTAGTACTCTAATAATATTTTCCATGCTTATAAGTGCTCCAATAATGCACATATCCCAAAGGCACTTTTTCCCCACTGGGATTTTTCCTTTTGTCATCTAGGTATTAGAACCTAATCCCTAGGTCCTCACTTCTCTAATTTTCTTGTACATAATCTTAATAAATAAAGAGCAAACCTCGCCCTTATGCTACTACAATGGACAAAGCAACATCATCTCTCACATCAAAGAAAAATTTGGGCATTTTGAATTGTTCCCAAAGACACAAACTAAAATCAAAAGGAGGGAATGTTAACTGAGTCGACGTCAATTAATTGGAGCTGCTAAAGGCCAAGCCTAGTGATTACACATCAAGGATATTTTCCCATTTTTCAAAAATGATCGTGTATTGTGATTTCTTGATTTATTTCAAGCCCTTGTATTTTCTAAATTAGGGTATTGTGTGATCTTCTTCTACCAATTAGGTTTCAAGGGGTTTTTGACCGCTCGGTTCAAGCAAGTTTACTCTCTCTCTTTTCTCGATAGAAATTTTGAAATCTTTTGACCCGCTCAAGGCATGGTTATGACTTGGTTTCTTTTATTTTTCTAGTTGTTTGCTCGTGTTGCTTGTGGCGTGACACCTCCACATATTTTTTGCTTTGCTTTTTTTAATAAAATTTTGAATATTTTAAATTTTTGGTGTGATTTTTCTAAATTTTTTGTATTTTTTAATGACTCTTTCAAGTTTTTGAAATGATTTTTATGGGTGTTTATGTTTTTTTTAAAAAATTTATTGTGATTATTCTTGTTTTTTTAAATGATCTTTTGTGAGTTTTATGAATTTCAATTTTTCGTTTTGACTTTTCAATTCATTTTTCTCCTTTTTTTGGTGATTTTTGGTTTCATATATTTCTCTAATTTTTAAGGAATTTTTTATACAACTTAGAGGTAATGCTTCCTTCTTGTGTTAGTGCATCCTTTGGAGAAACCTTCGTTCTTCCAACACTAGAGGTGAAACATTGATGTCCTCCAATTTTAGAGATGAAAAAAGGTGACTAGGGAAGAACATGCTCCCTATAATTAAGAAAATGGTGACAAACTATCCCACTTCACCACCATATGTACGGATGGTTTTTCCTTTTGCGGGACAATGTCATAGCATACACTACATTTATTCCATATCTTTGCATCTTAGATAATGTTCCCCTCTAAATGCATTTTCTTGAGTCATCAAGTAACTTCCAATTTTCAATCATTTTGTGAGGTCTTGTAGATTTTGGAACAACTTCCAAAAGAGTTGCACAAAGCTTTTGACACTAGCTACATTAAATCAAATATAGTGATACTCCAAATTTTAGATTTGTTTTTGTGATGTAAAATTTTCTATTTTAACTCTGCTTTTGTGATGTTAGAATTGCTCAAATTGATTCTAGCCATCTTGTACTCAAACCAAAAAGGCACGCTAGTTTCCGTTCAGAAACCCATAGTGGAATGACACTATAAAGAGGTGCTAGCGGGTCACTGTGATGAACGTTTGTAGCATAGATTCTGACACTTACATAATGTCAATACTTAGCGAAGCGGCTCGGGGGCATAGAGACTCTTTGAGGGTGTCAAATTCAAGAAGTGAACCTACGAAACGACAATATCTCTAGCACATGCAAATGTATCAGTCTCAAATCGAACAATCCGCCTATGTCCTATGTCACCACACTCAATCATTAACATGTTTCGGCACTTGAACGATGTCCAAATGCTAAAAGATTTTAGGTGGAGATCTAAGACACTTAGGGGAACTAATCTACCAAGTCTGGTCACAATTCAAGGAGGTACCAAAATCACGATCCATCATGATCAAGGTCCTAGAAACTGCAACAAAACATACCAAAAAGTCACCCTAGGGTCTAGGAGCACTCTCTTGTGGTTAAAATGTCAAAAAATTGTCATTAACGTACTCAAAACAATCGATTTTTTCCTATTAACGCGTAATCACAAATCACCGCAGAATCGACAATGAATATACTTGATGAAAGCGCAAAGGACAAGGAACACAATGCAAGTTTTAGAATTGAAATGTGATTACTAGAGCTGAAGTTGCAAGAGAGTAGGCACTCTCAGTTGTACGCTTCAAACTCAAAACTTGATAATGATAGTGTGTCCTTTTCCCAATTTACAAAATAGACATTATCCCTAGGGCTCTTTTGGCCATTTGCCAGCTTTTATAGGACTCAAACTTTATTGCAAACTTTACAATTCATCTTCTCAAAGATTACCCATCTATAATCAGAGATAATCAAATAATTACAAGTTTCTCAACAAAATAATGAAGATATATCAAAATTTTGGGCTCTTGGAAGAAGGGGTCAACTCGAGGGGTGCCCGTATAGCTTGACTTCCGGCATTCCCCCCTTCCTAGACTTTGCACACCCTTGTGCAAACTTTCTTGGTCTATTTCACAGTGTCTTTGCTTTGTTTGGGCACCTGCTTGGATCAGCTGGTTGTATTGTTCTTTAGTAATCCAAAGTGCGCGCTTGTGAAGTGTGCGAGTCACTAGCTTGATTTTTTTTCCCTAGCTTCAATCTCCACTTTTGTTGCCAGTTCTCTGAAAGGATTGTTACTCAAAGTTCTCTAATAAGCAATATGACATGGAGGAAGATTCTTTTGCATGGGGTTGAAGATAGTGAGGCGGTCCGGGGCGGGCAACAAGAAGAGCAACCTCTAGACACCCTTCAAGGCTCCCGTGCTGCTCAATTGGGTTGGGGTTGGAAAAAACAACAAACACACACACAAACCCGCAACCTAACCCTACACAAATTTGGGGCACCACCTAGTTTTGGATGCGAACTAGGACGCGTAAAGAGAGAGAGAGAGAGAGAGAGAGAGAGAGAGAGAGAGAGAGAGAGAGAGAGAGAGAGAGAGAGAGAGAGAGAGAGAGAGAGAGAGAGAGAGAGATAGTGCTCGGGCTGCTTTGAAACGTATCGGCAATGATCAAGCAAACACAATTATATATGTAAGAAAGAGAGAGAAAGGGAGAGGGGGTGCTTGTTGCATTAATACCTTCTTACAAATCTGTCATGACAAATCAAAGTGAGATTAGTATTTGTTCAACATAGCTTGCGTAAATTTCACCACAACACATCACAAGAAAAGCCATCCCAATCACTGTCTTAAGGCCAGGGGAGTCCTCTCCACCCTGTCGCCCTCTTACAGTATGTGGGATTTATGGCTAGATTGATGACAACACCAGAGACAAGCTATCAAGAACTTAACAAAAAACACCAAGACACTTACGCATCATTGTTGTCCATTACTTCATGTTGGAAGGGAGATAAAGTATCCAAGCTTAGTCCAAATCCACCCTCCTTGATTCAGCAAATGTTGGGCTTAGACTAGTAGGAGAAATGATAGATTTCCTACTCTCAATTGAATGATCACTCTCTCTCTTACAATGGCATAGAGTTCCCTTGCTAATCCCCTATTACAACACATGCACGTGCATAAGACAATGAGCTTCCACTCAAGAGCTCCTTCTAGAGAGGTTGAGCTTGGCTTTTCAAGCTATAGCATTGTGCTCTTGCTTATGGCTCCCCCTTGTTGTGCTAGCTACACCCTCCTTTTATAGCAATTTTGAAGGCTAGGGTTACTCCTCTAACCATGGTTGGGTTAGATTTTCAGCAATTTATCTAATTTCTTTTGCTTGGAATTATCAAGAAGTTGGTGGGGAAAGAGAGAGGAGAGAAATGGAGGTGATAGGACTTTTCATAGTGGGTTAGTGTTAGTAGAGTTAGTATTAATTTATAAATGGAATTGGATATTTACAATGGGAGTATCCATGTAGGATACAAATAAGGAAGAAAAACTCTTAAGAGGTAAGAAAAGGTGGATTTCTTACAAGGTTGATGCTCCAAGTGTCTTGAGTAGGGCCAATTTTGACGCTTGTTGATGGTCCACTAGCTTTGACGGTACATTTTTTCTCCACTCTTGACCTTCCTTGAGAGACAAGGTAATTGAAGCTGAGTAATCAACCACCATGATGCTGTCTTTTAAGAGAAGAGGCTGAATTTTGTGGTTTTTTTGATAGATATGGGTAAATTGGAGGAGGAAAAATGAGACTAGGTGGTCAATTTTGGAATGGAATTGTGTGTGGGAGGTATGAGTTCACCATGGTTTCTCTTATTCTTCAAGGTTGAGGAGAAGGTGAGTAGGGTGCAGAGAGGAGTGGTGAGAGAGGTGGGGATGATGAGTGGAGAAGTGTGTGTGAAAGAGGAAAATGATAAAGTGAAAGAGAGAGTGTGGTTGCATAGCATGGGAAAACTGGGGTCCACTAATAAAATCATAGCTCACAGCTCGTAGTTCAAAAAAATATGAAAAAATTTGAGGCAAAAGTTCAGCCCACGAGCTACAACTTTTGTATGTATCACCTTTTCAAATTCGGAGAGCAAGTGAACTTTAAAAATTCAGCAAAACCGACCATTTTTTTCCACTGCACAAGGTCCTTGTGGGGTCCTTCTTTGGATGATTTTTTTGAATACCTCGCCCTCCATAGTGCATGTATGCATGCCACCTACCCTTGAACTTATTTGGTAGGTCTATAATTGAAGATATTGTTGAGATCATGATATAAGTGAATAGTACAACTAAGAAAATCAAATATTGAGGGGTCTAAAAAATATGTACATGTCAAATATAAATAATATAAGTGGAAAAAATATAAAGGGGTCAAAAGAAATATCTCTCATTATGAGGCTACCATAAAAAGATAAATATTTTTGGTGTTCTAATTTTTTAGAAAAAAAACAAAATAGATGTAGGAAGGGAAAATTCACAATAGTGAAAAAATATACACATAAATAAAACTAGTTTTTTTGGATTTTTGTTGGGGTGGAGTTACACCAAATATAAGAGAAGCTTACATGAACATATTTCTATATGGAATAAAGAGTATGAAAAATGGTAAGAAAAATTGTGATAATGGTGAGGCAATGTACAGAGCATAAATAACACACACCTAGGTAGAAATATTTAAATAAATACCAAAATAATTATGAAAAAATCTTTTATTTAGGCTCTATATACAAAGAAATATTTACATACGCATGGGCCATAATATACTTATATTTTTTATATTTTTTATTTTTTTGGCTCAACTAGCCCAATGACTAGCTAATTGAGGGTTTTTTATTTCAGTAAGGAGATACGGGAAAAGTCTCCTAACTCACACGCACCTATATACAGTGAAATGGTAGGGATAGCCACAGTGTTTGGGTGATTTTGGTAGGGTGAGGTAACTCACTGTGGCAATTACAAAGAGCCGAAAAACGGCTATCAATAGATGAATCAATTTCAAAGAACCCTATCATGAATGCCTCTTCGAATTATTGCATGTACTGAGAGGGAAGAAACATGACATGTGCATACAACCCCATGTCAATATTTCAACTCAAAATCTTTGTCTCCAAGTTTGAGCATAGCCCTCTGCTCCCTTCTAGAAATACTTTCCAAGGATTCTCTACCGCTTCTATGTCCTCAAATGCTATGATGCACACGCTGGTCAATTTTTGCAATCTTCACTAGCATTTGGCAATCCAAGTCAGGGACATCCTTCATTTGATTGATAACCCCTTGTAGAGTGTTGATCAAATACTTCTTTGATGGGGGAAAGTTTTTCATTTACTTGGTGAGGATAGGATAGTTTAACACTAGGTTGGTAATGGGACACTTTTATGTCCTGGGACACTTTTATGTCCTGTTAAGTGACCATTTTCCTTGAGTTATGTCAAGAGTTTCACTACAAGAGGCTATTCATATTAGCGACGCTCACACAACGACGCTCAAATTTTTTTTTTCCGGCGTCGCTATGAGCGTCGCAAATTTACAAAGAAATTTGCGACGCTCATAGAGACGCTCATAGCGATGCCGGCTGAGCTAAAAAAAATAACCGAGCGCGCCCAAAAACTCACATCTCAGATCTGAGTTTTTCGGCGCCCTCAAGCAAGGAGCAGGTAACGCTCTCCCTCACTCTCTCTCTCTCTCTCTCTCTCTCTCTCTCTCTCTCTCTTTTTCTTCTCCCCACACACACACACACACACACACACGAGGAGAGGAAGGAGAGCCAGGTATGCTCCTTCCCTCTCCTCATTCTCATGTTCCCTTCCCCTCTTTCTCTCTCCCTCTCTCTCCCTCTCTCTCTCTTTTTCTTCTCCACACACACACGAGGAGAGGAAGGAGAGCCAGGTATGCTCCTTCCCTCTCCTCATTCTCATGTTCCCTTCCCCTCTTTCTCTCTCCCTCTCTCTTTCTCTCTCACACACACACATACACACACACATAGTGTTTTTGAGAGAGAGAGAGAGAGAGAGAGATAGAGAGAGAGAGAGAGAGTACAAACAAAAACAAAAACGCACACACACATACATAAACAAAGAATGCACACACACATTGAGAGAGAAAAAGAGAGAGAGAGCATGCATAAACAAAAAACGCACGCATTGAGAGAGGAAAAGAGAGAGAGAACATGCATAAACAAAAAACGCACACATTGAGAGAGGAAAAGAGAGAGAAAACATGCATACGATCCAAAAAAACGCACACACATTGAGAGAGAAAGAGAGAGAAACTAATTGAACGTCGTAGGAAACTAATCAAAATTAAAAGAACTAAAGATCTAGCCGACGAGGAGTTGAACTCAAGACCTATTATTCAAGAGGGAAATGGCATAATCAATCTATCATACTTGGCATGGGTGATAGAAAGGTTATACCATTTATCTCTTTTTATTGGCACACACATCCACACACGCGCACACACACAAGAAGAAGAGAGTTATAACGTCGTAGAAAACTATCTTAAAAGACGTTAAAGATTAGGTTATATGTAGACTTACATTAAATTAGATTTAGGTTTATTTTTAACTAGATTTACGTTTATTTATGCTAGATTTAGATTTACATTATATTAGATTAGATTTAGGTCTCCATAGACTGCGATGCCTGCATGAAGCGGGTGAAGAAAGCCCTCAATGGAATATAGGGTATTGCTGCCTTCACTCATGGTGGGCTCCGTCGATCCAAAAGTACTGGTGAAATGTCTTCAGAAGATAGGGAAGAAGGTGGATCTTCAGGGCGTCAAGAGTCACTACATCCCCGACACAATGACCATCTAGACAACCTCTAGTCATTCAACAGCAACTTCAAAGTTAGTAACAAGAGCAAGAACGGTCTAAAGGGCCAATTGCTGTCGTCAGATGTGGATGGAGATGAGGCAGCGTCACCGTCGGAAGTTAACTCTCACATCTTTAGTGATGAGAATGCCAACTCTTGCCGAGTTATGTGAAAAATTATGTGTTAAATCAGTTTTAAGGTTCTTATAATCCCTGTTAGTTTAGTTCTTTGTTTTTAATATAACATAATTTACGTTAGATTTAGATTTATGTTATATTAGATTAGACTTAGGTTTATTTAGGTTTACCCACACACACACACACACACACAAGAAGAAGAGAGTTTTAACGTCGTAGGAAACTATCCCAAAAGACGTTAAAGATTAGGTTAGATGTAGACTTACGTTAAATTAGATTTAGGTTTATTTTTAGTTAGATTTACGTTTATTTAGATTTATGCTTATTTACGTGAGATCGAGTCCACGCAAGAATTACTTACGGTTTAGGGCTTAGAGTTAGACGAACAGTGAAAAGATCTACTGTGAAAAGATGTTAAGATGCTGTGAAGTGCTACAGCTACAGAAGAGGCAAAGGGGTTTTGTCCACTACATGCAGTATCATGTAGACGTGGGTGTGTAGATTTCTTGTACCCACAAATATAGGTATTGACCAATAAAGACGAGATTATAACCCGGTGGTTCTGATCTCCGTGCACCTCTAGACCGAGGTGTGTGGGGATTGGACATGACTAGAGAATGTGAGGTAAAGAGAGAGAGAGAGAGAGAGAGAGAGAGAGAGAGAGAGAGAGAGAGAGAGAGAGAGAGAGAGAGAGAGAGATAAGACGAAGAATGCCAATAGAATATTAAATTTTTTGTCCAGGTTATAAGTTTTTTATCCTCATTATGAGTAGCGACGAGGATGTGGGACCGTCCAACCGAAACACCTATCTCTCAATGAGGGTCTTATGTCCTTGTAATCAATGCAAGCATGTTGTGCGACGGACAAGACGTGTTTCTTTGCAGCACGTTCGTGAATTTGGCGAGTTCGATCCATCTATTATAGATCGAGTTGTTGCCAATTATAACTCGTCGGACTCTGACGCTGGCCAACAAGCAGCAATCTTGCAACCCAATAGACGTGTTCGGAGGCGCTTTGGTCAAGCAGCATATGTGAGGCCACAAGATGTAGCCTCTGACAGCTCGGGGGATGATCATGCAGAGCACATTCCCAACGAGGCAATGTTTGAGCCCGAGATTGATGAAATGATCGAGACGATCATGGATTCAGAAAGGCTTATCTATGATGATATGAAAAGTGAAGCCGATACGCCATTGTATAATGGAGCACGTATGTCTAGATTGAAAGCACTCCTGGTTCTTCTCAACATGCAGGCAAAGTTTGGATGGAGTGACACTAGCGTCACAGCGCTTTTCAGGTGATCTATTACAATTAGTTTACTTTAATAAAACTCTAAATGTATAATGATCTGATAGATTTTTACACGACTGTATCGTATTTTTATGTTGTGTAGATTGCTGAAAGAGCACATACTACCAGCTGACAATGTGATGCCAGATTCCCGAGATGAAGCAAGAAAGATTTTGCGAAACTTGGGGATGGATTACAATTCTATCCACGCTTGTCCTAATGACTGCATTCTTTTCAGAGGGGAATACATAGACATGGAGAAGTGTCCGAAATGTGATTCCGAAAGATATCGAGTAGATCTCCACGGGACAAAAATTCCACAAAAGGTTTTGCGACATTTTCCTCTGCTTCCTCGCATCAAGCATTTCTTCGAATGTAAGTCCATGGACGCCCTAGCATCATGGAATGAGGAGAATAAATCTTCGGATGGTGTGCTACGAATTCTTGCAGATTGCGCAGCCTAGAAACATATAGATGGAACATGGTCGGATTTTGCCAGGGAAGATCGAAATTTGCGCTTAGGCCTGGCTATGGATGGCGTAAATCCATTTGGTCAAAGATCAACATCTTACAGTGTATGGCCCGTTGTCATCGTCAACTACAACATTCCCCCGTGGTTGACTACGAAGAAGGGGCACCTATGGCTAAGCTTGATTGTGCCAGGGCGATATAAAGTGGGAAATATGGATGTGTATCTTCGTCCACTATTGGAAGAGCTACAACAATTGTGGATTGGCATAGAGGTGGTGGATATGAGCCGACACACAGGACGACGGAATGCTTTGATCAGAGGCATTCTAATGTGGACCATGCATGACTATCCCGGGCTAACAGAATGCTCAGGTGATCTATTGACACTCCTCACTCAGACACTGTAAATCTTGTTTTTTCCCATAGTTGATCTATTATCATGTGTATACATGCAGGGCTTCAAACAAGCGGATACAGAGCATGTGTCACATGTGGACCTAGACTGAATGCACGTAGGGCACCCTCACTGAAGAAGCAAATCTACGAAGTTCATCAAGCGTATCTTCCAGAGAATCATGTGTTACGCGACGGCTTTTTGGGAAGAGAGCCACCAAGGATGTCTGCACAAGCATGGTTAGAGCAGAAGGAGATGTGCGATGACGGATTGCCTCCAGGGATGAAGAGACTATCTCTATGGTACGAGTTACCATACTGGCCCCGACTCATGATCAATCACTTGCTCGATCCAATGCACATATTCAAGAATGTGGGTAATCTACTATGGGACCATCTGACCGACAAGAAAGATACTTTGGGAGCCAGAGTTGACCTTAGAAATGTGGATCGTATGGAGCAATATTGGCCGCAAACAGCGTCTGATGGATCGATAAAACTCCCTAAAGCACCATGGATTTTCACAGGAGCCCAAGAACACAAAGTAAAAGAGACCATTCGATCTTTGCGGACCCCCACTGGCGTAATGCACTCGCTCCGAACATGTTTTACTAAAGAAGGAAAGCTTACCGGTTTGAAGTCACACGATTGGCATAAAATGTGTCAGGTACGTTCATAGTGGACTTTAATATCATTGCATAAAATGTGGACTTTAATATCATTGCTGCACATACTTTACAGTTTATTTTACCGGTTGCCATTGAGGGATGTTGTCTCTCGACATCCGTAACACAATCTACAAACTTGCAAAGCTGGTGCAATGGATCTCACAAAAGGAGATCAACGTAGACTCCATACCATTCGCCAAACTAAATGCTGCGGAGCTTGTGTGCATGTTTGAGAAACATTTTCCTACTACAATGCTAACCATTCAGGTGCATCTTCTTGTTCACATAGTTGATGAGGTGGAAATAGCTGGCACAGTTCATTCCAGATGGATGTTCTTCTTAGAGCGTTTCATGAAAACGCTTAAGGGATATGTGCGTCAAAAGGCACGTCCGGAGGGTAGCATGGCAGAAGGTTGGTTGGTATCAGAGTCCCTAGTGTACATTGGAGAGTGGCTAGACGGATTTGATAAATCCCGGGACACGCTATGGCGAACCATAGATGATGAGCGCATATCTGGGATTGTCATGTGCAATCTCGGTGTTGAGAAGAAGATGACGGAAGATCTAGAGGCTAAAATCAACCGATTTTGCATGCTTCACAATCCAGTGATGCAAAAGTGGATTTCACAATATGAGGATGCAAAGCAAGAGCGACAAAGGGCACGAATCGAGTGGAGACAGGGAAGACGACCACCGATGCACTATCCAGCGGTTCTGGAGAGCCTACCAACCTTCATGAGCTTAAGATGGTTGCACAACCAATTGAAAAGTGCACAACAATGCGGTGACGAAGTGACTGAAGAAGAGTGGGAGTACTCTTGGGGTTGCGCGACCAAGGTAAGTTTGCAATGTACGACTAGCAAGTGACTTTATTTATAAACATTTGAACGGCCACTCATAATCTTTGTTCGTTGTAGTATAAGTCATACACAGCAGCATGGTGTAAAGGTCGACATTTTAGGGTGGAACGAGTCGACAAAAAGCGTTTTACTCAAGATTGTGGAATCATGGCAAAATTTGAACAGTCTAGTCGACGACGTTCCTCTGATGCAGATCCTGTGGTGGCGGAACTCACTTACTTCGGCACGCTGTAAGAGATTTTGAGGATCGATTACAGAGGATTTTTTGTCGACTTGTTCGACGTGCAATGGTTCAAGATAATCATGGAGGGTCGCAACGCTACTGTGCGTAGAGGAGAGTCTGGTTTTCTTGAGGTGGATTATACTAAGAAATGGACTGAACTAAGAGACACTTTTGTACTACCCGAGCATTGTGAACAAGTAAGTATGTAAATAGTTAACATCCCCCTTTTACAAGTTATGTGCTTGAAAGCTCTCATGTAAGTTATGTGGCTCTGGCAGGTAATATTTCATCCTACAAAGTCTACATCAAACTGGTGGTACGTCATAGAGGTAGCCCCTCGTAGTGCAAGGACGTATGAAGGCTACCATGTGCCAATCACAACGACATCAATGGAGGAGATCAGAGAAGATGCTCAATCAGAAGCCGCTGCAGTGGTGCTAGACGAGCATCAAGATGCTACTACTCTATATGGGGTGCATGCAGAGGAGCTACAAAATGAAACAGAGGATATGTGTTTAAATGGAGAGCTCTATATAGATATAGGAAGTTATGCTGAGTTATGCGAGGATGAGAGAGAGATCTCTTAAAGCCACAAATATTGTATTTGAACAATTTTGCTCCGTGTTGTAAAAGCTTTGGCTCTCTAAGTACCTTCCATGGTGTATAACGCTCTTTTCTACTCGCGCTCACATCTTTTGATTGAAAATTCTGAGTTTTCGACTTGCCTCTTCTATCACTCAATTCATTGCGTCATTGTATTTATATGTGTCATTACGTCATTGTATTTAATGGTCTTTGCGTCATTGTCTACTCTATTCATTCAATATTAAGTTTAAATATTCGTGTGTTTAATGCATGTATGGATGATGAGGAGTTTCTTTCTTCTTTGTCACCGCAGCAGAGACAGTGGTACGTGGAGCGTCATCGCTCTGGCGCATCATCGCGCGTTCCTACTCCATCCGCATCTCCCTCTCTTTCGGAGCATTCGGCGCGCTCCAAAGCTTCGGCGTTGACGAGACGAGCTTCACACTCGTCTAGACACCGACGCTCTAGTGGTGGCGGTGGCGGTTGTTGTGGGGATTCCGCCACCGATGCCTCCACACCGCCTCGTGTTCAACGAGGCTCTTTACCCTCCCCTTCTTTGCCCGCCCCCACACCAGCCACAGCATCGCCATCTACGCCAGGTTTTGCACGGCTGACTGTTCCTAGAAGCTACACACCTCTACCTACTTCGCCAGGAGCCACCCCACTCGACACTCCTCGCTTCGGGGCCCAGACGCCGGTGGAGACACCTGACGTCCGTACCCCCATCGACACGCCGCTAGAGACCCCTGCCGGGACACCCAGGTTCACGCGTCACCGGCCAGAGGGCTTGCCTTACTCCGTCGACATCAGCGACGGCATCATCATGGATGATGACGGCAAGAAGGTGATCTTGCGCATGCGTGGTCTTTGCTCTCAGCTGTTTAGACACTACATACTAAAAAAATGGAGTGAAGTACCAAGTGATTTAAAATACAGAGTCATCAGCATACTTCATGATGAGTTTCCTATTCCAACACGGGATCAGCGCTTCAATGAAGACCTGATGAAGATTCGAATGCGCGAATACTGCAAACACAAGCGTTCCGAAGTGCAAAAAGCAATCAAGAACGGGTGGAACAGGCCAGATTGGCTAGCCAAAGAAGATTGGAAGAATGCGAAGAAAGCAGCGCGCGAGAATCCCGACAAGTGGAAGCAACAAAAGGATGCAGCCAGAGCGCGAGTAGAGGCAGGGAGCTCGCACCACTTGGGGAGCGGTGGATGGGCATCATTTGAGGCCGATTTTGTAAGTGTTTTCGCATTGCTCTTTATGTTCGATAGTTTAGGGTTTATGAGTTTTTTAATTCTAACATAATGAAATCTTTGTATGTTTTGACAGTGGTCGATGACAAGACGTGATCCCACACCGTACGAGCGCGAGTACGCAGGCAGGAAGGGCTTAAACGCCCTGATGGACATTCTCAGTTCTCGCGGCGGCATGGTTAGTATTAGGGTTTACTCTTTTTTATTTTTTGTATTGTTTTATAAATGTTGTTATATGTTTATACTTACTGAAAGCTGTCTTATTGTCTTTTTTTGCAGAATCCGACAGATACGCCGCTTGGACGCGATGAGACGTCTGACTAGACGACGTCAGTTTAGCCGTAGCTAGATAGCATTAGTTTAGGGTTTCTCATAGCTTATGTATCATGAGACGGATTTTATACGTCTTTTTGAACCATGTATATTATTACATTTGTCACCGCAGTTCCTTTTGCCAATCAATTCTTTATGCCTATGATGTTGTACAATTGTCATTATTACATTTGCCAATCAATTCATTTTGCCTATGATGTGTACAGTTGTCAATTTTGCAAACAATGCGTCTTGTGGGTGACTATTTTGGGTCTATTATCTACCCTTGCACTTTTTTAAAAAAGTGAATCAAGTACAATATGGTTGATGGGTTGCAGGGCATTCAATGCCCTGCCACCAAAAAAGAATTCTCTCTGGCGTAGCTATAAGCGTCGCTATTTATGGCTCTGTAGCGTCGCTATAGTCTTCTGTGTAAACGTCGCTATAATCGTCGCTATGAGCGTCGCTATATAGCGACGCTCATAGCGACGCATATAGCGACGCTCTCGTAGCGACGCTCGTAGCGACGGTTTTAGCGACGCTGGGGGTTATAGAAACCCAGTGTATTTCTGTCGCTAACAGCGTCACAAGAGCACACAACCTCTTGTAGTGTTTCAAAATGGATTTTGAGGTGCTATCTATCTAGAAATTTGTCTCGTGAGCTGAAAAAAACTCGACATTTTTTTGGAATATCAATTCCATCTTTAACCTTGTCCTTGCACAACATTTCACAACCTAAACTGTGTGAAAAAACGGGTCCTGTTTTTGGCTTTTTTCAATTTTTTGCAGCTATACCACTTTAGAATTCATTTTTATGAGGTCTATAATGCTACAGAACTATCTTTAGTAGTACTCAACATGTCATGATGCTTCTAGGGAGAAATAAATATTAAAGTTGAAAGTTATGACCAAATTACAAAAATTGTCAAATCTTGTTTTTTAGCCAATTTTAGCTCTTCTATGATTTTTTTGGTGGATTTCATGATATCCAAATGCATATTTGATTTTCTATGTCACATATTGTAACATAAAGCTAATACTCCTTGAGTTTTGGGGCACCTAATACCCTATTGTCCATAGTACACAACGATGGTTGATTTTTTCAATTACAGAAGAAAATGAAACATTCTAGTATATCAAGTATAGCTTTTTCAATATTGTTAGTTTCTTGTGACAACTACATGCATTTTGTAGGTAGTAACCATATCTAGTCATAAGGATCAAATTTGGCTAGATATTGAATAGTTTCTATGGGATTCTACAACTCATAATGTTGAACCCAGTTTTTTCATGTTTGTTGTTTTTAGCACTTCATCTTTGTCCCCAAGATTCCCCTTGGTAAGAGATGTATTATTCTTTTGACATGCTCCATGGATCCTTATGAACATAAAGGACAATAGGGAACTAATAAAACATGCATATATTATTTGTATTGAGCGTGGCTATAGAAACTTTGATGATAGGTTTGCAGAATGGTAAAAATCCAACTTTTTTGTACCTATTTATTTTGGCAAAACAAAAAATAGTGAGTGAGAAGCAATCATATGTTCTGATCACCAACCCATTGAAGTTAACTAGGAAATTTATCTCAAGTCCTACAAAAATCCCTAATCTTATTTTTATGCAACAAAACCTAAGAAATGACTGTTTTGATGAAAATGCACTGGTCCATCAACTTTGGAGGCTTGATGTGACCAAAAGATGAGAAATTTTACAAGTTTCTTATTTTTTCCATGTGTAGTAGGCCTTGAACTATGACATCATGAAAGGATTTTACAAAATGAGTGGATCTACTATGGTTTTGGAGGTTTTTTTCAAAACCCTGAAAGGACACTTTTATGTCCTGTTAGGTTACCAACCTAGTGTTAACACTACCGGCCTTCATTGTTGCCATGTGTAGAAAGTATCCCAAGATTGCCTTCTATTGATAGGACACTAAGTTACTGCTTGGTCCTTTGAGTCTTGAGCTGGAGGATGGGTGGTTGGTTGATTTGAGTTTGGTGGAATGCTATCAGAATGGATTTCTAAAGGTTCCACACCATCCTCCTCTCCAAAATTTTCCTCTTCCTTTTTATCTTTGTTCTCTTGTTGTGGTTGTTCCTCTTTGACTTTCGCTTTAACTTTAGAGTGGCTTGATTCATCAGATGACTTGCGGTCATCAATTTTTTGCCTCTTGGTGCCTTGTTGCGCTCATTGTTCTACTTTTTTCTTGAGCTCCTTTTGGATAGGTTGTTGCATTTTGCCAGCAATCTCCAAATTGTCTTTGGAAGCTCTTATTTTGTATTTTTTGATATTTTCTAATCTCTCTGCTTTTCGTTGCTCTAGCAATTTTTCTTCATCATCTACCTCAGTTCCCAGATTTATTTTTTATTCAGCTAATTTTCTCTAGAGTTCTTCTCTCTGAGCTTATGCATCTTTCATAGAACTTTGTTTCTAAGAGATCGGTATGTGATCTCTATGCTCAACAGATCGTTGTTTTAGGAATACTTGATGGAGTGTGTATTCTTCTTTCTCCTTCTCATCTTCTTCTTTTTCAAAACTTTGGTATTTAGATGGAGTGTCCCTATTCGTGGGCTTGATTTCCCCGTTAAGCTTTATATTAGACTCAGTTTCCTCACTGTCCAATTTCTTTCTTCTAGAGCTCTATCTAGCTGCTTTCTTGGGTGGCAACATTGCTGAGAGCCCTGCCACCGGGCTCACCGGATGCTTTGAACTATGTAGTAACTCCATATGGGTTTTGGTTGGGGGTAGCTCATCAATCATGCCCAAAGCTTGGTATGCAATTTAGGTCAATATCGTTCCCCCATTTATATATGTTTTGTTGTTTTGATTACTGTTGTTGAGAGGCTGGCTTCGACTAGATTTTCCAAGCTATCGTACTGAGGTCACACCTAATCGTTCTTTGCTTTGACAATTTGATGGCCATAACCACAAAATGTGTAGATTTGGTTCAATGTATCTGGGTGGCTTCTAAACCTTCAAGTGTTGTGCAATGAGGCATGGTGGAAACTCCATTTTTAAGTATACCAGATTGCTGTATGTAAATTTATGTCCTTGCTGCTTAACAAGAGCCTTATCCTTGTCTGCAACAGCTGTTGTCTTTAGCAACAAGTTGTGGCTTCTTGGCTATAGATGCAAAGCTTGGTTGAGCATATCTGCAATTATTTTGACTTTCACTGTCTCAACATCCTTATCCGTCATGGTAGCTTCTCTATTGTACTGAATTAAGGACATCAACTCATGTGCCCTCTGAAAGTTTGTACCCCAAGGTTGTAATTTGAAAAATGTATACATCTAAAGAAATATTGTTCCTTCAATCACTTCTTGTTTGCTGATGAAGGTTCCAGAGCTCTTTTGGAAAAATTATGGTCTTCACTTTAGTGTCGTCTGACTGATTTGAATTGGACAATGAAAATTTTAGTCAGTATTTGGGAAAGCTCCTCCTCTGAAACATTAGCTTTCTCGATCGATGAAATTTTTATCCCTTGGTAGGGTGGTGCTTCCCATTGCTTCCTTGGTCATCTACGAGGCATTCTATAATCAGTCATTCCCGAGATTAAATTTAGAACTTGGACAACAAGTGTTAATAGAAGTCAAAAAATGCAAACTTCAACCATGGATCATGATCCATGTTGAACAACATTTTGAAGCACAAGTTGGGGATGCTATGGTTCACTTCTTTTTGAAGCTGGATCACTTGTTGGGATTTCAAGCCAGATTTTGGAATTTTCCTTTGACTCAGAGACTTGTGGCATTTTGGCAAGATTTTGCAATCCAAATGATTTGAAACTCTAGGGTCAGGTTGTCCTTGATAATTGGGACCAGCTGATATGGTTTTTACTTGTATAGCTCACAACGGGTCATGGATCGCAATCCATGTTGGATAGCCTTTCGGGGTGAAATCTTGGGAGATTGTTCCTATAGTCTATCCTAACACACTGGTGAAGTTATTTTCAAATTTGGACAAGTTCATCTCCAGGATATCTCCAGTTTCCCTAGTTCCCAAGTTATGATCTGACTTTGCCATATGTGGGTATGGGTGTCACTTTGGATCTTTGATTGTGGTCAATCTATTTGATATTTGGCTTTCTTGATGATTTGGAGTTAAAGAAGATTCCCAAACCCAGCTGCCTGTTGGGTTTTATCCATTTGGAGTCTGTCTGGACACTCTAGGTCCTCTAGCAAGTTTGAGTCATTTCTCAAGAATTTTTTAAGCATTACTTAAGTCACAAATAAGTTTCCAAACTTCTTTGGTGCTACAACTTGCTCAACGTCCCAACTTATGCACTTAACACTCTGACTTTTCTCATTTTGACATTTGAATCTTTTGAGATGGAAAAACAATAAGAGTTTGACATATTTTTCAACTTAACATCACTACAACCACTCTGTAATCATTTCCTGATCAGTTTTCTTTAGGGGGTCATTGATCACGATCCATGTTCTGAAACTATTTTGCACAAGTTTTACAGGTTAGCTTCCAGGCATCTTTTCCAAGCTATTGGGTCACCTTTTATTGAATTTGGGTCATATTTTTCCCATCATGGGTAAAAATGACCATTTGCAAACTGAAAACCCAATTTTTCTTGATTTTTTATGATTTCAGTGTCCATTTTATGTCAAATTTGCAGAGCGCATTCCCCAAGGTAGTATAAAATTGTATGTGTTGAAATTTCCCAGTTAGGCCATGTTCTCATGATTATTGAGTAGAGAGGTTTTGCAATGATCATGTACATGTAAATGAACCTGCGATAATATCCACAATGGCCCATGAAGGCTTGTAACTCACTAACTTTTGTTGGCCTTGGAAGAGCAACAATCACTTGTATTATTTCAAGGTCAATAGAAATGCCGTTTTTGGACACAATATGTCCCAGAATCTTGCCCTATCTTACCATGAAAATGCAATTTTAAAGATTTAGATAGATACGATACGTTCTATATTTTTGAAGAACTTTTTTAAATGCTTGACATGTTCATTTTGGTGGAGAGACTTCACACACAAGTCATCCGTATAAATATCTAAAAATTGTTTTAGATATTCCTTGAATGCATGACTCATAAGCCTTTGGAATGTGGCACGTGCATTGGTTAGACCAAATGGAATTACTCGATATAAAAATATATCCCATTATGTAGCAAAGGTAGTTTTGTGTTTATCCTCCAACTTGATCGTGAGCTGGTTATAGCTTGAAAATCCACCTAAAAAGTTGTTGTCTTCCTTTTCAACAATCCTTTCAATCACATGATCGGTGATGGATAATAGATAGTTTTCTTTGATCGTAGCAACATTCACTTGTTTGAGATTTATGCACACTCGTAGTTTATTGTTATTTTTAGGAACCACTACTATTGGTGACACCCATTCTGTGTGCTTGATCTCATAGATAAACTTTGACTCTTTCAATTTTTCTATCTCTTCTTAATTTTCTTTGCAAAGGTTTCATTGTGTAAGTGTATGGATGTTTTTGATGTGGTTTAGCATCACACTTTAGGGGAATTGTGTGTTGAAAAATACTAAGATTTACCCCTTTCAAATCTTTGTAAGACCAAGCAAACACATCTTTATATTGAGGGTAGCTATCAGTAGTAGCTGTTCTTCTTTCTCAGTAAGATTTGTGGCTATGTAATCCGGTCTTGATTCTTTAGGCTCCCATATCGGTTGTTCCACCACAATGCGTCAGTCTTGAATCATGTATTTTTTGAAGTGAGAGGGTGTATCAAATTTTTCTCAGTTAGAGTCCTCCTCACTTTCTATTTCTTTGAGTTTTCTTGAGCTAGAGTCCTCTTCACTTTCCATTTTTGTAGTCTAAACCTCTTATAATGTCCGTTTTAACTTTTGATATTCATTTTTGTGTTCAATTTTTGACATCGTTGGTGTTTTTATGGTTTTGTTTTTTGTTTTTTTTATTAAAAAACTAGTCAACTTCAAGGATTTTGTGTGATTATATCTCGAACACAATCATTTGCTTCTACGAGCATGAGATATTGCATTTTGGTAATCAAATTTTGCATTGGTTTCTCAATTTTGTTTTTTTGTTTCTTAGTTTGCTTCATCTGATATCTCTTTTGTTTTTGCATTTTTTGTCTAAGAAACTCGTAGAAAACTGGTTCATCTTGTTCTTTTGCATTTTTGTTTTTAGAACCACTTGAGAGTTTGTCTCCCGCATCGTCCCCTAAATCATTGCTCCTCAAATTGTGGTATTTATCCTCGTCATTTTGAGAAAGGTCCCATATAGAAACCTTATCCACTATGCATTTACAATCGCTTGTTTGTTCAATCTCAATTGTTTCAAAAATGTTTTTGGTTTAATGGACAATAGAACCCATTATAAAGGGTATGATATTATAACCATCTTTATTGCAAAATGTGGTATCGGTCACCTCATTTACGTAGACGTCAAGAGTCACCAATATTATTTCCCATCCAAAGGGTTCAAACAACTCCTCTAGAAATGATTCCTTCATCTAGTAGTCATCATCTACTGAGAATTCTAGGATGCAAGATTTCTTTGTAAGACTCCCGCATTCTGATGCCCCACCCATTCAAATGTGAGCATCCTTTACTAGCCAAGCATGCAATTTTGTTCCGCCGTCCATAATGACTGTTAGCGAATTGATCAAGTGGGCACCCACCTCTGGCCGGACACGTAGCTAAACACCTTATCTGTACTCTATTATTTCTCCAAGATACTGTAGTGATACTCTGTGTAAATTTTGATTCTAGAGTAGCAGGTTGATTCCTTGAGTTGTAATTTTGTCATGATAAAAGGCTAAACGAGAAAAATCCCCTAGAAATTGAGCCGCAACAAACTAAAGAGTAGTTGAAACAAGAAAAGGAAAATAAGGAGCGAATAGAGAAAGACAATTATCCAAAATAACATCCGGTGGTTCAGTTTTGATGGAAAAGGTGAATGAGCAACTAGATGTTATGTTGCAAGTCTATGTGGCAAAGCTCAATAGCAACCAAACTGTAGAACAAATACTAGTGAGCTATCTGCATGGAGAAGACAAAAACCAAAAGAATGGAGGTGTACAAAAGACTCGTAGAAATTGCTCAAGCCCTTACAACTT
Organism: Adiantum capillus-veneris; assembly: GCF_014529385.1. NCBI lineage: Eukaryota > Viridiplantae > Streptophyta > Polypodiopsida > Polypodiales > Pteridaceae > Adiantum > Adiantum capillus-veneris. The sequence continues at coordinate 161,235,153 of NC_140935.1, forward strand.
GCTCAAGACTCGTAGAAATTGCTCAAGCCCTTACAAATTGCTCAAGACTCGTAGATGCTCAAGCCCTTACAAGTTGAAGGTCTAATGTAACATTTAATGGCCTAATAACTTATGTGTAGCGGAAATTAGCATGAACATAGTGGGCATTTCATTAGAATAGATTTCTAATGAGAATTACAAGAGTGCTTGGGTGGAGAGAGCAACAAAAAGCGTAACACCTAGTTAGATAGCATCGACAATACTTTCAAAAGAGAGAGAAATTAAGCTATTGACAACAGTTGAGGACCGGATTTTCATGCAGCCGGTCCCCCCTCCAAAAGGCTTTGTATTATGGTTTCTCCCATCAAGAGAGACATTGTACAATACAATTCTTTGTGTTCCTTCAAGACTAGCTAGTGCAATGAAGATGGAAACTTCATGCACTAAGCAAAACACTTAACAAACACAACTTGAATTATCCCCGTTCTCAGACCCAAGACCTCACACACCTTCGAAGATGGTGAGAGCTAGCATGGTATGAGAGTAGATTGAGAGGAAGAAGGAGTATCTTACGAGAAAGATGTACATCTCCTCACATAATCACTCATATGTAGCATAGCTTAGCTTAGTAATTAGCTTGGTAGAGGAGATGAGCATGCATTGAAGCTTGGCTCTTGGTTGGATTTCCATCCACATGCCAAGAGAGTGTTGATGTAGGCTTCTATCTCACAAGCTTGGAGTAGGTGATGAGTTCTCCATTAAAGCTTGGGGAAGAGATAGTCTTCTCTTTCTTCACACATGAGCTTGTGTGAGTGTGTGTGTGTGTGTGTGTGATAATGCCTTGCAAAAGTCATCCCCCTCTCTCTCTCTTGGGTGAGCCCTCTTGCTAATTGCTCTTGCTGAAGCCTCATTGGCCCTCCCCAAGTCAAGCAAATTACAATTAAGCAGCATAAGTGATAGCCTTCTGACATGTGTCCCCCTTTTCCCTTTTGTGAGAGCTTTAGGTAATTAAATAACTAAACTAAACTCTCATTGGACCCCTTTGCCTCCTGGCCAATAGGAATTAGGCAAGCCATGGGGCTCCCGAATGCTCATTGGACCCCTTGGGAGACTGCCCAATAGTCTTCTAGGAGACTTAATTCTCATTGGTTTCTTTTATTAAATGTTTTTAAATTAATTAAACTAGATTTACTCGAGCTTAATTCTCATTGGTCCACTTCAAAGGTCATCCAATAGAAGTTGGGCACACCTTGTGGGCATCTGGCCTAGGGAGCTGACATGTGTCCCTCATTCCCTTTGTGTAAAGGGATCCTGTGTGTGTGTGTGTGGATTTCTCTCTCATCCCCTACCTTTAGAGCTTGCCCCCTCCCATGTAGGGATGTGCAAAGACTTTTAGGGCACACACAAAGCATCCAATTTTCCCTAGGGTTGACCTTTGGACACAACCTTTGAATTTTGGAACCTTAGCATTTTGGAAGTCTTAATGGGCTGAACCTTAGGGTCTTTTTAGCCCATTGTTGCACATGGATCTTTTGCAGATGGCCCCCCCTTTGGATCCCTACTATGGCCGGTCTGCAAGCTTAACCAATATTCTAGCTTTTTCTCCCCTGGCCTTCCCCACATTAAATGATCAGTGTAATATGAGAAAATCATTTAGGAGAATTAGATATTGATTATTATGACATTACCTCTCTCTTGAAATCATAGTCCTCCTCGACTATGGTGTAGAGAAGATAAAGCATGTTCATGAGTCCTTTTCTTAGCGGGTAGAGGATCCCTATGTTACCCTACGACATCATTCCACAATGGATGACTAGTCCATTTGGGGCTTTGAGAGCCTGAGGTTGCCACAAGCATGTGTGCACATTAGTCCTATCAGTCTTTCATAGTAGAGTGACAAGCTCTACTTGGTGTTTGGGAGACGTCGTCTCTGCAAACTTGATCTAAGCATACATACTACTTCATTTTTGTGCACAAATAAAGAAAAAGAGAGTCTTATAAGACAAAAATTTTGTTCATTTTTAACATTTTGTACATTTGCTTACTCTTGGGAAGCATTGTAAGCATTGACAAGGTTTAGGTTATCCTTTGATTGTATGCCTTGCATCCATCTAGCATCTTCAAAAGGATAATTCTTAAACTTAATAAGATATCGTCGGATAGTCTTACTGCCTCTTAGTACCTTGTCTTCATGTCGAAGAATGGACTCGGGCTACAAGGCTTTAATAGGGTCACATGAAAAGCATTGTGTATGAGCCAATGATTGGGCAACTTGAGTTGATAGGCCATCTCATTGATTGGCCTAAGAATCTGAAAGGGACCATAGTACCTTTTTGCTAGTTTAGCATAGTACTTTTGGTGACCCGTAGGATTCTTGCCCGTTGTGTGCCTTAATCGAGCCTTGGGAAACTTTAACAAGACCCAATTGTTTTCTTTAAAGGCTTGGGATCTTCTGTGCTTGTCAGCAGAAGCCTTTTACCTTTGCTGTGAGATAGAGATAGCATCCTTAATCTTTTGGAAAGATTCTTGTAGGTCTCGGCTATACTCATCTGCAACGAAGATCTTCCCATGTACCTTAAGTAGCAAGGGACTTTTTGATCTTCCCTCAATTAACTCGAAAGGTGATTTTCCCGTGGAAGTATGTACAGTGTTATTGTAAGCATACTCCACTAAGGGTAAGTACTTCTCCCATTGGGATCTTTGATCTACTTCCATTACATAGGCTTTTAGTAGATCGAGAATGGTTAGGTTAGCTCTTTCACTTTGGCCATCAGTTTGTGGATGATAGGCCGAAGAGAAGTTTAGCCTTGTTCCTAAATTCTCAAAGAGACCCTTCCAGAAATTACTGGTCATTCTAGGATCTCTATCCGACACTATGGACATGGGCAAGCCATGGTACTTGAAAATTTGTGAAATAAAGAGGGTTGCCATTTGATGGGCTTTGATAGTCTTTTTGACAGGTATAAAATGAGCTTGTTTACTAAACCTGTCTACTATCGTCCATATTCCCGTATTCCCATGGATAGACTTAGGCAATCCAAAGATAAAATCCATGGATATGCTCTCCCATGGTGAATTAGGGATTGGCAAGGGTTGAAGCAATCCAAGTTGCTTCCCTCTATCAAATTTTGTCTTTTGGCATACCACACATTTGGAAACATACTCTTGTATGTTCACTTTCATGGTAGGCCAATAGAAATATGTTTCAATTCCCTTTAAGGTAGACTTAATCCCTCTATGCCCCGCATAAGGTGGAGCATGAGATTCATACATTACTTTCTCACGTAGTGAGTTAGTAACGCATAGTCTATTGCCATAGAGAAGATAACCATCTTGTAAAGTAAATGGTTCTTCTTTCTTCCCTAATGCAAGGGCTGAAATCACATCTCTAAAATCGGGATCAATAGCATACTCATCTATCATTGAAGATAGATCATTGTGAGTTGCTATGGAAACCGCATTCACTCTCGGCCGTCTTGAGAGTGCATCAGCTACTTGATTATGCTTGCCAGCAATGTGAGCAATATAAAACTGAAATTGCGAAAGGAAATTTGCCCACCTCATTTGTTTGTCGGAGAGCTTGGTCTGCGTCATGAAGTACTTAAGACTTTGGTGATCCGTTCGCAGAATGAAAGGAGTCCCCAATAAATAGTGCTTCCATGAGTCTAAGGCATGTAGAACTCCGGTAGTGTAAGCACAGGTTGAGAGATAAGCTTTTCGAAAGCATTGTTCTCCTTAGCAGACCATGTATACCTAACACTTTTCTTTGTTAGGTCATGTAATGGTCCCACAATTTGTGAGAACTTTTCTATGAAGCGTCTATAGTATGCACACATACCTATGAAGCTTCTTAGTTCATGAAGATTCCTTGGTTTAGGCCATCCTTTAATTACCTCTAACTTGGATGGATCCATTTGGATGCCATCTTGAGAGATAATGTGACCTAAATACTGAATCTCTTGCAAGAAAAATTCACTTTTCTTTCGATTAACATAAAGTTTATTCTCTCTTAAAACTTGAAATATTACCTGGAGGTGTTGCTTGTGTTCCTCCAATGAATTAGAGTAGATGATAATATCATCAAAGAACACTCCAGTGCAGGTTCGATGAGGCCTGAACAACTTCTCCATCAAGCGGTTGAATGTGGCTGGTGCATTGGTCAAGCCAAAAGGCATGACACTGTATTCGTAAAGACCAAATGTAGTACGAAACGTGGTCTTTGCAATGTCTTGATCAACTATCCTTATTTGATAAAAGCCACTTTTTAGGTCAACCCTACTGAAGTAGGACGATCCTTGTAGCTTATCAAATAGGTCTTCTACCCGTGGAACGGGAAACTTATTCTTGATAGTGATCCTATTTAGTGCTCTATAGTCGACACACATACGATATGTGCCGTCTTTCTTTTGCACTAATAGCACAGGTGAGCAAAATGGAGATGAGCTAGGCCTAACCATGCCCTTCTCAACTAACTCATGCACTTGCCACATAATCTCCTCTTGTTGAGATTGAGAAACTCTATAAGGAGGTTTGTTAGGTGGTGAACTTCCTGGAAGAATTTCGATTTCATGGTCATCATTACCTCGTTTAGGAGGTAGCTCACAAGGGATGTCGTCAATAAAAACATCTTGAAACCCCTTGAGAAAATTGGATCTTTGTCGTCTTCACCATAGCTTTCATAAGAGGAAGAGGATGAAGAAGATGGAGAAGAGGGCGTCCTCTTTCTCGCCTTTTTCTTCTCTTGCTTTTTATCATCCCTCTTTGAATTATGGCGTGGAGAAGAGTGTGATGGTCTTCTCCGCTTTGGTGGTGATGGAGAGCGTTTAGCCTGCCCTCTTCGTGGAGCCATCTCCACCGAGGTGGCGGGAGACTCGCTTCTTTCTCGTTCCTTCGGTGGAGTCTATTGAGTTCTCCTTTGGGAAGGAGATGCATCATCAAGAAGTAAATTCTTGAGCCCTTCATACGGATTCTCTTCTTCTTCCCAAATCGGAGAGAGACCTCTTTTGGTAGTCTCACAAGGAGGCTTCCTAGGTGTTCTCTCGTCATGGTGATGTGCTTGGAGAATCCCATGAGCACGGAGCTGCCGTTGCACTTCACTTTGGAGAGATGGATTGCCCATGGCTTGTTGAAGCCTAGAAACAAGATAGTTAACAAGCATTGAAGCATCATTAGTAGCTTGATCATGAGCAAAATCAAAGTTATCAACATTAATTTCACTCTCTTTATTATTGTCAGCCATTCTAACAACTTTTAGGTGTAAACTTTTTAGGTGTACTTTGGCACTTCAAGCCCTAGTTGCTACTCCTCTTTACCCCTTTAGAAAAAGCATTCAAGCTACTGTACCCACGGCTTGAATACCATTAATTGCAAGGAATAGAAGAGAGGGTCTTTCGACACCAAAACAACACCAGCTCTTGTCAAGCTTCTAATAGCTCAATAGTGCTATTAATACCATAGCTCTCGACGGTGATGCCCCGTTAACTGAATGAAGGCAGGCACACTACAAGGCTGAAAACTCCCTATTCTACTTACTCACAGGCAATTAATAATACCAACCATTTGTAGCTACCTTGAGGACCTCCCTTCTTGAGCAAGAAAAGAGAAACCTTGAGCTCTGATACCAATGTAACATTTAATGGCCTAATAACTTATGTGTAGTGGAAATTAGCATGAACATAGTGGGCATTTCATTAGAATAGATTCCTAATGAGAATTACAAGAGTGCTTGGGTGGAGAGAGCAACAAAAAGCATAACACCTAGTTAGATAGCATCAACAATACTTTCAAAAGAGAGAGATATTAAGCTATTGACAACCATTGAGGACAGGATTTTCATGGAGCCAGTCCCCCCTCCAAAAGGCTTTGTATTATGGTTTCTCCCATCAAGAGAGACATTGTACAATACAATTCTTTATGTTCCTTCAAGACTAGCTAGTGCAATGAAGATGGAAACTTCATGCACTAAGCAAAACACTTAACAAACACAACTTGAATTATCCCCATTCTCAGACCCAAGACCTCACACACCTTTGAAGATGGTGAGAGCTAGCAGGGTATGAGAGTAGATTGAGAGGAAGAAGGAGTATATTACGAGAAAGATGTACATCTCCTCACATAATCACTCATATGTAGCATAGCTTAGCTTAGTAATTAGCTTGGTAGAGGAGATGAGCATGCATTGAAGCTTGGCTCTTGGTTGGATTTGCATCCACATGCCAAGAGAGTGTTGATGTAGGCTTCTATCTCACAAGCTTGGAGTAGGTGATGAGTTCTCCATTAAAGCTTGGGGAAGAGATAGTCTTCTCTTTCTTCACACATGAGCTTGTGTGAGTGTGTGTGTGTGTGTGTGTGTGTGATAATGCCTTGCAAAAATCATCCCCCTCTCTCTCTCTTGGGCGAGCCCTCTTACTAATTTCTCTTGCTGAAGCCTCATTGGCCCTCCCCAAGTCAAGCCAATTACAACTAAGCAGCATAAGTGATAGCCTTCTGACATGTGTCCCCCTTTCCCCTTTTGTGAGAGCTTTACGTAATTAAATAATTAAACTAAACTCTCATTGGCTCCCTTTGCCTCCTGGCCAATAGGAATTAGGCAAGCCATGGGGCTCCCGAATGCTCATTGGACCCTTGGGAGACTGCCCAATAGTCTTCTAGGAGACTTAATTCTCATTGGTCCACTTCAAGGGTCATCCAATAGAAATTAGGCACACCTTGTGGGCATATGGCCTAGGGAGCTGACATGTGTCCCTCATTCCCTTTGTGTAAAGGGAGCCTGTGTGTGTGTGTGTGTGGCTTTCTCTCTCATCCCCTACCTTTAGGGCTCACCCCCTCCCATGTAGGGATGTGCAAAGACTTTTAGGGCACACACAAAGCATCCAATTTTCCCTAGGGTTGACCTTTGGACACAACCTTTGAATTTTGGAACCTTAGCATTTTGGAAGTCTTAATGGGCTGAACCTTAGGGTCTTTTTAGCCCATTGTTGCACATGGCTCTTTTGCAGATGGCCCCCCCTTTGGATCCCTATTTTCCCTCCTTTGGATCCCTACTGTGGCCGGCTACAAGCTTAACCAATATTCTAGATTTTTCTCCCCTAGCCTTCCCCACATTAAATGATCAGTTTAATATGAGAAAATCATTTAGGATAATTAGATATTGATTATTATGACATCTAAAAACGCATGAGCCTATAACACGGGGGGAAACCAACACAGGTAAAAAACATAAAACACAAGGATTTTGTGATTGATGTGGAAGGGATCAGTTGCTCATAAATTGTGCTCAAAATTTAGATATTAAAATCAAATCTGTGGGAGAAAACTAGGAGGAGCCCCGTACTACTGGAATTGTCGCAAACACAATAGATGAGGCTAAATCTTTGGAGATGAAACCAATTCTTGAAGTGGAAGCCGTGGCCACAAACCTTATGGGAGATGATCAGAAACCAAAAAGATGGTAGTGCTACTTTACAGTCAACACCTATCGCTCAGATCAACATGGAACACAAATTTTTCCAAGAAGATATACAATCTTTATATGGGGATGCTGGGTCTATAACATATGAAGAGAGAAAAGCACACTCTCTATAGACTTTGTCATCTTTCATAGGAGAACACAAAACAAAATCTAAAATTAGAGTGGTGCCTTCTCAGTGGAAAGTCACACCAAAAAGCTTACACTAAGTGATGTCATCCCCTAGCTATAAGATGCACCATTACTCTTGTAGAGTTGCTCAAAATTAGACCGCATCTATGGGGCCAAATGGGCAAACACTAAAAGAAGATCGGGTTGGAAATCCGTTTACATGAACAGATCGCAGATGACAACATGGATGAAACTTCACTTAAGAAACCAAAGGTTAAGCCTATACTAGTGAATAAGGTGGGTGACTATTGAGAAGGAGAAGAAGGGAACACCATCTTACCACTAGAGTACAAGGGAGTGAAAATGATAGAAATACTTGATAGTGGGGCTAGAATAACCATTGCTACAAATGAAATCTGGGAGAAATGGGAAAGACCAAATCTCAAGAAAACGGGCATGAAGTTGCAACTAGTATATGGATATGTAGAGAGACCCTTAGGGATGCTAAAACAAATTATTGTTTCCTCTTATGGAATAGAGTACAAACACACTTTTACTATGGTTAAGTTTGGAAAAGGCAACAACTTTGAGGTTATTTTGGGAGGACCATTTACACATCAACTCAAAATGGTTCAAGATTGGGCCTATGATCACCTCTATCTGTGGCATAAGGGTGTCACGATAAAGGTCATCACAAAAGACCATAGTTATAGAGACATAAATCAAACCCCAGTGGAAGATTTTGATGTGAATACAAATTGCAAAACACAACTACCTGCTTGGTTGATGAAGCCAATACATGATTGGATGGGCGGAGCATTTGAATGGGTGATCTTTGGAAAAGAGGATTGTATTCTAGAGAGATCAGTGGAAGATGAATACTACATTAAATAGCCATTTCTTGAAGAGTTGTTGGAACCTTTTGGATGGGAGAAAATACTAGCTACTCTAGGTGTGTGCGTAAACAAAATAAGGAATACAAAGTTTTGTGATGAAAATGGCTATGACATAACTCCCTCATTTATGATAAAGGTGTTGAAGGAACCTAATGGGGTTTGTGAGTAGTATGACAACATAAAAGGTGAGGCATATGCCCATATCATGGACCATGGTGCCAAAGTGCAAACAAAGGAAGTAAAGCAACCACAAGAATTTTTCATGATTGACATACAAAGTTGTTTCAAAGAAGCCAACTCTAGAAAAAGTGCAAATGAAAGCAGATGAAATAACAAAGTTTCCAAGCTCAACATAAAATGTTCAATAAACACAAGATCAAGAGAAGAACAAGGATAAGAAAGAAGATCGATTGTATCCTACGACGATCAAATTCAACATATGCGGAGAAACAAGACTTAAAATCACATGTTCATCTGTGATAGATCCAAAAAAACAACAAAGAATGTAATTTATTATGGAACATGGATAATGATGGGAAATACGTCAATCACCGAGCTAGAGGAGCTAGTGTACACATGCTCTAAAATGTCAATTCCTAGCTTTGGAGTGATAGAAGCCGTACTCGCACTGGGGAGTACAATAATACTTTCTACACAATCGACTCCCATCACATCAAAGCAAGTTTGATCCTGATAGAAATATGGAGGAACATCTTCTTTCAACCACAAGGAGAAGATCCATCAACAACACCACCAAAATCCTTAGAAGAACCTCATGTACATGCAAACAAAAAGCAACCAGCCATCGCGGAGAAAGCTAAAGCTAAAGTGAATGCTGAAGTAGATCACCCTTGCAAGACAACTTTACCTTCAACAAACTCCCATCAAAATTCTTGCATAGCCTTTACACCAAGAGCCACACCATCAACAATGCAGTGGAAACCAAAGCAAAAAGTTTATCAACCAAAGTTTCCAACCCAACAAAGCCTCTAGAAAAAGCCAAAGAGAGTCAACGAAGTGTTAGTATCCAAAGAGCACATCAAAGTCAATGACCCAGTTTGGATACAACAATCATTCTTATAGCCTCAAAAACCAAGGCTCATCGGGTGGGTCACATCAAATGAGTAGATCACTGCTCAAGACTATGTCCAAGGAAACACCAATGTTTGGGCCAAAAATAGCCTGGATCTACTCACCTCAAGAAAGAAGTTCTATGAAGAGTAAGTTGAGCTATCAACAGAAGAGAAAGAAATCAAGAAAGAGAAAGAACGATAGAATAAGACAAAAGAAAGGACCTTCAAAGCAACAAGCTACGTGACAAGTATGGGTACCAAAGTTAGACTTCAACAAAGCTACTTATCAAAGAAATGTATAGTAGTGGTGGATGATTCCAATCAAGCTCGTCAAAGCACAAGGATTTTACAAAGTTAAAAGAAAGGACCTTCAAGGAAACAAGCCACACAACAAATATGGGCATCAAAGTCAAACTTCAACAAAGCTACTTATCAAAGACATGTGTAGCAGCGGATGATTGCAATCAAGCTCTTCAAAGCACAAGGATTTTACAAAGTTGACTCTCAAACATGGTTACCTAAAGTTGTAGCTCAACTTGGAACAACGAAGATCAGTCACGAAACACAGGGCTCTACCAAAAGGGAAAAATTCAAAACCTAGTGCCAACAAAAACCAGTCAAAATTGACAATGGTATGACCTCTAGATGGATATCTTGTCTTCAGCTCTACTGAGGCGCTCCGATACGGGCAACAAGAGAGGCAACTTCTAAACACCCGTCAAGGCTCTGGTGCTGCTCAATTGGGGTTGGGGCAACCACAATCATGAGAAAGCAACCACAAACCCACAATGAACAAGTAAAGGGGCACCACCTAGTTATTGGATGCAAATTAGGATGCACGAGAGATTTTGTCATGACCAAGAGGAGGTGCAACACAATACACATAATCAATGTCACACAAAGACACACACCAAATGGTGCAAGAGAGAGTCAGAGCCTCGGGGGATTCACTCTATATACAAAACAAGGCGTGACCTACGTTCAGACAACTTTGATAAAACCCCTATTTACGACTCATATTAGGGAATATGACCCCCCTTTCTATGCTTATATAAAAATCAATGCAAAAAACTATCATACCCCTATCTTACATATAAAATTTAGGTCTCACATGATCTAACTGAGTAAAACTAGTCAAAGAGCTTGTAGCATAGTGGCAAGCAACGTATTAAGGAATCACTTCTATTGATAACTAGATGTATCCTCAATGCATCTTAGTTTGAATTTCAAAGTATGTGCATGTTGAACCTACACTCTAGCTACTCGTCCAATTCTGACCCATTTAAATTACTCAAAAAACATGGCTATAAAGTTGTGCTAAATTTTTTGTGTAAATTTGCATTTATACAAACTCTTTATAGCTTTCATCCCTCAACAAGTGAACTATAATCACAAAACAAGAAATTGTTACAAAGCAGTGTTAGTTCTTTCTTGTATCTTTGTAGCTATTGACTCGAGGGTAGACTCTTTTGGAAGTCATGATTTTGAAACACAAAAGCTTTCTCTCATTTTCCCCTTTTCTTACTTCTGTCTCCCTACACACAAATATGATACCCCCTACCTTATTTTTAATCTTGAGAGATAAATTATGGGGGCCTATCCCTCACTTATACACCTCCCTTGCACTTACGTGGTGCGGTAAGTTTTCCATGGTGAATTCCCCAAGGCCAGAGAAAAGGGGAGAGAGAGAGAGAGAGAGAGAGAGAGAGAGAGAGAGAGAGAGAGAGAGAGAGAGAGAGAGGAATGGAGTTTGTGCAAATACTTGATCAAAAAATTTCAAGGTAAGGCTGTGTACTATCACACTATCACAGAGCTTGCATAAACTAAACCAATAATTAGTAAATGGTAAACATTGCTAACACACATGCAGTCTTACGGTGTTGGAAACCTCTAACCACAAAACCCTCCTACAAATGAACAAGAAACTTGGCTATGAAAAGACACTAACCACTTCTCAAACAAGCTCAAATGATGGAACTTAAAAGATACGAGTCACCTTGCATTTACCATACCACGTGGAACAAGTGAAAGGACGACTATTCTAGAACCAAGACATGCCTTTGAAGCACCAAAACCTCAATTGTTGATAGTGGAAGAGCATGTACATTAGTTGTTTGAAATAGGGCACTCACACTCTCTCACTTTGCACTGCGTATCAACAAAGCTTCTCTCACACCAAGTGTGAAGCTCACAAGGTGAAGACTACACCTAAATCTCTCCTTGCGTATAGAGTGTTGGGGTGCTTAGTGAGATATTGGAGATCAAAGATCCGAGCTAATAGCTTAGGGATGATTTACAAGATGGAGAGGGACGTATTTATAGGCTAGACACCCTCATTAAGGTTATTGGTAAGACTATTTTACAAGCTAAAAAATGAGGATTATATTTTTTTTGAATATCAAAAAATTACGGGCCTTCTTTGTCTGCTTGAGTCATGGATGTGGGATCAAGATAAAGGAATTATTGATGGTAGATATGGTGAAATTAGATAGTTAAGAAAGGAGAGAGAGAGAGAGAGAGATTTACTATGTACATGTCTTGAGGTAAGGTTCCTTTTAGGTTAGGTCAATGGATATTTTGTGCTGGTAGGTTAGTGTTAGCAATCACTAAAAAGTTAATGATATATTTACAATGGGTAGAATGAGGTGGATGGTTGAAGTAAGATGGCTGAATGAAGTGAGGCAATGCTTGTGATAGTGAATCTTTGAATAATTTTTGAATTTACTCAGTGTGTAGGTTCTCAAAAATGATTGTTGGTCCTCTTCTTCTTCTTCTCTTCTTACGTCATCGCCACAAAGGTTGAACACCATGATGAAAGTGACGATGTTGGTTGATGACCATCCCTTAGTTTGCAGAGATTAATCAAGGTTTTACATGTTGAATTTTATGAATATAGAGAAGAGGTAAAAGGAATTGTGATTTAGAGGTAATAGAGAGAGGCATAGAGATGGTGTATGCACATGTAGACTTCATATGAGAGCTATGGAAGTGAGAGGGGAGATTAATGGTGAAGACGGTGAGAGAAACCATGAAAGGTGAAGGTTTAAATTAGGTATGGAGAGGAATGAGTGTTGGCGTAGGTGTGTTTGTGTGTGGATGTGTGAAGGGAAGTGAGAGAAGACTAGGGTGAATTGTGAGAAAAAGTGGGCAGATTGGGTTCCACCAAAAAAATCACATCTCACTGATGGTAGCTCCAAAAATGATGAAACTTTTTGAGGTGATTATTCATCTTGTGAGATAAATTTTTTATTTTGGTCACTTCCTTAAATTCAGACTGCAGGTGGACACCAAAAATCCGACCAAAATGCATGTTTTTCCTCCTACAAAAGTCTTCAATGGCCTCCCTTTTGTTGAATTTGCATAATCCTCCAAGAGCGATCCACTCCTTGTATGGAAGAATTACCTAATAAATTCTTGAAGGTTTGAAATATGCACGGATTAGGATTTTTCTCAGATATGATATATGGATATGATGGAAAAAAACAGGTTAGTATATAAACAATTCATGGAATTTGGAATAGTGTCATTTGTATATAAATATAAAATCAAAAAACAAGACATAGGGAATCAAATGAGGGGGTCCTCATTTGTTTTTATGGATTTAGGAATATTTACAAGAAGTAAAGAAGAATGCATGTAGGAAAATGACAATTAAAAGGGAATGACTAAGTGAAAGGTATTTTTGTAATTTTTCTTGGAGTGGATTCACCAAGTTTAAGAGAGGCTTGCATAAAAATATATATTTTATAATAAAGAGTAAGTACAATGTAAGATCATTATGGTAACGATAAGTCAATGTACATAACATACTTAGATAAATAACACACATCTAGATAAAATTATTTAAATAAATACCAAAATAATTATAATAAAAACCCCTATAGCTAGGCCCTAATAACATGAAATATTACCTACAAATGGGTCTTAAAATATTTTAGTTTTTTATTGTTATTTATTTTTTTGGCTCACTAGCTAATTGAGGATTTTAAGGAGATATGGGGAAAGTCCCCTAACTCACACACGCCTATTTACAGTGAAAAGTTGAGGATAGCAATAGTGTTTAGGTGATTTTTTTGGATGAGGTGGCTCACTATGGAAAATACTGATAGACAAAAAACGGCTATCATTAGCTCCCCCTAGATAATGGTACATTCATGTACCATTTATTCAATCGCACAACATGTAGATCTTGTAACGTCTGTCTTTGCCTGCTTTCATATTTCATGAAGGATCTTTTCTGTATGATTAGAAAACTTTGTGTTTTGTGAAAGGTTCTGTCCAGAGCCAATAGCATGATTTAGAAGTGGTTGAGTAAAACTCCTCTATTAAAAAAAGTTTCCATAAGCACCCCCCAAGATCATAGATCTTGAAATTTCTTCCCTAGAGAGAGATGTATGGTTTGGAATCACTTACCAAATTTGGTTGAAGAAAATTCTAGCTCTTATTTGTATCCATCATTGCTTCCACCACTATGAATGTGATATAAAAGATAGGTTTCTCTTCCTCCTTGATGTATCTGCTACGATCTTCAAGGGCTTGTATTAGCAAATCTCTGAATTTTATCTCATAAAGTTCATTCAACCTGGGCACACTTCTTGAACATCATCCGCACATGAAACCACTTTACAATTTTCTAAATTGTTAATGAGTAGACAATCCATGTCCATGGTCTTTTCTCTATGGTCAATGTATTCTATGATCTCCCCACCTATGATTTCCTCTTCTTCTTCACTCTCTTCTTTTAAACAAGAAGCAATCTTAAAAATTTCAAAGTTACCATTGAGGTCTTCACTCTCCATAGAGTCCCATTCCATAGAAGCTTCCTTTGCTCTGAAAGAAATTTGGTCCTCCAAAAGGTTGGATGTATCCATTATTGAATCATCCTCAACGCCATTTAAGATATCGTGTGATAATTGTTGCAAGCTTGTTGATAAAGGTAGAAGAAAGAGATGCCACATTTGAATCTCTATCTCACACCTTAGCTCTTGAGTCATCAGTTGGCATGTAAACATCATCTCCAATATTTGTCGGAGTAGTTTTAGAGAAATATTGCAAAGGAGACAATTCCTTGATTGAAACACTTTCCTGATGGTAGGTTCTTCCTACATGATTGAATCCCTTTTTGATGTAGAAGTACTTGTGAAACTTTCCCCGCACAATATAGAGACTGCTTCTTTAAAGGTAGAGGATTCACTAAAAGTAACCTTTGTCTTTAGAAAATAAGACAAAGAAATAAATTGATCCATCTTCACATAATCCGGAAAAGTTGAATTAAATTCACATATTGCCCATTGACAATAAAAATCTTCCTCATAAACATAGTAGTCTTCAACATGTTGTTGAAATGTCCTTAATGAAGCCCATGCTTGGTCCATTGTTGGCACTTTAGAGAATATGGTCTTCAAGGCCTTGGAAATTTGGATATATTTTTTTTCAATTTGAGAAGACATACTCCAAAACCATTGCTCAATGTTGCCTCTAAGGCATAGCAATAGAAAACCCACTTTCTCAATGTCATCCCTTTTACCAAGGATATGGCAAATCATTCTAAAGTCAACAAGAAAACCATCATCATCTTCTTCTGAATCCCCAAAGAAGATTGGGATATCCTCAAAGGTATAGTGTATCATAGTAGTCTCTCAATACTAGAACCACACAAAGGTTAGTTCCAAACAATCATTTTTTCTCATGACATACAATTATCCATACAAAGTCTTGAAAGGACTTCCAACATAACTCTTCCAAATAAAAGATATTTTCCCTTTTAAACAAAAAAGAATATTGGCTATTAGGAGATTCTTTGTGTGACAATCTTTTTCCTTTTTTGTGTTATGATAATGCATAACCAACTCTAGATCATTTTTTGTTGAAATAAAACTATGCACTCAAATTATTCTGCTCAGCTATGCTACAAAAAGTTGAAAACATGCACGTTAAAGGATGAAAACTATGCACTTAAATTATTTTGCTAAGCTATCGTAGAACAAGATGAAAACATGCATGTCAAAGGATGATAACTATGTACTCAAATTATTTTGCAAAGCTATGGTAGAACAAGATGAAAACATGCACGTCAAAGGATGCTTGATAGTCAAGAAGAGGTAGGATAATAGGGTTTGGTGATGCAAGAATTTATCCTACTCTTTGAGAACAAAAAATGAACACCATTCGCTGTTGAAAATGGATCTTCCTACTAATTGCAATGTTTATTCTAATGTGTGGAGTGAAATGGAAGGAAAAAATCTATATTCTTGGACCATTATCAATGAGCTATGCATGACCTAACTCTTTAAATAGAACAAAAAAATATACATCCAAACTAAGGTCATATCTAATGAGAGGAAAAATAAAAGGGTTTACTGAAGCGTTTATCTTGACTAACCTAACAGGGCTCAAAATTCTAGGAATTATTGGTTGAAATTGTAATAGAATGCTAACAATGATATGCACCTTTTCCCTTGCAATGTGAACACACGAGCCATACAAGTTTTGGTGATTCATGCAACCTATTTGATTATGCTAAATTCTAAGCATTCATGCAATATGCAACAACAATAGACACAAGCCCTCCTCAATGCGGGCACCAAAATTGAGGCGTTCCGTGGCGGGCAACAAGAGAGACGACCTCTAAACACCCCTCAAGGATTTTGTGCTGCTCAATTGGGGTTAGGGAAACCACAAGCATGAGAAAGCAACCACAAAACCACAATTAACAAGTAAAGGGGCACCACCTAGTTATGGGATGCAAACTAGAATGCAAGAGAGATATGGTGATGACCAAGAGAATAAAATATACATAAACAATCTCACACAAAGAGACACACCAAATGGTGCAAGAGACATCCAGAGTAAAGGGGAGAGAGAGAGAGAGAGAGAGAGAGAGAGAGAGAGAGAGAGAGAGAGAGAGAGAGAGATGGTGTTTGTGAAAATACCTGATTGACAACTTGCAAGGTAAGGTTGTTTACTATCATACTATCACAAAGTTTGCATAAACTAAGCAAACAATTAGTCAATGGTAAACAATGCTAGTACGCACACACTGTCTTAGGGTGTGGAAGACCTCTCACCACAAAATCCTCTTACAATGAACAAGAAACTTGGCAATGAAAAGACATTAACGACTTCCTCAAACAAGCTCAAATGACAAAACTTAGAAGATACTCTTAACCTAGCATTCACCAAACCACGCGACACAAGTGAAAGGACGATGATTCTAGAACCAAGACATGCCTTTGAAGCACAAAAATCTCAATTATTGATAGTGGAAGATCATGTACAATAATTGTTTGACGTAGGGCATTTACACTCTCTCAATTTGCAGTGTGTAGAATCAAAGCTTCTCTCAGACCAAGTGTGAAGCTCACAAGGTGATGACTACACCCATTAGGAAGAAAATGGGTTCTAGGAGGGCCTCTTTATTTGGTAGTTTAATTAAGTCAAACCTTTACTATTAAGAAAGTAATCAAAGGAAAACTTTTGAATTCAAACATGCAAAATGGCTAGTTTATTTAAATTCAAATTTCCCCCCCAAAATGGAATTTAAAATCTACTAGGTAAAACCATATCATTTAGCATATTTATGGAAAGAGCTCAATGTGTAGATTGCAGATCTATGTTCTTCGCTCAAATTGGAGATCGTATGTGGGAGTTACGGAAGTCCAAAAATCATAGAATTATCCACCTCTTTTTTGAGAGAAAAGTGCATCCTTTGACCACTCTTACACACCCACCATTCTTGCACACATGGTATACACCTATTTGTAAAAACATTAATCATCCCCATAAGCTCATGGCAAATAAGTAGGCCCTCCTACACTCCATCCTCTTCCTAATGCTAAATCTCTCCTTGCGTATAGAGTGTTGGGGTGCTTTGTGAGATATTGAAGATCAGACATTTGAACTAAGAGCTTAGGGATGATTTACAAGATCAAGAGGGGAATATTTATAGGTTGGAGACCCTCATTAAGGTTATTGCTAAGCCTATTTTACAAGTTAAAAAATAAGGATTATAATTTTTTCTGAATATCAAAACATTGCAGGCCTTCTTTGTCTGCATGAGTCATGGATATGGGCTCAAGATAAAGGAATTATTGATGGTAGATAGGTGGAATTAGAGAGTTAAGAAGGGGGGGGGGGGGGGGGGGGGGGAGAGAGAGAGAGAGAGAGAGAGAGAGAGAGAGAGAGAGAGAGAGTGATTTACTATGTACATGTCTTGAGGTGAGGTGCCTTTTAAATTTTAGGTCAATGGATATTTTATGCTAGTAGGTTAGTGGTTAGTGTTAGCAGTCACTAAAAAGTTATGATATATTTACAAAGGGTAGAATGAGGTGGATGGTTGAAGTAAGATGGTTGAATGAAGTGAGGGAATCTTTGTGATGGTGAAACTTTGAACTTGTGTAGGTTCTCAAAAATGATTGCCGATCCTCTTCTTCTTCTTCTCTTCTTATGTCGTCGCCACAAAGGTTGAACACCATAATGAAAGTGACGATGTTGGTTGATAAGAATCTCTTAGTTTTCAAATAGTAATAAAGGTTTTACACTGTACCCTGTGTCAAACTTAATTGAAACTTGGCATATAGGTCTCTCACATATTCTTGATAGCTGTTAATTGGATGGTTTGATCCCCTTCCAGTCTCCCTGTGAGGGCCATGCCAGGGACCGCTGACTACACCACCTCCAAATGGATACACCACGATTCCTGACATCCCTTCCGCTTGAGACTGACACCAAGACATGACTCCTCCTGTTCTTCGATGCCAACTCCAAGGGGTGATAGTATTCACTATTAATTATATGGAACCATTAACCCCAAAATATATTTCTTTATCAATTCAAATTACAAATCAGAGACATCAAACTAAATTTGAAATCTACCTTCCAAGGTCAACTGGTCATAGCTCTCTAATTTACCCTTGGTTCAAGGTCATTGATGTTGTTTTTCCGGTTATGAGCAAGTACAACCATCAGTGCATTTCCCTAAGATGAGTGTATTTACTAACTATACGAGTCCCTCATTCCCAAATTTGATCTCCACTCCGTAAATCAGAATCCCTTTCCTCGTCCTTGACTTAATAAATAATGGACAACATAAAAGTGGTTTCAGGCTTTTGGCCAACAAATTCACCATCGAGAATCCACCTTCCCACCGAACCGTTTGGTCAATGCACCTTTCTAAGGTAGTACTATGATACTGAAAACAATATTCCAAAAATTTCAAACCAAGAATACATTTCAAGCATTTGAGAAAAGAATGCAAACTATTGCATGCCCTTGCAAGTGTGCATTTAGAATATTTTACTTCCTTTTTCCTTTAGTATTAGTAAATTTATATAGCTACCTTTCAAGAACTCACGTATACTTCTCTAGGCATATCCCTATTCTCATCCTAGGACTTGGGTGCCCTCTCTCGTCTTCCACGTGTGGAGGCAACACCTTCACACAATTTCCAAAATTTCTTATTTTTCTTTATCTTCTGTGGGAAAGTCTTACAAAAATAATCTACTCTAGGTTCTTTTTTAATCAATAATTTGAGATGCAGAGCAAAGATCCGGTTGATGAAGACTTGCAGAATAGCCCATTTAGGTTCCTAGCCTTTCCAAGATTCTTTTTTTACCAAACAATTAGAGGAGTTCTTTAATTAAATCACATCCTCCTTCCTTATATGATCCCTTCTTGGAATCCCTTTTTCCTTCCTTCTTTTTCCATCGGCATCAGGCCTACCTAAACTAGACCGATTTCCATATGCATATGTGGGTCTCACCATCTGGTTGAGACACACTCCCATCCAATCCCAATTCCAAGGCATTGAATGAATCCGAGCTCAAGATATAGACCAACGGCTATCAGTCCTGGCAAAAAAGGACTATCCCCCATTGCATCCCATAGGTAAACACCAGTGCCGGAATTTTTTGAAGCATGTAAGACAAGTTTCATACGTAAAACTTCTATGTTATGCTAAGGCTATCCATGTCAAATATTCTCGGTAAATTGTTTTAGTCATAATTGAAATTTAGAGTAAGTTCTTTGAGTTATAATCCCTTAGTTTCTATTTCCATTTAGTGTCTACTCAAACAACATATTTAGAAAACAATGAGTCTCTTGGGAGTTAAGGTTTTGTCTCGATGTAAGTTTCAAGTTAACCCCGTCTTGGACGATTATTATTTGTTATCTTTGCACCATTTTCAATCCATGGGGAATCTCTATAAAAGCGATGGGAGTTTTATGTTCAAGCAACACGGTCGTCACTTCCGTGAAGCTATCCCCTTACTCCCCCCATATCGCAATTACAAATAAATTTGAAAGATTACAAACTCGAAAGAACAATGCATATGCTCTTTATGATGATCTTTTCTTTATTGTGGGCCATGAATTGCAAACATAGAACTTTAGAGTGCACAAACTTGAAATCGTAAACATCGTTTGAGTGATTATGCAAGAGTCGATGCTTGATTGTGTAAGAATAGAACCATTCAATGAATGATAGTATAAAAGTAAAATGCAAAGTTCCAAAGAGTGGTTATGCTATTGTAGTGAAAATACTTGTGCAATTGAGTATGAATGGCTAACAAGTCCTTCTTTGAGATGGGACTTGGGCATACATGGATACTGTGGAGATGATTAATTCTGTAGAGTGGTTTAAGGATTTGGGGTTTTCCAATTGACAAGAGGGAAGGGAAGATAACCCAACTTGAAAGGGAGATCCTCTTTCAAAGAAAACTCCTTTAGCTATGATAAAATTTTCCTTCAAAAAGTCAACTCCCTCTTAAGAGAAGTAGATATTAACTTAAATATGTCACTAAAACTTTTATACACATAATTCATGCAAAATCAAGAAAACGTGGTGAGACTCTCATGAGAGTATTTCTTTTGGAGAAATTATAACTCTTCTTTTGGAAAATAAGTCTAATTCAAAAAACAATTCCATTACTTAATTGCCTTTGATTTATGGCATTCTCGGGGGGTCACTATGTGTAAAACTATCATATCACGTGCATTCAAGACATGTTTATAGAACCCATTATCTGTGAATTTTTTAAGGAATATAATCTATACTTTTTTTTCAAAATTTGTTAGTTTTTTTCAAATTTGAGAAAAAGTATATCTTTCTGTATATATATTGTAAGTGTCAAGAACTTTAAATACCCTTCTGTTGAACTCACATGATAGGTTACATTTTTCTTAGGTGAACTCCCTGATATGGCATTTACCTTTATAAGAGTAATTTAGGTAAGAGAATAAAAGTAAGTTAGAAATCAATATAAAGGTGTATGCGAGAGATTAAGGAACAACTAACAATATTAGTCACCATTCTTCATGCATACTATGTAAGTAAGTATGATCTCCAGTCATCTATGGTTAAAGAGAGTTCTTTCTACTCCCTACATGCCATATTAGTCTTACAATCTAAAGAACTTGAAATAACGGAACTTGAAATAGCATTGTGGTTAGTAGTTAGCAATGTGGCTATTTATGATGAACAATAGCTAGAAAGAAAAACAAAATTAAGAAGTTGTTCTTTTTCCCAAGAAATTAAAGGGAAGTCTTGCTTATGAAAACATGAAAGCTTAAGCATGAAAGGAAAATTACTTTCAAGAAAGTGCAATAGTATAAAAAGAACAATGAAATGTTACCTTAGTGTGTGTATGGTATAGTATTCTCCTTGCTTTGGATGTAGTCGGCTCTCTTACTCTTCACCTTCACTTGAAGATCACCACCAAGTTCGCCACTTGGATTGAGGGAAAGGAAAGAGCTAAATAGGATTCAAGCTAAAAAAAGCTTGAGGATTAGGGGAGAGGATAGAGAGAGTGCAATGTGAATAAGAAGATCAAGTTCTGACAAATTTGATTAGGGTTTTGGCCATGGCTGCTCTTGGAGAGGGGTGTGTGTGTGTGAAAGAGCCTTAGCTATGTATTTCTTAAGATTAATCTCAAGTTTGCACCTTGAGAAATGAAGGAGAGAAGTGTAAAATGAGAAGAGAAGCCCTTTTTTTATGCACATTTTAAATAAGTTCCTTCACTTATCTTGATATCTTATCTTCTTTATCGATAAGTTCTTTCTACTTATCTTGCTTTTCAAAACTTTTTCAATAAGTTACTTACTCACCTTATCTTTATCTTCTCGTTTATCCTTAACTTTTTCTTTTCCTTGTTTTTGGTTCTTATCCTATCTTTTCCTTTTTCCTTGTCTTTTTCTTTATGCTAATTTTTCTTGAGATGAAAAGCTAATTTTCCATGCATTGGTTATACCCATGTTCCCATGGTGTAAATCTAAAGTGTATTGTGAGTAAACTTTAGAGCTTAGATTTAGCCCAAATTCACCCTCAATTCACCCCAAACATTTTTTTCCTCTAAAAGTTGATGGTTTAAATGCGTTGGCCATGTGTAAGGGCTAGGAGGAGACCCTTACAAATCCTCAACAAAAAGAAAGAGTTGGCCTCATCTCAAAACAAATAAGGAAGGTGGTAAATCTTCATCCGTAAGTTATACCTTATACTTCTATATTATGCTAATTCATTCTTCGTTAGTTGGCTCATCTATATAAGGTGCAATCTCTTCTTCTTTCTTACAACATTCTTACCTCCATCTTTCTCTCTTGTTCCTATCTTCTTGCCAAGAGCTTCTTGAGATTATCTTTTTAATCCTTTATGTTGTCTCTTTGCTCATTACCTTACTTTATGGACCGGTGGCAAGAGCTGGTCTTATATGTGGCCATTCCTCATCTTCAACAAGCAAGTGAATCTGTATAAGGAGAGATTTTGTGGAGCGATATTAGCGCTTGCTCTTCCCTCACTTGGGAATTTTAGTAGCGTAAACCAAATGGTGGAAGTTTGGTGCATAACAAGGGTGACACTTTGGGGTCGGGATCACTTTCGTAACAATGCCCGCTTGGCTATGGTAATTGAAGCTATGGGTTCGGGTCCTCAATATAACTGTATGATGAGGTCAATGCATCAGAGATTTTTTGAACGAGTCATTTTGCTTTCACAATTCCTTCCTCCATTGAGAAAGATATATATATATATATATATATATATATAAATACCCTCACTTTGGTTTACCTCTTAGAGGGCCCTTTAACTTCTCATCTCATACTAGAGAGATCAATGTAACAATTTCACAACGAATTCTTCCTATGGATCAAAGGCCTAATATATGCCCTGATTGTGATAGTTGTTTTTATGATCATGTGATGGATGGACTTATTGACTTGTTAACAAAATCTATTAGAGGAAGGGATAGTATAAGTTAGGTCTCCTGTGCTGGACCCTTTACCCTAGGGGTTCTTGGGTTGTATAAAGTCACATTGTTAATGAAACTCCACCCAAGTGGATCTTTTTTTAATAGAAATGCACCATATTAACACACAGAAAGTCAATTTACAATGTGCATACATCTTGTAGAATGTTTGTTGTAGTACATCGGGTCAACAAGAGAGAGAGAGAGAGAGAGAGAGAGAGAGAGAGAGAGAGAGAGAGAGAGAGAGAGAGAGAGTACCAGTGATATAGAAGCCTAGCTTGGAATTGTAGATGGTAAGACTTGTGCAAGGAGCAAGGGAAAGATGGGTAGCAAGAAATTCATGGCGCTAGTCTTGTTATGCATTGTTTCCTTTGTGGTGTTTAACAACAGCTCTACACTGTGAGCATTAGACATGGGGGTGGGGGGTGGGTTGGGGGGGCATATGTGTGGAGATTTTGGTGGCCATCGATGCCAATGTCAGTTTTATGGGTGTGGCACTAACAACAACGTGCATGAACAACAAGATCATTTTCTCGGAGTACTCGCTCACATTTCACATCATGAGTGTATGTAGATTTGTGGATTTGGAAGATGGGATACTAGGCCTAATTCATGCTAGCTAATCACAAGATGATGCTTGCAAAATTTCAAATTCAGAATGATAGAGCTTGGTTAGATATTGGAGAGTCTTCAGCTGTGTAGTTGTGGCTTGCAACGGGCCCCTATGAAAAGAATTTGGTGATTGTGCACAACCACACTAAGGAGATGGTAACAGGTGGCCATGGACGTTTGCAAGGATGAAAAATGCACCCTAATCCCACCCTTGAAAATTTTCATGGCCATCTCTCACCGTATCAATGGTGTGGAGCTGCATACACACCAATTGTTTACCATTGGGCCCTTAGCGAGCCCCTATGGAACAAAATGGTGATTGTCTAGTGCCACGCTAATGAGATGGTAATGGATGGACATGAAACTCTATTAGGGAAGGTAATGCATCCTACTTCCTACCTCTACAAAGTTTCATGGCCATTGCTCAACGTCTCCATGGTCAGGGGAAATGCAAACACCAATCTCTTGCCATTAGGACCCTATTAAGCCCTATGGAAAAAAGTTGGTGATTGCGCAGTTCCACACCAATGAAATGGTAAGGGATGGCCATGGACCTTTGCAAGACTAGTTAATGTACTCTGATCCTTTCTCTTGCAAAATTTCATGGCTATTTCTCACCATCTCGATTGTGTGGGGTGGCACAAATGGAAATTTTATGCCAGCCCTTAGGAAGCCATCAGGCCATGAAACTTTATAGGGGTATGTAATGTATCCTAATCCCTATCCTTCAAAGTTTCATGGCCGTCACTCATCATCTTGATGGTCAAGCGGTTTGCAAACGTTGATTGTTTGCCATTTGGTCCTTAGCAAGCCCTATGGAAAAAAATTGGCGATTGCACAATGCCACACCGATGACATGATTATTGAAGGCCATGAAACTTTGTAAGGGTGGATAATGCACCCTAATATCTAACCTACAAAGTTTCATATAAATTTCTCATTGTTTGGACAGTTAAGGATTGCACAAACACCAATTTTGTGCCATTGGGTCCCTAACGAGTAAGGCCTATGGCAAAAAGTGGGCGATTTTGCAGCGTCACATTGATGAGATGGTAACGGATGGCCATGAAACTTTTTAGGGGTAGGTAGTACACCCTACACCCTTCCTATGTAAAGTCTCATTGCCGCACTTACCTTCTTGATGGTCAAGGGCCAATTTTTTGCTATTGGGCCCTAAGCGAGTCCTATGGCAAAAAATTGGTGATTGCATAACTATACATGGACAAGACGATAATGGATGGCCATAACAATTTTGAGTGTAAGTATTGCACCCTAATCCCCACCCCTACAAAGTTTCATGGCCATCACTCACCATCTCACTGTTCATGGAATGCACAAGCACCAATTTTTTGCTATTGGGCCCTAGCAAGCCCTTCAGCAAAAAATTGGTGATTGTACAATGCCACACCAAGGAGACCATAATGGATGATATGGAGCTTTACAGTGGTAGGTAATGCACCCTAATACTCACCCCTACAAAGTTTCATGGCCATCGCTCCATTGTCTCGACATTCAGTGACTGTACAAATGCAAATTGTGTGCCATTGGTCCCTCACCGAGCCCTATGGGAAAAACATTGGTGATTGCATGGTGCCACACTGACGAGATGATAATAGAAGGCCATGAACCTTTTCAAGGGTGGGTAGTGACAACCAATGAATGCTAAACTTAAATAAAAATAGATGATTGCTAAACATAGAAATGAACGAGAGAACGTACAACCCCATAATATAGAATATCCATGAGGAAGAGCATACAAGAATGGAAATATCTAAAAGGGAAGAAAAAGTGGGATAAATAGTACCAATGATGATATCATCACAATTGTTATCTCTAGAATGAGTTCCAATTTCATGGGCAAGATTTGTAGCTCCTACTCTATTGTGCATTGCCTCCATGATGCTCTCATGATCTTCTGAATGCAAATGATAGCAAGGGATCCTTTATTTTTGGTCTCAATCCTCTCTAGCCATAGATTCATAATAGCAAGTACTAGATGGGATTATTATATGCTTACCTTCGATCACTCATACTGTACAAAATGGATGTAATGCTCACATCCATGCACCTGCCAAGAATAGTGCCTTGAAGCAACCATACTATGAGCATCATATGCCTCACCATATTCATCCATAGTGGATTCATGAAGCACAAACTTTACCTTGGTGCATCTAAGAATATAGCCATAAACTCCATTCTTATACATAGCAATAAATGGAAAATTATCTCCCTCTGCCAAGCCATCTATGAGAATATCGGCATCATGTGAGAACTATGTGATGTTGTTCTCAATGGAGCTTCTCAATGTGATCACGACCTATGAGGGTTAAAGAAGTTGGAGTGTCCACATGTAAGTCCACTTTGTCATGGTGCAATCTATCTACTTACCATGCACGCAGAAATCACAAAAGTATGAGTGGAACATAGTAAATATGGTGGGATCCCTAGCTATGGTGCTTCGGATGCTATGTAACTGGTGCGTACGTATACATCATCAACATCCTAGCTAGTGAGATCAATATCTTTGATATCCACACACCAAAAGAACGAGAAAATAACCTCCTCACCGATCTTCCACCACCGGCTACTATATACTGAGTCACATGCATGTGTCACAAACACCACTCCACAACTTGCCTAGAATCTTTAAGTTTGTCAGTTTCTTGTTAAAGATGATATCAACAAAGAGCACAGTTCAATTGAGTGTTTTCACTATCGTGCTCTCCCTTTCCATTCCCCTACTCAAAGAAGATCCGAATGCAAGCTATGCCACTGCTATGGTGTCATTTGTACAACCAAAAGAATTGACATGTTCTTTTGAATTGCACACCACAATCACCTGACCATATATAGGGATAACAACATGAGCTCGGGGGGTTCACCATTCAGTACCCCCTATATAATGTGCATTCACGCGGTATTAAAAAAACCCCTCATTTAGCATGTATAAAAGAATAAAATGACCCCTTATTTTAATGTATCTTTGTTAAATTGCCTAAATTTTTTGAATTTTAAAACCCATCCTTTTGAACTGAGGTTAGACATTAATATGATTACATAGTGCACCCCCCGAGAACATGAGATGTGATGCTCAGAAAGAAAAATATCATGCTCCTGGAAACAGTGCTAAATGTGCATTGTGGTAGCAATCATCACTTACGTAGAAATGGAGATTGCGTATGATCATCTGTAAATCCTTGAGAGCTATCCACCCCATAGCTGCCTCTACAATGATAGTAAGATATATGTACAAGGATTTCCACCTACAAGAGCATTTAAAGAACTTACAGACATGAAACACCTCTTTTATTTATATGGCTAAAAATGCAAAGTAAATATAATTTTATCAAACCATTATCATTTGTACCTTTTTAGAGAAGTAATTTTTAGACTAGATCTCATGCTATGGGGAAAAGGTGTAGTTCTTTGTGAAATCCACAATAGAGACCATAATACCAATGGAGAAGGAGGCAAGGCAAGCACAAAACTAACAATCCTAGTGCTTTATGTGATGCACATGTTGCACACATGGATACACAGAATACCTGAAAGCCTCCATGAAGAAGGGACATGATGCACTATGAGGTGTAAGTTGTACCCTCCGAGATGTATCCCCTTGAAGCCTTGTTTACATCCGGTAGTCATACTACTGCCATGTAACTATCTTGCTCGCATCACCATTACTTGAGATGGGTGTAAGTGGTGAAAGATGCCCAAATTGGGCACAAATTTCCTTCACACAAAAAATCTAATGGTAGGATGTCCCATCCACATGCTCACACAACCAAGAGTGGAAGAATCCTTGGGGTCCCATTGAGACCTCTCTAGCAACCCCAAAAGAGCATGGAACACATCATACATAATCTCAAACTACACATGGTATATGCAACAAATGTCTCTCTCTCACGTATAAATCACACGTACCAAGGCTTGCAAGCTTAGAAAGAGAGCTCACCAATGGTTATCTTCGGAGGGCATCCTGGATTGGATGAAAGAGATAACTTTGTGTAATCTCAAGAGCCATAGCACCATGCCCTATATATTGCTTGCATCCAACCTTGTGTCTAATTTCCTTTTTGAACTTTGGTAAGGCATGAAAATTCTCCTCTCAAAATTGAATTATGAGCTCCCTCATGCCTAAATCTAGAATGTGTGAGCATTGTTGAGCATGCCCATTTCTTGCCCAAAGCTCCTCACTACATCCCAACTCAAGTCGCTATCTCTGAAGGCATCCAACATGCAAGGTGGGTGGAGAAATAGAAAACACATGATAAGTGGATCCAAAAATACCTATGGTGGATGTAGCTGCCACCGCTGAAGTGAGTGTGCAATGAGCAGCAAGTGCATCCCTAGAGCCTTTCCTAAATAGTGTGACTCTAAGTGCTTAACACTATCTACACTACAAGAGGCTCTTCACATTAGCGACGCTCACACAGCGACGCTCAAAAAAAAAAATCCCGGCGTCGCTATGAGCGTCGCTATAAGCGTCGCTATGAGCGTCGCAAATTTACAAAGAAATTTGCGACGCTCATAGCGACGCTCATAGCGACGCTCACTGGGGTAAAAAAAATAACCGAGCGCGCCCAAAAACTCAGATCTCAGATCTGAGTTTTTCGGCGCCCTCAAGCAAAGAGCAGGTAACGCTCTCCCTCACTCTCTCTCTCTCTCTCTCTCTCTCTTTTTCTTTTACACACACACACACACACACACACACACACGAGGAGAGGAAGGAGAGCCAGGTATGCTCCTTCTCTCTCCTCATTCTCATGTTCCCTTCCCCTCTTTCTCTCTCCATCGCGCTCTCTCTCACACACACACACATATAGTGTTTTTGAGAGAGAGAGAGAGAGAGAGAGAGAGAGAGAGAGAGAGAGAGAGAGAGAGTGCAAAAACGCACACATACATAAACAAAGAATGCACACACACATTGAGAGAGAAAAAGAGAGAGAGAGCATGCATAAACAAAAAACGCACGCATTGAGAGAGGAAAAGAGAGAGAGAACATGCATAAACAAAAAACGCACACATTGAGAGAGGAAAAGAGAAAGAAAACATGCATACGATCCAAAAAAACGCACACACATTGAGAGAGAAAGAAAGAGAAACTAAGGGAGCGTCGTAGGAAACTAATTAAAATTAAAAGACCTAAAGATCTAGCCGACGAGGAGTTGAACTGAAGACCTATTATTCAAGAGAGAAATGGCATAATCAATCTATCATACTTGGCATGAGTGATAGAAAGGTTATACCATTTATCTCTTTTTATTGGCACACACATCCACACACGCGCACACACACAGGAAGAAGAGAGTTATAACGTCGTAGGAAACTATTTTAAAAGACGTTAAAGATTAGGTTATATGTAGACTTACATTAAATTAGATTTAGGTTTATTTTTAACTAGATTTACATTTATTTAAGCTAGATTTAGATTTATGTTATATTAGATTAGATGCGGGTCTCCATAGACTGCGATGCCTGCATGAAGCGGGTGAAGAAAGCCCTCAATGGAATATAGGGTATTGCTGCCTTCACTCATAGTGGGCTCCGTCGATCCAAAAGTACTGGTGAAATGTCTTCAGAAGATAGGGAAGAAGGTGGATCTTCAGGGCGGCAAGAGTCACTACATCCCCGACACAATGACCATCTAGACAACCTCTAGTCATTAGACTTACGTTAAATTAGATTTAGCTTTATTTTTAGTTAGATTTACGTTTATTTAGATTTACGCTTATTTACGTTAGATCGAGTCCACGCAAGAATTACTTACGGTTTAGGGTTTAGAGTTAGACGAACAGTGAAAAGATCTACTGTGAAAAGATGTTAAGATGAAGTGAAGTGCTACAGCTAGAGAAGAGGCAAAGGGATTTTGTCCACTACATGCAGTATCATGTAGACGTGGGTGTCTAGATTTCTTGTACCCACAAATATAGGTATTGACCAATAAAGACGAGATTATAACCCGGTGGTTCTGATCTCCGTGCACCTCTAGACCGAGGTGTGCGGGGATTGGACATGACTAGAGAATGTGAGGTAAAGAGAGAGAGAGAGAGAGAGAGAGAGAGAGAGAGAGAGAGAGAGAGAGAGAGATAAGATGAAGAATGCCAATAGAATATTAAATTTGTTGTCTAGGTTATAAGTTTTTTATCCTCATTATGAGTAGCGACGAGGATGTGGGACCGTCCAACCGAAACACCTATCTCTCAACGAGGGTCTTATGTCCTTGTAATCAATGCAAGCATGCTGTGCGACGGACAAGACGTGTTTCTTTGCAGCACGTTCGTGAATTTGGCGAGTTCGATCCATCTATTATAGATCGAGTTGTTGCCAATTATAACTCGTCGGACTCTGACGCTGGCCAACAAGCAGCAATCTTGCAACCCAATAGACGTATTCGCAGGCGCTTTGGTCAAGCAGCATATGTGAGGCCACAAGATGTAGCCTCTGACAGCTCGGGGGATGATCATGCAGAGCACATTCCCAACGAGGCAATGTTTGAGCCCGAGATTGATGAAATGATCGAGACGATCATGGATTCAGAAAGGCTTATCTATGATGATATGAAAAGTGAAGCCGATACATCATTGTATAATGGAGCACGTATGTCTAGATTGAAAGCACTCCTGGTTCTTCTCAACATGTAGGCAAAGTTTGGATGGAGTGACACTAGCGTCACAGCGCTTTTCAGGTGATCTATTACAATTAGTTTACTTTAATAGAACTCATGGTGTATAATGATCTGATAGATTTTTACACGACTGTATCATATTTTTATGTTGTGTAGATTGCTGAAAGAGCACATTCTACCAGCTGACAATGTGATGCCAGATTCCCGAGATGAAGCAAGAAAGATTTTGCGAAACTTGGGGATGGATTACAATTCTATCCACGCTTGTCCTAATGACTGCATTCTTTTCAGAGGGGAATACACAGACATGGAGAAGTGTCCGAAATGTGATTCCGAAAGATATCGAGTAGATCTCCACGGGACAAAAATTCCACAAAAGGTTTTGCGACATTTTCCTTTGCTTCCTCGCATCAAGCATTTCTTCGAATGTAAGTCCATGGCCGCCCTAGCATCATGGCATGAGGAGAATAAATCTTCGGATGGTGTGCTACGAATTCCTGCAGATTGCGCAGCCTGGAAACATATAGATGGAACATGGTCGGATTTTGCCAGGGAAGCTCGAAATTTGCGCTTAGGCCTGGCTATGGATGGCGTAAATCCATTTGGTCAAAGATCAACATCTTACAGTGTATGGCCCGTTGTCATCGTCAACTACAACATTCCCCCGTGGTTGACTACGAAGAAGGGGCACCTATGGCTAAGCTTGATTGTGCCAGGGCGATATAAAGTGGGGAATATGGATGTGTATCTTCGTCCACTATTGGAAGAGCTACAACAATTGTGGATTGGCATAGAGGTGGTGGATATGAGCCGACACACAGGACGACGGAATGCTTTGATCAGAGGTATTCTAATGTGGACCATGCATGACTATCCCGGGCTAACAGAATGCTCAGGTGATCTATTGACACTCCTCTCTCAGACACTGTAAATCTTGTTTTTTCCCATAGTTGATCTATTATCATGTGTATACATGCAGGGCTTCAAACAAGCGGATACAGCGCATGTGTCACATGTGGACCTAGACTGAATGCACGTAGGGCACCCTCACTGAAGAAGCAAATCTACGAAGGTCATCAAGCGTATCTTCCGGAGAATCATGTGTTACGCGACGGCTTTTTGGGAAGAGAGCCACCAAGGATGTCTGCACAAGCATGGTTAGAGCAGAAGGAGATGTGCAATGACGGATTGCCTCCAGGGATGAAGAGACTATCTCTATGGTACGAGTTACCATACTGGCCTCGACTCGTGATCAATCACTTGCTCGATCCAATGCACATATTCAAGAATGTGGGTAATCTACTATGGGACCATTTGACCGGCAAGAAAGATACTTTGGGAGCCAGAGTTGACCTTAGAAATGTGGATCGTATGGAGCAATATTGGCCGCAAACAGCGTCTGATGGATCGATAAAACTTCCTAAAGCACCATGGATTTTCACAGGAGCCCAAGAACGCAAAGTAAAAGAGGCCATTCGATCTTTGCGGACCCCCACTGGCGTAATGCACTCGCTCCGAACGTGTTTTACTAAAGAAGGAAAGCTTACCGGTTTGAAGTCACACGATTGGCATAAAATGTGTCAGGTACGTTCATAGTGGACTTTAATATCATTGCATAAAATGTGGACTTTAATATCATTGCTGCACATACTTTACAGTTTATTTTACCGGTTGCCATTGAGGGATGTTTGTCTCTCGACATCCGTAACACAATCTACAAACTTGCAAAGCTGGTGCAATGGATCTCACAAAAGGAGATCGACGTAGACTCCATACCATTCGCCAAACTAAATGCTGCGGAGCTTGTGTGCATGTTTGAGAAACATTTTCCTACTACAATGCTAACCATTCAGGTGCATCTTCTTATTCACATAGTTGATGAGGTGGAAATAGCTGGCACAGTTCATTCCAGATGGATGTTCTTCTTAGAGCGTTTCATGAAAACGCTTAAGGGATATGTGCGTCAAAAGGCACGTCCGGAGGGTAGCATGGCAGAAGGTTGGTTGGTATCAGAGTCCCTAGTGTACATTGGAGAGTGGTTAGACGGATTTGATAAATCCCGGGATACGCTATGGCGAACCATAGATGATGAGCGCATATCTGGGATTGTCATGTGCAATCTCGGTGTTGAGAAGAAGATGACGGAAGATCTAGAGGCTAAAATCAACCGATTTTGCATGCTTCACAATCCAGTGATGCAAAAGTGGATTTCACAATATGAGGATGCAAAGCAAGAGCGACAAAGGGCACGAATCGAGTGGAGACGGGGAAGACGACCACCGATGCACTATCCAGCGGTTCTGGAGAGCCTACCAACCTTCATGAGCTTAAGATGGTTGCACAACCAATTGAAAAGCGCACAACAATGCGGTGACGAAGTGACTGAAGAAGAGTGGGAGTACTCTCGGGGTTGCGCGACCAAGGTAAGTTTGCAATGTACGACTAGCAAGTGACTTTATTTATAAACGTTTGAACGGCCACTCATAATCTTTGTTCGTTGTAGTATAAGTCATACACAGCAGCATGGTGTAAAGGTCGACATTTTAGGGTGGAACGAATCGACAAAAAGCGTTTTACTCAAGATTGTGGAATCATGGCAAAATTTGAACAGTCTAGTCGACGACGTTCCTCTGATGCAGATCCCGTGGTGGCGGAACTCACTTACTTCGGCACGCTGCAAGAGATTTTGAGGATCGATTACAGAGGATTTTTTGTCGACTTGTTCGACGTGCAATGGTTCAAGATAATCATGGAGGGTCGAAACGCTACTGTGCGTAGAGGAGAGTCTGGTTTTCTTGAGGTGGATTCTACTAAGAAATGGACTGACCTAAGAGACACTTTCGTACTACCCGAGCATTGTGAACAAGTAAGTATATAAATAGTTAACATCCCCCTTTTACAAGTTATGTGCTTGAAAGCTCTCATGTAAGTTATGTGGCTCTGGCAGGTAGTATTTCATCCTACAAAGTCTACATCAAACTGGTGGTACGTCATAGAGGTAGCCCCTCGTAGTGCAAGGACGTATGAAGGCTACCATGTGCCAATCACAACGACATCAATGGAGGAGATCAGAGAAGATGCTCAATCAGAAGCCGCTGCGGTGGTGCCAGACGAGCATCAAGATGCTACTGCTCTATATGGGGTGCATGCAGAGGAGCTACAAAATGAAACAGAGGATATGTGTTTAAACGGAGAGCTCTATATAGATATAGGAAGTTATGCTGAGTTATGCGAGGATGAGAGAGAGATCTCTTAAAGCCACAAATATTGTATTTGAACAATTTTGCTCCGTGCTGTAAAAGCTCTAGCTCTTTTGATTGAAAATTCTGAGTTTTCGACTTGCCTCTTCTACCACTCGATTCATTGCGTCATTGTATTTATATGCGTCATTACGTCATTGTATTTAATGGTATTTGCGTCATTGTCTACTCTATTCATTCAATATTAAGTTTAAATATTCGTGTGTTTAATGCAGGTATGGATGATGAGGAGTTTCTTTCTTCTTTGTCACCGCAGCAGAGACAGTGGTACGTGGAGCGTCATCGCTCTGGCGCATCATCGCGCGTTCCTACACCATCCGCATCTCCCTCTCTTTCGGAGCATTCGGCGCGCTCCGAAGCTTCGGCGTCGACGAGACGAGCGTCACACTCTTCTAGACACCGGCGCTCTAGTGGTGGCGGTGGCGGTTGTTGTGGGGATTCCGCCACCGATGCCTCCACACCGCCTCGTGTTCGACGAGGCTCTTTACCCTCCCCTTCTTTGCCCGCCCCCACACCAGCCACAGCATCGCTGTCTACGCCAGGTTTTGCACGGCTGACTGTTCCTAGAAGCTACACACCTCTACCTACTCCGCCAGGAGCCACCCCACTCGACACTCCTCGCTTCGGGGCCCAGACGCCGGTGGAGACACCTGACATCCGTACCCCCATCGACACGCCGCTAGAGACCCCTGCCGGGACACCCAGGTTCACGCGTCACCGGCCAGAGGGCTTGCCTTACTCCGTCGACATCAGCGGCGGCATCATCATGGATGATGACGGCAAGAAGGTGATCTCGCGCATGCGTGGTCTTTGCTCTCAGCTGTTTAGACACTATATACTAAACAAATGGAGTGAAGTACCAAGTGATTTAAAAAACAGAGTCATCAGCATACTTCATGATGAGTTTCCCGTTCCAACACGGGATCAGCGCTTCAATGAAGACCTGATGAAGATTCGAATGCGCGAATACTGCAAACACAAGCGTTCCGAAGTGCAAAAAGCAATCAAGAATGGGTGGAATAGGCCAGATTGGCTGGCCAAAGAAGATTGGAAGAATGCGAAGAAAGCAGCGCGCGAGAATCCCGACAAGTGGAAGCAACAAAAAGATGCAGCCAGAGCGCGAGTAGAGGCAGGGAGCTCGCACCACTTGGGGAGCGGTGGATGGGCATCATTTGAGGCCGATTTTGTAAGTCTTTTCACATTGCTCTTTATGCATGTTCGATAGTTTAGGGTTTATGAGTTTTTTAGTTCTAACATAATGAAATCTTTGTATGTTTTGACAGTGGTCGATGACAGGACGTGATCCCACACCGTACGAGCGCGAGTACGCAGGCAGGAAGGGCTTAAACGCCCTGATGGACATTCTCAGTTCTCGCAGCGGCATGGTTAGTATTACGGTTTACTCTTTTTTATTTTTTGTATTGTTTTATAAATGTCGTTATATGTTTATACTTACTGAAAACTGTCTTATTGTCTTTTTTTGCAGAATCCGACAGATACGCCGCTTGGACGCGATGAGACGTCTGATTAGACGACGTCAGTTTAGCCGTAGCTAGATAGCATTAGTTTAGGGTTTCTCATAGCTTATGTATCATGAGACGGATTTTATACGTCTTTTTGAACCATGTATATTATTACATTTGTCACCGCAATTCCTTTTGCCAATCAATTCTTTATGCCTATGATGTTGTACAATTGTCATTATTACATTTGCCAATCAATTCAGTTTGTCTATGATGTGTACAATTGTCAATTTTGCAAACAATGCGTCTTGTGGGTGACTATTTTGGGTCTATTATTTACCTTTGCACTTTTTTTAAAAAGTGAATCAAGTACAATATGGTTGATGGGTGGCAGGGCATTCAATGCCCTGCCACCAAAAAAATATTCTCTCAGGCGTCGCTATAAGCGTCGCTATTTATGGCTCTGTAGCGTCGCTATATGCGTCGCTATACTCTTCTGTGAGAGCGTCGCTATAAGCGTCGCTATATAGCGACGCCTATAGCGACGCCTATAGCGACGCATATAGCGACGCTCTCGTAGCGACGCTTTTAGCGACGCTTATAGCGACGCCGGGGGTTATAAAAACCCAGTGTATTTCCGTCGCTAAGAGCGTCACAAGAGCACATAACCTCTTGTAGTGCTACAACTGCCATCGTAGCCCAGCGGGTCCTCAGACTATGCATCTCATAGTTGTGCGGGCCTCAATGACACAAGGGTGTCACAAAAAATGCTGAAGCACCTAAGTGCCTTGGACTATGAATCTTGAAGTTGTACATGGCACAATGACACAAGGGTGTCTCAAAAAATGCTCAAGCACTTGAGCATGTGAGGGAAGATCGATGTCACTGAATTACACTTTTACGATGATGACTGCATGATATCTTGCATCTAGCATGCTAAATGAGTGCCTCATCATCCACACTTACCTCCATGCCAACACCAGAGGGTTCTCCAAGAACAAGCAAGGATGATCTACTCAAAGAAATGAGGCGATTGTGCTACATCAATGGACTGCAAAAATGCTCTACAGCTAGCAATACCATATGAATCTCACCAAAGGAATCCACTGTGGTAGGAATGAGCTCGCCAATGGTATCGCATTTGATGGTGGGATTGTATATGATGGGGTCATTGGTACAAGGACCAAGAAATGAGGTGAATAGCTAGGTGAAAGAGGAGAGAAGAAGGTCCGTTCTCATATGATGATGTCTATGGGAATAACCTCAAAATCCTTGAGAGGTAGATAATGGGATTTTGTGACACATATGTATGTAGTCTTGTTCTTGAGCAGTATTTGTGCTCTCAAGCTATCCATTTGAAGAGCAATCTCTTTTGCGTTTCAAACTTTATAAATGGGATCTTTGTGATGTCTATCGTGCTTTTGCGACCTTTGTGATTGTGAACCCATGCTTAGTTAGGAGAATGAGTGCTAGAATAGCTAGTGATTGAATCAAGAAGGCATGAACAACTCCAAAATTCACTCACTCACAAATGAAGTGACCTTAAAAAATACATTTACTCCCTAATGTAATCTAAAAGGGGGTAAATCTTGATAAGATTACAATTACACCAATCCCATTATAGGAAACTAATTTACGTAAAATATCAATTGTATCATGAATTATACGACATAAGTGAATTGAAAATAAATTTTAAAAAAATCTGAATATTTTATTTATCCTCCAATAAAATTTCAAATAAATAGAATTTTATTTTATAATTTTATAAATTAAATAATTAAATAAAAATAGAATTAATTTACATTTAGTAACACTTATCTTTGATTTTTTATTTATTTAGGTGTCATCCATGTGACAAGGTCATGTGAATGATTGAGGTCATGGATTGCATAGATGGATGAGGCGACGAATGGGATACCCTCATTTTTAATGTCATGTGATGACCCATAAAAATGGTTACATGGACTGATTAGGTGGCCAAAAGGTAGATGACGAGTTGGAGAGGTGGTGATATGGCACGCTTGGTGGCTTGTGAGGTGGCGAGTGATGTGGGAACCCATGCAAGCACCACAAATAAGTGGCACATGAGGTGATGGATAAAATGGCATTTAAGGTGAGGTGGCATGCAAGGTAGCAATTGAGTGTGGTGAGTGAGTTGGCAACTAGGGTGACATGACAAGCCAAGTGTTGAGGTCAAATTGTTGACTATGGTGATATGGAAGGTCAGTGGATGAGGTGATGATAGGACTTTTGGTGATGCGGCAGTCTCTTTCTATGAGGTGGACTAGCAAACTAGGATTGGCATGGTAGCGCCAAACCATGATAGATGGACAAGTGTCAAAATTCCTAATCTTATCACTTTACCAAATGTAAGGATGCACACCTAAAGTGAACGGTGCAAGTGAAAAAGAAAACAGTGGAAAAGGGACTTTCTCTAACTCAAATTGACTCAAAGTATTTTCCATGAGGACCTTACAATAAGATAACATACATGAAAATCAAAATGAGTGGCAATGTACATTATTCATTAAATTTTCTCTAAAAAATATATCAAGATACTCTAAGTAGTCTTTGATACTTTCTGTGCTACATCTAAAAAAAAATGAATCGTTGAGGTTTTTCTTTTGCATGGTCACATTCTTTGGGTTGTAGTATATTAAATGAATGTTGGATCTTGCAAAATAGGCTCTACATAATTACATATCTAGTGTGAAAATTTTACGTTTTTGATAACAAAAATTCCAGCAAAGAAAAGTAGATAATAAATTATGTAGAGCTCCAAAAACTTAACAATAAATCAATTTCAATTTCTTGTCAAACGAGCACTTGATGTGCAAAAGGGCAAGTACAACAAAGAATCACATTTAATGCTATAGGTATTTGTTCATTAAGGACACAATGTTGTGACAGGGAATGACAAGCTAAACCAGAGTAGTCCTTGTACATTAAGATTTCCATTTTGATGAGGAAAATTGAAGATCAAAACTTTCCATTATGTCTAAAATATGTGTTTTATGTGGCCACAAAATCTTGTCTCTTTAAAGTAACTGCAAGCAAGTCAAATATACATAGGAGTGTAAAAAAAGAGGGTATTTTTTTGGCAATCTTAGTGGGAGCGAGAACTAAAAGTGGGTAAAATTTATCATGCATACGCCCATATGTATTTATATTGTACATATAAGTAATCCATTTTGTCACCAAAATTGTAATTTGTGATAATAGTAGGACCCCTCTTCCAAAGCTAGCTGATGTTACTCAGCATGTAACACACACTACTCAGTAACCACCTTGTGGCAACCTTATTAGCAGGACGAGGCTACATGGTATTAGTTCAATCTATGATTATAAATTTATGATGTTCCCTTAAACATTTGTTTAAATAATTTTTTGTTAATTCATGCACATAGTGTCTTTTTTATGAGTCCAATGATGTACCTCTACGGCCTCAGGTCCTTGCCCAACCTCGATGCCCTCTCTGTTGAGGTCCCACATGTCCGCCACACCCTCACCAGAACGCTAAGCATGAGGGACCATTTTGGACGTGTATTGGCTTCTACAATGCCACATGTGACATCGACATGGATGGGTAGATTGCGTCCATTGAAGGTGGACGCCTATTTTAGCTAGCATGCAAAACAACTGCTAGAGCTTTATATGCCTCGACTCCACGTATTTTCAGCGAATGTATGGACATGTTGTTGTAAATTTTTCAAAAACTATTGAATTGATCTAATCTATCTTGTTGTAATGTAGAGATTAGCTCGAGCTTAACAAAAATTTTGTGATGGCCTAGTTGGAGAGAGAGTTTGAAGAGGGACGCAGGGGCCAAAAGGAAGTGCTAAAGGAAATGGAAAAGTGTTAATGAATTAGATGAAACAATGCATGGTTAGTACACACACACACAAAGATGATGAAATGAAATGTACTATAAACATGTGCAAAAGGCGAAAATGACTTATGAAATGCCACATGTATACAACCACCATCTGAGTGATAAAATTGTCTATGACAAAAGTAAGTACCAATCTGTAATGAAACTAGATACAATATCTCTGACATGGGTGGGTATGTAAGATTGAAACGGTAGGTATGACTAAAATAGCAGGTAAAGCCAAACTAAAATCTCACTAAAATAGGAGGTAAGACTTAGATGAGAGGAGATCATTGTAAATATGTGTAAATCAAGACATGATGACATTTGTGCATGCCAGCAAGTAGTATTTCTAGCACTAGTTAACTATCTAGATGACTTCAGATCTCTACTCTGGCAATCTCACGGGGCATTGAGGTCGTGCTTTGGATCATCTTGCCCCTCTTTACTATGTTGGTCCATGTTAGGACACCAAACCTAAACTCCATATAGTATAAAACAAGTGACTAGAGTATCAAATAGCCAGACCTTCATGCGGGGCTCCTAAAGCTGTACATGTACGCACATACTCTCTAAAGAACCCAAACACATCTGTCTTCCTAAAAACCTTCCCTTCTCAATCATGCACTCTAAGAGTGAGAATATAATCAAGAGTAGAATATTCTCTCTTAAATCTTTTTTTTCTACGTAATCTGAGTGGCATTCTCTCTATCCATGTTTGTAGCTCATGCTCGATGTATGACCCATCATGATAGCGTGATAATTAGCCAGAAGATGCTTAGCTACTAATCCATCATCATGATCTTGTGCCTTTACTATACTAAGCTTGTCTACAGCCTCATGCACCATATTATCTGCAAAAAAATTAGAGGATTGATAACAAACCAAGCTTTGGGATTACACACTGAGCTTCACAATAGTGGCTTGGTTACTTCAAAAAGACACATATTTAATTTAGGGAACATGCTGATCATGTGTATGCCATATGTGGCAAAGTTCTTGATGAGATTTCTATCCGAGATGTTGTTGTTGGAGCACATTGATTCCATCATATGCTTAAGAAAGACATGCCCAAGAAGCTATGTGTTGTTTTTATCACATGCAAAGTGAAGAACCTTGTCCGGATGTAGTAACCTATTATTGCACCTTGTTCTTGATCAACTTCCTATTAGGGATTTAATTTGGTGGAACACACTGTTGGCATGAGCAAGAGAATTCACAACTTCGAGGTTGTTCCAAAAAAAAATGTTTTGTTTAGTGGTGTTTTGGTATGCCACTTGAGATGAGATGATGGTATGTCAATCATAGCATCAAGGATGTTTTTCAATCTATGTAAACTTAGAGGTAATGGTTTCTTCTTGTGTCAGTGCATCCTTTAGATAAACCTCATCGCTCCAACACTAGAGGAAAAGCATGGTGTTCTCCAATATTGGAGATGGAAAAAGGTGACCGGGAAAGAGAACGTTCCCTATGGTTTAAAAAAGTGGTGACAAACCGTGCCAACTCACTACCATACATATTTATGGTTTTTCCTTTTTTGGGGCATAGCATCTCGTGCATTTATTCCATCTCTATGCATCGTAGATAATGTTCGTCTTCAAAAGCATTTGCTTGGGTCATCACCTAACTTCCAATTTTCAATCATTTTGTGAGGTAGTGGAGATCTTGGAACAACTTCCAAGGGAGGTGCACAAAGCTTTTGAATCTACTTGCATAAAATCAAGTATAGAAATACTACAAATTTCAGATTTGTTTTTGCGATCTAAAAAGTTCAATTTCAGCTCTACTTTTGTGATGTCAAAATTGCTTGAATTGATTTTAGTTGCTCTTGTACTGAGACTCATTGTGGGAAGGCTCTGTGAAGAGGGTAGTGGTGATGTATAGGGCAATGGGGCCAGTAAGTACGTAGATGGCAAGAAAAAGGAGGGTGGCTCCTAGCCTCTAATTTAGAGGCAAAATTTTGGAATATGCTTGGAATCTTGTGGAGGTGTCAGCCTGTGATTTTCTAAAAAGCATACTCTATTGGATCGTGATTATTTTAATGCTTGTAAGAGAGCTTCCACATGGTGAGTTTGCAAACTCACCAAAAACTTTTGATGTTGCATTCTCACGTGGCCTATAAAAAGGAAAATAAAGTTCACTTTATATTCTTGCATTATAAAAAAGCCTTCATGTTCTCAAACTATGCTAACTTTTGCATATTTACAAAAGTTTCTTGAACACATCCTCTCCTCCTTTATTCCCTCTTGCCCCCTTTATTTGGTAAGTGTGGGTTTTGAAACCCACCGTGTGAAAACCCTCTAAGGCGTCATTTTGCATTGGAAAATGCGCTTCTCTGCATATTTTTCTCCATGGTTACTAGATTGCACTTAGATTTCTTTGATGGATTCGTCTCTTTGACATGCAGTTTCTAAGCTTCTTTCAGCTCAAATCTAATCAAGAAAATGAGAGGAAGGGCCAGTACGAGTTAGGTGTGTGTGTGTGTTTACTTGGTTAGCCTAAGAAAATTTTTCTAAAGCAAGTCAGCGAGTTAAGACATGTGGCAGCATTGAGGTTGTTGCCTTTCACTTGAATCCAACAGCAAGCAGCAAACCAATTTTTTTTCAAAATTTTGTAGGTTTTCTCACCTTCCAATATAAAAGTTAGAGGTAAATTTCAAAAGTTATAGGTGGGATTTCACTAAACCTAGGTTTTTACTTGATGAGCCAAAGGCGCTTTCTCTCATATTTGCACCTACAGGCCACCACGTGGCACCATTAAAGAAAAAAAAAATTCAAAAAGAAAACCACCCACGTTGCAATACCCAAAAGCAGTGCCATGAAAAGCTTCTAATTTACATGCAACTTTTATAGCCCCAATAAAAAGTAATGCTTGTATGCAGCTTAATAAAGAGAGCAACGCGCTTGCATATAGACTAGATCAAACCAAGAGTCCACAACAAACATCGCAGTAAAAGTAAGGCAACAATTCAGACATAGAGGCACCAATTCACAGCTTCGCAGAGGTGCTATAGTTTAGATATTCGCAGAGGCACCCGTTCGTAATTTCTCTACGTGTTTGCATCTGTGAGAGAGAGAGAGAGAGAGAGAGAGAGTTTTACAAAACAGTCATTTGTTA
Source organism: Adiantum capillus-veneris (assembly GCF_014529385.1). Lineage (NCBI taxonomy): Eukaryota > Viridiplantae > Streptophyta > Polypodiopsida > Polypodiales > Pteridaceae > Adiantum > Adiantum capillus-veneris. The sequence goes on from NC_140935.1 coordinate 161,276,866, forward strand.
CATTGATCGCAACTTTATGTGACAATATGGCAACTCAAACTCTACCCAAAGCTTGATCTTTTTGACGACGATGACTCAAGTAACAAGTAAAAACCGCTAACAGCTAGCTGTCAAATCTTTTCTCAAGCTTCTTACACGACAAGTTGATGATCACGTGTGAGGTTCTCTTGCAACCTGTCAGGTGCTCAAGCAGCCCGCGAGCCTTATCATCTACCTGTGCAGCTATTCTTCCCCCTAAAAGCAAGACTACAGACAAGGTGAAACACAAAGGTAGCAATTTTTTGTCCTTGATGATAGATGGAGAATCAAAGATCTGCAAAAGGAGCTTGCGCATGAGGCCAAGTTGACAAAATAGGAAGAACACACGAATAGTGGGGTGATGGTAGACATGATAGTAAGAAACACAGAAGCAGTAATAAATATGGTAGGCATGATAGCAAAAGTGAAGACAATAGTCAACACAAGAACAAGACTCAAAGAAGAGATGATAGAATCTAACCTCTCTAGTATAAATCGACCTTCTACAAGTGGCAAAGGGATTTCTTAGATTATCACGACAAATAAAGATGAAAATGGCTCTTCTAGGAAATCTGATCACACGACCAAGACCCTCTCACATTCTATGAATATTGAGTAGGTCCATCTACTGTCTTCAAGTATTTGTAGAATCTCACGGGTCTTATCAAAGCAAAACTACAAAGATGTATGACTAAATACTTATTGCACCGCAAATAGAAAACTAGTTGCAACACAGGGCATGACAAGGGGTTGAATTAAAACTGGAACCAATTAGACAGAATCAATGAAGATGCTCTCATGGTTTTGAGAATGAAAAAGGAGAGTGATGGAACGTGGAGGGAAGACAGGAAGAGAGAGGGAGAGATGTGGAAAGCATGGGACAGGTGGAGGAGAGAGATGAAGAGGGCCAAGTTGATGGGTTGAGGAGAAACAGTTTACATACTAGTCACGTTTCTAGTGCTTCGACTATGGAGGCTCCCTCTATTCCTTGTATGTGATAGCATGCTAGTGTATGGCCGTTGAATTGCATACTTTAGAAGAAGCCCTGCGTGGTCCAAAAAGAGAAAGCGCACCGCAAATAGAAAGCTAGCTGCAACATAGGGCAAGACAAGGAATTGACGGTCGAGAAGAAGAAGATAGTTCAATTTCAGCAGGGAAAAACCTACCAAAAATCACCCGTAACTCTTTATGTAGCAGATCTTTGACATAGAATACAAAATTATATATGTTTCTCTCTAAGCTTAATCAATATGCTACATCTCTTGCTTTTATCTTGATGTGTGTTTTGTGTCTGGCAGGGAAAAAATATATTCACAACATTGGACGTTTCAATTGCACAAGCATGACTCCAGCTCGAGAACATTGCAAGGTTCGCTATTTGTATCCAACTCCTCATGACTACATGTTTGCTTGGCGCAACACAAAAACGCTGCGGAGCAGGGAACGACTTCCGTTTCTTGGAGAGATCATAGTGCCAACTCTCCACCATACTTTTGTATGGAACTTCTGCATGACGTGCACTATATACTTTGCAATTTTGATTTGTGACATTTCACTACCTGACGTAATGTTTAACTTCTCACATTCCTTTCTTGTAGCTTGACTCAAATATCGGTTAGTATAGCACCTCATTTCATGTTGCAATGCATTAACGCTTCATCCATTTTCTTGTTTTAGAATTTTGGACATTACTTTGTTCGGTTCAATTTACTTACACGTTGCTTTCAGAATTATATATTCGATATCGATCAAGATCTACATATGTTAGCTATGCACGCAACTCCTTACATACAATTGCTAGCCAATGCGTGCGGTGTATTAAAGTAATAAATGCATAGGTAGTAAATACATGTAGTGTATTACAATAGTAAATGCACCTTGTGTATCTTTACTTTAGATTTAATCAATGGATGAGATACTGAAGATGTCCTTGTTGCTCCCATACTGGGCGTCGATATGAAGATGTTACATAGTGAGGCCCACCAAGCAAGACTAGTAATTACCCTAGGGGTCATGGGCTCACGTTGTTAATAAACTTTCTCTTAATAGCAACGCATCAGATGAATAGTCAATTGGTACAAGCAACGTGCATACAGCCTGGAGAAAGAAATAGAATGGGTCAACGAGAACAAGAGAGAGAGAACTATAAATACAGAAGCCCAGCTTGGAATTGACGACGGCAAGGAGCAAGGGCAAGAATATGGGCAGCAAGAAATTCAGGGCGCTAGTCTTGGTGTACGTTGTTTTCTTCTTGTTGTTCAGCGGCTCTGCAGTGTCAGCATCGGTACTACTAGGGGGGCTGGCCGTGGACTCGAATGTGAGCTCTATGAGTGCGGCGATGACGGCGACCTGTGTGAGCAACTTGCAAGCGCTGTGCTCGTTGTGCGATAATAGCGCTGAGCTGTGCTGCAAGCAGGTCTCGTTCATGGCTACCTCCGACCCCCATTGCTTCTGCGATCGCGTGGCCACCTCCTCCGACCCCCAAGGCAAGCGCACGGACTCCCTCAAACTGTTCTTCTTATGCGAGGTCCCCATGCCCGATACCGTCTCCGCTTGCCTTTCTACTGGTAAATATACCCTAAGACCTTGCTTGCATTTGCTTTCGTGATGTGGCGACGTTCTAGGGATCTAAGGTCTGTTCCTACAACGCCCTGCCTCCCTCCCCCCCCCCCCTCTCTCTCTCTCTCTCTCTCTCTCTCTCTCAAATACCCTTCAAACAGTATACATTCTGATAGTAATTCCCAAAAATACTAATGAAATTCCCAAAACATTAGGGACAATGCCAAAAAATTCTAGTGGCAAAAGTAGGACCTTGTTTTATGTGAAATAGGTGCCTAAGAACATTAGGCATTCATGTATGTGCGGACTATTCCGCAAAGATATAAGGGCATCAGTGTTTATAAGTAGGATTGTTACTATTGAAGTCAAATTTCAAGAGGACTTCATTTGATGACTATTGTTTTACCCAGGGATTCTCCTAAGTTTTAATCATGTCTCCCTCCTTGTCTCTCATCCATTAGCCTATGTGTCTGGTCAACATAGTGAATGTGCCCACTACCTCTACGAAATGCCTAGCTAGATCACTCATGTACATTCTGACAAAGACTGCCAAGATATTGTTCTTCATATAGCCTTACACAAAATACGAGTAGCTCTTTTGAGTTGTTTTGGTGGGTACGAAAAAATGTGTGTGTGTGTGTAAGTAGCTAGATCGATCAATTCATTTATGGATATAAGAGAGAGATAGAGAGGGAGGGAGGTAGTAATATGTGTGAGAGAGAGAGAGAGAGAGAGAGAGAGACTTCTTATACTAGATTATAGCGCACTAGTATTAATTGTACTTGCAATCATATACTCGCTTTTCCTGATCATGGAATAACTTGCACATGATATCTGCAGGAACTCCTCCACCTCCATCAACTACGTCGAGTCTTACTCCTTCAACCGCGCTACCACCTCCATCGAATCCATCTGTCACAATGTTTGCCAGTTCTTGCCCTTCCAATATGGCATTCATATCCTTAACTACCACTATGCTAATATCCTGTTCTATCATTCTCTTTAGTAGTTTATGAGGGATTCCAAATTACAAGAGATCTAATTAAGTTTTGCTCTTGCAAATACTTAGCATACCCATATGAGAAGAGACACTATTGTACGCCCTTGAAGGAAAGACTTAAGGTTTGAGAAAATGAAAAGAATTAAAAAAAATAGGCTTGACATTCATTTATGCTGCATAATATAGTCACTTTGAGGTCAGCCTATACAATGAAATATCTAAATAGGCATCGTAATTAAATCATTTTCAAGAGAAATCGGGTGAATTATGTGAAAAGAGTTTACAATAGCATGTTGGATAAGTCGTAGTTTACACTTTGTGAAAAACAAGGCTTTATTACCAACCAATGATGGTTTTGAACATAGGCATAATAGGTTTCTACTGTTTGATGTTACGCCATCACTAGTTTACCAACAAAATTGTTTTCGAAACCTTGAGTCATAACCTATAATGCATGTACGATCTACGATGAACAATTGACTAGATATTTAGTGTCGAAAAAATATAAGAATGAAGCTTGGGGGGTGCACTATGTAATCATGTTAATTTACCACCGTGAATTTACAACATAACTAGAGGTGTTTCAATGCATGTACAATCTATGGTGTGATAATTGACTAGATGTTCAATGTACTTGAAAAGACAATAATGAAGTAAGATTAGTTTCTTCAATTAGACTTCGAAAATAGCTTCTTGGAAATTGCTATGCATATGGTAAAAGAAACATGCAACTATACAATATTGGTCCTTTTGACATGGGAGTGGCTATTTCAAAAAGTAGGGATCTCATTAAACGTGATCACAAACACGTGACCATGTTAATAGACTTGAGTGATCACTTTTTAAGCCATGTTATGATCACGTGACCTTCCTATTAAGCTACAAGAACCACCCAAAGGGGTAGTAATTGTGGGTTTTTCCATATCTTGCCAGGTCCGCTTGCAGGTTTTTTCCATATCCAAGTGGGCTCACCATGAGAAAATAATATCCTGGCGGGCTTTTGGTGGGTTATCAGGTCACCATTCATCAGCTTAAATGTGATCACGTAAAGTTAATTAATGTGAATATGATAATATCACATGGTAATCACAAAAAAATTCAGGTGATATGTGATTATTAAATTCCTATCAAAAAGACATGTAGAAATAGTATTTATAGCATGAAAGTAGAGTAAGAGAGAGTGTTGTTGTGGCAATGCAATGTCTCACCACTAAAGGGCGCGGGGTCTTTAATGACGTCCCAGTGATGGGATCTATAGTCGCAAAGTGAGTGTGCGAGATGCCAATTAAAACTAGCTATTTGATTTTAAAGGGGCATGTTCAAGCTTACTTTTGGGGTCCTAGATTACTTTTGCTTGCACAAGTTTATTTTATAGGTTTTTAATAGGCATCATGGACACCAAAAGGCATGCATCCGAGTGGTTAGGGCATTGGGATGCCACATCATAGGTTCTAGGTTCGAATCCCCTGGATGACTAACCATGTGGACATTTTGGTTGTCGTCAGCTCTCCTCAAGTTCAACACACTTATTTCTCCATCCTCGGTTCCATCACGAGGGCTTCATTATAGACCTCGTGCCCATTAGTGTCATGGAATGCAATGTTGACAATCAATAAAAACCATTGTACTTTTAATAAAGTACAATCTTATGGTGTCCTTGTCAATCCACGTGCTCTCATGAGCAATACCAACTTATTGTACAGACTTATTCATTTATGTGTCACTACAAGGGACCTTTTGTAGCTGTGATGTTCATAAAAATAGTGGGTGGCGCTTATACAGTGGTCCATAAATCAAACATATTGCAAATAACTGCATCATTAAAACCATTGTTACGTGCATCACAAAGGACTTCACTTAAGTGATGCGCATTTGTGACGTCCATAGTGGCGTGCTTGCATCACTTAGAAAAAGTCTAAAAAGCATAAAAAGAAATCAAGCTAGGAGATCCCATCCTCTCCTAACTGTGATGTGGACTCTCTATTGAAACACTCATATCTACAATTCTTCAACGTCAAGATTCACTTATTAGCCTATACACCCCACAAGATATGTCTCTTTTCATCCCATAGGTAATATTTGATTGTCGAGGATGATAATGAAATTTATCTATCTTTATAGATCTCTCTCTCTCTCTCTCTCTCTCTCTCTCTCTCTCTCTCTCTCTCTCTCCCCCCATAAATGACAATGGATGGGATCCGCATCGTTTGGAAGCTGAGAAGAGAGTGTGCTATGGATTTGAGAACAAGTGTAATGTGGGGGATGTCGAAATGTTGGGTTATCAAGGGGTACCTCTATGGATGAGAGCATCTGAAAGTGTACTTGGAAAGAGTTCACAATGTCCAAAAGAGCTCTTTTACAAAATAGGAAAGAGTTTCACAATGTCCAAAAGAGCTCTTTTACAAAATTTCTCTAACTTAAGATACAAACATTGATGTGCTCCAATTGAGCCTTATGGGAGGGGTTGTGGATTACATGATAAAGATTCAAAACCCCTCACACAGACATCCTAAATTTGCACGGGAAGCAAGAAAAAGAGTTCAAAAAACGCATAAAACAAAGATTTTGAGCACGAAATGGATGCAAGTCATGAAGCAATGGTTTGGAAGATGTGATCACTTTTACTTGCTACATGATTCATCAATAGACATCCAAGTGAATGAAGCGTTTCTACAATGTGAACGTATTATGGCTTTGGAGGAATTTGGAGGGTCTTTTTGTATTAGACTATCCATATTGCCCCCAACTACAAAACGATAGTCTTTGGCAAAAGAGGAAACCATACTCACTCTTATATCCTTGAGCCTATCTCCTTGCCGGCGGCGATACTCACACTCCCTTGGCGATCCTCACTCCCCCCCCTCTCTCTTTGTCTCTCTATTTTTCACTAAAAGTGGGGATTTGACCCTTTGCATTACATAAATTGACCATAGGGCCATATACAAGAGGTACTTTGAAAGATACACAATGAGATCATGGGGAAATCTCTCTCTCTCTCTCTCTCTCTCTCTCTCTCTCTCTTATTATGATGAGCCCCATGGTCATGGCCATGATCACAACTAGCATGGTGGCAGCACGTAGGTTCACCTGCTTGCCAAATCTTATGCAAGGCTAATAGAACCTTCAATCTTTCCATTCTTATAACAACACTCCTGTCATTATGGCACCCCTCAATTCCTTGATCCCATTCAGATTTGGATTAACTAGGACCAGACATATGGAGCTTGCATCAAGGAAAACTATGTAAGATCACGTGCATTTGCATTTATTAACAAGGCTACTAGTGGTGGCAAAGCGCTCAATGCATGGCAACGAGAAAGGATACCAGCTTTATCTTGTTCCATATCCACAAATTATATTGTATTAGGACATTTTTTTCTTTGAGAGCGAGGACTTTGGCAAAGGCTCTCAAATAGTGTAGATGGAAAAAGTGATAATCTTTTGATCATGACCTTGTTAACCCATAAGGAGAACAATTCTTTGCTTCATCACTAAGACAAGGCCTTTCGTGATCTCAAGGAAGGGACACCCCATGTTCTTGATACTTGGCACAATCATCACACCTAGCTTTGGAAGATCTTCCCACTTTGAATAAGAGTATGGACAAATGCACCATCATCAACACATGGAGGAATAGAGCATGATCAAAATAATTGTGAATTTTGGAAAGGATTCTCCTTTTTGAAAAGACAAGCCATCCCTAGTCTCCTAAGGATAGCTTAGATCTCATGGTACTTGATAATCTTCATGGATCTGGACGGTAATATCTTATGGAAGTCTAGTTTTTATTGGGTAACATGGTGATGATGAGAGGGGGGGGAGGGGGATCAATCCCGTTATACCTGTTTCCATATGTATTGCAGTGAGCTCCATGAATAAACGCCTCATTGATCCAAAATCACATGGGCTAGATGACATCGATGCTTGCAGTAGAGAATATTGTGTAATGGTGGCTATCGAATGGCTAGAGAAGATAGCTCCTCATCTGATGATGAATATGATAGGCTTGCTCTTACTGCCTCACATAGAAAAGTTCTACCATAGGGCCTTCTCGGTTGCCATATCATCCTAAATTCTGATATGCAAGGTATGGTTGTTGCTGCCCCCAAACCCAAGCCTTGGAGAATGTCGTTACTTTTGGTTTGTATCTATGTAGAAATGTTTCTTGAATTCACACATTCATAAGTGAATTTGACAGGACATTTATAAAAAGTAGCTAGGATAGATGGCAAAAAACCTATGAAAGAGTCACTTGGCCTTCGTTTTTTAGGATATCATAACCTAATACCTAATAGCTCATCCAATGCCCACAACACCTCACCACCTATCATTCTAATCACCAGCATCATCATCATTTTTGCATCAGTTCAGCCTAGCATTTTGTATCAAGTTAGGCATCATTCTGCATTACTCTACTTGTCATAAATGGGAGTGCATTAAAATATCAAATATACTCATATAAATAGAATTCATCACTTAATATCGAAGACAATTGATATAGAGAGAAAGATAGAGAGAAGAATATTTATATTGTACCGGGACTTGAAGATGGATTGGTCTCCCTATGAAGAGTATCTTTATTTATTGGGGATAAGTCTTTTATACAAGCACTTGAATCGAACGTATTGTCATGTCCACTCTAGATCATAACTGATGGTAATCGAAAGCCTTGACTTCCTATTCTCAAGACAAAACCCCATTATTGAAGAAGGGAATAGGATGTAGGAGGGCCTTTTTATTTGCAATGGGGGATCAAGTAATAAGGAATGAGCAAATGGGGGATTGCCATCAGGTGGACTAAAATGGTGGGTGTGGGAGATCCTAAAAGTGAGTGGCAAAACTTATAGGCCTATAGGTGGAGAGATCTTTCATAAGAGTTGGGCTAAAAAGTTGGGCCATACGCATACTTTCTCTCTCTAGAGGTTGTTGAGTCCTCCCTCCCTCCCCCTAAAAGGGGGTATTTCTAGAAATGTGCTACCACTCTCTTTACTCTTTACGAGACTGCCACCTCTATCCTTTCTCCCCTCCAACTATGAAACTTACATATCCTTCTTCAAAACTCTCTCTCCTTTTTAATCTCGATCTCCAAGGTTGCTACATGTATCCTCTCTCCTCCCAGCTATGAAACATGCATCTCCTTCTTCAAGTCCACTTTTCCCACTAAATACCTCTTGCAACAAAGGTTTGAAACCTCCCTTCTCCATCGACCACTCAACCTCACCTTCACACCTCTACATAAAGCTGTAGATATGAAGAACTGGCTAGTTCTAGGGTATCTCCCTTAACACCTTCCTTGGTCCTTCTTCCTCATCTAGATTTGAAAGGTCTACCATTACTCATCAACATCGGTTTGAAGATTAGGCATATGATCATTGTTTGGTAAGATCACCAGGCTTCTTTTAGCTAAGAACACTGAGATTTATTCCTATTTCAAATTTTCTCATAACTTTGCTCACCATATTGATTTGTATCCATCTTCCATGTAGAGATTTATCATGGTGCCATTGTCTATCTTTGTATGAATCTCAACATTGTTGGCCTATGCTGCACTAAGAATAACCATGTATATGAACTAATCGTGAATTTTTTTACAAGGTATAATTCGATCATTTCTTTCATGGATTCTCCACAAAGAATCATCAACCCAAGAATGTTATTGAGTCAATAAGTTGGATAAATGTGCAAGATGAGAGTGGTTCTTGGCTTGTTATTGATTACAAATGATTTATGCAAACCTTAACAATAAATCCAAGATCAAGAGATGTACTCAAGGTGTGAAGAAGACATATGGCTTATTAGGGACACCGTTGGAAGGGAAGAATCATGGATTTCAAGAAACTCAAGATAGCAAGCGGCTAGCAAAGGTACAACATGTGTATACAGCTTCTTAGTTGAATCTTGGCACATCCTTCTCTCAATCTAGGCTTCCAATAGATTGTATGTGTCCTACAAATACTTAACTTTTTTGGATTGTCCCATTTATTTTTTTACCGCTTAGGTTTCTTCAAATGTGTGCATGATTTGGTGTTTTTTTTCTTTCATTTATTTTTCCATCTAACTTTGTCAAGTGAGAGTTGATGGAGTCTTTTATAGGTAGCTTTGAATCTATCCATGCGGACCTTGGCAAGTTGTTATATGCAAAGTGTTTACCTTGAGAGATTGCCTCATAGAAGATATTCTTTTATAGAGATGCTTATGTCACATCAAGAATAAATTGGTGCAACTATATGTCTCCCATTAACTTAACACGTTTGGAAAGTTTTCAATGGCCCTAGACCAGACAATGCATTGAGACCAACAACCCATTAGGATAAATTTGGACTTACTTTTGGTCCTTTTAGTTCTAGAGAGAGAGTGATGCTTGACCAATGAGGAAGAGGCGTGCATTACATAGAAAATTGGCATTTTAGAGTCAAACTCTTTGAGAAAAAGCAAAAAAATTGATATTTTTGTGCCCATAATTATACAATATCATACTTCCAAATCATAAATGCCATAAGTTTACTCACTTTGTACTGAATAATTTCAAAACTTGCATTGAAGACTCCAATATCTATGTTCTCGCCCAAATCTTGCTTTGAGTACCTCTACTTCCCTAGATCAAAACTTTTTCTCCCCCTTTTCATTTTTTCACTAACTCTACTATGTATTCCAGTGCACACCATGACTATCTCTCAAAGGCCTAGCACTACCATTGACTCTGTTAACATTTTTAACTGTTATACCATAGTTGATTAGGCATGGATACCATCTAAAATAACTATCAAAAGTTGGGTATTATTGTAGATGAAGAGGAGTAAGAGGAGGCAATGCAATGATTTCATGGAGGCTTTCAAGGGACAAGTTAAAGAGTTTAAAGTGTGTGCACCAAGAAAGCGGGTGAAAAGGTCTCAATACAACATTCTTTCCAACATGCAGACTTACGATTGAAAAGATATCCTCCTATTTTTTCACAAAATTGACACATCTATAAGTTATTGTGAGTATATATCTCATTTAGTGCATGATTATTTTTGTAGATTTATGGTTGTTTCTTATGTTGGAGGCATTTATCCATCAAACAAGATGGGTTGGCAGCCAGTTGAGAGCATAGTTGGGATTTTTGATTCTTTCCATGCATGTATCAATGAGCAAGTGTACCAAGGAGGACCACACAAAGAGCTTGTAAATTAATAATGGAATATTCTTTTGTACTGATATGTCATATTAGGAACCCAAAATGTTGTCTGTGACTAGGGTTACGTGACTCCTTTGCCACTTCCATCCTTTGACAGCAAGGAATGTCTTTTGCCAGCATCCCAAAGTAGTGAAAGATTTAGGAACAGGTTGTTTCAAGATATAGAGAAGTCCCTTAACACTAGGTTGGTAATGGGACACTTTTATATCCTGTTAAGTGACCATTTTCCTTGAATTATGTCAAGAGTTTCAAAATGGATTTTGAGGTGCTATCTATCTAGAAAGTTGTCTCATGAGATGAAAAAAACTTGACATTTTTTTGGAATATCAATTCCATCTTTAACCTTGTCTTTGCACAACATTTCACAACCTAAACTGTATGAAAAAACGGATCCTGTTTTTGGCTTTTTTCAACTTTTTGCAACTATACCACTCTAGAATCCATGTTTGTGAGGTCTATAATGCTAGAGAACTATCTTTAGTAGTCCTCAACATGTCCTGATGCTTCTAGGGAGAAATAAATGTTAAAGTTGTAAGTTATGACCAAATTACAAAAATTGTCAAATCCTGTTTTTTAGCCAATTTTAGCTCTTCTATGATTTTTTTGGTGGCTTTCATGATATCCAAATGTACTTTTGATTTTCTATGTCCCATATTGTAACATAAAGCTAATATTCCTTGAGTTTTGGGGCACATAATACCCTATTTCGCATAGTACACAACGATGGTTGATTTTTTTAATTATAGAAGAAAACAAAACATTCTAGTATATCAAGTATAGAGTTTTCAATATTGCTAGTTTCTTGTGACAACTATATGCATTTTGTAGGTAGTAACCATATCTAGTCATAAGGATCAAATTTGGCTAGATATTCAATAGTTTCTATGGGATTCTACAATTCATAATGTTGAACCCAGTTTTTTCATGTTTGGTGTATTTAGCACTTCATCTTTGTCCCCAAGATTCCCCTTGGTAAGAGATGTATTATTCTTTTTACATGCTCCATGGCTCCTTATGAACCTAAAGGACAATAGGGAACTAAGAAAACATGCATATATTATTTGTATTCAGCGTGGCTATAGAAACTTTGATGATAGGTTTGCAGAATGGTAAAAATTCAACTTTTTTGTACCTATTTCTTTTGGCAAAACAAAAAATAGTGAGTTAGAAGAAATCATATGTTCTGATCACCAACCCATTGAATTTAACTAGGGAATTTATCTCAAGTCCTACAAAAATCCCTAATCTTATTTTTATACAAAAAAACGAAAGAAATGACTGTTTTGATGAAAATGTACTGGTCCATCGACTTTGGAGGCTTGGTGTGACCAAAAGATGAGAAATTTTACAAGTCTCTTATTTTTTCCATGTGTAGTAGGCCTTGAACTATAACCTCATGATAGGATTTTACAAAATGAGTGGATCTACTATGGTTTTGGAGGTTTTTTTCAAAACCCTGAAAGGACACTTTGATGTCCTGTTAGGTTACCAACCTAGTGTTAAGTATTCAATTGCTACAAATATTGTTAGGCTCACTCTATTTATGCTTGTTGAAATGTTTGTAGATTTTTTCCTCAATGAGAAAATAAGAACTACCACAAAAAATGCTCATTTGCAAATCTATGAGATGTTTGGACATTTTAGAATAATTGGCATAGGAAACTGTTACACTGCACAATCTAAATTTTGCAAAAGAGGTCCACAATTTCAAGTATATTATAAGCTCTCAAAATTTCATAGTGTCATTTTACTATTTTAGATATCATCTTCTTGGTGGGCAACTTATCCCACTCGACCAAGATATAAAGTCTAACTCCGAAAAGAAATCTTTAGCAATGGAGATCTACTTTCAAGAGAGTCTACTTACTGCGATGGAGACAATGTCAAGTACATCTTTTGCGAGGCTCGAGGTAGATCTTACATATGAAGACCTTCCACTTCTCCTAGAAGTGTATGCATTTAGTCTCAACAATAGAAAGGTACTTACTCGGGGGGTGCACTATGTCATCATGTTAATGTATAACGTGAGTTCGAAAGGAGGGGTTTTAAAATACAAAAAAGTTAGACAGAGATACATTAAAATAAGGGGTTTTAATATTCAATTTTGGAAAAAATCCCTAAAATAAGGGGTCATTTTATTCATTCAGACATGTTAAAAGAGGGGTTTTTTTAATACCCCGCGAGCGCATGTTATATAGGGAGTACTGAATGGTGAACCCCCCAAGGGTACTTACTCAATGGGGAAGTTTCATTTTTTTTTAATGGCTTAAGATATATATACCAATTTTTTTTTTCCTCAGATTCCAAGATGCAAGATTAAAACAACATTGTGCAATGAGTCCCTCTCAAATAGACTTCATTTGATTGTTGCTTACAGAAGCTAGATCACATACATTGTGTCTTAAAAAACCCAATGTATGCACAAAATGACTTGTAATGCCATGACATTCAATATGTACACTCCAAAATGACAAATACAAATACATTTTGTGCCGCTCAAAAATCTCATTATTTCAAGAATATACACTTTTTATTGTCTCAAAAATTTACAGATTGTATTGTTTCTTTCAAAATGCATATAAAAGTGGGGATAATTACTACTCTCTTTCTTTACTACTGATCCCTTGTCCCATCCCTTGATTTCTACCCCTGCTCCCCTACCCTCTCCCTTGGTTGTTGCGTCTTCTGCGGTGGGGGATGATGGTATCGAGTGCCCTTTTGCATTTTTCGAATGCATAAGGTTCCTCCATGGCTTCCCATGCCTTTTGTACCCTTGCAGCTTCCCTCTACTCTTGTTGAATTTGCTCTTACTCCCTTCTTGTGCTTTAGCTTGCTCCTCATGTGCAACCCAACCCTCCACTTCTACAACATCCACATAATATTGATTGAGAGCCTTTTGTCAATCTTGGGCCCACTGCATCACTTCCTGAATGCGGGCCCTCTCGAACTCCTCAGCTTGATCGCTTTCCTCTCTTGACCTTCTTTGGACTGAGCATATAATATGTTGGATGGCCATCACAAAACAATTGTGCACATCATAGGGGATATAGTTATTTAATTGAAGGTCTTGTAGAAGCGTGATAATAAGCAAAGAGGATGCTTATTTCAATACAAACATTGCAACCATGCAAGCATTGAAACAACACGTGATACGTTTGCCACACATCCAAAATATGGCTAACAAAGAAAAGAGCATTGAGAAACTTTCTCCACCCGCACTTGTAGTTATCAACATGTGTGGGCATGTTGACCCATCGGTGCTAAGTGGCATTCTAGATTAGGTTCTAACAATATGTGCTCTACATAGCATACAAACTTTCTCTCTCCAATACCATACATAAGCATTTTCTTGAGTTGACATTACCTCGAGGGGATTACGTAATAGTTATTGTGACTATCACGTGAGTGCAGCAAAAGGGGTTTTCAAATTTCCTTTGTTCTCACATTTTCACATACACAAGGGTACTATAAAATAGAATTGGGAAAAAAAATACATATTGAATAGAAAAAGGTGTATTTTATGTGTCAAAAACTCACAGATAAGGAGTTTTAGAAATAGTCCTTGAACGCACGTGATATACACAATTTATACATAGTGACCTCCCCCCCTCCCCAAGGACATTACAAACGGAAACTACAAGAAAATGCATAAAGATGTGCCTTACATCTTTACACGCCCATGAAACCCCCTTCTTTGCCCAAAGTTTCCATAGTAGACAATCTTTTGTTCGATGTCGAAGAACACGAGACTCTAATGTTCACTACAAAAAAAAACACAAAAACCATCTAGGATGTGAAATAATAAAGATCCTAAATCTAAAATTGTTTTTGCTTAATAAGAGGAAACTCATGATTCATTGTACGCAATAATCATAAAGCACATGAGATCTAGTTTACTTTGCTGAACCAGTTTATCAGTGCCAAAAAGAAAATTATGTTGTTGTGAAGCATAGTTAAGATAAGTGGATTCACTATGTATATTTTGTCTTGGATGTCCACGGGCAGAAGCAAGATTGTGTGCCTAACATGAATAAATGATAGATATTATATTGCTTAGTAGATATGGGTTAGTAGTAAGTGAATCGGGGTCTTGGGAAATTTTCCAAGTCCTCGATTGGCTTGGTTTTAACCCATGTATTTACGGCGTTGGGGGTTAGAACCAAGAAAATAGGGGCCTTGGGGGATTCTTTAGGCTCCCTATTTTCTTGCTTCTGACCCTCTATGTTGCAAAGACATGGGTACATTGTGACTTGTAATGGCATTAACATATGGGTCCGAACCAGACAAACATGGGATTTATGGCATTCTCCAATCCCCATATTCACTTGGTTCTGACCCCCATGGCATGACCTCTAATGAACTCCACACATCGGTCAGCACCAAGCCAGTTGGGGGCCTAGAGAATCCCCCAAGGCCCTCATTCGCTTGGTTATGACCCACATGTTAATGTCAATACAATTCATGCTATACCCATGTCTTTGCAGCACAAAGGGTCAGAACTAAGCAAATAGGGAGCCTAGAGAATCCCCCAAGGCCCATGTCTTTGTAGAAATTTGGGTCACGACCAAGCAAATCAGGGCCTTGGAAAATTTCTAGTGCCTCTATTTTCTTGGTTTTGACCCTGATGCTACAAAGACATGGGTCAAAATCAAGTGAATCAAAGCCTTGCAAAATTTCCCAAGAGCTTGATTCGCTTACTTACTGACCCCCACTATTGCCGCAAAGACATGGGTCAGAACCAAGCAAATAAAGACCTTGGAAAAAATTTCAAGATCCCTATTCACTTGGTTTTGACCCCATTGCTGCAAAGACATGGATCAGATGTTCTGCCCCTCATGTTGTTTAAGTCTAGTACCACTCATCATATATTGTTGTTTTGGGTAGTAGGAACTTCGTCCAAGAAACGTGCGGCGGCGAGGATGCGTCAGCTCGGGCATCTTTACTTCGTTCTTGTTTCAACAAAGAGGACTTTATTGGGATGCTTGATGCTCCAGAGGCAAAACACTTGAAAGACGCAATCACTAAGAGAGTTCTTCAAAGTTTTTCTAATATTGTCACTGAACTAGATGTTCAGGGTATTTGTGATGCTGTTGGGATTAGTACGAAGGGCTATCAAGCGATACACCAAGTGTTGGGATTAGTACGAAGGGCTATCAAGTGATACACCAAGTGTTAAAAGATGCATTAAGAAGTCGAGGAGTCACAGAAAACCTATTCCCACTTCCTCACAGAGTGGCGATTGCCAAGAGGGTGTCAAATGAAGATGTTCTTCACCGATTAGGGGACTACTTGTATATTGAGGACACGATGCCTCTTCAGCCGCTCCGTAGCAAATGGAAAGGAAGGAAGGGCCACAGGAAGGGAAGCGGTGCTTTTTCTAACCCCATAGTTCCCTTCTCCCTAAACAATGTTCACTTTTGTACATTGCATGTGTTTATGCGAATATTTGATAGGATGCTAAAGCATCACATTGATTATGCTTTCACAATGAAGCCCCTTTAACGATCAAAATACTCCTTGCAGGGGGTGGAGACGCTCCTTAATGAGATTGGATGTCACCGATCAAGGGTGAACATTGTAGCAGAGACTTGTAGGGAGAAGACATATGAGGTGGCATAGAAGGTTTCCATGAATGGAGCCAAGGCACGTCGATTTTTCGAGAAGATGTCAAAGTCTCCAATGCAGGTACACAAGGCAAGTGTCGATCTAGCAAATGAGAAGCGGTGGGAGTTGTGGAAAGATTTGTGTTCATGCACGACGGACAAAGATCCCAATGTGGAGGTTGCTAACCAAAGCAAGCTAGTATGGTCATCCTTTCAAAAGATTGTGCAATTGATGAATCTTTCAAGCACCACCGTTGAGCAGTGAGAGGAGTTCAAGAAGGTGCTTTATGAGTTCACAAAGGACGCTAAGGATGGATGGTCTGAAAGCAAGATTACACACTACATGGTTTGTTTTAACGGACTTAATAGATATGCAATGTTTGAAAATGCAACTTTTCTATTGGCTTATCTCCTTTCTGGTTGTTTTAGCACATTCTCTATGCGCATGGTGCATACTACATGGACTGCTATGGTTCGCTTGACATATGGAGTACACAAGGCATGGAGAAGTCCCACTATCAAGCAAAAGGAGTCTACTTCAAGAATACTCGGCATGGTGGTGGTGGTTCACACTCCAACTACCTCCAAGAGATGTTTAACTGGTTTTTTAGGCACACCTTTGGGAGAACTCGCACTATTGAGAAGGCAAGAGAGTTGATGTTAGCAAAGCAGTTATGCAAGGCCTCCCGTACTGCAGCATCCGAGAAGTGGAAACGCTTGCCAGCGGCCCTAGACCATGAGGCTTGGTGTGCAACTAAGGATCAAAATGGCAGCGTTTGGGTGGCGCGTCAGTCGTCCCCATGATCCAGGTTTATTTGTTAAATTCAATTGGTTTATTTGAGTTTTTCACTTAATTGGCCGCATAGTGTGAAAGGGCCCAAATCCCAAAAACCCCTATTTAAAGTTTGAAGGCGCTCATTTTGTCATTTTCCATACTAAGTGCTACCATGGCAAGAACAAAACAAACGGCAAGGATTGCATATCCAGACAGCCCGGATGGCCAACAAATCCCAGCTACAATAAAAGAAGCTGGAACTTCACAAGTTCAAGGTGAGCTCCACACAGAAGAAGCTGGAGCTTCAAATGAACATGGTCAGTCCTCTACAGCAAGAAAAGAGAGAAGGAAGCATCACCTTGTTGTCTATTCATCGGACTCCAATGATTCTGAGGGCAACATGACGGATGAGAGCGACCAAGGCAAAGAAATAAATAACCAAAAATAACGGTCCGAAGAGACGCAAACGGATGATGATCCCCCATGGGTTGGCGTCAAAATACAAACTATTGCCGCTCACATGTCTACTAGGGGTAAGACACTCCCTAAAGGGAGTGGACCCACACCATCACATCCACTCAATAGTGAAGAGCATGAATCAGATGAAGAGTGGGTGGAATCGGAATATGAGGTGCTGGAGGTGCCTGTGTGGCCGAAAAAGAGAAAGAGCATTGTCTACAAGAAGAGGTAGCAAGCTGCCCCAACTCGTGCAACAAATGCACCTCCAGAAGGTGCGAAAGCGCAGCCGTGCATTTGACCACTATCAGAAGAGCACCAAGCTCTTGATTTGAAGGGACCCTTTTGCAAGGCTTTGCAGGGAGGTTTTTCAAATGTACAACACTGAGTTTTGGATGAGCGTCATGGCCATAGAGGTAGTCCAAGAGGCAGTAGAGCAATATCTAACTAGAATATTCAAGGATGCGAACCTATGTGCCATCCATGGAAAGCGTGTAATGATTATGCCCAAGGATATGCAGCTTGCTCGTCATTTGTGCCATGAGCATTAGCTTGTAATTAGTCATCAAACCTTTTTTGTATTTACAAAACTTCCAAGATTGGGAAGAATTTGATTGTATACTCCACTCTTTGTGCATTGTATTGCTTTGATTGTGTACCATGTGATGTAGCAGTGGTCCATGTTTGTCTACCTTCTTTTGTATGTATGTAGCTTAAAGCTTGGCATTGGGAAAACTTGCCTATGTTAAGCACCTTGGCTAAGTGAAGCATGCAGTTCCTGATACATCCAAGCTATATGAAGCATTGATGCAACCCAAATATCTTGAATGCATGGTACAAGTTTCTGGAAAGCCTTGGAAAGGGCTTGGAATGCCCCCAAAATGGCTGCCACAAGGGCGCACATTTGGTGCTTCCACAAGCAGATGAAGGGACCAAATGCACGCCCTTGTGGCAGCCATTCTTAGGGCCTGCCAAGGTCTTTCCAAAGATTTCTAGGATGTTTTGCCCTACATTCAGGATATTTCCCTTGCTTCAATGCTTCCAATAGCCTGGATGCATCAGGAAGTGCATGCCCCACTAAGTCAATGTAGCATAGATTTTTTGAAGCATACATGTAATTAGTTTTGGTTTTGCAAACAACTGAAATTTATATGGGCTTGTACAACAGCTTGGTTATGAAAGGATCTATGGTTGGAGTGAATGTTGGTTAGCCATTTTGTCTTAATTCATGGGAAATTTATTGATATGCCTACAAAAGAGCTTGGGAGGCCCCAAAATGGGCTACCACAAGGGTGCGCATTTGCCCCTTCCATATGCTTATGGAAGACCCAGATGCGCGCCCTTGTGGAAGCCCATTTTGGGGCCTCCCAAGCTCTTTTGTAGGCATATCAATAAATTTCCCCATGATTTAATGCAAGTTGGCTGGCCAACATCCTTCCAACCCAGCATGCATCAAAAACTGCATAATTCACTAAGCATGGGTGCTTCTCATAAACACATTGGAAGCCAAACATATAACAAATTCAAAAGCTTACAAGTAAGAGAGAGTCATAGACACCAAAAAGTAGATTCATTAAGGAAATCAACGCTTTACATGATATCCGGATTTTGCTTTAGGATCTTTCGAATTATAATTTTCTGGAGCTTGGCCTTTTGGGATGGCTCCCTATTAAGCAAAGTGGTTGTAATTTCTTGGGTGTCATTAACCCCTACAGCTTGGTTCATGAGGACATGGGCGATGAGGCGCCCACAAAAGTTGACGCCGAAAGTGGATAAATTGCGAAATCTTTCTTTACAAGCACTACAAGGTTGGCCGATTGGGCAAGGGTTGTTAAGCAGAAGGCTTTTGAGAGTGAACGGAGGGAAAAAATGTTGTAGTGTCCATTGGGGGAGTAGTCAACATGCACAAACACCACGTCACCAATCAAAAGTGTGCCGAGGTAGTGAGCAAGTGCCACTTGAGGTCCAAACGCCTTCCTCCTCCCCCCTGACCGTTGCACCCAGGCGTCAACCTCCAAAACATAGGATTTATGGGAAATATGGCAAAAACTTATTTATAACATTAACAAAATCAATTGTAACAATCAAATTTAAGTGAGCATCTATACCTCTTGTCTACGATCCTCCTCATCAGCATCCGGGTGCAAGTAAAGATCCACACTTGACTTCCCCTTTAGATCAAGCAAAACAGGTGTTGTAGCAGGTGATGGTGAATCCACTCTTGTGCGTTTATCCAAACACATGGCTTGCACGGCCACAAACTCCTCCTCACAGAACTTGGCTTGCTCGGCCGCTGCCACCTCAGCTTGTATGATCGCCACTGTGTCCGCCACAGTATTCCCTATGGACAATAGGAGATCATCGTCATGGGAGGTGGTGGTATCAACCTCAAACTTGCCATGGGCATCAAGGATGGTGAAACACTCATCCATGCAAAGCTCAAAGGATTTCTCCAAATCATTTAAAAACACAAACTCCCCCCCCACCCACCATAATAGAGGAGAAATGGGTAATCTCTACCTCAGGGATGTCATCCCGAGTGCTGGTTCCTTCTGGTGGCCCCGAGGACGAACCGACAGATGGAGAGGCCTCCGAGAGGCCTTGAATCCCTACACGGTAGGTCAAGGCAAGCGTCCTCTCCTCTGCGGATGTGTCAATGTGCGCGGGCTTGGGGTCCTTCACATCTGCCAGGAACCCGCCAATCTACAAGTGTGATAGCACTACATCAAGGCCTGTTGGGCACTCGTGAAGGAGGAAGATCATTATGGCCTCGACAGAGAAAAATGTGTTTCCGATCTTTCCCTTATGCATTGCTTGCACATCATCATCTTCAAGCCGCACATATTGTCCGGCGTGTTGTACTATGGTGGCAAAGCGTGCAAGCCGTTGATGAAATGGCATGTCCCCTTTGTAGATGTGGTGCAGAAGGCCCTCAGGGACCCATTTCCCTTGCCGGTTTGGTAACTCAACAATGAATCTCCCCATGCACGTGGAAATGTATGAAGTGATGTGCTCAAGAGATTGCGAGTGGAGGGTCAAGATGGTTTCTAAATCGGGTTGGGTTGTGAAAAATGCATGAATCTCAAGGCGATTTGCATGCCTAGCCTCACTAAGGAATGCATCTAAAGCGCTAGTTGTAGCCATGCTTTCTCTTTGCATAACTGGGTATGCTAGGTCTCTTTGCAATGCTGGGATGAAAATGGTAAAATGAGGAGGTGGTCCCCCTTTTATAGAAATATTCCATCTCGAAAAAAAAATATGCGTTTTAAAAATAGAATTACAAAACACCTTAAAACTCAAGTAAAAAATCAAGTACAACATCCTAAAAAATTTCAAAATCTTTAATAAAATATCCAATACATAAAAGAGTAAAGTTACAACCCAATTCACTTAGACAAGATAACTTCGCGTCTGTAGCCCAATCTTTGTAAACAAGCATAGTGGCTTCCATCCGCCTTCCAATCTACACAACCAAAAATGGGAAATCAAGATAGAAATACCGAGAAAAATTAAGAAAAGGTAGCTAATCAAGCACAAAGTAGACCTTGTGTTGTTCTAGTTTGAAACTTGCATTGCCGACATCCTCGAACCCCATTATGACAAAATGTTCCCGAAGATTGGCAAGAGTCCAATGCGGGTTCACTGCAACCACCTCCACCTCATTATTGGGCATGCGGACATGAATTTCAAAGGATTGAACCTCTTCGACCGTCAATTGCAAGGGTATCCATTTGCCACGTTTGTGCATCCACCTTTCGTAGCTAAACCGTGCATACAAGGTGCACATTGTCTTCAAATATCGAAGGCAAAGGTGTGTGCTGGACACATTGCACTTGTAACGGTCACCATCATGCAAACCGTCAACATAGCCCCAATTGACACCTAGAATGGTTTCCATTGCATCTACGTCAACTTTTTTGCAAACAAACATTGTCGGTGTTTCCACAATCGGCAGAGAGGAATGCATGCACAAACAAATGGATGGGACAATGCCAACTGAGACCCACCGATCTGGTTGCCTTACCAAACTTTAGGGACCCTTGGAAATCTTGCAGCACCTTGCGCTTGAAAGAAAGCAAGGCCCAATGGTCTGAAGTTGGCCATTCTGCACTCTGCAATGAGGGTGTCTCCACGGTTTCTAACCTACCATATCCTTGGCTTGACTTCGGTACCACGTACTTGTGGGAGTACATGAATATTCGTTGTTCGGTAAGTTTTTTTTACGAGACATTAGGAAACATAAGCTCCCCAATGTGAGCATGCACAACCATGAACGTGCCTAAGAGGCACTCAAGTGGCTGCTCCTCAACTAAGCTGGATGGAAAAACAGCTTTACAAATGCCCTTAGTCAAACAAAACGATCGCATGCACGTTAAACATGATATATGCATGGGATAGCTAAAGTATGAGGACTTACAATGAGGTGAAAATTGAGCTGAAGCTCTCTATAGGTGGATCTCAACTGCATTGTACACGTGTTGCACGATGGCCACCATTCCGGACTTGGTTTCTATGAATGCCAATAGTCTTCCCTTCCAATGGCGTTCCAGTACGCCTCGACATCGTACGCGATGAGGTCCAACACTGCACGGTTGAATGTAGACCCATGAACCTTTCTTGAATACCTGTGGGATCCATCCCCCCTCTTAATTTTTTGTGTTGTGCAAAACAATCTCCTGTATCTTTGGTTTGGGCCGTCTATGCGTGTTAGCGGTGGACATGGTTGGGAAGTTGGGCTTAGGAAGGGATTGGGAATGGGTGGGAGGAAGGTGAGGGAGAGAAGTGGGCAAGGCTGTGGGCTATTGTGTGTGCGTACTGTGGAGAGAGAATGGGGAGCTGAGGGGAGGGTGAGGTGAGCTGCCTATGGTGGCTTTGACAGTAGAGATAGAGAAAGAGGGGAGGAGTGAGAGGTAGAGAAGATAGTGGTGAGTTGTGGGCTATGGGGTGTGGGACTGTAGAGTGTTGATGGAGGTGTGAGAGAAAGGGGAGCTATGGAGAGAGGAAGAGAGTGGTGGAAAGGTTTTGGCTATGGCTGCCTTGACTGTAGAGAGAGAATGGGAGGTGGGAGAGTGTGGGAGAGAAAAGTAGTGACAGAGGGAGAGAAAAGTGGATTTTGGGGGGGGGCGGGGGGGGGGGGGGGGGGGAGGGAATTTGACTTTTTGAAGTTAGTATATGTTTTGGAGGCAAATGAGTCAATTTTGACACTTTAAATAATAATAAAAAATTTTAGGGTTTTTAAGCCTGCGCTTTTTTGCTTTTGGGGGGGTCCCTCCCTCTTTTATGACACCTCTTTCCCCCTTTTACCCCCCCCCCCCCCCCCCCCCCCCCCCCCCCCCCCCCCCCCCCCACCTCTAAGAACCAAGCATTGAACAGGGAGACAATTAGGCTGCACCCCTACCATTCCTCCCCCTCTAGGTGATATCCCAAGAGCCCTCTCATTGGTTCTCCCTTAAGCCTTCACTAATCAAAAAGGCCCAGGGAGAGTCCATATTTTTCCTAATGTCTTGTAGGATGCATCTGTGCCTCTTCTATCATTGCCTTCTTTCTTGAGCATGCAAGGACTCACCTCTTGCTCTTCTACGCATAGCCTTTTCACGAGCCATCTCTACAAACAACATAAAAACCACACCACACTCTATGAGTGAATGTCCTTATTGCAAAAGGGGTCTCCAAGCAAAAAACACAATAATTGCAAGAATAATGGTCAATACCAAGCAAAGAAGAGCTCCAAAAATGCTCCAAAAATAGTTCTTCCACCCTTCTACGCTTGGTACTGACCTCACTAATCAACACCGAACAAAAGTATAAAATCATACCTTTGCACTAAGTTTAATTATTCACCAATGAAGTGAGACAAAAGAGGAGGTAAAAAGAGGGATGGGAGCACAAGAGAGGCAGAAGAGGATGTGGAAAGACGGTTGGGAGCACAAGAAATGTAGGCGGGAGTACTTGCATTTGTAGGCTTGGGGCATAAAAGAGACTAAACTTTGGAGCATACACCTCTTAACGAGCCCCATTTCTAAATTGATGGTAGATAATTGGCCGTATTTCATGAGAATGTGAGTCCATTTACTCCATTTCACATTGGTTGTCCTTCTGAGTACCAGGGGGATTCACCATGGAAAACTTACCACACCAGGTAAGTGCAAGGGAGGGGGGTTTTTTACAAGTTACATAAACGTATAAGTTAGATACACGCCCCCAATAATTTATCTCCCAATCTTAAAAATAAGGGAGGGGGTATCATATTTATGGGGGGAGAAGTGAAAAAAGGTGAAAATGAGAGGAATTTTTTGTGTTTCAAAATTATGGCTTCCCAAAAGAGTCTGCCCTTGAACTTGTGAGTCAATAGCTACAAGGATACATGCAAGAACTTGGGAGACAATAGCTACAAGGATACATGCAAGAACTAACATTGCTTTGTATCAACTGCTTGTTTTGTGATTATAGTTCATTTGTTGAGGGATGAAAGCTGTAAAGAGTTTGTATAGATGAAAATTTACACGAAGAACCTAACACAACTTTATAACCATTTTTTTTGAGTAATTTAGATGGGTCAAAATTGGACGAGTAGCTAGAGTGCAGGCTAAATATGCACATAGTTTGAAACTCAAACTAAGACACATTGATGGTACATCTACTTATTAACAGAAGTGGTTCCTTAGTACAGTGCCAGTCTCTATGCTACACGCTCTTTGACTAGTTTTACTCAGTTAGATCATGTGAGACCTAAATTTTATATGTAAGATAGGGGTATGATAGGTTTCTACATTGATTGTCGTATAAGCATAGAAAGGGGGTTCATATTCCCTAATATGAGTCGTATATAGGGGTTTTATCAAAGTTGTCTACTCGCAGGTGGCGTCCCATTTCGTATATAGAGTGAATCCACCGGGTCTGAGTATAACCCATGTGCCTTCAAGCTACTGTTTGGTGTGGCCACTTGGACTCACAAGGGAGAGAGAAATATCAAAAATTGATCACCCTTACAATCATCATCTCCATCTCCAAATGGCAGAAACCTCTCACCCTTGTCTTTACCATCTTGCGATCTTGGTCTTGCTACCTTTGGTGATCTTGCTCTCAGTGACCTCCAATGCTTTTTGTTTGTTACTTGTTGCATCTCCATCCACCTTGGTGCCATTGGATATTTCCTGTTGGGATTAAAGCCCAAGTGGCCTCTTATGCGGATATGGTTGGCCGCCCGCCTAACTCACTTCCCTCTAACTCTTTGTATATACTAACTTATACTTTGTGAATACTAAGGTATTGGGAGATAACCCTTCTAACAGTTCTCTGCGTACTGTACTGTGTAAGCTCACTGTGTGTGTGTGTGTGAGAGAGAGAGAGTCGACCCACGCTCCGCTCCGCGACTTCAATTGGTATCAGAGCCTTGGTTCAGTGCGGTTTTGCGCAATTGCGCGCGCGCACTTTTCCGGCAGATTCTGGATCCGGAGTTGGAAAATTCACACTCGGCGTTCCGGGAGCGTTTCCAGTAGGTGACCTGCAGTTTTACCCCCCTTTCGAAGCCGTTTATGCCCTCAGAATTTCGTTCTGAGCACTACAGCAGAAGATAGATTTCAGCCGCAAAGAAATCCGTCTTGTGTAGATTAGCAAGCAGGAGGTGGTCGACATCAATATCGGCATCGACATACATCACTTATTAGTCTTCAGAGCATCATCTATAGACCAGGTACACATATATATCATCATATATATATATTGCAGTCTGCATTGCTACTTCTTGTGCTTGCCAGGTTCCAGGGGAGGTGTGGCCATACGACGGCTTGACACCACTGGCATGTATTGCAGATTGATGTACTGTGATTGTGGGTCAGCTAGTTGTGAGTCACGCTAGCAGATAGACCGCCGCAGTGGTCATAGGACAGTGATTGGTCTATTATAGGATCTATGCTAGTTCTGGGCAGTTTGCTGAGCCATCTGAGAGGGTCGTGTGTGAGGTTTTTTGAAGCCAATCACTAGGGGCTGGGTTACCCAGTGTGAGGTGGATTAGGTTGCTGGAGTTCCTCTCTACAAGCATCCTCTTCGGCGACTTTTATCCCTTAGGATGTATGACTTTGTGTAGACACTGGATTGCATCTTATGCGTCAGGCCGTTGAGGCATTGTTCAGGGTTTAGTCTTGAGACAGATACAGGTTCTGTCATCGCCCAGAGAGGAGACAGTGTATGCTTATAGGACAGCATATTATAGAGATTTTTTAGATTTGTCACTGGTTAGCTATTTATGATTGTTTTTTGAGCTATCTTTTGGTTCGCAGAGCTCAGTTTACAGGGGAGACTCTGTCAAAAATTTTCAAAATACTGACAGTTCCTGAGGAGAGGTGTTCAGCTTGTTGATTACAGCTTGTTTAGTGTGTACAGAGGCCAGTTTACAGGGGAAACTCTGCCGGATTTTTCTCAGGAGTAAGCAGTTTGGCAGATATGGCATCTTCTCAAAGTGAGACTCTTTACAACATAAAGAAGCTGGATGGCACAAACTTTCAATTCTGGAAGAAGCAGATTTGGCAGGTTTTGGTGCAGAAAAAACAAGTGAAGCCACTGAAGCTCAAAGGGGAGAGACCAGAAGGTATGGCTGAAGATGAGTGGGAAGAGCTTGACGAGTTAGCTTGTTCCACAATCATGCTGACACTGGCAGAAAATGTTTACTTCAACGTAGCAAAAGAGACTACAGCGTATGGCGTATGGCAAAAGCTATGTGGTATGTACGAGAAACAAAGTGCTGCTTCTCAGATTTACTGGCTCAAGAAATTGGTGGATTTAAAGATGAAGGAAGGGACAGCCATGTCAAATCATCTGAATGAATTTCACACAATTTTCAGCCAGTTAACAGCACAGGAGATAGTCTTTCCAGATTCAGTGAAGGCTATGTTTCTCTTAATCACTTTTCCAGACAGTTGGGATACTTTTCGTACAGCGTTAAGTAATTCTGTCGCGCCAGAAGGTCTTACAAGTGCCAATGTAGAAGGTAGCTTGCTCACACAGGAAGTGAACAGGAAGAACATTGACAAAGGCAAAGGCAATAGTGCTTTGGTCGTTCGAGGGAGACAACAGTTTAAAGAGAAGAAGGGTAAGAAGGCACAAAATCGAAGTAAGTCTCGTGATTCGAAGTCAAAGGATGACATAGAATGCTACCATTGTGGCAAGAAGGGTCACATGAAGCGAGACCGTACGAAGTGGAAACAAGAAAAAGGAAAAACAAAGAGTTCAGATCAAGATGAAAAGAAGAGTTCAGTGAAGATTGAAGAGGTGAATGTCACAGGATCTGGTTCAGACAGTGATTCTGGTATAGCAGCTGGTGACATCTTCCTTACAAGTAATCTTGATTCTGTTTTCTTGACTGCAGAGGATGGACATGCTATGAGTGATTGGATTATCGACTTAGGGGCATCTTTACATGTTTCTCCGCACAAAGAGTGGTTTACATCATATGTGGCTACTAAAGATTATGTCAGACTTGGCAATGAGCAGGTTTGTGACATACTTGGAGTGGGAGATGTGCAGTTGAAGTTTCATAATGGCTCTTCTTTATGGCTCAAGAATGTCAGACATGTTCCAACAATCCAAAAGAGCTTGATTAGTACAGGGAAGTTGGATGATGCGGGTTATGTGACAGTTTTTGGGAACAGTGCTTGGAAGATCTCCAAAGGTTCGATGACTGTAGCACATGGCAGCAAGTCAGGAACTCTGTACACTTTACATGTTTCAGAGGTTAAAAACCATGTAATTAATGTGATTGAGCAGCCAAGTGTGTCACTGTGGCATCGTAGGTTGGGACATATGTCAAAAAGAGGAATGGAAATACTTTCTCATTATGGTTATTTGCCTGGCTTTTCATTTCAAGATTTCGAGTTTTGTGAGCATTGTGTTTATGGTAAGCAAACACAGGAACCGCATAGATCAAAGAGGAATCGTAGGGACGAACGGTTAGCTCTTGTACACAGTGATCTATGCGGACCAATGCCTAGTTTATCACTAGGGGGAGCAGCGTACTTTTGTACATTCATAGATGACTATTCTCACAAAGTATGGGTTTACTTCTTGAAGCACAAGGATGAGGTTCTCAAGGTCTTTAAGACATTCTTGTAGCTGGTGGAGAATCAGAGTGGTCAGAAGCTGAAGTGCTTGAGAACTGACAATTGTGGAGAGTACGTTTCCAAAGCTTTTCAAGACTTTTGTGAAGCAAAAGGGATTAAGCGGGAACTTACTGCACCATATAATCCTTCACAGAATGGGGTTGCAGAACGTATGAATAGGACCATACAAGAGAAGGTCAGAAGCATGTTGTCAAATGCTGAGTTGCCTGATGGATTTTGGGCAGAAGCAGTGGCTACAACAGTCCATTTGATCAACAGGTCTCCTAGTAGGGTTTTGGATAAGAGTGCAGTGGCCGAGATGCTATGGACAGGCAAGGCACCTTCATATAAGCATCTCAGAGTCTTTGGTTGTGAAGCTTATAGCCATATTCCTAAGGAGTTCACAAATAAGTTAGAACCAAAGAGCAAGAAGTGTATATTTCTTGGCTACGGAGAATCGGGCAAGATGGGTTACCGGCTTTGGGATCCTGAGTCCAGAAAGCTTATTCGTAGCAATGATGTGCATTTCAATGAATCCAAGTTTCACGCTAAGCCAGAGAAGACAGAGGAGATCAGAAGAGTTGTCTTTAGGGAAGATGGACCTAGTGCTAGCACATCAAGACAGCATGGTCAGGCTCAGGAACAGTCTATAGTGGCTAGAGAGGCAGAATCAGTTGTGGTGAGACGTTCTGAGCGTGTCTCCAAACCACCTGATCGTTATGTGCCATCTCTAAATTATGTCATGCTCACAGATTGCGGAGAACCATCTTGTTACAAGGAAGCATTACAAGTGGTTGACTCGAAAAAATGGCAGTTGGCCATGCAGTCAGAGATGGAAGTTGGTTAAATTACCACAGGGCAAAAAGGCTCTACCTTGTAAATGGGTTTACAGGTATAAGATCACCGCTCATGATAGTCAACCAAAGTACAAAGCAAGGCTTGTTGACAAGGGCTTTAAGCAAGAACAAGGCATTGACTTTGATGAAGTCTTCTCTCCAGTGGTCAAGATGACTACATTGAGATGCTTTCTTGCATTGGTTGCTATATTGGATTTGGTGTTGCACCAAATGGATGTCAAGACAGCGTTCTTACATGGTGATTTAGATGTGGAAATTTACATGCAGCAGCCAGAAGGGTTTGTTGAGAAAGGCATGGAACATTTGGTATGCCAGTTGTTAAAGAGTCTTTATGGCTTAAAACAATCACCGAGGGCATGGTACCATAAGTTCCACCAGTTTATGCTTTCTCAAGGCTACAAACGTAGTGAGTTCGATCACTGTCTGTATACAAAGAAGGCTAAGGATGGCAGTTGGCTGATCCTTATTTTGTATGTGGATGACATGTTGATTGCTGGCAAACACTTGGAAGAAATTTCAGCTTTGAAGTCAAAGATGGAAAAATCGTTTGACATGAAAGACATGGGTGAGGCAAGTCATATACTTGGTATGCGCATTGAGAGAGACAGATCAAAGAAGTTGATTTGGTTATCTCAAACAGAGTATATTGACAAGGTTTTGCAACGTTTCAATATGGAGAAGGGAAAGGCATTGAGTGTTCCATTGCCACCATATGTGAAACTTAGCAAACAAGATTGTCCTGTGTCTGAGGAAGAAAAGGCTGAAATGGATAAGATTCCATATGCGTCTGCAGTGGGTAGTTTGATGTATGCAATGATTGCTACACGTGCGGATATTGCATTTGCAGTGGGAGTGGTTAGCAAATATATGTCAAATCCCGGCAAGAAACATTGGGAGGCAGTGAAAGGTATCATGAGATACTTAAAACATACAAAGAGTATGCGCATATGCTATGGTAGTCAGGATTTGAGTGTCAGAGGATACACTGACTCAGATTATGCAGGAGACTTAGATAAGAGGAGATCTACATCAGGCTATGTCTTTACATTGGCTTGAGGTGCCATATCATGGCGATCTCGATTACAAGATTGTGTTACGCAGTCTACTAGAGAAGCTGAGTATGTTGCAGCAAATGAGGCATGCAAAGAAGCTATTTGGCTTGGTAGATTGGTTGGAGACTTGGGAATCAAAGTAGATATGCCAGAGTTATATTGTGATAGTCAAAGTGCTATACAATTGGCAAAGAATCCAGTGTTCCATTCGAAGACTAAGCATATTGATGTGAAATATCACTTCATTAGGGAAGTACTTGAAGACAAGCAGATACAACTGCTGAAGATCCACACCAAGGACAATCTTGCTGATCTACTCACAAAGGGACTTCCAGGAGAGGGCTTTGTGCATTGTCCTGAGTTATTGGGCATTGGATAGATGGCAGCCATGTAAATCTTTGTACATTTATGTTCATAGATTTACAGTTACTTAAAGTGCCACATTGGACTTTAAGTGGGAGGTTGTTGGGACTAAAGCCCAAGTGGCCTCTTATGCGGATATGGCTGGCCGCCCGCCTAACTCACTTCCCTCTAACTCTTTGTATATACTAACTTATACTTTGTGAATACTAAGGTATTGGGAGATAACCCTTCTAACAGCTCTCTGCGTATTGTACTGTGTAAGCTCACTGTGTGTGTGTGTGTGTGTGAGAGAGTCGACCCACGCTCCGCTCCGCGACTTCATTTCCTTCTCTCTCTCTCTCTCTCTCTCTCTCTCTCTCTCTCTAGCCCGTGTGTTTCACCTCTATGTGCACCAAAGCCTTTGTGTCATGGGATTAGGGCACAAGGGGAGCAACACTTGAAGGGAAAGTAGTCATTAGGGTTAAAAGGTTTAGGTTTTGATCATTAGAATAATGGTGTGGTCACATAACATATAGTCATTAAGAAAACATTATTGATGCTACTATGTCCAAATTGGCATAGTTACAAATGGTCTTGCATTGTTTCATATAAGACAAATAGGGAGATTTCTAGGCATAGATGTGAGGTTCAATGAATAAATCCTTGTGGGATCATGCAAGGGTATGGTTATTTATTTGATGCAATGTTTTGGTAGAGTGGGCTTAGTTATCTATATTACTGATATCTAAGCCTCGCGTGACCATAGCCTAAGTAAGAGAAAACTTGTAACAAATGTTTGGTGGCCATGGGTCACAACTTGGAAGATAGGGGCCTTGGGGGAATCTCCAAGCTCCCTATTTTGCTTGGTTCTAACCCTCTGTGCCGCAAAAACATGGGTACAATGTGACTTGTAAAGACATTAACACATGGCTCAGAAGCAAGTGAACATGAGTCCCTTGGGGTCTAGGCTCCTTATTCGCTTGATTCAAGACATGGGTACATTGTGACTTGTAATGAAATTATCACAAGGGTTAGAACCAAGTTGGGGGATTCTTCAAGCCCCTGTTTTCTTGGTTCTGACCCCTAACATGTGACGCGTAATGACCTCAACACACGGGTCAGCAGAAAGTGAATGTGGACCATAGCCTAATTAAAAGCAAACTTGTAACAAATGTTTGGTGGTCATGGGTCACAATAAGGAAAATAGAGACCTTGGGGGACTCTATAGGCTCCCTATTCACTTGGTTCTGACCCTCTATGCGGCAAAGACATGGGTACATCGTGACTTGTAATGAGATTAACACATGGGTCAAACCGAAGTGAACATGGGGACTTGGGAGATTCTCTAGGCTCCTTATTCACTTGGTTCTGACCCTCTGTATGGAAAATACATGGGTACATTGTGACTTGTAATGACAGTAACACATGGGTTAGAACCAAGTAAACAGGGGCCTTGGGGGGTTCTTCAAGCCCCCTATTTTCTTGGTTTTTGACCCCCGACATGTGACATATAATGACCTCAAAACATGAGTCAAAACCAAGAAAATATGGAAATTGGGGGATGCTCCATGCTCCCTACTTGGTTGATTTTGACACCCATTACCGTTCAATATATAAGAGTAGTTTGGCTTGCTATTTCTTTTAGACGTGAAGAACATAGTCCTAGAGTTAGATGATGAAGGGGAGGAAGCATGTGGAGAAAAAATATACATGTTCTTATATAGCGCTCGTGCACTAGAGCTATCAGGAATGTTTAATGCAAAATTTTCTAGACAGCGGATCATTGATTGCTCAATTGCTGACAATTGATGGCATGCGATATGTGCATCCAACCAATCTTGCCCCTGAGAAGCATGCAACTAGGAGACTAAATTTCTATTTACAAAGGTGTCCCTTCAATGCAATGCTTTTCCAAGGCAAATTCCCAAGGCACTCTAAAAAGTGTCACTAAGAGTAATTCAACCACGGGTTTGTGCTACTTGTACTTGTTGACAAATAGTGAGTCAGATTATTCGCAGTCTCATTAAATTTTGGTGATTGTCCATTTTGGCACAGAGGAAGAGGTAGATAATGTGGAGGTACAATTTGACCCAAAATAAGAGTGGGCAGATATATTAAAGGAAACATTTGTTTTGAGCCTAACTCTTGCTTCCATTAGGAAGGGAATGGGGTATAGGAGGGCCTCTTTATTTGGCAGTTTAAGGAAATGCTTGAAGCTTAAGCCAAGTTTGACCAAGCCTAAAAGAGAGGGCAAAAAGGCCTATGCCGAGTTTTTAAAAAATACCATTTGTATATTTTGAATTTTGAAAATAAGATATTTTAACCCAAAAGAGAGATGGGTAACTGAATTTTAAAATGTCTTTTACCCATCTCTCTCCTTGTTGGACGGATATGCCACGACGGACGTCAGCATAGCGAGAACTCACCTAACATATAATGTCAACTGAGGACGGAGCTCGACCCGCAGGCGCGTGGAAGCAAGAAAAGGGTGTCAACCTCTACTCGACCAACTAATGACTACTTCCTACAGAGATATCAAATCTACATGCCATCGGTTCTGTGAATGTGAGAGTCTCCTATGATGCTACCGCAAGCCAAAAGTCCATTAGACGTTCTTGAAACGCCACAGAACTTGAAGGAGACCCTACTAACACCAATAGGTCGCTCTCCCTAAGGTCCATGAACCAAAATCCCAACCCTAAACACCTGGTGCAAAATCGCGTAGGATGTCTAGTCGAAATTTGCAGGTCATCGTTTCCAAAAACTAAAGTGCCCAATGTGTAGCTCTACTTGCTCTGATCGTGTGGATATGCTGAAATGGAAAAACGGACAATATTTACTAACCAAAACTCCAAAAGTAGCTCACGGGTGAATCTGCCAAAACATAGACGAACGCGCGTGATGTAAGCATCAACGCGTAGCTCTCCTCGTGGGCAACACACTGTTGCTCTCCGTTTGCGATTCCGACCACCGTAGCTCTTGTAGCACACACACACACTCTTTCACTCTCTCGCAGTTTCCCAACAACACAGAAGATCCGATTATTAGAAGTCTCTTTACACAACTTTAGGTTTTTGCTTATAACCTAATGTCCGACCAAAATGACCTGATTTGTCCCTAGGTTTCTATAGAGCTTAATTACAACACTGTGAGTTGGCTTTGCTCATCCAACAAGCATCTGTGTCCAAAATACACTTGCCGACTTAAAATATGAAGTTCCCGTAAACATTACAATAGTGGTCGTAATGGCTCAAAATAATAATAATGGGATATTTGATGATGTCCATGAGCTTGTATCTTCACATTACAGCATCCATCTTCGTCTTCATCACGTCATCAGCATCTTTATTTGGAATCTTTAGAGAATCTTTGAGGAATCTTCATGGAATCTTTGTGGAAGCATTGTTGAAAGGTTGAACTGTCAACACTCTCCCCCTCCGAAGTCTTGTTGTCCCCGACAAGACCCTATGTCTGCAGTGGCCTTGACGAGTGCTTCATGTTTTGGTGTTGGTTGAAGCTTTTGTTGTTGCAGTTGCTTCTACCAGATGCTTTGTATGTTGTAGAGGTACCTTTTTCTTGTACATGTAGTGTAGTTGAAGCCATATCTCTCCCCCTCTGATTGGTTGTTGTAGCGTGAATAGGTTGAGTGAGGTTTGTTGTTGCAGCAAGTCATTTTCTGGGCCGCTCCCCTTTGATCTTCTCGTTGATGAGCATGTAGGTATTTGGGGATGTCATTGGTCTGCTTTTCTGTGTTTCTATAAGAAAAATAAAATAGTAAAAATAAAATGTGACGTATATTACAAAATGAAGGTCTTGGATGCCTGGATAGGACTAAAGGGAAAAACCTAGTGGGGAAAAAATGCCTTTAGTCACCATTAAATGGTAGGCTATATGTACTTATATTTGATGTAACCGAGTTTTTGTTGAGTTAAAGTACTTATGGACGTATGGCTACTATTATTGACTTGATATACATTGGATAAGTGTTAGAAGCTTGAAGTCAGAGTTGTTGTTGTTGAGCAAATGCTTATGAAACCTGTTACCGCTTTGTCATCGACATTTTGTTGTGGAAGTGCATGGGTGGAACACAAATCGTTTCAAATGCAAATGTACAATGGTGGGACATTATATATGCTTGCACAGATAGATGCATGGGAAACAATATGTTGTGCGAGAAGAGTTTGAATGGGTGCTTCCAGGAGTGAACGTAGCTATAGAAGCAAAAATATATTTGACTTCAAGAGTTGTTGTTACTCACAAGAAGGGTTGTTGATGCTCGAGGGTTTTTCACTCTCCTCACTGTGTACATGTGCGTGAGTGTTTTGTGGATTACTCCGCCTCTCCACCAAATAAAATTGTTAGACTTTGACTCTTCTGCTCACCTGTCGAGCATAAGCGACTCAATTTTACAATATGCTCAACTCTTCCAGCTTGAGTTATAATCTAAATATCTAGACTCATAGGCCACAAAAAATATTAAGACACGAAGCTTGGGTCTGAAGCTTGATCATTTAGTGGCTCAGCTGCCCGACTCTTGACTCTTATGCCATGGTTTTTATGGTGACTTGACTTACTCTCGGGACCTTTCGACCAAGAATAGGTTTTGAAATTCAAAACTCCCATCCTCGAAGAGAGGATTTGTAAAGGACCATACTGGCAATATTGGTTTCTTTTGCCATACCTGGGTGACCTTGGTTGTCAAAATTTCTTTTTGTTGTTTTTGGTCCCTTGGTTGAGAAGATTGGCTCGCTCCATTCTCCATAACACTTTGTCCATCATGTCTTGACATTTCTTGAGAGCTAGAGATGATTTCAATCTTCTTCGGTATGTGTTGTTCTTTTGGCACCCATTTGTATCTGCATCGTGTGATTAGAGTGTCTTTGTAGATATCCTTTGCCTTTACTGGGACATTGTCCTTGATTTTTCCTTCCGTGAAATTGCGATTATTTCCAAGCTGAAGTCGTTTGATTGAAGAATGTTTACCTGGCATCTTTGGTGGCCAAATTCTTCGATTTCCTTGATAGTAACCTTGTGCTTGAAGAATTGTAGATGGCACTTCCCATGATGTTTTTGATATGGTATTGAGATGTACAAGAGTGCCATTTTTGGGATTCTTTAACCCCGCTGAATTCCTATGGTTGTATGAAGGCGACCTGGATTTGAAATTTCTTGCGTACCTTTGGCAAGCCTTGTTGGTTGGTCTCCTTTGGTGATATAAATATGAGCTTTGTTGCTTTTGGGGATGCTTTTTGAAACCTTTATCCATCGCAAAAGCCAAGGTCTGTGGTTTTGGTAACCAAAGTTTCTTTTGACCCTCATAATAGCCTTGCTCTGCTAAGCTGTCGTGGGAGGCTATCCATCCCATGTGTTTACCTTTCGTCAATTGGCTAGGATCATTTACCCATATTGGGTCCTTGACCTTGATTTCTTTAGCTTTGATGTAGACCTTTGAAGATTTTTGTCGACGATGATCTCGCAGTGTAGGGTATTTTGGTTGAAAAACTTTCTTTGGAGTCTGCCTTGGGCGTGGAAGTGTATTGACCGTTGATATAGAAGCATTGTCTTGAACCTGAGTGGGTTGGACTGAAGACTTTGATTGAAGAGGATGCGTGTGTTGGTAGGACATTTGTGTGCTAACTTTAGCTTTTTCTTTGTCAGCAGCCGATAATCTTGGAGCGGTCGTAGGCTGGCTTTCTTGAGAGCTAGTCGTGATGACCATTGTTGAAAATCCAGGTTCTTCTTCAACTGCCTTTGCCCATTTCTGGCAAAATCAAATGTGTACTCATTTTTGATGAATTCACCACTAGGAATATGTCTTTGATTACCTTTGACATAGTTTAAGGGTAGCTTCTGCAATCCCTAAACTTGTGACAACTATTCCATGTGATATAGGAATATGTACCTTAATTTCATACAGTTCTAGCTTACCTAGAAGTAACCACAACCCATAAGACATGACATTAGTCATGGTAGTGCAATCTATCTCTGGTGTAAAATTGAATTTTAGTTTCTCATGCACATCCAACGAGAATTTAATCTTCTTGTTGGCTGCCAAGTAACTGATGTCCTCGTTGCTTTCAGTACTTTTCTTAGACTTTTGTGCCTTCAAGGCTTTGTCATCCTCTTGTATGTTGAACTTCTTTGTCATTTGACTGGTTGTAGCATGTACCAAGTGCTTACTATCTTCTGCTGTAGCTGCTTGTTGGGGTTCATTGCTAGTTTCTGATTGTGATGCCTTGATTCTTGATTTCAGAAGCTCTCTGTCACTAGTTACTTCTTCTAGCACTTGAAGGTCATTCAATGGTGACTTTTCTTCTTGGAAGTGTTTTGAAGCTTGTGTAGCAAGATGTTGAGGTTGACTCTCTTCTTCTGATGCAATGGTCGTCGTGGCCTTTGGTTTCCATTGTTCCGTAGGTTTTTGTAGAGTCTCTTCTCGAAAATATTCATTCATATCCTGTATTGCTTGTCCTTGGTAGTCAATCTTGGACTCAGTCATTTCTTGTTCTTCTGTGCATTCTATGTCTTCAGTTACATCTTCTTTTAGCTTCTCATACTCTTTGATTTGTTCAATCACCAATGAAGAGTCCATAG
Organism: Adiantum capillus-veneris; assembly: GCF_014529385.1. NCBI lineage: Eukaryota > Viridiplantae > Streptophyta > Polypodiopsida > Polypodiales > Pteridaceae > Adiantum > Adiantum capillus-veneris. The sequence goes on from NC_140935.1 coordinate 161,313,390, forward strand.
TAAAGAATTTATTTGGTAGACTTTCAGCTTCATCCATTGATTCTATTTTCATGTCTTCCACTTGTGACGTGGCACCAAGATTTTTTGTTAACTCTGCCACCTCTTCTTGTGTTGGCTCACTATCATCAGAATCTAGGCTTCTTTTGCTCTCGAACCTTGAACTACGAGCTTCATCTTCATCACCTTGTGGATGCTTTGACTTGTCCTCACTGAGGTTCCTTAAAAGATCTTGAATCAGCTGATTCAATTCATCTTTTTTGAAAGCCTGATTCTCTATGATAATGTCGTTGACACCCTTGACTTCAAGCAACTGTGTCTTGAGCCTATCTTTTGTGCTCTACGACAAGATCTGCTTCTTTTCCGGAGATCTTGTTGGGGATTCTTTCTTCCATTCCCTTGTTGTCACTGACTCAACTTTGCTTTTGGCTTGTTGCTTTTTCTTTTCCATGTAGAGCTTTGCTAGGCAATCCTTCACTAAATGACCAATGGCACATTGGTCGCAATATGTTGTTATCTCAACATGTGCACCCTTTGGACAAGGCAGCTCTCCATAATAATGTTGATAATGGTTTCTTGTGGTATCTAGATACAGATATGACCTATTCTTTGCATGCATAAACATGTAGATTACTGTTGGGTTCAAGCCCTCGGTCAGTTATCTTGAGTGTCTAGCCTATGGGAAATTCCCTTTATGGAGCATGCATGTGACTTCACTTGGATTCCAAGTTATGCATGGCAAGGTTACCTTTTATACCTTTTATATTGTAAGGCTTTCAATACAATACAACGTGGTTTTTGTTTACTGGTGTCAAGTCTCTCCTCTCTCTCTCTTTCTCGCATTAACTTATCGCTTGATGGCCACATTTTCCCAGGTGATCCAACGACTAATGCACCACTACCCTTTCGTAATGTCACTGAGCTTCTGCGCTTTGTTGGAGATGGAGGAGACGGACTATTTGGCTACCGCTAGAGATTGTATTCAGCTTTTGTCAATGAAAGGGAAGCAAGTAAACATCTCTTGGATGCCTATATATCATTGGAAGAGAAGTCTGTGAAAGATCTACAGAAAGTTAGAGAAGAAGCCAACAAGAAGATGAAGCAACTAATGATGAGATAGCAAATCTCAATGAAAAAGTACAACAAAAAAAAAAAGAGCAGGAGCGTCAACTAGACAATTATGTTCAACTACAACACACTTCACGATTTATGCATCGGTGAATTGATAATCTCACACACATTTCCCTCAACTACCACATTCCTAAGCACAAGAGACAAGCGATGTTCTTTCTATCCTTGAGTGGTGGAGATTGAAAGACACGTGTCCATAAAACTCGGTAAGAATACGGATGCAAGATTTTGATTTCATACATGTTTTGCAGCTTGGTGTAACGGTAATTCAATATGCAAAACTTTGGCTCGAAGAATGATGGGAATCAATCCCAATGCTCAAACAACTAGACGTGCTCTATTGTAGCATATCATCAAGCCAAAGGAGTTGGTTGAGCTACTAGATGATCCATCCAACGATGGCATTGCTAATGTTTTGCGGAAAAAGTATTTCAATGAGCTAAAGAGCATTGTGTTGCCTCAAGAGATGATGGAGGTGTGTGATAACGTAGGAATAAGTTTCAAAGCCTATGAAGATTTGTATAGAAGTGTCACACTTGGTCATTGGACAAAAGGTTTGTTTCGATTTCCTCCAACACCTCACAGTATCAGTGTTGCAAAAAAGTGCACCAATAATGATGTTGCAAGCTTGTTGGGTGGATTTCAGTATGTGGAGGATGATATTCCATTAGAAGACAACAAATTCTTCCACTACAACAAGTTCAACAATGTGTATGTTGACTTGTTGAAGCTCAAAGAGTCAATGATAAGATTTTATGGGTTGAAGCTTGATGAGTGCCAAGTTGTTAAAGGTCAATGGCTTGAAAGGGTAAGCGTTACGTTGATGAGCAGTGCCTTGGTGGGTGTCAATGTGGAGCTAAATGCCAATGAGAAGGAAAACACTTGTTTAGGTGTTCAGTCAGAGAAAAATATTTGGTGACTGGCACCTTTTCATCTCCCACATGAGACTTTGAAATGGTATTTCAATCACACTACATTGGTAGGAGACTTCAAAACACTCTAGTGTATGTTAGGGTGCAAGCAAGGTGCAATGATCCTCTTTCCATGCATTTAATGTTGCCACGATAAAGTGTCAATGGGGACTGAGGGCAAGGGTGCAAAGACCAGCAAGTCAAAAGGTGGTAAAGATAAGGGAGACAAAGTTAGAGTCAACTCTGCAAAAGGTGTACCAACTACACAAGCAATGGGTAAATCACTACAACAATGGTTTCAAGGTATCCTTAGTTGTGACCAACAAGTATCCCCTAATCAAAACATGGATGGTCCAAATTGCAATCCTATTCTTTCAATATCATTGATAAATGTGCATGTGTGCTCCCTTCATGCCCGTCTATAAATTCTTACAAGTTGCTTATGCTCTATATTAATTACACGTGGAGTATGGAGCCTGCACAAAGAAGAGAAGAGTGTATGCGAGAACTCGTATCTATTCTATCGAGTGTTGGTCTACATGGGGGTGCAGTTGAGCTATCAAAGGACAAGAAGGCCTTTGGAAGTACACAAGATCACCATAATAAAGTATGTATGGGTGGTAGTAAAGCTAAGCATTTGCTTTTAAGCTATTTTGACTCCCAAATTTTGTAATCAATAGTTTTACATGGTGTGTAATCAATAGTTTGTAATCAAGAAGGCCTTTGGAAGTACACAAGATCACCCTAATAAAGTATGTATGGGTGGTAGTAAAGCTAAGCATTTGCTTTTAAGCTATTTTGACTCCCAAAGTTTGTAATCAATAGTTTTACATGGTGTGTTGAACATTTGACTTTTTCAATCGAAATACATCTGTATGCGAAACCAAAGTTTTTTTTTCAGCACATTCTTTTTGCACATAGTGTATTTTTTCTTGACACTTATGGTTCATTAGGCATTTGGAGTAGCCAAGGAATGGAGCACTCACACTATCAAGCAAAACAAGTGTATTTTAAAAATACACGACATGGAGGTGCAAAAACAGAGAGCAATGCCCTTCATGAGATGTTCAATTGGTTCTACAGAGTTTTAACAGGGAGAGACAGAAAGAAGACCAGAGAACAAGGAAGTTTGAAATTTAGAAAAGGAAACGTGGTTAGCTTGATGCGATCACAATCATATCATGCTTCGAGTGCAAAAGATCGATTCCAATGCTGGTTGGAGATAAGGCGACGTGATGGTGGCAGGCGTTGGATGGAATTTTATTTTTTTTGACACTAACCATTTCTATTGTAAACATGCATTGTCATGCAAAGTGATTTGTAAAGGCGACAATTATTAGTCCCATGGGTCAAGTTTGGTCTATTTTGGAGTCTTTTTTAATTTTGAGTGATTTTATTGAGTTTTTAAATATTTTTAAAAAGTTTAAGTACTATATAAATCAAGACTCATAACTTCAAGTTCATTTCTTGTTTGCACATTTTAGAAGATCCTCTCAATCCCAAATGTACACGCACTCATATCTTGCACAACATGGACGATACACAAGAGCACACCACCACGCACAACCATGATACCACTACCACTGAAAATCCGCAACCAGCACCTCATACAGAATCCACCGCTTCCAATTCACATCCACAACCACAAGAACCATCTCCAAACACCCAACCTCTCCCCCAACCTTTGACTACAAAGGACCAAAACACCGTGCAGAAGATTTTTGGTTATCTCCAGCCACTACAGCATGCAAATCACACACCTCTGCCGAATCTCAAACCATTTGTAGCTCTTAACAGACCAACACAAGAAATTAACAGGACCTGGAGCTCAAGCAATGGTAGCATCTGGAGCTCAAGCAACGGCAATGCATGAAGTTCAAGCAACGACTGCACCTGAAGCTCAAACAATCGCAAATACGCGGCAAAAATCCCCCCCACGGGTCAAACAAAGGGTGATCAAAGTAATACCAGGTGATCCTGTTTCAATAGCACGAGATGCCAAGAGGAGGAAGAGAATGAGAGAGTTAGAAAAGAAAGAGGCAGCAGATTGAGAAGCATAGAGATTTCATGAAGAACAAAGAAGGCAGAGAGAGCAAGAAGAATGGTAGAGAGCCAAGGCTGAGAGAGCCCACTTGTCTAATTTACAAGCACGAGCAGAGGTAGAGAGGAGAGTGGAAGAGGATAGAGCTCAGGTGGCCCAACAAGCAAAGGTTGGGGGTGGCTTTGTCTTTTTGGCGTGTAGCTAATTTTATTTTTTAATGTTTTTTCAATCATTGAATGCTCCTAAAAGGTTAGTTTTGCAACTATGCCAAAATCAGCATGGTTACAAAGCATCAGGCATGCCTCTTCTAGAGGCAATCAAGATACATTGTGAAAGACTACCATTCAATCTTGGCAAAGCAAGCAAGAGGTCTTGAAACACTCTCACTCACTATTGATATTGAGCACATTATAGGATGTTAAGAGTTGCGACACATCTAAAGCATGCTCACCTCCACTACTACTAGATGGTGTACATATTTTCTAATGTGCGTTAGTGCTCTTCCTCCTCCTTTATGCTCTTCCCCCCAACAATTATCACCTTTGTCTCCTCCTGCTCCTCCTCCTCCTTTATGCCTACTAGCTAAATCCAAAGGTCACCAATGCTCTATTGTCAAATTCCCTATGCAAATGTTGTGGATGTCCTCCATGTCCTCAAATGCCTTGCACAGACCATCGCTTGATCCTTACACCACCTTTCCGTTGTGCTCATCTTGCTAAAAGTTGGTGTGTGTGTGTGTGTGTGTGTGTGTGTGAGAGAGAGAGAGAGAGAGAGAGAGAGAGAAATGGAATGTTCACTTGTGTGCTCATTTTAAAATTATGGGAGTCCGCTTGTTATCATGAATGTGAACCCAACACCCCCTCCATTTCCCCTTTGCCACTCTTTGGGTTGGTTTAAGCAAGCTGATGCTCATGTTGACAATTTAAAACAAAAAATAAGAAGAAAGAACACATGTACCTCTCTCTCAAGTGCCTAAGGGATCTAGTGACAAACTAACAAGTTAATTAAAAATGAACAGCCCATGTTGTGTAAGCTTGGTAGTGGAAAGGTCACTGTGTTTGTTCCAAGGTTTCTACGGGAAGTGAATGTTCTTTTTTTTTTCTTTTTTTTGTAAAACTCACAATTGTGAGTGAATTATATTGAGCAGCCCAAAAAATTACAAAGCCTTGTCATGCTTTTGTTGAGCCATGAATGTTCTATTCTATCATATAAAAGACATGATTGTGGATAGTTGAAGGGAAGGGAGAGTTGATGTGGTAAAAAGTAAATTGCAAAACCCACCATGCATGCAACAATCCTGCCAAGGTTGCAAAGATGTCTAAGGTTTTGCAAGTAATGTTTAAAGTTTGAGAGGTAGTAGGGTGATGCCTTTGGGACTAGAAATGATAGATAGGGAGGGTTTTTTCCGGAGGGGGGATGGGGCACATGTGTATGTTGCTATGGTGGATGTGGAGATAGAATGTAGATAGTGGAATAATCATACCAGAAAGAGTAATGTATACCATAAATTTCATCTGGTGAGTTCATTGAACACAAATGGAATCTTATGTTTGTGTATTTTGTTGACAATCAATAAAAATTGAAAAGAGCTTTTGGTGGTGAACCGCCGCGATCGGATGAAGTAGCCTAGCAAGAACTCAAACCAATATAAATATGTCAATCTGAGGATGTAGCCGACCAAACTAGTGCATGGAAATGTCAAATGTAATTCCCCAATGACAATAGAGAAGGAGAAAGGTGTCACTCTCAAGCCAAGAAGCAACTGAAGGGGAAAATGCCTAAGTCTCCCATGCGGTTTATCTTTCACTCAAATTGTGTCAAATGAACTCCAAATGACATAAAACTTGAGATTAGCGATCTATAGACTATAGGCAACACGTTTCCAACAACAAAACCTACAAAAGTCATCGACGTGAAATATCCTATAAAGAAATCCTCCTCAAGGGTCTGCATGTAGTGGCTTGGGAGGAACATAATTCTAGAAAAGAGGCCATAGATTACCTTCATCTTGGGGATATCATTCAAGTTGAATACAAGTCCTTTGTATCCCTCCAAGAATGAAGTTTACTTTACTTTGGTGGTTTTTATATTTTTGAATGTATTGATACATGTGGAGAGCATGTAGCAAATCTTTAACATCATTTTGCATGCTATGTCTGGCTTCCCTCGAACTACAATGATCATATCCTTGATATCCTTCCTCATATAAGCGAGTGAAGGTGCCTCTATTGGTTTGGGGAATACTGGGTAGTTTAGCCATGTAGGGTGAGAAATAAGATGTTTCTCAAAGTCATCCCACCTTCTCCTTCTAATGATTGGGTAGTATGTTGGGTCAATCTGAAGGTGGGTTGGAGAAAATGAGTTTATTATTATTGCTTGCTTGTTCTCCCCAATAAGATAAACTTTCCATGCTGGCATTAAGAGATCTCATTTGCAATGCTTACCCATACAATGAGCAGTGAAGGCGCAATATAAGCGTACTCTTCACTACATACGCTTAATAGTTATCAGATCCCTTATTAATTACAACTTTTGTCTTATATACCCAAGGTTTAAAATTGGGCTTTTGGCTAGAAAGGGATAATTATTTTAAAAATGTGGTGGATACAATATCTAGTCTCTCATTAAGTATAAAATAGTTTGGAGACAATCTTATTCTTTAGGGTTCAAGAATTACAATGTAGACTTTGGCAAAAAATAAATGATTAAGTGGATGAATTTTTGTAGACCTATTTGAATTCGCATGACTCAGTCCCTAGATTCAACTGAGCTACTCGTGTCCAACAAGAAAATGCTCATCAATTTGGAATGGTTTCATTGGATGTCTTGCACAAATTGTTTTTTTGAGTCGGTTCATCATTATCACTCCAACTTACTCTTTTACATTTTTTACCACCAATGAGAACATGTACACCATCTTGTGTATAAAAATCTATCAATGCATTTGTGCAAGGCATATCCTTCCTCCATCTGCTGAAGTTCCTATGATGCAGAACTAAATTGATGGTGCTAAAAACCATGAAGGATATGATATTTCTATACCTTTGACACAAAGTTCAAAGATTGTTGCAGTCAACGTCATTGAGGTTGAACTATTTGTAGCTATGATTTAATTTTTTTTACTATAACATTTGCAACTTTGCTTGGTAAAAGATATTTTCAAGGTTGTAACAATTCCCAATCTTCTTGCAAAATAGATTTTAAAAAGGAGTGTCACAATTCAATCCTAACTCAACAAGTGTGAGGGATGGCTTTATGTTACAATGGACATCACTGAAAGCATCTCTATTAAAATGATGTGATGAGACAAAGAGAGAGTCAAGCTTCAATTTTTACACGAAGTGAAAACTCTTATCTTCATCATTTCTTACATCATGACTTGTATTTGGGAATGCATCAAAGGGTGTGCTAGTCAATGCCATTAAGTAAAAAGGCTAAGACTAGTTTAGAATGGGCTCAAAAATTCAATTCCAAAAAGGCTACAACCTTGAAAGAGTTAATTTCTATACACAAACATGTTATTTTTCTTGAGTGAAATGTATGACCACTAACTTACTATCTACACTAAATTTTCCATGGGCTTCTACTTCTAATAGATATTCAAATGCAATTGCATTTATCAAGAAAGGCTTTTCAAACTTTATACATATTCAAAAAAGGTTTTCAAACTTCAACACCTTGTAACAAATGGAGGCATTTAAAGTCACTTGAAGAGTAGGACCATCAATATTGGGTTTAAGAACCCTCTCCATGATAGGAACAATTATTTTTTGCACATTTTTTCTACATGGAAATCCATACACACCTTCATCAAAGAAGCTTATACTTGTGCCTTTGCAAAAAGAACAAGTTTTGTTATTCACACAAGCACAATTTTCCAAGATGAAGAGGTTGAAAAGGTGGAATTTCCGATCGTGCCCAAGGAGATAGAAACATTGCATGATGAAAATATATAGCCACAGGTCCAAAGCAAAGGAGGCTTAATATTTATGCCAAAGAAGACACATAAAAATCTATGAAGAGAATGTTAAGTATCTACCAATGTAATCGACCTTAAGAGAAGGTAACAGCTAATACCTATCACCAACATAGCAAGGGAGCTCCTCATGCAGACACACAAACATGTGAAGAGGATAATTTATATAGAGCTTACACATAGTGAAATGGCTGTAAGTTTAGGAAGGTGGGCAAAATAAGAAATTTCAGGATGACGTGTTTATTTTTAACCAAAACCTCTAAATATCAATCATCACCTTCAACAATTATCTTTGAACACTCCACAATTATCTTCAACTAGTTCTTGTTTATTAAAATGAAATTGAATTCCACATAGAAGCTTGGTAAATCTGCACAAAATCAAAAGAACACTTTAAATAAAAGCATAATTAAACTTCACACTCTCAATACCATCATAACATAGCATGGAGATCTTCAAAGTTCCATCTATACAAATGAAATCATAAAAGGTGCAACATTAAAGGTTCATATAGAATTCAAGCTTGGCTCTACATTTTACAACTGAGAATCATGGGAAGAAAAACAAAGAGCATAAAGATATTTAAAATCCATTGGAATATAAGAAGTTATCATCATAAATGTGACGTAGCATTAAATGAGACTTAAATACAAATTGAGCTAGGACTTACGCCTTATTATTGGCAATCATGGGACAATAAGAAGCACCAACTAGTATAAGGAGTGGCATGCCAAATGAGAATTATCCATTTTTTCAACTCTGATAAAACCTAACTCTTTACACAAGATATCCCTACAAGGTCAAGCTTTGTCTCAATGTTCCATAAGAAACAGAGACATCTTTTATGAACAACTAGGTATTGAGGTTGCGTTGCATTAAAATGTTCCTATCAAGATTATGCTGGTCTCCTTGGCTGGAATGATTGTTTCACAAGGATTAGGAAATCACCACACCATTCGTAGCCCATACGAGGATCCTATGCATTTAGAACTTGCCTCAAAGATAAATCATTTCTTCAAAGAGGCATGATATCACCCTCATACATAAGAAATCCTTGATTCCCATAAAGCTTTGAAATGCCCAACCCTTTAAACCAGCGTAATGGATACAAAGCTCAAACATGAGAAAACAATGGTTCACACATGACAACATGTAGTCACTACTTCACAAATGAGGGAACATGCAAGATTTCAAGCTACAAACAATGTTAATACTAGGAATCCATGTATGTGCCCTTTCACATCCTATGTCCATCCAACCCATAGTCACACATACTACAAGCACTAATCCACACACTCACATAATGCAAATGAGCTAGTGTGCAAGCTGCAAAATAAAAATATCAGGGAACCAAACTAAAATCAGTGTACAAAAGGAGGGAAAAACATCCATATCCACGCTAGTTCATAGAAATCTCGTGGTGTCCATCAAACCCACGTATATTTCAAAAAATTCAATTGACATAACCATCAACAAGCAAGAAAGGGATCTAATTTCCAAGCGACAAGCACACAATGACTGGTAGAATAGTGCAATCTACAGGCACAACACATACATGCAAATCTTGCATGACATCTAAGAGTAGATCTACTCATGCAAGAACACAATTTGATAGGGCCAAGAAGAATACCAACAATTAAATCCTAAAAGCCTTAAGGCCAAGAAGAAAACCCTACAACTCCAAAGACACCCCTAGTGGCTTCATGTCAAAGATCAGTTAGAGGGAGCCTATTGTCATTGGTGAGGACATCTCTCAAGGAGCCGTAACCAAAGAAGATATAAAAATAGACTTACCTTCTTACAAAGCCTAAAACCCTAGTGTTGGTAAATGGACCAAATGGACACCCTCCTAGCTGGACACCTTATCATGAAGCCACAAATTTTCAATGTCTCACTATGATTTTTTGGAAATGCCTTGTAAATATGAGAGATTATTTTAACCAAATGAACTCTAGGATATCCTATGTACTATGGTTTGAAATGACTTATTTGCGAGTTAAATCTTTGTTGTGAGTGTGTTAATTGTTGTTTTGTGAAGTTTCGACCATAGGAGAGTGTTCCTAGACCATAGGGTGACCTTTTTGAACTGTTTTGTTGCACTTTTTAGGACCTTGGTCATGGCGGATCATGATTTTGGTACCTTGTTGGATTGCAATCTGAATTGGTAGGATAGTGCCCCTAAGTGTCATAGACCTTTTCCTAAAAATTTGTTGCATTTGGACTTTGTTTAAGTGCCAAAATTTCATGAGGACCTAGAGCGGTGAGACAAGACATATGTAGATTCCTAGATTCAAGAGTGATAGATTTGCTAGTGCTAGAGAAAAATTTGTTCCGTAGGTTCACTTCTTGAGGCTGACACCCTAAATAGTCTGCGTGCCCTATCCGAGTTCCTTCCTTGAGTATTGACATTATACTAGTGCCAGACAACTATGTTGTAGATGTATGATCGCGGCAACCCGCTAAGATTGGCACTGCTGGTGGGGACAGTAATCCTTAGTTGGTGAGTGACCTAGTTGTAGTTTTTACTTTCAAGACCTTTGATTTTGATTTCCATGCCATTACACCTTAGCAGTGAGGCAGCTATACCACTGAGGATAGTCCAATTTGGGCAAGTGTAGATGAAGCTATGGAACCATCATATTTGGCTCAAACAATGAGAAACCAATTCATGATGGAAAAAAACACACTCATGTTCATAACAAATCAAAACTACAAGCCTATAAGATATCCTCCTAGGATAGGACAACCCATGGGAGCTGGCCAACCAAAAGGTTCATGCTATGAATGTGGAGGTGACCATTGGGCTCAAGTTGTCCTAAGAAGGGCCAACAAAAAGAAATCTTTGGATTTTGTGATAGATGTGCAGTAGATCATCTCATCCAGCATTGCACTAAGAAGCTAGATAACAAGGGAAAGCGATTGTGAATGTCATTGGGGTTTTTTCTTGTTCGAGTGGGTCTGAGTCAAAGATCAATTTTTGTCAAGGTAGTAACGAGAGATCAAGCTCAAGAAGAAGCCAAACAAAATTCAATGTTGTATAGGCTAAAACTTCCCGAACCAACCAAGTTTGAAAACGGGCCAGTGAGGACTCGATGAAAATTATGGAAAGTCAAACATGACAAAATGAAAGCAAAAAGGTTGAAGGAAAAGATGGCCTTGGAGACTAAGCTAAACCAAAGGAAGGAAAACTCAAACGTGAACAAGAGAAAAAAAAAATCCAAAGGGAGAGGAAATGCCAAAAATAGTACTGGGAGGTTCACACTTGGTTGAGAAAGTGAACAAACACTTAGATGCTATGCTTAAAGCCTATCAGGCGAAATAAAAAACAACCAAACATTGGAACAAACAATGTTGACCTGTCCACATCCTAAAATAGAAACAAAATTAATGGAGATGTGTAAAAAGCTCACAGAGACAGCTCAAGCTCTAATGCAATCAAAAACATTGAAAATCCATCAGCAAGTAGTGCATGTTCTAAAAAAGGAAAACGCAAGCGCACTCAAGGAAAAAAACGCGAGCAAACTAGCCATAGTTGAAAAGGAAGGACCATTGGATATGAGAGTTGTTGTGAATACAATGGATGAGGCCAAATCTCACAAGATTCTACCAATTCTTGAAGTAGACAACTCGTGGTTGTAATTATTATAGGAGACAATTAGAAACAGAAAAGATGATAGTGCCATGTTGCAGTCAACACCCATTCCAGAGATCATGGATCATGAGATCTATCCCGAGGACATACAATCATTGTATGGAGATGCAAGGACGGAGGTATCCTTTGAGAGTAAACTAGTGACATTAAGGACTTTAGCTTCCTTTGTAGCGGAACATGAGATGGGATTTGAGGTGAGAGTTGTGCCATCTCAATGGACTCCAATTCCAAAGATGACATACACAAAAAGTCTACACAATTTGATGTCGTCCCTTATAAAATGTACCCTTACTCTGGCAAAACTTTTGAAAATCATACCACATTTATGGGGTCAAATGAGCAAAAACTTGGAGAAAATGGGGTTGAAAAATCCCTTCACAAGATAAACTTGTAGATAAAATCATGGAAACAACACAGCCAAAGAAAACAAAAGCAAACTTGATACCAATGAATAAGGTAGGTGACAATTGTGAAGGTGAAGAAGGAAACACCACCTTACCACTAGAGTCCAAAGAAGTAAAAACAGTAGCAATACTAGATAGTGGGGCTAGGTAGCCATTGCAACAAAGAAAATCTGGGAGAAGTGGGGAAGAACAACTCTAAAAAAAAAACATGTATGAAGTTGAAACTAGCAGATGCATTTGTAGAGAGACCCTTTGGAATACTTTAACAAATCATTGTATCTTCTTGCGGAACAAAGTACGAGCATACTTTCCTCCAAAGGTTAGTGTCAAAAGTCCTTGACCTAGGACCTTAGATACTTTAGACATTAGACAAGCTAGACATGTACTTGAGGTCCTTAAGGTGCTTGTCGTGCTTGAGTTGACTAAGGTGCTTGAGGAGGTTCTTGTCGTGCTTGAGCTAACTAAGGTGCTTGAGGTGCTTGTCGTCCTTGATTACCAACGTGCTAGAGGTGCCTCTCATGCTTGATGACCAAGGTGCTTGAGGTGCTTGTCATACCTGATGCCCAAGGTTCTTGAGGTTTTCACGTCAAACTTCTATCCTACAAAGGAGGGGGTGAGTGCTAAAGCTAGGAGCATGAGATAGAACACACACACACACACAGACAAGGCCAACCCAAGACTGAAGAGACAATAAGGACACATGACACACACCTACCCATGTTGCCATCGTGGTGTGCCCAAATCCTATTGGATGCCTTTAGGGAGGTCCAATGAGAGTTTAGATGCATGTAATTAATTAATTAAGGTCTCTCTCAAAGGGGGAAATAAGGAAACTTGTCCAAATGCTACCCCTATTTCTTGAAATGACCATGGCTTGTGATTGGCCAAGATTGGCAAGGGTCAATATGAATCAAGCTAGACTCAAGAGAGAGAGAGAGAGAGAGGGGTTGACCAAGGCAAGGCTAGGGGCTCTTATTTTGGCTCATTCTACCATACTCACACACTCTCTTATTGTGTTGAGAAAGAATTCCATCTCCTTCTCAAGGCTTGAGAAGTAGAGAGCCTACACCAACACCTCATGGCTATGGAATGCAGATCCAACCAAGAGTCATGCTTCAAAGCAATGCTTACAATCTTCTTCATCTTCATTACTATACTGTGCTATGTTGTATGAGTAATGATATGAGATGAAACTACTTCTTTCTTGTTTTCTACTTCTTCTTCCTCTTCCCTTCTCTCACTCCTTGCTAGCTCTATCCACCTTTGAAGGTGTTTGAGGTCTTAGGATTGAGTCCAAGGACAAGTTAATGTTTTTGCAAGGTAGTTATGGGAATAACTTTGGTGCATGAAGTTTACCATCTTCATTTCATCAACAAGGTCTCAAGGAACACATAGCATGTATTGTACCGAGTCTCTCTTCATGGGAGAATCTATAATAAAAGCCTTTTGGAGGGGGGACTAGCTCCAAGTAAATCCGGTCCTCAACTATTGCCCATTTCTCTAATTATCTCTCTCTTTTACAAGTATTGTTCATGCCAAGCTAATTAAGTATAATGCTCATTGTTCTCTCCTTATGCTTTTTAAGAATTCTCTTAAGGAAATTATCACTGTTGTTACTTTAATTTCGCTACAATCAAATATATAGACAAATTCTGTTACATTGGTATCAAAGCTATTGGTTTCTCTTTTCTTGCTTAAGAATAAAGGTCTTTAAGTTGTCCATCAAAGGTCGGACCTATTCATTGCAAGAGGGTAAGTGGGACAGGGATTTGTTATCCCGGTTGAAAAGAACTTAGTTTGAGGTACACCATTAGGAACTATAGACTTAATAATGGAGTCTTTCGGGGCTTGCGTTTGTCTTAACACTAGAATGGTAACAGGACACTTTTATGTCCTTGGACACTTTTGTTCCTGTTAAGTGACTATTTTTCTTGAATTATTTAAAGAGTATGAAAATGAATTTCTAGGTGCTATATATCCACAAAGTTGCCTTATGCGCTGAAAAAAACTTAGCATTTTTTTTTGGAGTATCGATCTCACCATTAACCTTACTCTTGCACAACATTTTTGAACCTAAACTGTGTGAAAAAACGGGTCCTGTTTTTGGCTTTTTTTCAATTTTTGGCAACTATACCACTCTAAACTTCATGTTTGTGAGGTTTAGATGGCTAGAGGTTAGGCCTTCATAGTTCTCAACATGTTTTTATGCTTCTAGGGAGAGCTAAGTGTTAAAATTGAAAGTTATGACCAATTTACAAGAATTGCATAATCCTGTTTTTTGGCCAAAATTAGCACTTTTATGATTTTTTTGGTGGCTTTCTTGATATCCAAATTCAATTTTGATTGTGTAAGTGTAATGTATAACATAAATCTAATCTTCCTTGAGTTTTGGGGGACCTAATATGCTATATAGCACAGTATATGATGATGGTTGAGTTTTTTGATTGCTGAAGAATACGATAAATTTTAGAGTAGCAAGTATAACTTTCTCAATATTGCTAGTTTCTTAGGCCAATTGTGTGTATTCTGTAGGTAGTAAACATATCAAATCATATACTACAAACTTGGCTAGATATTGAGTAGTTTCTATGGGTTTCTAGAGGTCATAATGCTAAACCCAGTTTTTTCATGTTTGTTGTATTTAGCACTTTATCATTGCCCCCAAGGTTCCAATTGTAAGAGATCCATTATCCTTTTGACATGCTCCATGGCTCCTTTTGAATCCAAAGGCCCAAAGGGAACTAAGAAAACATGTATATAGTATTTGTATTGAGAGTGACTATAGAAACTTTGATGATAGGTCCCCACAATGGCAAAACTGCAACTTTTTTTTACCAATTTTTTTTCCCCAAAAAAAACTTAGTGAGGTAAAAGAAACCATATGTTTTGTACACCATTGAAGTTAACGGGGCATTTTATCTCATGTCCTACAAAAATCCCCACTCTTATTTATATGCAATCAACCGTAAGAAATTGTTGTTTTGAGCAAAATTCACTAGTCCATCAACTTTGGAGGCTTGTAGTGACCAAGGGATGAGAAAAATTACATGTTTCTCATTTTTTCCATATGTAGTAGTTATTGAACTATAAGCTCATGAAAGGATTTTTCAAAATGAGTGGATCTACTATGGTTTTAGAATTTTTTTCCCAAAACCCTGAAAGGACACTTTCATGTCCTGTTAGGTTACCATTCTAATGTTAAGATTATTGAGCTACTAGCAAGCTCATTGAACCATAATCAACCAAGCAATGCTAGATCCTCTCCAATAATCTTTGCAATCAACAGTCTCTAAACCATGGGTGTGGCTTCTTGAGAGATAATTTTAAAAAATACAAAAGAGTAGAAACTAAGTTTTGAGTTTCCAAAGCACAAAATAGCATAAATATAAATTTAGTTAGCATAGATGCCAATAATAAAGAGACTAGAATGAATATTGACAACTTTGATTTTTCACATGAAGGTGCTACTATTGATGCCCCCATGTTTGTGAACTATCTTGTTACTAGGTTGCAACAAGCTATGGGCAACTCTGCATTGCAAGCCAAAGTTAACCAACAACTTTGAACTCATGGGATTCTCCAAACTCCACAAGAGGAGAGATAGCTTATGAAGCCTCTCGTAGAGACTTCCAAAAGAAAAATCTCTCTGGTGAGAGAAGAGGAGGAACCCTAAGAAAGAGAAATAAGTGAATCTCCAAATTCTTTGGAGGATGTGGCTCCATGAAGACGGCAATCTTGATGATCCCCACCTCCTCCCAAGAGGAAAAGATCTTCATATAGTCCTTCTCCGTGTCATTCTGAGAAGGAAGAGAGGAATCAAAAGAAGAAAAAGGTGAGAAAGAGGTCACCCTCTTCTCCATCTTCATCATATTCCTCTTCTTCTGATGAAAGCAAAGGTTTTTCTCCTAGAGAATACAAGAGGGGAGGACATCGCAAATCCTATGCTGCTTGGAAAAGGTCCTACAAGATTAACAAGTTTAAGGAGGGAGGAAAGAGCATCTCTTTCTCACCTATGATGGCACCTTTGGTGCTACGGACAAATTCTTGACCTTTATCCAACAATTTGATGTAGCCTTTGGAGATAAGCGCTTCATGGAGTCCTCCAAGCTACCTCATGTAGCTATGCTTGGTGGGCTAGTCTATGAGGTAATGACAAAGCTCCCAAGACATGGAAAACTCTATGAGTTTCCATAATGAATCAATTTCTTGAAAGAAACACAAAATAAAAAATGCTTACCAAATGGAAAAGTTTGAAGCTGACTCCCACTGAGTCTATCCACAATTATATGGAAAAGTTTTGGGATTTAAATCTCAAAGCTACCGTCTACCAAAAGATAGACTTCATCGAACAAAAGAAACAATTTTGTGTGGGACTACCTGAAGATATGTCCGAGTATGTCAACTCTCAAAGGCCTAGGACCATCATTGAAGTGAATCACCATACTATGGTTTCTTCACAAATTAGTTTTTAACAAGGGGCTAAAAGGAATTTTAAGCCCATGGAAACCAAAAAACCAAAATGAACCTAGAAGGAAGAACAATACTCAAAATTCTTCCCAACGCAATTTTAGCAACAACAACAACAACAAGACCAAGGATAAAGGAGTTAACAAAGGTAAAAACAAAATCTCTCCTGAGGAACTAGAGGCTTTCTACAAAGACCATAAATGATTCAAGTGTGGAGAGCAAGGACATGGCTATCATTCTTGCCCCAAAAGGGATTCATGCAACGAGACTTTTAGAGCTTCCATGGTCAAAGCTCCAAAAGAGGATACTCATTTCAAAGGATCATCCATTTCCTATGCCTAGGGAAAGGTGAGGGAGAATTTTGAGCATATATCACGGCTACCGCTCTTGCTCTGGTTTCATCCAATTGATCCAGGGTGTCTAGTCTCTCTGACAGCTTGTGTCCCATCCATCTTAATTGTGTTGCAACTTGTAGTGTTTTCATTAAGAATTCCATGGGTACAATTGCATTAATCCCAAACACAAGTTTAAAAGGAGTCGTTTGGATGGAAGTTTTAAAAGTACTTTGTAGGCCCATAATGCAGTGTGTAGCTTTTGGTCCCAATCATTTCTTTAATCACTAACTATTTTGGTGAGCACCATGCATAAGATTTTGTTGGTGCTCTCGGCTTGTCCGTTAACCTGTGGGTGATAGGGTGCTGATTTGCGATGGATCACCATGAATTCATTAAAGTAAGCTTTCAATGATGTTGTTTAGAAAGTGTGTTCCTCTATCGCTCACTATTTCATGGGTAGACCATATCTGATAAAGATATGTTCAAAAAGGAAGTGAGTCGTAGTCCGTGCATCATTTTTCTATGTTGCCTTTTCTTTTGCCCATTTAGTCATGTAATCTGTTGCTACTATGATGTATTGTGTGTGTGACCTATATGCAGGTGGTATGATGGGGCCAATAAAGTCAATGCCCTATTTGGCAAAAGCGCGTACCCCCATCATTGGCCATAATGGCATTTCATCTCTTTATAGGGGTGGTTTTGTGCAATTGAGAGTCATCACATTGTTTGACATAGACCTTTGTATCCCTAAACAGGGTTGGGCACCATATGCCTGAGTGAAGTACTAGCTTTGTCGTTTTATCAGTAGAGAAATGTCCCCTTGGCTAGCCCGAGCGTGCTTGTTCTAGGATAGAGAAATATTCACTTTTCGTAGCAACAATCGTAGTTGTTCATCCTTTCCCCGTCTATACAGCTTGTTTGCAATTAGTAGAATGTTTTTATTCTTCTGCTACAATTCTCATTCATACGTTGCCCCACCCCTCTCAGAGGTCTTCTTTTCTAAGTATTTGGTTATGTGAGTACTCCATTTGGGTGCTTGTACTACTCAAACCAGGGTGGCGTGCTCCATTGGAGGTTTCTTTGTACAAATATCACATGATTTTACATAAGTATGGATGCTATTTTCCAATTTTTGACACTAGACTCCTAGTCTCTTCAGTCTTTGGTAGGTTTGCGTTTCTCCACTGTGAAACCTCGTATGTTGTATATGAGCCTGTTTGAGGTAGGATTTGTATTCTTCTAGCTGTACACATAGTTTCAAAATCCCATCCTTACCATGCTTGTACAGTCATCCTGCTAAAAGTTGTAGATTTTTTTCTTGATGTATTATTGATGGTTGTCTTTCCACCTGTAACGATCCGATTGTGAGTAGAGGGATGACCTTCGTACTCCACCTTGGAACCATTTCAATGTTAAACAGGTACGAATTTGGATGATCATCATCAATACCTTTTGGTGCTTCTCCATGGAACAATCTTGAAAGATGATCTACTCATGTGTGTGTGTGTGTGTGTGTGTGTAGTCCCCTTTTTTACGACTATTGTGAAGTCAAACTCAAGCAATAGTATAAACCAACGAACAATCCTTCCAATGTTGCAAGGTTTGTTTACTAGATATAATAGTGCTTGGTGATCTACAAAGAAAACGAATATGTTTGCAAAAAGGTAGTGTGTAATGTTTTTGATAGCATATATCATTCCTTGACCTTCTCTTTCCATAGTGGTATAATTTTTCTCTGTGTTGTTCAATTGCCGACTAGAGTAGCAAATGGAAAAATCCATTCTTTTTTCTCTCTTGGCTAGGCTAATATGCATCTTACGGCATAGGTGGATGCATCAACATGAACGTAGAAGATCTTGCTCTAGTCAGGGGCTTGCAAAACTGGAGCAAAAATTAATTGTTGCTTCAATTTGTGAACTTAAGCCTGCTCGCATTCTTCTATCCATTCAAATCTAGCAATGAGGGCATACAAGGGCTTAGCTATTACAACATACATGTATATGAAGCACCTGTAGTACCCACAATGTCCTATAAATGCCTGCACTTCTTTCATTTTTGTTGGTCTTGAAGTGCGGCAATTATTTGTATCTTTTCTTGATTAGTGAAAATCCCGTTTTTGAACACAATGTGGCCCAAAATTTTACCTTTTCTTTGGCATGAAGACACACTTTTTAGGGTTTAAACAAATAAGATAAGTTCTTCAATTTTCAAAGACTTTATCTAGATGCGTTATGTGATCACTTTTCAAGTGAGAATGAGCACAAACATCATCCATGTATATCTCTAAAAAGTGTCTGAGATATTCCTTGAATGCATGACTCATTAATCTTTGAAAAGTGGCAGTGCATTGGTCAGGCGGAAAGGCATTACCCTGTATGCAAATATACCCCACTCTGTTGCAAAATCTGTCTTATGTTGATCTTCTGCTTTGATGGTTAATTGGTTGTATCCGGTGAACCCATCTAAAAAACTATACTGCCTCCTTCCTCGCTACTCTCTCAATAACATGATCTGTTATTGGTAGTGCATAGTTGTCGCGGATGGTGGCAACATTTACCTGTTTGAGGTTTACACAGACACGCAATTTTCCTTTTTTTTTGGGTACCACCACAATGACTGAAGCGTTGCACTTCCATCTTTTCTGTTCCTGATATGCTCCCACAAATCCTATTGCCATTGTTCTTCCACCTCAAGAATAGGAAAAGGTGATTGCAAATACATTCCATCTATTGTATTGACTGCTATCCTCATATTCAAGGGCATTTCCTTTACAAAATCTATTTTTTCTCCGTCTCCGATTCCACGCTCCTTTAACTCTTGCATTTTTTTGCGGATTAAAACCTTTGTTTTTGGAGCAATCAAAACTGGTGGTTCCATAAGCGCTTGAGCGGCTTGGATGAGCTCCTTGCACATCTTTAACCTCTATTTTTCATACCCCGGGTGAGGGTACATTAGCCACCTATCCTCCTGGGTTTGGTTAGGTTTTAACCTAGCATCATAAGCTTTTAAGATTGCGTCCAGGGGGTTCAAAGACCTTGTCCACCAAGATAGATCCTCCTGATGATATAGTTGATGGCTTTGCTACATCAACTTTTTCCTTAAGGTCTCTTTCCATACTCAATTGTTCCTCTATTTGTAGTAATTTGGTTTCCAAAGCAGTTTTTTATTTCTCTCTTTTGTATTTTAGCTTGTATTGTTTTGCCTTCCAGGATTTCCTGGTGGTTCTGACAGACAAATTTTCTATCTCTGTTTGGCTGGCTTAGGCGTTCCTCGTATCCTCATGTGTTTGGACTCTCATTACAGCGTTTATCAGGATGGTTGGTTCTAATCCACTTGATCTTGACACAATTCCAATTTTGCTCATGGTTGCTTTCCCTTTGTTATGAGGGTTTTTTGGACAATGTGGAATTAGATGGTCATTCGTACACCCCTCACAAAACCCAAAAAGTTTGATTTGTTCTCCTTTGTGTGGACAAATCCTTGCCCAATGATCACCGTCGTATTCATAGCATGGTCCTATAGGTGGTGGAGAAGCTTGTGGGGTCCCCCAGTGGTTGTCTTGTTCTAGGAGGATATTCCCTAGGTTTGTAGTTTTGGTTTGCCACGAACATAAGAATCTTTTCATTGACCAAGTAATGGTTTTTCGTTGGTTGTGCTATGTATGGGGGCTCTAGCATCTCTTCAAAAACCATCCATGAAATTTGTCCCTCCGAAGCATATGCATTTTTTTCAAACCCTCTCTCATAGGTATTGTCTAAATCTTCTCGGTATGAAACTACCTAGACAATACTTTGATCAAAAGGTACTTCTATGGGTTAATAAATCCTTACCATGGCCCTGTTTTCCTGGGGTAAAGGAGGTTGATGTCCCAACATAGGTTGAGTTTTTTCCTTTCCTTGGATTGCATTATTTGGCACTACTCGGTATCTTTGGGGGGGTGGAAACAGCTACCCTCCATGTGGCCCGCATTGCTCTCTCTCTAACATAGTTTCTGTTATAGAAACATTCATGGGTTTCATGGTTTGTCCATTTTTGTTCAATAGCACACCACTGTAGTACACACGGTACGTGTTGGGGTATAAAGCCCAATGTGGTCGCCCAGGTAAGTGGGCGGCCTCCAGGTATGTACACATATTCTTTTTTAAAAACCTAATAAGAACTCACTATGCTCTACACATTACAGTAGAGCGAGTTCACCATATCGTCGTGCTCTTCTTCTCGCACTCTCTCTCGCGTCGCAGTTCCGCTCGTACTCCTTCAACTGGTATCAGAGCTCAGATCGAGGCTCGGGGCAGCACTGCAGGAGGCTAGAGTCACCAGCTCAGATTGGAGTGAAATTCGACAGGCAAAGACACGGCCTCGTCATCTCGGTTATTGTTCGGCTTCGAAAAAGTTCTGCGCACGCCATTTTCGACTACGTGGTCTCAGCGGGTGCAGATCCGACTCTGCAAATTTGGGGTTTTCGGCCTACGACTGCAGGTGCTGAGGATATCGACACTCCCACAGGGTTGATTTGCGGTTGTCTACACATCGAAGGACGGCTCACAGTTCTTGGAGGCATGTCACATATGACACGGGTGCATCTACACACAGACTGTAGGCGACATCCACTAGTTCATCAGGTAGCTTGTGTTTGCTGCTTGATATTCCAGATTTCATCTTGACATTGCAGGTACTTCCACATGGGATGTATTGTCAGAAATGATGTATGTCTGTTGAGGGTTTGCTGGCTGTGAGTCATGCAGCAAACAACCGCCGCAACGGTTACAGCATACAGTGGGAAATTTGTGGAAGTATGACTTTGTGGGAAGTCTATGTACTGTCAGATTTACTGCAGCCTTTGTTGAGGGTCGAGTGAGGTTTTATTGAGCTGGGGGATTCTCGAATGTTGAGATCCTTTCGGTGATACAGGTCTTGGAGCGATCCCTCGAGCACCCTTAGATAGACAGCTAGGATGTATTGACTGTGAGTTAGACAGTTGGGATTGCATCTTTGCTTTACTGCCGTTGAGGCATTGTCGCAGTCTATGCTTATAGGACAGTGACAGGACAGTGAGAGACAGTACAGGTGCAGGACAGGATTACCTACCCATAGCTTAGAGTGTTAGAGAGACAGTGGTTTTTTGAGCTGTTTTTTGGTCTGTTTTTAGTACACCAGAGCCATTTTACAAAGGAGACTCTGCCAAAATTTCTGCAGAATCTGAAGCTTTCTTGGTTCATTTGACAGGTTGATATTGGTTCAGAGGTCAGTTTACAGGGGAAACTCTGCCGAATTTTTCCCAGAAAAGTAAACTACTGTGAAGCGTAGCTATGGCTGGATCACAAGACACTGCTCTTTACAATATCAAGAAGCTGGATGGAACCAATTTCCCATTGTGGAAGAAGCAGATTTGGCACGTGTTGGTACAAAAGAAGCAGATAAAACCTATAAATCTCAAGGGGATAAAACCAGAAGATATGGACGAAGATGAATGGAGCGAAGTGGATGAATTGGCACTTTCTACCATTATGCTGACTTTGGCAGAAAGCGTTTACTTCAATGTAGCAGACGAGATGTCGGCTTATCAAGCATGGTTAAAGCTGAGTGATCTTTATGAGAAGCAGAGTGCAGCTTCACAGGTATACTGGCTGAAGAAGCTTATTGACTTGAAGATGAAAGAAGGAACACCTATGTCCAATCATCTGAATGAATTCAACACAATCTATAGTCAGTTGTCAGCTCAAGGTGTCAAGTTTGATGAACCTGTTAGAGCTATGTTCCTGTTGATCACATTGCCGGAAAGTTGGGACACTTTTCGCACAGCTTTGAGTAATTCTGCACCTCCAGATGGTTTAAACATAGCAGGTGTAGAAGGA
This sequence comes from Adiantum capillus-veneris, assembly GCF_014529385.1. Classification (NCBI taxonomy): domain Eukaryota; kingdom Viridiplantae; phylum Streptophyta; class Polypodiopsida; order Polypodiales; family Pteridaceae; genus Adiantum; species Adiantum capillus-veneris. Next base: position 161,336,159 of record NC_140935.1, read on the forward strand.
AGTCTGCTTACTGAAGAAACCAATAGAAAGACAATGGACAAAGGCAAAGGAACGGCCTTAGTTGTCAAGGGAAGGACCAAAGAAAAGTACAAAGGTGGAAAGAGGAATCAGTCTCGTAGCAAGTCCCGCGGTGCTAAAGGCAAGAGTGACATAGAATGCTACCATTGTGGCAAGAAGGGTCACATGAAAAGAGACTTCAGAGAATGGAAAGCAGAAAAAGGCAAAGAGAAAGCTGAAGACCATGGTGAGAAGAACAAGTCCTCAGTGAAGATTCAAGAAATAAATGTGACAAACACTGTTGCAGAGGATGACAGTCTAGTGTCAGGAGACATCTACTTCTTGAAGAATACAATGGACTCAACTCTTCTTACAGCATCTGATGGAAATGCACTGAGTAACTGGATTATAGACTCAAGGGCATCACTTCATGTGTCTCCAAACAAGGAGTGGTTTACTTATTATGTGACCACTAAAGATCATGTTCGGCTAGGCAATGGGCAGACATGTGAGATCTTAGGTGTTGGAGATGTTCAATTGAAGTTTCAAAATGGCTCTTCTTTCACGTTGAAGAATGTGAGACATGTTCCCGCAATTACAAAGATCTTGATCAGCACAGGTTTACTTGATGATGCTAGCTACGTCACCATTTTTGGACAGAACATGTGGAATATATCCAAGGGTTCTATGACAGTAGCACATGGAGTAAAGTCTGGAGGACTTTACATGATTTATGTATCAAATGTCTCTAAAAATGTAATCAATGTAACCGAGTAGCCGAATGTTTCTTTGTGGCATAGCCGGTTAGGACATATGTCCAAGAAGGGAATGGAAATCTTGTCTTGTTCTGGTTATTTGCCTGGCTTTTCATTTAATGATTTTGAATTCTGTGAACATTGTCTGTATGGTAAGCAAACACAGCAGCCACATAAGCATAGAAGCAGTAGAAGAGATACACAGTTGGCACTTGTTCATAGTGATTTGTGTGGACCTATGCCTAACCTATCTCTAGAGGGGAGCTTCTTACTTTATGACATTTATAGATGATTACTCGAGGAAAGTATGGGTTTACTTTCTCATGCACAAGGATGAAGCGTTTAGTGTTTTCAAAACGTTTGTGACACTTGTGGAGAATCAGAGTGGCAAGAAGCTTAAATGCTTACGCACTGACAATGGTGGAGAGTATGTTTCAAAGGCCTTTCAGGACTTTTGTGAGTCAAAAGGTATAAAACGTGAACTTACTGCTCCTTACAATCCTCCTCAAAATGGTGTTGCTGAGAGGATGAATAGGACCATACAAGAGAAGGTCAGAAGTATGTTGTCTAATGCACAACTGCCAAATGGGTTTTGGGCTGAAGCTGTATCAATAGCTGTTCATCTTGTAAATAGATCTCCTAGCAAGGTTTTGCAGAAGGATTCAGTGCCAGAGATGGTATGGTCAGGCAAAATGCCCTCATACAAGCATCTCAGAGTCTTTGGCTGTGAGGCATATACTCACGCTCCAAAGGAATTTAGGAACAAACTTGAGCCAAAGAGTAGAAAGTGCATCTTTCTAAGCTATGGTAATTCTGGTGAGATGGGGTACAGACTTTGGGATCCGGAATCCAGAAAGGTTGTCCGCAGCAATGATGTTCACTTTAATGAATCCAAATTTCATTCTAAACCAAAGAGGGTTGAGGAGAGTAGAAGAGTTGTCTTCCAAGAAGATGGACCTGCACGTGCAAGACAAAATGTCAGGGCTCAAGAGGAGCAAGGACAGGATAGAGTGGAACAACAGGTTGTGGCTGAGCCTGAGCCACCTATTGTGCATAGATCTGGACGTGTCACGCGACCTCCTGATAGGTTTGTTCCATCTATGAACTATGTCATGTTGACTGATTGCAATGAGCCTTCATGTTACAAGGAAGCAGTGAAAATGAAGGACTCCGGGAATTGGCAATTGGCCATGCAATCAGAGATGACAGCTCTGCATTAAAACAAGACATGGAATCTAGTTAAATTACCACAGAGCAAAAAGGCTCTACCCTGTAAATGGGTTTACAGGTATAAGATCACCGCTCATGATAGTCAGCCAAAGTACAAAGCAAGGCTTGTTGCCAAGGGCTTTAAGCAAGAACAAGGCATTGACTTTGATGAAGTCTTCTCTCCGGTGGTCAAGATGACTACATTGAGATGCTTTCTTGCATTGGTTGCCATATTAGATTTGGTGTTGCACCAAATGGATGTCAAGACAACGTTCTTGCATGGTGATTTAGATGTGGAAATTTACATGCAGCAGCCAGAAGGGTTTGTTGAGAAAGGCAAGGAAGATTGGGTATGCCAGTTGTTAAAGAGTCTTTATGGCTTAAAACAATCACCGAGTGCATGGTACCATAAATTCCACAAGTTTATGCTTTCTCAAGGCTACAAACGTAGTGAGTTCGATCACTGTCTATATACAAAGAAGGCTATAGATGGCAGTTGGTTGATCCTTATTTTGTATGTGGATGACATGTTGATTGCTGGCAAGCACTTGGAAGAAATTTCAGCTTTGAAGTCAAAGATGGAAAAATCGTTTGACATGAAAGACATGGGTGAGGCAAGTCATATACTTGGTATGCGCATTGAGAGAGACAGATCAAAGAAGTTGATTTGGTTATCTCAAACAGAGTATATTGACAAGGTTTTGCAACGTTTCAATATGGAGAAGGGAAAGGCATTGAGTGTTCCATTGCCACCATATGTGAAACTTAGCAAACAAGATTGCCCTGTGTCTGAGGAAGAACAGGCTGAAATGGATAAGATTCCATATGCGTCTGCAGTGGGTAGTTTGATGTATGCAATGATTGCTACTCGCCCAGACATTGCATTTGCAGTGGGAGTAGTAAGTCGATACATGTCAAACCCAGGCAAGAAACATTGGGAGGCAGTGAAAGGAATATTGAGATACCTGAAAGCTACAAAGAGTATGCGTATATGCTATGGGAGTCAGGAGCTAAGTGTAAAGGGTTTTACAGACTCAGATTATGCAGGTTACTTCGACAACCGAAGGTCTACATCAGGGTATGTCTTTACATTGGCTGGTGGAGCAGTATCATGGCGTTCTAGATTACAAGATTGTGTTACTCAGTCTACTTTAGAGGCTGAATATGTTGCAGCATCAGAGGCATGCAAAGAATCAATTTGGCTTAATCGACTAGTAACAGATTTGGGAATCAAAGAAGAGATGCCTGTGTTATATTGTGATAGTCAAAGTGCTATACAATTGGCTCGCAATCCAGTTTATCACTCAAAGACAAAGCATGTGCATGTGAAGTATCATTTCATCAGGGAAATGCTCGAGGATAAGCAACTTCAGCTTGTCAAAGTTCACACCACAGAAAATTCTGCTGATCTACTTACAAAAGGACTTCCCTCAGAGATCTTTGCGCATTTTCGCAAGCAGTTAGGTGTAGGGTAGTACATCACTTCTCTACATCTCTTGTATATTAGCTTGTATAGTAGCTTCTCTCACACTTAAAGTACCACATTGGACTTTAAGTGGGAGGTTGTTGGGGTATAAAGCCCAATGTGGTCGCCCAGGTAAGTGGGCGGGCTGCCAGGTATGTACACATATTATTTTGTAAAAACCTAATAAGAACTCACTATGCTCTACACATTACAGTAGAGCGAGTTCACCATATCGTCATGCTCTTCTTCTCGCACTCTCTCTCGCGTCGCACTTCCGCTCGTACTCCTTTAGTACGTTTACTCCTGGCCTTTGTTGAAGGTTGCAGAGTTGGATGATCTCCTCCACAAGTGTCACAGTTTTGTGTGGGGGGTTGTCGTGTGTTTCTGTTCTCGTGTTTCCTTGGTTCATCCTTCTGATCACTTCCTCGATCATTTGATCAACGTCTGACACAGTTGGGTTTTATTTGCTCAGTTTCATTGTGGAATCACCAGTGGTTGAAGAGGTGCTACTCATCCCTTGTTTTGTGTCTTCTACCACCTCTCCATATGCCTTACAATTGTCTAGCAGATAGAGTGCCTCTTTTGTGACTTGCTCAAAAGTAACACATGCCTTTAAGTGCAAGTCTTTTTTGAGAGTGTCATTTCGCAACTCTTTTATGAAAAGGTCTGACAGTCTCTCATCTTGAGGTAGTTCCCTAGCAGGGCATCTTTCTATGTATTGCTTGAAACGAAGTCAGGCTTCCTTCATCTTTTCCTTCTCCTTTTATCTAAATGCATAGATCTGGGAGACAATATTATGCTTAGTTCCTCTCTTTGAGAAATTTTCAACGAATTCTTGGAGAAGTTTTGCAATACTTGGGAATTCTAGGCTGTTTAAAGGTTGAAACCAGGTCAAAGCAATTCCTTCTAAAGTCAACCCAAAACCTTCATATTGAATATGGAAATCAATTACCTATTTTTTTCTCAACACTTGTTTTAACACTAGAATGGTAACAGGACACTTTTATGTCCTTGGACACTTTCGTGTCCTGTTAAGTGACCATTTTGCTTGAATTATTTGAAGAGTATGAAAATGAATTTCTAGGTGCTACATATCCACAAAGTTTCCTTATGAGCTGAAAAAAACTTAGAATTTCTTTTGGAGTATCGATCTCACCATTAGCCTTACTCTTGCACAACATTTTTGTACCTAAACTGTGTGAAAAAACGGGTCTTGTTTTTTGCATTTTTTCATTTTTTTGCAACTATACCACTCTAAACTTCATGTTTGTGAGGTTTAGATGGCTAGAGGTTAGGCCTTCATAGTTCTCAACATGTTTTGATGCTTGTAGGGAGAAGTAAGTGTTAAAATTGAAAGTTATAACCAATCTACAAGAATTGCATACTCCTGTTTTTTGGCCAAAATTAGCACTTTTATGATTTTTTTGGTGGCTTTCTTGATATCCAATTTCAATTTTGATTGTGTAAGTGTAATGTATAACATAAAGCTAATCTTCCTTGAGTTTTGGGGGACCTAATATGCTATATAGCATAGTATATGATGATGGTTGAGTTTTTTGATTGCTGAAGAATATGATACATTTGAGAGTAGCAAGTATAACTTTCTCAATATTGCTAGTTTCTTAGGCCAATTGTGTGTATTTTGTAGGTAGTAACCATATCTAATCATAACTACAAAGTTGGCTAGATATTAAGTAGTTTCTATGGGTTTCTAGAGGTCATAATGCTAAACCCAATTTTTTCATGTTTGCTGTATTTAGCACTTTTCATTGCCCCCAAGGTTCCAATTGTAAAAGATCCATTATCCTTTTGACATGCTCCATGGCTCCTTTTGAATCCAAAGGTCCAAAGGTAACTAAGAAAACATGTATATAGTATCTGTATTGAGTGTGACTATAGAAACTTTGATGATAGGTCCGCAGAATGGAAAAAATGTAACTTTTTTGTACCTATTTTTTTGCCCCAAAAAAAATTAGTGAGGTAAAGGAAACCATATGTTTTAGTCACCAACCCATTGAAGTTAACGGGGCATTTTATCTCATGTCCTAAAGAAATTGTTGTTTTGGGCAAAATGCACTGGTCCATCAACTTTGGAGGCTTGTAGTGACCAAGGGATGAGAAAAATTACAAGTTTATCATTTTTTCCATATGTAGTAGTTATTGAACTATAAGCTCATAAAAGGATTTTTCAGAATGACTGGATCTACTATGGTTTTGGAATTTTTTCCCAAAACCCTGAAAGGACACTTTTATGTCCTGTTAGGTTACCATTCTAGTGTTAAGATTAAAACATGGGCATACGGATCTCCCGATCCACTATACTTTTTGGGTACACATTTTTCCACTTGAGATGGTTGCATGCATCTGGACTCCGCAACCATCCCCACCACCTCTTGTCCTCCTGGTGTGGTCTCTCTAGGTTCATAATCTCCCCTTGGCACTATAAATGGTATCCTATCTGCTATACGTTCATCAAGTTGATCTCGTGTAGTAGTCAAAGGGATTCTAGTTGTGTAAGTTATGTCAAGTACCACACTGCCCCTATGTGTGTTCATAGAAGCCCTAGATCGCATCTTTGATTGCGTGTGAGTAGTCATGGTTTCCACTTCTTTTGGATTTATATAGTATTGGTGGAGTGGTCCCCCAAAATATGTATATCGTTCTAACCCCTTACGATCCAAAGGAGAGTAGTTTTTGCCATATTTGTCCATTATGACCACCAAAATACTTCTCCCCTCTGTGTAAGTAAAACCGTATAGTTTTTTGCATTCATTGAGTTCCTTGATGCAAGGTCCATCACATCTATAATAGAGTGTTTGTTCTCCATTATTGAATTTATATAGCCCCACATAAGTGTTGTCTATATTAAGCCGCTCTGTCTCATTGGTGCATTTGAGCACCGCGTTTTCCTTATCCATTTTGGGTGGATAATCTACTAGCTCTTCATCTATCTTGTCCTTGGTGCCAGACATCCCCCGTTTGTCCACAATAAAGGGGTTGTGAATCACTAAGTACATCATTCCCTCTCTATGAAAGTATCCATCCCCGTCATAATCCGCACCTACAAGGTCTCTCTCTAAACTCGCTTGGCTTATTTGACAACTTAACACATTAGCGGTCCATTCCATCCTTATAGATTCTGGCCTTAAGCACATTTTCAAAATTCAAGTACAACAATTTTACGTCAGATGCAGGTTGCAAAGGACCCGCCCCCATGGAAGCTGTTTTTGTAGGGTTCAACTATTGGAGTCCTCAGTCATTAGGCTGTATGATCTTTCTGATGAGGTGTCAAAAAAGCTTGCCTCTAAAATGGGTTCTAAAGGATGCAGTGGTCTTTGATTCCCGCTACCTTCAGTTGAGTGATGCCAGGATTCCTATTCTGGTACAATCTTCCTGATTGCAAATTCATGAAGAATTGATATTGCAAAATCCAAATCGGGTTACCTCATTAGCTAGCCTGAATTCCTCATTTTGATCTTACTTGTTGGGTAGCATTCGCTAGTACTTATAATCTGTCAAAAAATGCTTGGTAGCTGTGAGTCTACAGCCGTTCCTGTTAGTTCTAGCTTTCAGTAGATAAAATTTAACGAGATTTTTCAATAGCACACAATTTTACTCACAACATCAACAATTCAGATCCAATTTCAAGTTTAAAAAGCCACCAGGTTCCCTGTGATGTCCTTCAGTTGTGGTGCAAATTTTGTATCAAATTGTGCTAGAGGAACATGGATCGTGATCCATGTTGGGAAGCCAAATTGACTTTTCTTGGTACCATTAGATTCAGCATCATTAGTAGGTACTATGGCATCAAAAAGTTTGAAAATGGAACTCTGGATTGAAAATCAGGTCAATTCTGACAGTGTGCGAGAGTTCTTGGCAGTTTTGGGCTTTTGGTATGGTTTTTAATATCCAAATTCATTTTTGAAAAGGCCACTAGACTCCTTGTGATGTCCTCTAGCTATGGTGAAATTTTTTTATCAAATTGTGTTAGAGGAACATGGATCGTGATCCATGTACCTCAGTGCCAGAATGTATTGAAACTTGGCACACAGCTAGTCCTTGGTCTATTCATGCTGTCTATATGGTTTTTGAGTGTTTTGAAGTTTTTTAGGTCAACCAAAAGACAATTTTAGGGTCTTTTCAGTGATTTCCCTCTTGATATGTTTCTTGCCCTTTTGACCCACCTTTTGATCGTTTTTTATAAGAGTTCTTTGGGAGAAAGTACTTCAAATGCTATCACTTTTCTACCTGTCAAATATCAACTCAAAATTCCAAAAAGGTACATGGATCGCGATCCATGTTTGGCAAGATTTTGGAATGACCTTTGGTGAGTTTGTGACAGAGGGTGTGGTGATGCTCTTCCCCAAATCATTTTGGACTTGACCCACTTTTTCCAAGTCAAAAGCAAGCGTGTCTGCTTGCGGTTTTTTGCAAACAACTCATTTTTTGGTATTTTGATCATGTTTTTTCACTTTTTTGTTGTAGACTCTTTTGGAAAAGTTGTTCCCTTAGTTCTGAGGAGTGCGCTGGTCAAATTTCACTTACAAATGTCTACCAGGTACATGGATCGCGATCCATGTTGGATAGCATCTTGTTATGTTTTTTTGTCATGCTGGTTCCCTGCTTCTAGTTGATCCCAATTCTCACTACTTTTTTAATTTGGACAAATAAAAGTTCACTTTTCCCTGATTTTTTCAATTTTCAACGTTTTGCTCTGCTTAACCCAATTTCTTGATTTAGATGATCTTTAGCACTCCATCTATTTTCAAAGTTTTGCTTTGGCCAAACTTAAGGTTCTGATGCCTAAGAGTCTGTTCTAAGCAAAGCAAACAATTTCTGCTCACTTTGCCTAAAAGGTACATGGATCGCGATCCATGTTTGTCAGGCAAGCTGAAAAAAAAATTCACAGTCTGTCTCTTGCAAGATTGTATATCCCCTTTTTGCAAATTTTGTTGGGTTTGGTTCAGCTTTGAGGCTCCTAACCATCAATTTTACAACTTTTCAGAGTTATGGTCTTCGGCACCAAAATAAGGTTTTGGACAGTTTTTTCCCTGATCCTTTTCGCCCATATTAATGGTGGAAATTGTTACTTAACCTACTCCTATGAACTGAAATAGATGCACAAACATAAATGAATTTAACCGTACAGAAACAACAACGAAATGTGTGGTGAAACAGTCCTTTCTAAGCATGGGAAAATCAAAGAACAAAATAATCTTTTGTACTTCATTCACAACTTTCTTTGCTCATAAGGAGTAGCATTGGCTAGTCTCGGACTCTAGTCTCTACTAAGCACTAAACCTATGTCTAGATGCTTTACTGTCTATGTGTAAACGGAATGGGTGTTAAAAGCTTTGGAAGGGATTTTTTGTACAATTGAGTCACTCACCACCTAAGGATCAACTTCCTCGGGAATGGTGCCAATGTTAGTGGGTCACCGTGATGGACATCTGCAGCATAGCTTTTTGGTACTAACATAATGTCAATATGCAAGGAAGCGACTCGGGATGGGGCACGGAGAATTAATGAGAGTGTCCATCTCACCAAAGTGAACTCAGAGGGCTATTCACACTACGATAAAAGAAAATCAACCACTTCCTAATTAGAAAATTAGTCTATGTCCGATCTCACCGCTCTAGGTTATCACGCCTTTTCTCATCCAAACAAATTTAGAATTCAAGGAAACTTAAGGAGAGGTATTACAACATCTAAGGGTATAATCCTACCAAGTTTTGCAACCATTTGGGAAGGTACATACATAACAATCCATCACAAAAAATGTGCAAAAAACTGAAACAGAACTACACGGAAAGGTCCCCCTTAAGCATAGAAATACTTATCCAAGGTCAAAACATCAAAAAACAACCATTTAAGACCTCAAATCAATGCATTTAGCTCGCAATCAAGACGTCGCAAACCACAACAAAATCGAGAACGATTACACTTAGATTGTAGAGCAAGAGACAAGGAACACAACGTGCTATTGGAATGGAATTTTGATTACCAGACAAGGAGTAAAGCAGATTACAAATTGTAGCAGCAAGAAGCTCTCACAGTGGATGTCCAATACTTCCTCAAGCTAATGATAATGTGTTTTTCAAAACTAAGGGTTTTGACTTAAGAGCTAAGGGGACTTTCCCATGGCCATTCGGCCCCTTACAAGGAGTGTAGACTCAGAGAGACTAAGAGGGCATGACAAAATATAATACAATTGGGGATCCTTATTAGTAGAATTACACTGCTTCTTTTGAAAAAATGAGCAATCCGCCTTTTACGTGTCAATCCGCTGTGTCCACCAAACAGATACTCTATGTAAATTTTGATTCCAGAGTAGCAGGTTCATTCCTTGAGTTGTAATTTGTCATGATAAAAGGCTGAAGGAGAAAAATGCCCTAGAAATTGAGCTGCAACAAACTAAAGAGTAGCTAAAACAAGAAAAGGAAAAAAGGAAGCGAACGGAGAAAGAACAATCATCCAAAGTAATATCGATTCTTACCACCCACCGAGCGAGTTTTTCCGAGCAAAGACAAACCCGAGCAAGTGTTTGTACGCAATTAGTAAATTTTATCATCAACAAAATATTTATTGTTTCTAATATATTGATGCACTACAACAAAAAGAGTTTTCAATGGATAAACTACCTTCTAAATTCCAAAAGATCAAAGTTTACTTTGAAAAGACGTAACACAATATTTGAAAATATTATCTTTTGGCTCATTCTCTATTTATTTAACAGTAAGCTCCTCTGCTTCTACTCTTCTTTGGCTTGGATTTTTCTCGCTTGGGCTTCACATGTTTGAGCATGAAGTAAGATTGATAGATAGACTAATAAGAGATCTAGACCTTTACTTAATGCTCAAGTCATTCTATGTTTCTTTTTGTAAGGTAAGTGCTCTCTTGTCTAGTACTTTGGTTCTTGATTCTCATTTATACTTGAGAGCATGTGAATCCTTCCTCCTCTTAGCCACATCAATTTGATAGCAATTTATTGCACCTCATTAGTTCATTTATACACCAATCGTCCCTTCCATGTCGTCTTGCCCTACCCATACTACAAGGTTATGATCTTCATATAAGGCACTCTTTTTACACGACACATGCCCGACAAACACCATTAATTATGAAAGACATTTTTGTTACAATAAATCATGTTTTTCTTTAAGTGACCACTATATGCCTTTTGTAATCAATTTACAAAAAAAACAATCAAAATTAATAGAGTTCTATGCCTAAGGTTTTTAAGAAATACATCATCACAATTGGAAAAAGTTAGTTGGATGCTGCTCCTTTCCATTTTGAATCATTGTATGAAAAAATATGGCAGATGTCAGGAAGACCATAGCATCCACCACACAATGGGCACATCATCGTCGGAATATGCTTTACATCTTTGGTCATTCATGCCACCACCAATTATAAGAGGCAAATTCGGCTGCAATCTATGAAGATCAAAGCCATGCCATACCCTAAAAGGTGGTACTAGAGCCTTCTTCAAATCTGGAATAAAATTTTCAACAATAGGGAAGGTCACTGTAGTGACTTTGCATACTAGTTTGTTTGCAAAAAAATTCTTTGTTTTGAGTTTGTGTCTGCTTGAGATAAGGTGGTATCCATTAGAAAGAACAATGCTAAGTGAGAGAAGATGCTTAGATCTCTCTCTCTCTCTCTCTCTCTCTCTCTCTCTCTCTCTCTCTCTCTCTCTCTCTCTCTCTTAAATGAGAAACAATATCACTATCTGCATTGGCAAAAAATTCATTAAAAACCAGGCCTCAAGTGAATTTTTAAGGGCCAAAATTGAAAACTCCATGCTAGTTTTGAGGGTGGCATTGAAGGAAACTGGCTAAATTTGGAGGATTTTAGGTGTAAAACTCGATAGAAATCCAAAATTTTTTGTTAAGATATTCAATGTTCTTTTTTCCATTGGTTTTTACAAAAGGTTTTGGTGAACACTTACTCGCAAGATCCTCTCTCTCTCTCTCTCTCTCTCTCTCTCTCTCTCTCTCTCTCTCTCTCTCTCTCTCTCTCTCTCTCTCTCTCTCTCAGTCAAGCGGATAGAGGATCCTTGGAACACCATTAATTTTCAAGTCATAACCAAAACTCATATTAACTATTTCAATATTCAGACCTCCACTCACGATTTTAATTGGTATGGATCTTCCAATCATTCAACTTGTCTTGCTAGAAAGTGGATATTTACAGCATGACTCCATCAATGCTCATGACTAACCTGTCATACAGATATGACACATCAAAAATAAGATAAACTATAAACTATCAGATAATGGCTTCACCTAAAACACCAGACAACAGGCAACATGGGCATGTTTTTTCCCCCAACACAGCAGTTTAAGTCTTTTGGTGAAAACTGACTTAGGCAAAGTAGACAGCTCCATCAAACCTTTCTTGACAAGTGGGGACTCAAGTACTTGATCACTTTTGACACCCTAACATTGTCTCATCCAAATGCCTTCTTAAAGGGAGGATCACATAAGATCTATGATTTCTCAGTACTACTATGGAGCTTGTGATCCTTGATGTAGTCCCATACTCACTTGAGGGCATCAGGCCTCGTGGTCTCCGAGGTTTGCAAGATGGGAGCGGCTGGAGGAGACCCTACAGAGGAACTGAGTGCCACCTCTGGGCTCAGGCTTGGGGTCGGGCCCGAGAGTGGTTTTGAGTTCGGCCTTGGGCATTTCTTGCTCATCTATCCATCAACTCATGCAAAACACAGAGCAGTCACACACTAGACCAGGGGCAATATCGTGATCGATGGCAAGAAGACAGATTGGGATTTGAGCGATTGAAACTGGCACTTTCACATACAATACCCCATATTGTAGCAACAAGGTTGCACGATACAACTGATAATTGGACAGTCTGTACGGAAAAGCACCCGCATGGACGAGAAGAGAGAGTTAGAGGTGATGGCGAGGCAACTTTACACAGCCTGTCGGCGAGAGAGGAAAATGCTGACAAGATGGGATGGCTGCAACAGCACACACAGAAACCCTCACTTCTCCTTTCTCTCTCTCTCTCTCTCTCTCTCTCTCTCTCTCTCTCTCTCTCTCTCTCTCTCTCTCTCTCAAAGAAGAAGGAAGCGCCAATGCAAATTTGCCAAAAAAGTAGTACATGAGAGAGCTAGCATGATGGAGAACTTGATTTTAGCATGCAGGAATCTAACTACAAATGACCATAAATGAAGAGTAGTGCACGATGAGGCAGGTCGATGCAAGCAATGGTGATCATACGCGGCTTCCGTTGTTGCCGAAGATCATGCGGGCGATGTTGATGTTGAGGCCAGGTAGGTGGTGAGCGATAGGTTGAGCAAGGTAAGATTCATACATAGAGAGCTAGAGCCAGGCAGGCCAGCACCAGATTCAACAGCGACATGCACTATAGTGTCGGAGGAGGCGGCTACGCTACGACCATGCGCTTGCCAAAAGCCATCCCTCTAGTCTCTCTCTCTCTCTCTCTCTCTCTCTCTCTCTCTCTCTCTCTCTCTCTCTCTGTTTTCTTTTGGTATAACTGAAATGGCTCTCCTATTTTACATTTAAAACCTTCGCTGTTGTGCTACAGCTTGCTGTTTAATATAGAACTATTATCCAAAAAGCCAATGTATTTGCTTTGAGATAGTGAAAAAGCAAGCAAAGCTTTCTCCTTTCTTAATTTTGCCAATTCCCTTTTGATGATGGAGCCTCTCTTGATCCGGGCCACCATAACCTTGAAGCGATCAAAGTCATTGAGAGAAGCATGCTTCTTTTGCACAACTAGTTTATTTCCCCATGAGCTATTAGTCCATTTGTTGTGAATATCTGTAGCTTCAATGGCACCAGCTAGCTACTTCTTCTTGGGCATCCTAGGTATCTCGACTACGAGATCAATTAACGAAAGCCTCTTGAAATTCATAGCACCGGGGACCATGTTAGGGGTATCAACAAGGGCCCTGTTCTGATCAACGACATCGATGATCACAACAAGATTTTCATAGCTGGGGCCGTAGTTCACCATGGCCACTCGTTTGATCGCCAGAAAGGCATGGGGCCGTAGTTCACCATGGCCACTCATCTGATCGTCGGAAAGATATTCTTCCCTCTCGCCCTCTTCTCTCTCTCTCTCTCTCTCTCTCTCTCTCTCTCTCTCTCTCTCTCTCTCTCTCTCTCTCTCTCTCTCTCTCTCTCTCTCTCTCTCTCTCTCTCTCGCCTCTGTTCTCTATGGTATCGCGCAGAGATGTTCTCTCTCTCTCACACACAATAAAGAAGACTCTCTCTCTCTCTCAAAATAAAAAAGAAACTCTCTGAAAGAGCGCGCGCTAGAGAGTTTCTTTTTTAGTAAGTAAGAGAGGTATGTGTTAAAAAAGAACGTAAGAGGTGAATCTTTAACAGATGTTGGTGACGAAGCTGCAAAATAAAAAGAAAAGGGCGACGATGGTGTTTGCATGGTAGCGAGGTCACCGGCAGACACGTCTGCAGGGACGCAGAGCTGGAAAAGCTCTTTAAAAAGAGGGGGAGCCAATAGCACAAAGCTGTTCATGTGGGCTGGTTAGCGCAACATTTAGACATTGTAATCCTTGATGCGCAGCGTTCAGAACTTGCTCTCCATTGGTGGTTTTTCTCGCCATTCCATACGAAGCACAAGAAATCTCTATAGATTCATATGAATAAAATGCCAGTAGTAAAATGTGTGCACGTTTTTGAAAAAATGGAAAACTTGAGGCATCTCTCTCTCTCTCTCTCTCTCTCTCTCTCTCTCTCTCTCTCTCTCTCTCTCTCTCTCTCTCTCTCTCTCTCTCTCTCTCTCTCTCTAACCCTGGCATTTGGTAGCCGTTACCCAATCTTCTCTGGATGCAAAGTTGGCACGCGCAGGGTGCGACATGGAGTTGTCCGTCTATGTGGACGCTTGCGGGGCGATGGAAGGGAGGCTAGAAGAGGGTGTAGGGCATGCAGAGAGATTGTGGAGAGGTGTGAAAGATCCCCCTCAGCCACCTTGCTTTACTACTGTCGCCTGTGAGCAGCACTTGTGCACGTGAGGTTTGCAGGGTGGGCAGCGGCGGAGGGCGAGAGAGGTGTGAGCAGAGGGCAGGGAAGGAGACACGTGGGGTATGCTTGTGGGGGGGCAGGGGGGGGATATGCGGCGGGATCGTGTTGATAAAGGGAATTTCATATTAAGTACGCCAGTACAGTTTGTTCATAGCAAGTAGATAGGGAGGATAGTTTCCTATGACGTTAAAATTCTCTTCTTCTTCTTCTTCTTGTTCTCTCTCTCTCTCTCTCTCTCTCTCTCTCTCACACACACACACACACACACACACACGGTTTTGTTCACACACACACACACACACACACACACACACACAGACACACAGATGCAGGTGGGAAATGGATCATCTATTATACTTTCTCCACGGAGGACGTACGGGCGGTTGCGACGGCAGTTTGGCAAGAAAAGAGGCCAGTTCAGGCTGCGTCCACTTGGTGGGAGGCGTCGAAGAGAAGATCCTCCATCATGAGTCCACCTACAGAGCTAAGAGCCACAGAGACAGTGTCGAAGAGAGCATTAATATTGGATGGTGTGGGTGCCACCTCTAAATCCGCTCTTGCCAGCCTCATCAGCTACACGTTATTATTACTTCATAGAATAACGATCGTCAAGACGTGTAGTAGCATGAGTACTAGTCCATCCCTTCACCCTCGCTTCATCTTCATCGCTTGCCACGTCTGTTGAAAGCCCCGCTAGAGATCCTTTATCCTGCGTCATTATACCTCCTGAGTCCTGACCCTAAGTAATGTATGTTTTTGCATTCAAATATTTAGCCGGCCAGTATGTAACTACGATTTTAGAGAGTAGGGGGATATATTGAAAAAAGGGGGAATCAATAGATATGCACAGAGAGGGGAAAGTGAGGTGATGCAGCACTCAAAGCAGGCAGGTGCGGACAACAGGTAGGCAAGCAGAGGTAGGGCGATGGACAAAGCGCGCAGAGGGAGACATGCCGTGCATTACCACATAACCAAAAAAGATTTTTTTCTTGTTGTGGGCAGTCTGTCTCACTCTCTTGCGTTGGTTTGCAACATGCAGAGGAAAGATGGCAAGGCAGGGCTTTGGGTGCTGAAAAGTGGACTTGAGGAGGTTGTAGGCATGAAGGCCGGGGTGTTGGGCAAGCGATGAGGACTAGAACATGGTGTTTATAGCAGCACCATTGGAGAGCCCGAAGGCAAAGGGAGAGAGGGAGCTTTTTTCCCCTGTCAGTCTTCGAGTGCAAGAGTAGGATATTCCAAGAAGCTTATGTGTGTGCATGGTCAAGGGCTTCGAAGAATTTGGGAAGTTGTGTGCAAGAAGGCGGAGCAAGGGAGATAGATGGTTTGAGAGCGGCGGCTGTGGTCTGGGGTGGAAGGTGCAGGTAGAGCACGGCGCTACTGTGGAGGTGCAATGCCTTCTCTGTCATTTCAAGCTTCTCTCTCTCTTTCTCTAGATGCATCAATGATCAAGATTGTGGTATTAATTCCTCCCTTGAGCTCCACAGACTAAGGAAAAGGGAGCTGGGGGGGTCCCCTTTGAGCCGATTAAGTAGCTCTTTCATGGAGGGTGCACATAGAGAGAGAGAGAGAGAGAGAGAGAGAGAGAGAGAGAGAGAGAGAGAGAGAGAGAGAGAGAGAGAGAGAGAGAGAGAGAGAGAGAGAGAGAGAGAGAGAGAGAGAGAGAGAGAGAGAGAGAGATCTACGAGTGATGGCACGCAAGCGAATGAGCAATCGCGGCAAGCGGATGAGCACAAGGAGTGATTGAGGTGCTAATGGAAATCTGCCATCTGAGAGGGTAAAGTATTGCAAGTGATGTGATAATTTGTCAATATGTGCTTCAGACCAAGAGAGAGTATGACTAAGAGAGAGGTATGTATCAACTATATTGAAAAATTGTTTTTCTTGTGGAATTACCCAAGATTTGTAGCATTGCACATGTGATAGACTACAAAGAACTACACTCTCTCTCATGGATGCTGGCACAATCGAAGGCGTGTGGGTTTGCACAAGAATAATTTCCATGTGAGGTCGTTAGTCGGAGATTCTTGGTGTCGTGGTCTCTCATAGGATGATTGATGTAGTCGAAGGCTATTTAGAGAGGTGAGGGGCCCTTTGGGGGGGGGGGGGGGGGGGGGGGGGGGGGGGGGGGGGTGCATGGTGTGCTAAAGAGGTGCATATCAGAAAAGTTAAAGGGTGGTGGGGACGGAGGGAATCTTTCCAACTAATAATACAATTTATTGAATGTGAGTCAGTATGTATTATGTATTGAGAGAGAGAGAGAGAGAGAGAGAGAGAGAGAGAGAGAGAGGGGGAGGGAGGGAGAGAGAGAAGTGCGCTTTAGCAGCTACGCCTCTCCGGTCTCCTTTTGTTGCCTCTACCTGTCCCCACCATAAGTTCTAAACTCTTGCCTCGCAAGAGCGTGTGCTCTCCCTCCCCTGCCTCTCTTAGTCCAACAACCACCATGATTCTTCACACTTGATGCTTAGTCGGGTTTGGGAAAAACCTATTGAAGCCGCCAGCTTAGTCCAACAACCACCATGATTCTTCACACGATGCTTAGTCGGGTTTGGGAGAAACCTACTCAAGTGGCCACACTAAAAACGATGGTGCGACAAGAGATTAGGTTGGGCTGTGTCAACATGCAAAAGTTCTACTTGTGACAGAGTTCAAGGTTGCGTGACGCACATCAACATAGATATGTTGATCCTACATCATGCACGATCTCCGCCTCCTCAGCCTCTTCCCTTCCAGTCTTCCCTCTCCTATATGAGATCCCCTCCTCCTCTCTCCATCTCTCTAAAAAAAAAGTCCACACCGGCACGAGCTCTTTCAAAGACTTTTCTTTTAAAGAGAGAGAGAGAGAGAGAGAGAGAGCAGAGAGAAAGAGAGGGGGAGGGGTTGAAAAAAGAACCTAGGTTTAGTGTAATCCCACCTACACATTTTGTGATTTACCTCTGAATTTTAAATTTGAAAGTGAGAAAACCTACAAAATTTTTGGGTGAGTAATCTGGGTCGAGGCATGACGGACAACTCAGCATACTAGGAACCCCAAGCAGTCTAGGAACTTTGAGTTGTGCTCATATAAACATGGAAAATTTAAGAGAATGTTTTTACACTAAATTTATCTAAAATTTGTAGGTTTACTCACCTTCTACTTTGAATTTTGAAGATAAATCTCAAAATTTGTAGGTGAAAATACACTAAACCTAGGTTTCTATCGATATGGGTAGGTGAAAGAGAACTAGCATGTAGACAAAGTTGTCATAAGAAAATTTTTATAGCTTTATCAACGTTGCGTACTCTTCTATCAAAGCACTCTTTATAACCCCCCACCATTGCCACCTCCTTTGACAAGTTTGTCGCCACCACCTTTGGCAACACCACTAATTCCCACTCCCCCCCCCCCCCCCCCCCCCCCCCCCCCCTGCCCTCCGATAGAAGGCTACCTATGATGGTGTGATCCAAACTTTAATATGTACCATGATGTGGATTTTCTCAAAAGAATAGCCTCATTGTAATAAATAGAATTATTTTCAAGTTTATACCATTTTCTCTAGAGTAACTTAAAATGCATAGTATGTTATCGTACATCAACCCACAATAACTTGAGCTACCTTAAGAGAGGAGAAGAAGAAGTGAAGAGAAGCTCAAGCTCCCAGACTCTCCTTATTCATGAGATTTGTTCGAGTAGCAACAACCTTACTCTTTTAGTGTAAGTCTCGTGGTCCTACATGTAGGGAGGTAGGAATAGAAGATCTATATCCATTGGAATCATGGTGCGACTATTCCCAACAAGGATCAATGGTGGTAGAAATAAGCTTACAATATCGGAGGGCAACTAGTTCCAAGAAGAGGAATATCAACATGCCACTGTATGGGTTCCAGTTGTTCTAGCCCATCAAAGGAAACATCCACCAAACCCTTGTTCAAGGGGTTTTTTCTGACAAAAAATTGTGGTTGTTTACCATTAAAATTAGTTGTAATCTTGTTTCAGTTTTTTTTTTTGTGCTTGAAGCCACCTAAAATCTTGTTTGGTTTTTGTTTCGTATAGAGTGCCTTGGCCAGTCTTTCTCGTTTTAGGGATTTCTCGGAAAATCTCGCTCGAGATTTGAGATTCCTCGTAATATCAGGTGGTTCAATTTTGATGGAAAAGGTGAATGAGCAACTAGACGTTATGTTGCAAGCCTATGTGGCAAAGCTCAATAACAACCAAACTTTAGAACAAATACTAGTGACCTATCTGCATCGAGAAGACAAAACCAAAAGAACGGAGATGTACAAAAGACTCGTAGAAATTGCTCAAGCCCTGTTAGAGCTTGAAGGTCCAAAAATTCTTGAGCCTATAATGCATGAGCTGGGAAAACAAAACACAAGAACACAGGGGGAAACCAACACAGGTAGAAAACATAAAATTCAAGGATTCTATGATTGATGTGGAAGGGATCGGTTGCTCATAAATTGCACTCAAAATTTAGATAATAAAATCAAATCTATGGGAACAGACAAGAAGGAGCCCCATACTACTGGAATTACCACAAACACAATAGATGAGGGTAAATCATTGGAGATGCAACCAATTCTTGAAGTGGACAAGCTGTGGCCACAATCCTTTTGGGAGACTATTTGAAACCAAAAAGATGGTAGTGCTACTTTACAATCAGCACCTATCATCGCTAAGATCAAGATGGAACAAATTTTTTTCCAAGGAGATATACAATCTTTATATGGGGATGCTGGGTTTATAGCATCTGAAGAGAGAAAACCACATTTTCTATAGTCTTTGTCATCTTTCATAGGAGAACACGAAACAAAATCTAAAACTAGAGTACTCAGTGGAAAGCCACATCAAAAAGCTTACACGAAGTGATGTCATCCCCTATAAGATGCACCATTTCTCTTGTAGAGTTTCTCAAAATTAGACCGCATCTATGGGGCCGAATGGGCAAACACTCAAAAAAGATGGGGTTGAAAACCCCTTTACATGAACAAATCGCAGATGAACATGGATGAAACTTCACCTAAGAAACTAAAGGTTAAGCCTATACTAGTGAATAAGGTGGGTGACTATTGAGAAGCACAAGAAGGGAACACCATCTTACCACTAGAGTACAAGGGAGTGAAAACGATAGCAATACTTGATAGTGGGGCTAGAATAGCCATTGCTACAAAGGGAATCTGGGAGAAATGAGAAAGAAAAAATCTCAAGAAAACGAGGATGAAGTTGCAACTAGTAGATGGATATGTATAGAGACCCTTAGGGATGCTAGAACAAATTATTGTTTCCTCTTATGGAATAGAGTACAAACACACTTTTACTGTATTTAACTTTGGAAAAGGCAACAATTTTGAGGTTATTTTGGGACTACCATTTATGCATGAACTCAAAATGGTTCAAGATTGGGGCTACGATCACCTCTATCTGCGGCATAAGGGTGTCACAACCAAGGTCATCAGAAAAGCAAAAAAGGTGAGACATATGGCCATATCATGGACCATGGTGCCAAAGTGCAAACAAAAGAAGCAAAGAAACTACAATAATTTTTCATCATCATCGACATACTTGAAGAATCGACCAAAGCTGTTTCAAAGAAGCCGAATCTAGAAAAAGTGCAGATGAAAGCAGATGAAAGAGCAAAGTTTTCAAGTTAGACATCAAATGTTCAACAAATGCAAGATCAAGAGAAGAAAAGGATAAGAAAGAAGATCGATTGTATCCTACGATGATCAAATTCAGCATATGCGGAGAAACAAGACTTAAAATCACATGTTCACCTTAATAGATCCAAAAATGACAAAGAATTGAATTTCTTATGGAACATGGATAATGATTGTAAATCCGCCAATCACTGAGCTAGAGGAGATAGTGTATAGATGTTCTAAAGTGTTGATTCCTAGCTTCGAAGTGACAGAAGCCGTACTCGTACTTGGGAGTACAAGGATACTTTCTACATAATCGCCTCCCATCACATCAAAGAAAGTTTGATCATGATAAAAAGATGGAGTAACATCTTCTTTCAACCACAAGGAAAAGATCCATCAACAACACCACCAAAATCCCCAAAAGAACCTCAAGTACATGCAAACAAACAACCAACCATCACAAAGAAAGGTAAAGATAAAGAAAATGCTGAAGTAGATCACCCTTGCAAGACAAAGTTACCTTCAATAAACCTCCATCAACAATGCAATGGAAATCGAAGCAAAAAATTTATCAACCAAAGTTTCCATCCCAACAAAGCCTCTAGAAAAATCCAAAGAGAGTCAACCAAGTGTTAGTATCCAAAGAGCACATCAAAGTCCACGACCCAGTTTGGATACAAGAATCATGCTTACATCCTCAAAAACCAAAGGTCATCGGGTGGGTCACATCAACTGTGTAAATCAGTGCTCAAAGCTACGTCCAAGGAAACACCAATGTTTGGGCCAAAAAGCCTAAAGTAACAGACTGGATCTACTCACCTCAAGAAAGAAGCTCTATGACGAGTAAGACGAGCTATTAATGGAAGATAAACAAATCAATAAGGAGAAAGAACGATAGAATAAGACAAAAGAAAGGACCTTCAAAGCAACAAGCCACCTGACAAGTGTGGGTACCAAAGTCAGACTTCAACAAAGCTACTTATCAAAGACATGTGTAGTAGTGGATGATTCCAATCAAGATCCTCAAAGCACAAGGATTTTACAAAGTTAACACTCAAAATAAAGGACCTTCAAAGCAACAAGTCACACGACAAGTATGGGTACCAAAGTCAGACTTCAGAAAAGCTACTTATCAAAGACATGTGTAGTAGCGGATGATTCCAATCAAGCTCCTCAAAGCACAAGGATTTTACAAGGTTAACACTCAAATGTGGTTATCCAAAGTTGTAGCTCAACCTAGAACAACGATTAGTTAGTAAAAAAAGGGCTCCACCCAGAGGCAAAAAGTCAAAACCAAGTGCCAATAAAAACCAGTCAAAATTGACGATGATACAACCTCTAGATGGATACCTCGTCTTTAATTAATGAGGTGGTTGGGGCGGGCAACAAGAGAGGAAACCTCTAAACACCCCTCAAGATCCCGTGCTACTCAATTGGGGTTGGGGCATCCACAATCATGAGAAAGCAACCACAAACCCACAACCAACAAGTAAAGGGGCACCACCTAGTTATGGGATGCAAACTAGGTTGATGTAGGAGAGATTTTTTCATGACCAAGAGGAGGTGCAACACAACACACATAAACAATCTCACACAAAGACACACACCAAATGGTGCAAGAGAGAGCTAGAGCTCAGAGGGATTCAATCTATATACAAAATGGGACGCCACTTGCAATCGGGCAACTTTAATAAAACCCCTATATACAACTCATATAAAGGAATATGACCCCCCTTTCTATGCTTATACTATAACCAATGCAGAAAACTATCATACCCCTATCTTACATATAAAATTTAGGTCTCACATGATCTAACTGAGTAAAACCAGTCAAAGAGCTTGTAGCATAGTGGTAAGAAATGTACTAAGGAACGAATTTTGTTGATAACTAGAGGTATCCTCAATGTATCTTAGTTTGGATTTCAAAGTATGTGCCCGTTCAACCTACACTCTAGCTATTTGTCCAATTTCGACCCATCTAAATTACTCAAAAAACATGGCTATAAAGTTGTGCTAGGTTCTCCGTGTAAATTTGGATCCATACAAACTCTTTATAGCTTTCATCCCTGAAAAAATGACCTTTAATCACAAAACAAGAAACTGTTACAAAGCAGTGCTAGTTCTTGCTTGTATCTTTGTAGCTATTGACTCACAAGTTCAAGGGTAGACTCTTTTGGGAAGCCATGACTTTGAAACACAAAAACTTCATCTCATTTTTTCCTTTTCTCACTTCTCCCCCCCCACACACAAATATGATACACATGGATTCATTTTTAAGATTGAAAGATAAATTATTGGGGGCCTATCCCTCACTTATACACTTATGTAACTTGTACAACCCCCCCTCCTCTGCACTTACGTGGTGCGTAAGTGTTCCATGGTGAATCCCCCGGGGACAGAGTAAAGGGAAGAGAGAGAGAGAGAGAGAGAGAGAGAGAGAGAGAGAGAGAGAGAGAGAGAAATGGATTTTGTGCAAATATTCAAATATTGAAAAATTTCAAGGTAAAGTTGTGTATTATCACACTATCATGGAGATTGCATGAACTAAACCAACAATTAGTGAATGGTAAACATTGCTAGCACACACGCACTGTCTTAGGGTGTGGGAAACCTCTCACCACAAAACCCTCCTACAATGAACAAGAAACGTGGCTATGAAAAGACACTAACCACTTCCTCAAACAAGCTCAAATGATGAAACTTAAAATATACGAGTCACCTTGCATTTACCAAACCACGTGGAACAAGTGAAAGGACGACTATTCTAGAACCAAGTCATGCCTTTGAAGCACCAGAACCTCAATTGTTGATAGTGGAAGGGCATGTACAATAGTTGTTTGAAATAGGTTACTCACACTCCCTCACTTTGCAATGTGTAGCATCAAAGCTTCTCTCATGCCAAGTGTGAAGCTCACAAGGTGATGACTACACCTAAATCTCTCCTCGCGTATAGAGTGTGGGGGTGCTTTGTGAGATATTGGAGATCAGAGATCCAAGCTAAGAGCTTAGGGCTGATTTACAAGATAGAGAGGGGCATATTTATAGGTTGGAGACCCTTATTAAGATTATTGGTAAGCCTATTTTACAAGCTAACCTATCAAGATTATGATTTTTTCTGACTATCAAAACTTTGAGGGCCTTCTTCGTCTGTTTGAGTCATGGATGTGGACTTAAGATAAAGAAATTATTGATGGTAGATAGGGTGAGACTAGAGAGTGAAGAAAATAGAGAGAGAGAGAGAGAGAGAGAGAGAGAGAGAGAGAGAGAGAGAGAGAGAGATTTACTATGTACATGTCTTGAGGTGAGGTGCGTTTTAAGGCTAGGTCAATGGATATTTTGTGTTAGTAGGTTAGTGTTAGCAATCACTAAAAAGTTAATGATATATTTACAATGAGTTGAATGAGGTGGATGGATGAAGTAAGATGGTTGAATGAATTGAGGTAATCCTTGTGATGGTGAAGCTTTGAAGAAGTTTTGAATTTACTCAGTGTGTAGGTTCTCAAAAATGATTGCCGATCCTCTTCATTTGAGGCATAAAGCATACATAAAACATGTATCATATGATTGGTTGCATCATAAGAGTGTTGGTTTCATGGTGCACTTATCTAAGCTAGGCTCCCTTGGAGGATATAAATCCCACCACTTGTCCAATCTAGGTTCCCTTAACCTATGGAGGAATACAAAGTCAACTTCTTGTCCAAGATACACTCAAAGTGATATGTTTAAATGAGTACCTATATATATTTCTAAGTTGTTCTAAATGCCAATTTGACCATTAACAAATAAAAAAATGAATTTTATTTAAGACATTACTTTCACTTTGATTTTTTAGATATTTCTTGAGATACATCAAGAATAAGTGTCAAGATCACATATATTACATTCTAGAATACCATGTGATACGCCACTTTATGCACATAGATGTATTCTTTCAAACATGTTCATGAGGACAAAACATTTAGGTATTCATCTACACTTATGTTAAGTCATCCTAATTTTATACATTCTATAACAAACATGTTTTTAAATCCACCACTCGGCCATTCTAGACTATTTAATAAATTTCATGCTACTTGTGTCAATGCTATTCTATGTGTATTTACAAGAAAAAAGCAGTTGCTATAAAGAAAATTTCAATCTATTTGCAACTATAATAAAGGTAAAGCTCTTGCGTTTATTACATTGTTCTTATCATTAAACATATTTGGAAAACACAAGTCTTAAGGAAGAAGAATTAAACTAATGTCAATTATGGATTTTATGATAAAGAGTTGCGATTTTGATATTATGTTCTAAATGAATGGGTTATGATGCATATTTTTCAAAATTGATTGATTTAAATAAGATTTTTTTTATTTGTGCATGAATACATGCATATGAATTCCCATGCCAATATCACAACAACATGGCATATTCTTGTATGAGTCTCCATGCTAATATGACAACAACATTGTTCAATGAATATTTTTTTTATTGAATGAGTATAGAAAAAGAGGTCTTCTATTGATACAACTTATATTAAGTACAAAATAATATTTACCACCCATAGACCCAGCATAAGAAGTCATACTCATGTTTTGAAGAAAAAAGGACATTGTTCATGTTGTACTTATGTCTTGAAGCAAAAAGAGTTCTCTTGACTAAATGCATTTGTACATTGTAAAACAAAATAATGATCACATTCCAAACTAAAAATACAAAGAAAAATTTGTATCCTTAAATTAGAATTCACTCCATTGATAAAGAAGTCCCCTTTCACTAGGGTGAACGTTGTGGAAACATCCAAGTTACAACGAGGTCTAAATATTTATAGTGGATCCATTTACACAAAATATGAGCACAATATAGATAATTCTCTACTCAAAACAACAAGAAAAAGAGCACTCATAAGAAGGATGGACTCCATTAATAAAGACTCCCCCAAATGTTAAGGTGCACTCCATGTGAAACACATTAGATTGAACAAAAGTCCCCTTACAAAAGGGTACACTTCAAGTAGAAGAAAATATTGTGATAAATGGTTGGATGAAAGATAAATGTACAATTTATATTCACCTTGAATAACAATTTACAATGATCCAGTTCTAATTGATATGTGGTTTTGTGTACAATTGATATCTCTGTCACTACATTCTTGACAAACAACTTCAACATGTGACTCTCAACATTGTCTTCTTGACAAGTAGACATTCATGACATAAGTTGTCTCAGGATCCTCTACCTTGTTCACAATTGTATTGGAAGTATAACTCCTCTTGTTTCTTGCACACAACCATCCTGCTAACCATGGAGTTATTGTGCCTTCTAAGAAGCATTGAAGTTGTTTAGGTGTTTGTCTCTAAAATTTTGGAAATATGAGATAAGTTCCTCGCATATTGCACATCACTCTATATGGAGTATCATTAAAAATTAATGTGCTGCTAGCATGTAGATCCTCAAACATTTCCCAAACCGAAGTCAAATTCTTACGATAAACTCTTTTATATCCAATCATGATATTTGGATTTTGACAATGCTTATTGCTCATAAACATCTTGAACTTTGAACAATGCCTAGGAAAGCGCATCTCAAGTATATGTTGAGCTTTGGTTAGGGTATAGCAACTCCATATCCAAGGTTCAAAATAATAAAAAAAAAAGTCCAAGAAAGCTTCAGCATCATGGCACACCACATGATAAACTTCATCTTTGTCAAGCACAATTTGCATGTGCTCGGTCCATGATGCAACAATATCACCGTGTCGCATTTCAACTGAATGAAGTAGTAAACCCTCTATTTCTAAGATAAGAACCCTCCGTTGTTGCTTCAAGGTAAGTAGTAACTGAGTAGGGGGTGGTTGATGGCTTCGATGAGGGCCCATGAAAGGTTGAATAGAAGAATTTTCTCTTTCAAATGAATTATCCCAATCTAAAACCAACATATTTATTTCCTTTGGCTCTGAAAAGAAACACAAAACATTTAGTTTGCTATTCATTTTTAAACCTTAAAGCAAAATTGATGGTTTAGCCATTCAACATTTGATCACTATAGACATCCAAAAGAATCTTAAATTGGTATCACAATACTAAAAAACCACGTGATTATAAATGTAGGGCAATTTATCAATACATAAGTAAACTTTAAAGCTATCCAAGTCAATTGATACAATTGGTCTAAAAACCAATGGTGAAGTACAATTAGGTGAAAATTGGTCTAAAAACCAATGGTTCAATATCAAGGAAAACTCAAACACAGAGAATAATCTTTGTGTGAATTGTTTTTAGATCGCAAAGACACAAAATTTTGCAAAGTAACCCTTGGCTGTTCTTAGAGGTTTCTTCTTTCATCTGAATGAAATGGTCCAAATTCCCTATGAAATACTCCTTCAAAGAATAATCTAGATGAAATCTGCAAGAAACCGTGATGAAGTGAGTGTTTTGAATCATAATACAAATATCATTTGAAAAAGTATTTATTGAAAATTCAACATGATTTCTAGTGAGTAGTACCTTAGTGTTTGAGAAGATTGTGCTCATTTAGTAGCTTCTTCACAAAAGCCTTAGCTGTTTTACAGCCTTCAATGATGGTGTGGCACAACCTAGCTTGCTTGCTAAGGATATTAATTGTGCTCCCTTCATCATATCAATATTGGTTTTTTCTTTTGCCATTATTTCTACTATTTAGTTCCTTCTAATCTCCTTTTTCTTGCTTGGATTAGTTGACTTCTCCTGCTTGCCAAAAAGGTCTCCTAGCTTCTCAAACATTGGTAGCTTATTTGTGGTTATATCCTTTTGCGACCATCTTGAGTTTTGATCTTTCCAATATTCCATGAGACCTTCGTATTCATTGTCATTGGAAATTGGGGCTTGTCCATAACGATTACAGTCAATAAACTCACGCACGTCTTTGCTCTTGTCAAGTTGCAACAAGTATGGGAGCAACTCTTCTATGAGAACATTATCAACCATATTTTCTTCATCAAAATTTGAAGGAAATATGCAATTATTTGTAGGTGAAACACAACATTTGTATGGAGATTCATCAACAAGAATTGTTCTGCGTGGATCACATTCAAAGCATGCATATATTTTTGCCAATGGCTTAAACATAGCTGGAACTTGAGGATTGTCTGGTCTAAAAAATTGCACGCCTTCGAGAACATAGCAAGATTCTTGAGACCAAACTATAAAAAATGGCAATATCTCCTCTGCAGTGCTTTGAAGTGTTCTCAACATCTAGTAAACATTAGCTTCTCTAGCTGTTGACCAAATCCCAACGTTGAATCTCTTCAATATGGTCTTTGAAAAGTGGATGCACCCTGGCCGTAACACAACATAACTTCGTGAATCATATTGAATAGATTCATGAATAGATGATTGTTGTTGACTTTGTTTCAATAGTAGACCATTCAAGTCCAATATTACTGTCAACATGGATTTGTTGGGATTTGATGAAACCAAAGTAGTTGCATCAACAACAGTCTCTTGCACATCTTTTATAGATTGAAAGTTTTCACCCATGGGTTCCTTCCGATGAAAGATGTAGCAAAGAGGCCTCAGGTATTTGCATTTGAATATCAATAAATGGATTCAATTATTCAAGTGAGACCTTTGTGGATACATGTGGAAGGCTCTCATTATTTGCTACTAGATTGAAGCATTCCTTATCTATCCCACCCTCAACCCTTGGATCTAAGCAAAAGACAATGAAAGATCACACAATAGCCTCCTAGAGAATGACATATTAACAAACAAGATATTTTGATATGATTATTGACATCTACATAATCATCACTTTTTTTCTCAATTTGTGCAATGAAGGATGCATCCTAAATAAAGTCAAAGTTGTTCTTATGATGTTTTGGTGGTGTGCATCCTATATATTGAATCAAAAAAAGTTGTGGGAGACTAGTACTCATCTTAGATCCACCACTTGACCAATC
Organism: Adiantum capillus-veneris; assembly: GCF_014529385.1. Lineage (NCBI taxonomy): Eukaryota > Viridiplantae > Streptophyta > Polypodiopsida > Polypodiales > Pteridaceae > Adiantum > Adiantum capillus-veneris. The sequence continues at coordinate 161,364,161 of NC_140935.1, forward strand.
TAGAAATCATGGAAGAGTAGATACTAACTCACTCAAAGATTCAATCATAATTGTTGAACTATCCATCCATCCAAGGTCCACCACATGGCCAACCTTAATGGATTCTATCAGAATGAGTGTATTCTAAATCCAACAAGAACATTTTTCACCACTTATCACATCCTTGATCCACAATAAGTGAATATTTTAAATAACTTATACAAGCTTTGTTGCATTTTAGATGTACCAATTGTCCACTCTAAAAAGTTATAGAACACATATTGTTTCTTAGATCCACCACTTGGACATTCTAACCATGTATTAAATTTAGGTGCAATTAACACTTGCCCATCATAACACTTGTGATTTTACACAATGTTTGTGGGATGAGTAAATCCTAGATCCACCACTTGGCCATTTAGACAAAGAAGTGGGAAGTAGGGGCATCAAAGATCCACCACTTGGCCATTCTAACCATGTCTTAAAGTTAGGTGCATTCAGCACTTGGCCATCATAACACATGTAATTTTACACAATGTTTGTGGGATGAGTAGATCGTAGATCCACCACTTGGCCATTTAGACTAAGAACTGGGAAGTAGGTGCATCAAAGATCCACCACTTGGCCATTATAGCAAAGTCTTGAATTGTGGATCCAATTGTTGGTGTCTCCTAGATGCACCCCTTTTTCATTCTACCTATATCTTAAAGTTAGGTGCATTCAACACTTGGCCATAATAACACTTGTGATTTTACACAATGTTTGTGGGATGAGTAGATCCTAGATCCACCACTTGGCCATTTAGACTAAGAATTGGGAATTAGATACATCAAATATACACCACTTGGCCATTATAACGAAGACTTCATTTGTGGATCCAATTGTTGGTGTCTCCTAGATCCACCACTTGGACAGTCTAGCCATGTATTAAAGCTAGGTGCATTCAGCACTTGGCCATCATACCACTTGTAATTTTACAAAATGTTTGTGGGATGAGTAGATCCTAGATTCACCACTTGGCCATTTAGACTAAGAATTGGGAATTAGATACATCAAAGATCCACCACTTGGCCATTATAACGAAGTCTTGAATTGTGGATCTAAAAATCATGGAAGAGTAGATACTAGCTCAATCAAAGATTCAATCATAGTTGTTGAACTTTCCATCCATCCGAGGTCTACCACATGGCCAACCTTGATGGATTCTGTCAAAATGAGTGTATTCTTAATCCACCAAAAACATTTTTCACCACTTATCACATTCTTGATGCACAATAAGTGAATATTTTAAACAAATTATACAAGCTTTGTTGTAGTTTAGATCTACCAATTATCCACTCTAAAAAGTTATAGAACATATATTGTTTCCTAGATCCACCACTTGGCCATTCTAACCATGTCTTAAAGTTAGGTACATTCATCACTTGACCATCATAACACTTGTAATTTTACAGAATGCTTGTGCGATGAGTAGATCCTAGATCCACCACTTGGCCATTTAGACTTAGAATTGGGAACTAGATGCATCAAATATCCACCACTTGCCCATTATAACAAAGTCTTGAAATGTGGATCCAATTGTTGGTGTCTCCTAGATCCAACGCTTGGCCATTGTAACCATGTCTTAAAGTTAGGTGCATTCAGCACTTGGCCATCATAACACATGTAATTTTTACACAATGTTTGTGGGATGAGTAGATCGTAGATCCACCACTTGGCCATTTAGACTAAGAACTGGAAAGTAGGTGCATCAAAGATCGACACTTGACCATTATAGCAAAGTCTTGAATTGTGGATCCAATTGTTGGTGTCTGCTAGATGCACCCCTTTTTCATTCTACCCATGTCTTAAAGTTAGGTGCATTCAACACTTGGCCATAATAACACTTGTGATTTTACACAATTTTTGTGGGATGAGTAGATCCTAGATCCACCACTTGGCCATTATAACGAAGACTTCATTTGTGGATCCAATTGTTGGTGTCTCTTAGATCCACCACTTGGCCAGTCTAGCCATGTATTAAAGCTAGGTGCATTCAGCACTTGTCCATCATACCACTTGTAATTTTACAAAATGTTTGTGGGATGAGTAGATCCTAGATTCACCACTTGGCCATTTAGACTAAGAATTGGGAATTAGATACATCAAAGATCCACCACTTGGCCATTATAACGAAGTCTTGAATTGTGGATCTAAAAATCATGGAAGAGTAGATACTAGCTCAATCAAAGATTCAATCATAGTTGTTGAACTTTCCATCCATCCGAGGTCTACCACATGGCCAACCTGGATGGATTCTGTCAAAATGAGTGTATTCCTAATCCACCAAAAACATTTTTCACCACTTATCACATCCTTGATGCACAATAAGTGAATATTTTAAACAAATTATACAAGTTTTGTTGCAGTTTAGATCTACCAATTATCCACTCTAAAAAGTTATAGAACATATATTGTTTCCTAGATCCACCACTTGGCCATTCTAACCATGTCTTAAAGTTAGGTACATTCATCACTTGACCATCATAACACTTGTAATTTTACAGAATGCTTGTGCGATGAGTAGATCCTAGATCCACCACTTGGCCATTTAGAACTTAGAATTGGGAACTAGATGCATCAAAGATCCACCACTTGCCCATTATAGCAAAGTCTTGAAATGTGGATCCAGTTGTTGGTGTCTCATAGATCCACCACTTGGCCATTCTAACCATGTCTTGGTGCATTCAGCACTTGGCCATCATAACACTTGTAATTTTACACAATGTTTGTGGGATGAGTAGATCGTAGATCCACCACTTGGCCATTTAGACTAAGAATTGCGAAGTAGGTGCATCAAAGATATACCACTTTGCCACTATAGCAAAGTTATGAATTTTGGATCCACTTGTTAGTGTCTCCTAGATGCACCCCTTTTTCATTCTAACCATGTCTTATAGTTAGGTGCATTCAACACCTGGCCATTATAACACTTGTGATTTTACACAATGTTTGTGGGATGAGTAGATCCTAGATCCACCACTTGGCCATTTAAACTAAGAATTGGAAAGTAGGTGCATCAAAGATCCACCACTTGGTCATTCTAACCATGTATTAAAGCTAGGTGCAATCAACACTTGCCCATCAAAACACTTGTGATTCTACACATTGTTTGTGGGATGAGTATATCCTAGATCAAACAATTGTCCATTTAGACTAAGAATTGAAAGAAGTTGCATCAACGATCCACAACTTGTCCATTCCAAACTTTCTTAACGTTAGGTGCAGTCATCACTTGACCATCATAACACTTGTAATTTTAGACAATGTTTGTGAGATGAGTATATGCTAGATCCATCACTTGACTATCTAGACTACGAATTGGGAATTAGATGCATCAAGGACTGACCACATGGTCATTATAAGGAAGGCTTGACTTGTTGATTCAATTGTTGGTGTCTCCTAGATCCACCACTTGGCCATTCTAGCCATGTCTTAAAGTTAGGTGCATTTAGCACTTGGCCATCATAACACTTGTAATTTTACACAATGTTTATGGGATGAGTAGATCCTAGATCCACCACTTGGTCATTTAGACTAAGATTGGGAATTAGATACATCAAAGATCCACCACTTGGCCATTATAACAAAGGATTGAATTGTGGATTCAATTGTTGGTGTCTCGTAGATCCACCACTTGGCCATTCTAGCCATGTATTAAAGTTAGGTGGAGTCAGCACTTAGCCATCATAAAACTTGTAATTTTACACAATGTTTGTGGGATGAGTAGATCCTAGATTCACCACTTGGACATTTAGACTAAGAATTGGGAAGTAGATGCATCAAAGATCCACCACTTGGCCATTATATCAAAGGCTTGACTTGTGAATCCAATTGTTGATGTCTCCTATATCTACCTCTTGGCCATTCTAACCATGTCTTAAAGTTATGTGCATTCAACACTTGGCCATCATAACACTTGTGGTTTTACAGAATGTTTGTGGGATGAGTAGATCCTAGATCCACCACTTGGCCATTTAGACTATGAATTGGAAAGAAGGTGCATCAAAGATCCACAACTTGGCCCCTTATACTAAGAATTGGAAAAGTGGTGCATCAAAGATCCACCACTTGTCAATTCTAACCATGTCTTAAAGTTAGGTGCAATCAACAGTTGGCCATCATAACACTTGTAACTTTACACAATGTTTGTGGGAGGAGTAGATCATAGATCCATCACTTGACGATTTAGACTAAGAATAGGGAATTAGATACATCAAAGATCTATCGCTTGGCCATTATAACGAACGCTTGAATTGTGGATCCCATTGTTGGTGTCTCCTAGATCCACCATTTGGCCATTCTGACCATGTCTTAAAGTTGGGTGCATTCAACACTTGGCCATCATAACACTTTTGGTTTTACACAATGTTTGTGGAATGAGTAGATCCTAGATCCACCACTTGGCCATTTAAACTAAGAATTGGGAAGTAGGTGCATCAAAGATCCACCACTTGGCCATTTAAACTAAGAATTGGGAAGTAGGTGCATCAAAGATCCACCACTTGGCCATTCTAATCATGTCTTAAAGTTAGGTGCAATCAACACTTGTGATTTTACAAAATGTTGGTGGGATGAGTAGATCCTAGATCCAAGCATTGGCCATTTAGGATAAGAATTGGGAAGTAGTTGCATCAAAGATCCACCACTTGGCCATTCTAACCATGTCTTACTGTTAGGTGCAATCAACACTTCGCCATCATAACACTTGTACTTTTACACAATATTTGTGGGATGAGTAGTTTCTAGATCCACCACTTGGCTATTTAGACTAAGAATTGGGAATTAGATGCATTAAGGATTGACCACATGGCCATTATAACGAAGGCCTGAAATGTGGATCCAAATGTTAGTGTCGCCTAGATCCACCACTTGGCCATTCTATCCATATCTTAAAGTTAGGTCAATTTAGCACTTGGCCCTCATAACACTTGTATTTTTACACAATGTTCATGGGATGAGTAGATCCTCCACCACCTGGTCATTTAGACTAAAAATTGGGACTTAAATACATCAAAGATCCACCACTTGGCCATTATAACGAAGGCTTGAATTGCGGATCCAATTATTGGCATCTTGTAGATACACCACTTGGCCATTCTAGCCATGTCTAAAAGCTAGGTGCAGTCAGACCTTCGCCATCACAACACTTGTAATTTTATACAATGTTTGTGGGATGAGTAGATCCTAGATCCACCACTTGGCCATTTAGACTAATAATTGGGATTTAGATACATTAAAGATCCACCACTTGGCCATTATAACGAAGGCTTGAATCGTGGATCCAATTGTTGGTGTCTCCTAGATCCATCACTTGGCCATTCTTTCCATGTATTAAATCTAGGTGCATTCAGCACTTGGCCATCATAAGACTTGTAATTTTACACAATGTTTGTGGGATAAGTAGATCCTAGATCCAGCACTTGGCCATTTAGACTTAGAATTGGGAATTAGATGCATCAAAGATCCACCACTTGGCCAATATAACAAAGGCTTGAAATGTGGATCCAATTGTTGGTGTCTACTAGATCCACAAGTTGGCCATTCTAACCATGTCTTAAAGATATGTGCATTCAGCACCTGGCCATCATAACACTTGTAGTCTTACACAATGTTTGTGGAATGAGTAGATCCTAGATCCACCACTTGGCCATTTAGACTAAAAATTGGGAAGTAGATGCATCAAAGATCCACCACTTGGCCATTATATCAAAGGCTTGAATTATGGATCCAATTGTTGATGTCTCCTAAATCCACCACTTGGCTATTCTAACGATGTCTTAAAGTTAGGTGCATGAGACACTTGGCCATTATAACACTTGTGATTTTACACAATGTTTGTGGGATGAGTAGATCCTATATCCACCACTTGGACATTTAGACCAAGAATTGGAAAATAGGTGCATCAAAGATCCACCACTTGGCCTATCTAATGATGTCTTAAAGTTAGGTGCAATCAACAGTTGGCCATCATAACGCTTGTAACTATGATACAATTTTTGTGGGATGAGTAGATTCTAGATCCACCACTTGGACATTTAAACTAAGAATCGGGAAATAGATACATCATAGATCTATCACTTGACCAGTATAACAAAGGCTTGAATTGTGGATCCAATTGTTGGTGTCTCCTAGATCTACCACTTGGCCATTCTAAACATGTCTTAAAGTTGGCTGCATTCAACACTTGGCCATCCGAACTCTTGTGATTTTACAAAATGTTTGTGGGATGAGTAGATCCTAGATCAACCACTTGGCCATTTAGACTAATAATTAGGAAGTAGGTGCATCGAAGATCCACCACTTGGCCATTCTAACCAAGCTTGAAGCTAGGTGCAATCAACACTTGTCCATCATAACACTTGTGATTTTACACAATGTTTGTGGGATGAGTAGATCCTAGATCCAACAATTGGCCATTTAGACTAAGAATTGGAAACTGGTTGCAACAAAGATCTACCACTTTTACATTCTCACAATGTCTCAAAGTTAGGTGCAATCAAGACTTTCCATCATAATAGTTGTGATTTTACACAATATTTGTGGGATGAGTAGATGCTAAGCCATCCACTTAGCTATTTAGACTAAGAATTGGGAATTAGATGCATCAAGGATCAACCACATGGCCATTATAACGAAGGCTTGAATTGTGGATCCAATTTTTGGTGTCTCCAAGACCCACCACTTGGCCGTTCTAGCCATGTCTTAAAGTTAGGTGCATTTAGTACTTGGCCCTCATAGAACTTGTAATTTTACACAATGTTTATGGGATGAGTAGATCCTAGATCCACCACTTGGTCATTTAAACTAAGAATTAGGAGTTAGATACATCAAATATCCACCACCTTGGCCATTATAACAAATCCTTGAATTGTGGATCCAATTGTTGGTGTTTCGTAGATCCACTACTTGACTATTCTAGCCATGTCTTGAAGTTAGGTGCATTCAACACTTGGCCATCACAACACTTGTACTTTTACACAATGTTTGTGGGATGAGTAGATCCTAGATCCGCCACTCGGCCATTTAGACTTAGAATTGGGAATTAGATACATCATTAATCCACGACTTGGCCATTATAACGAAGGCTTGAATTGTGTATCCAATTGTTGGTGTCTCCTAGATCCACCACTTGGCCATTCTTGCAATGTCTTAAAGTTAGGTGCATTCAACACTTGGCCATCATAACACTTGTAATTTTACACAATGTTGTTGGATGAGTAGGTCCTAGATCCACCATTGGCCATTTAGACTTATAATTGGGAGTTAGATGCATCAACGATCCACCACTTAGCCATTATAACGAAGGCTTGAAATGTGGATCCAATTGTTGGTGTCTCTTAGATCCACCACTTGGCCATTCTAACCATGTCTTAAAGCTAGGTGCATTCAGTACTTGGCCATCATAAAACTTGTAATTTTACATAATGTTTGTGAGATGAGTAGATCATAGATCCACCACTTCGCCATTTAGACTAACAGTGGGAAAGTAGGTGCATCAATGATCCATCACTTGGCCATTATATCAAAGGCTTGAATTGTGATCCAAGTGTCGATGTCTCCTAGATCCACCACTTGGCCATTCTAACCATGTCTTAGATTTAGGTGCATTCAACACTTGTCGATCATAACACTTGTGATTTTTTACACAATGTTTGTGGGATGAGTAGATACTAGATCCACCACTTGGACATTCTAACAATGTCTTCAAGCTAGCTGCAAACAACAGTTGGCCATCATAACACTTGTAATTTTACACAATGCTTGTGGGCGGAGTAGATCCTAGATCCACCACATGACCATTTAGACTAAGAATTGGGAATTAGATACATCGAAGATCTACCACTTGGGCATTATAACAAAGGCTTGAATTGTGGAGCCAATTTTTGGTGTCTCGTAGATACACTTGACCATTCTAACCATGTCTTAAAGTTAGGTGCATTCAACACTTGGCCATCATAACACTTGTAATTATACACAATGTTTGTGGGATGAGTAGATCCTAGATCCACCACTTGGCCATTTAGATCCTAGATCCTAAATCCGCCATCTTATCACTATATATAGTTTGTGCAATGAAGGATGGAGCCGAAATAAAATCAAAGTCGTTCTATTGAAGGTTTTAATGTCGGTGTGCATCCTATATATTGAATCAAAACAAGTTGTGGAAGACTAGTACTCATCTTAGATCCACCACTTGGCCAATCTAGAAATCATGGAAGAGTAGATACTAGCTCAATCAAAGATTCAATCATAGTTGTTGAGCTGTCCATCCATCCAAGGTCCACCAGTTGGCCAACCTTAATGGCTTCTGTTAGAGTGAGTGTATGCTAAATCCACCACAAATATTTTTCACCTCTTATCACATCCTTGATCCGCAATAAGTGACTATTTTTAAGAACTTATAGAAGCTTTGTTCCATTTTAGATCTACCACTTGTCCATTCTAAAAAGTTATAGAACACATATTGTTTCTTAGATGCATCACTTGGAGATTTTATGTTCAAGTTCTTGTTGAAGAGTAAGGAAAATCTTAATCCGCAACCAAGCCACTTTGAGCAAGGCGTGAGAAGGAAAACTGCATCTTGTATTTAGTACTTGACCTTTTGAATCAAATTAAGGAAGTTTTGGTGCATCCAAGCTCCATCACAAGACCATTCTAAACATGGTGGTGTAAGAGAAAAAATGCATACTAGATTCACTACCTTTCCATTCCACTTGTCCAAGCCAAAATCTATTGAGTTATAGAGGACCATAAGATCCACCAATTGTATAATATATGCCCTATTGAAACATAGAGATCCATAAGGTTCACCACTTGTTTAAGCTATGTTTCATTCAAGTAGAGAGGACCATATGCTCTATTCAGTCATAGAGAGCCATGAGTTCCACCATGTGTCCAATCTATGTTCCATTCAAGCATAGAGAGCCAGAAGACTCACCACTTGTCCAAGCCAAGATTGATTCAAGCATAGAAAAACACAAGGTCCATCACTTGTCTAGTCTATGATTTATTGAAGGGTATAGAGCCATAAGATCCACCACTTGTCCAAGGAACCAACCCATTCAAGCATAGAAAGATACAAGGTACACGACGTGTCCAATCTTTGCTCTATTGAAAGACAGAGATCCATAAGGTCCACCACTTGTCTAAGCTATACTCCATTAAAGCATAGAGGACCATAAGGTCCACCACTTGTCCAATTTATGCTCTATTCAAGCATAGAGATCCATTAAATCCAACACTTGTTCAAGCTATGCTCCATTCCACCATAGGTATCCACAAGGTACACCATGTGTCCAAGAAAATTTCCATTCTAGCATAGAGAGTCATAAGGTCCACCACAAAATCTAAGCTCTATTGAAGCATAGAGAACCATAATCTCTACCACTTGTCCAAGCTAGCTCATACTTGGTTCAAGGTTCAAAAAGTATGTAACTGATATGGGTGTCTCACTTGTTGATGCTCCTTTTGTATTCAATACTCCGTGGTCATCAATGGGCTGATCTAATTGATCACTTTGAAGTTTTGCCCATTTTTTGACATCATCATGCTGATTTTCAAGGCTCAAAAGTCTTGTTTTAAGCTTTCTTTGGTCGTCAATATTGTCCACAAGGCATAACACTTCCCTTTTCTGCTTGAGTCCCAAATCTGTTATGTAGCCATCACTGAACATGTCAATAAGCTTTAAATCTTCTTTGCAATAATTTTGAATGCATTGCTTGATTGTCAGATCCTTTTTTAGTTGTAGAAACTCGACATGTGACAATCGACTCACACATCCAAAATCTAGACCAAGGTGTCCTGCATCTAGTATTATGGATTGTTTCCCTGGATTTGTAGAACTAATAAGTCCCTCAAAGGCATATCCCTTGCTCAAGAACACAACTATGGTGAAGAATTCTATAGCACCAGTAAATTCCAAATGCTTCACATTGTGAAATGCCCCAACAAATTGTATTTTGACCATGTTTGTCATACTTTGCAAAGGAGACTGTAACTGCACATAGTCTTTATTATTCAACAAAGAAAGGATTGCACATTGTGGTTCTGTTGACCCACCTGCAATAGACATAATTCCATCTATGATATCTTTGAATCTTTCAGCTGACCATTAAATTGCTCTACAAATCAAGTGTGCTATCCAAGATACATAGCCCTATAGGGATAGGGTTGTTTAGATGGCGCTCTAAGTAAGATCTTCCCTCCATTTGAAGACTGACAATATGTATAGACCATGGAAGATCTATATTTGAATAGGCTTTGTCTTTCACAATGTTGATCATCCATTGGATATATTTTCTTGCCTCTTCAGGAAAATCGATCTTCTTTGTACCACGTTGTAGTTGTGATGTCAGCCAAGTATCACAAAGTGTCAAGAAATGGGAGTAAACAACATCATTAATGTTGTATATGGTAGAAAGCTTCTCCCAATTTTCACGTGGATTCTCCTCATTGAGCAAATTGAATTGCGTAAGCAACTCATCTTGAATAATTCAAGATCTTGTTTCAGTTGCTTGATACGATCAATCATGTCCATTACACCTAGTGTGTCCTTTGCACCCTTAGACAAAACAATCATTCCACTCTATATTTCTGTTTGAATCTTTTCTACTTCATCTTCGTCTAGACGACACAAATATCTAAAAACTGTGGCCGATGGCTTCTTATTCTCTCTCTGTAATTGCTCTATGATCTTCAGTCATCGATCATAAATAGGATCAGAGTAAGTGACCATATGAGCTCGTTTGATGATGAATGATGCACCAGCAAAAATCCTTGCCATTTTAAGAAATACCCACAAAACCAAAACAAATTAAATCTAAGAGTTTCAGTTGTTTTATCATTATATAACCACAAGGGAGAAAGGAAAAAAAACTTACATCCCAAGGTGTGCAAAATTATGCACCTTCCTTTTCACCAATGTTTGGATGTGATGGGCGTTTTGAAATATCCACTAACTGCAAAGATGCTTGAGAATGTCACTATAAGGTTGCTTAACATATAGCGCCTTGGCCTCCTCATTTGCTATGGCTGATATGACTGTTACAACTTGTGGGGATAGATCTACAACAATCCGGGCCTTTCTTTTCTCATAAACTTGTATTAGATCTTAGGAGCCACCATCCTTTTTCATTTCTTGATATCTTAACATTTTGGCTGCATAAATTGAGTGTTGTCCATCAATGATCCAAAACATGTATTCAACAAGTCTTTCTTCTTCTACCTCAGTACGTGTCATTGGAACTCCAGACTTTTGGCCACAATTCTTTATAGGAATTAGATAAGCACATGATGAAGGCCGATTTGCACTTGCTCCAAAGAAGAGCATACAATTTTGTACTTGATCAGGCTTTAGCTGACGATAATGATCAGGAGCAAGAAAACAATTAGTCACGGGAATCTCGTATTCCTTATACTTGAAAGGGAAGTATGCCGAATACTTTTACATGCCTCCTATAGCACTCTTCTTTGCTTTTTGGACCTCGTTCTCTAAGCGATTAGGCTCCACAAACCTTAATAAGGGTTGATTGCTTGTGTCCTTTGATCTCAAAATGGCCTTATCTACATGTGCAACACCAGCTGTTGTAACACCCCTTGCCTTTTTGGTTGTGGTCTTCTTAATTGATTTCTTAGTCTTCACTTGCTTGCCTTTTTAAAGCAATAATAATTGCATCTTGTAGTCTATCTGCAGTGATATCAAATAAATCTTCATTAAAATCCCAACCTCGTGAAAACATTGTCTCTTCCTTGTCTTTGGCCATTTTTTCAATGACATAGGAATTTGCCAATAGTTGGTACTCAGTATTTCCAGGTGTCCCAATGTTAATGCACTCAATGTCAGGATGTCCTTCAACTATTGAAACACTTGCAGGGACTACCTGCCCTAGATCATCAAATCTATTCTCATCTTCGTCACTAGCCACAAAGACATGCACTTTATGAAATTGTGCACCTTGCACTCCATAAACATTTAAGTACCATTTTCTCTTATCATCACTTGCAAAGTAGTTATTAACAGAAACCGTCATGGTTTTTTGTTTTTGAACCATTTTTTCTTTGAAATTGAAGAAAACACAAATAACTAGTTAGAATCTATAATGACACATTGAATGTAATAACGCTTTGAAAGCGTATAAATTAAATTCACACATAACATTTTAATTACACTCTTCAAGACTTTTAGATTCTAAACTCAAATACTTATCCAATTTAGACATTTGATAGCCAAAGTAGGTGTATCCTAGATCCCATAAGTCATCTAGAATAATTTTTTCAATGTAGGTTATCTTAAATCCTTTAAATTAAACCATTTGAGATAAATTTTCAAGATTGTATCCATCTTAGATCCACCACTTGTCCATTCTAACCAAGCCTTGAAAGGTGGGTGCATTAAAGATCCACCACTTGGCCATTCTAAGCAAGTCTTTGAAAGGTGGGAACAATTGTTGGTGTATATAGATCCATCACATTGAATCTTAAAATAAATTATGTAGGATAGGTAGATACTACATTCACTATTTGACCATTCTAGTCAAATTTTAAAAGTGGGTGCATCCAAGATCCACCCTTTGGCCATTCTAACCAACTTTTTCAAGGTGGATGCAATGGTTGGTTTGCCCTACGTCCCCCATCTATCAATTTTAAATAGTGTTTATGGAAAAATATAGACCATAGATCCACCACTTGGCCATTCTAACCATGTCTTAAAGTTGGGTGCAATTGGATATCATAACACTTGTAATTTTACACAATGTTTGCGGGATGAGTAGATACTTGATCCATCACTCTTCCATCTAGACTAAGAATTGGGAAGTAGGTGCATCAAAGATTCATCACTTGGACATTATAACAAAGTTTTGAACTCTGGATCCAAATGTTGGTGTTTCCTAGATACACCACTTGGCCATTCTAGCCATGTCTTAAAGTTAGGTGAATTCAACACTTGGCTGTCATAACACTTGGGAAGTATTTGCATCAAAGATCCACCACTTGGCCATTACAGCAAACGCTTGAATTGTAGATGCAATTGTTGGTGTCACCTAGATCCAGCACTTGGCCATTCTAACCATGTCCTAAACTCAGGTGCATTCAGCACTTGGCCATCATAACACTGGTAGTTTTACACAATGTCTGTGGGTTGAGTAGATCCTAGATTCACAACTTGGCCATTCTAGTCATGTCTTAAAGGTAGGTGCATTGAGCACTTGGCCATCATAACACTTGTAATTTTACACAATGTTTGTGGGATGAGTAGATCGTAGATCCACCACTTGGACATTTAGACTAAGAATTGAGAAGTAGGTGCAGCAAAGATCCACCACTTGGCCATTATAACAAAGTATTGAAATATGGATCCAATAGTTGATGTCTCCTAGATTCACCAGTCGGCCATTCTAACCATGTCCTAAAGTTAAGTGCATTCAACACTTGTCCATCATAACACTTGTAATTTTACACAATGTTGATGGGATGAGTAGATCATAGATCCACCACTTGGCCATTTAGACTAATAATTGGGAAGTAGGTGCATCAAAGATCCAACACTTGGCCATTATAACAAACCTTTGAAATGTGGATCCAATCCTTGGTGTCTCCTAGATCCACCACTTGGCCATTCTAACCATGTCTTAAAGTTAGGTGTATTCAACACTTGGCCATCATATTACTTGTAATTTTACACACTGTTTGTGGGATGAGTAGATTCTAGATCCACCACTTGACCATTTAGACTACGAATTCGGAAGTTGGTGCATCAAAAATCCACCACTTGGCCATTATAACAAAGGATTGAAATGTGGATCCAATTGTTGGTGTCTCCTAGATCCACAATGTGGCCATTCTAACCATGTCTTAAAGTAAAGAGGATTCAACACTTGGACATTATAACACTTGTAATTTTACAAAATGTTTGTGGGATGAGTAGATCCTAGATCACCACTTGTCCATTTAGAGTAAGAAATGGTAAGTAGGGGTATCAAAACTCCACCACTTGGCCATTATAACAAAGTCTTGAATTGTAGATACAATTGTTGGTGTCACCTAGATCCACCACTTGGCCATTCTAACCATCTCCTAAAGTTAGGTGGATTCAGCACTTGGCCATCATAACACTAATAATTTCACATAATGTATGTGGAATGAGTAGATCCTAGATCCACCACTTGGCCATTTAGACTCAAATTTGGAAATTAGATACATCAAAGATTCACCACTTGGCCATTAGCATGAAGGCTTGAAGTGCGGATCCAATTGTTGATGTCTCCTGGATCCACCGCTTGGCCACTCTAACCATGTCTTAAATTTGGGTGCATTCAGCACTTGGCCATCATAACACTTGTAATTTCACACAATGTTGGTGGGATGAGTAGATCTTATATCCACCACGTGGCCATTTAGACTAATAATTGGGAAGTAGGTGCATCAAAGATCCACCCCTTGGCCATTATAACAAAGTCTTGAAATGTGGATTCAATTGTTGGTGTCTCTTAGATCCAACACTTGGCCATTCTAACCATGTCTTAAAGTTAGGTGCATTCAACAATTGGCCATCATAACACTTATAATTTTACACAATGTTTGTGGGATGAGTAGATCCTACGTCCACCACTTTTTCATTTAGACTAAGAATTGGGCAGTAGGTGCATCAAAGATCCACCACATGGCCATTATAAAAAACGCTTGAAATGTGCACCCAATTGTTGGTGTCTCCTAGATTCACCACTTGGCCATTCTAGCCATGTCTTAAAGTAAATTGGAGTCAACACTTGGCCATCGTAACACTTGTAATTTTACACAATGTTTGTGCGATGAGTAGATGCTAGATCCACCACTTGTCCATTTACAGTAAGAATTGGTAAGTAGGGGCATCAAAGATCCACCACTTGGCCATTATAAGAAAGGCTTGAATTGTAGATACAATTGTTGGTGTCACCTAGATTCACCACCTGGCCATTCTAATCATGTACTAAAGCTAGGTGCATTCAGCACTTGGCCATCATAACACTGGTTATTTTACACAATGTCTATGGAATGAGTAGATCGTAGATCCACCACATGGCCATTTAGACTAGAATTTGGGAATTCATAATATCAAAGATCCACCACTTGGCCATGAGAATGAAGACATTTAGTGTGGATCCAATTCTTGGTATCTCCTAGATCCACCACTTGGCCATTCTAGGCATATCTGAAAGGTAGGTGCATTCAACACTTGGCCATCCTAACACTTGTGATTTTATACAATGTTTGTGGGATGAGTAGAGTCTAGATCCACCACTTGGCCATTTAAACTAAGAATTGGGAAGTAGGTTCATGAAAGATCCACCACTTGGTCATTATAGCAAAGGCTTGCAATGTGGATCCAATTGTTGGTGTCTCCTAGATACACCACTTGGCCATTCGAGCCATGTCTTAAAGTTAGGTGAATTCAGCACTTGGCTGTCATAACACTTGGGAAGTATTTGCATCAAAGATCCACCACTTGGCCGTTACACAAAAGGCTTGAATTGTAGATGCAATTGTTGGTGTCACCTAGATCCACCACTTAGCCATTCCAACTATGTCCTAAACTTAGCTGCATTCAACACTTGGCGATCATAACACTGGTAGTTTTACACAATGTCTGTGGGTTGAGTACATCCTAGATTCACAACTTGGCCATTCTAGTCATGTCTTAAAGGTAGGCGCATTGAGCACTTGGCCATCATAACACTTGTAATTTTACACAATGTTTGTGGGATGAGTAGATCATAGATCCACCACTTGGACATTTAGACTAAGAATTGAGAAGTAGGTGCATCAAAGATCCACCACTTGGCCATTATAACAAAGTATTGAAATATGGATCCAATAGTTGATGTCTCCTAGATTCACCACTTGGCCATTCTAACCATGTCCTAAAGTTAAGTGCATTCAACACTTGGCCATCATAACACTTGTAATTTTACACAATGTTGATGGGATGAGTAGATCCTAGATCCACCACTTGCCATTAAGACTAATAATTGGGAACTAGGTGCATCAAAGATCCACCACTTGGCCATTATAACAAACCTTTGAAATGTGGATCCAATCCTTGGTGTCTCCTAGATACACCACTTGGCCATTCTAACCATGTCTTAAAGTTAGGTGCATTCAACACTTGGCCATCATATTACTTGTAATTTTACAGAGTGTTTGTGGGATGAGTAGATTCTAGATCCACCACTTGACCATTTAGACTACGAATTCGGAAGTAGGTGCATCAAAAATCCACCACTTGGCCATTATAACAAAGGATTGAAATGTGGATCCAATTTTTGGTGTCTCCTAGATCTACAACGTTGCCATTCTAACCATGTCTTAAAGTAAAGAGGATTCAACACTTGGCCATTATAACACTTGTAATTTTACAAAATGTTTGTGGGATGAGTAGATCCTAGATAACCACTTGTCCATTTAGAGTAAGAAATGGTAAGTAGGGGTATCAAAAATCCACCACTTGGCCATTATAACAAAGTCTTGAATTGTAGATACAATTGTTGGTGTCACCTAGATCCACCACTTGGACATTCTAACCATGTCCTAAAGTTAGGTGGATTCAGCACTTGGCCATCATAACACTAATAATTTTACATAATGTATGTGGAATGAGTAGATCCTAGATCCACCACTTGGCCATTTAGACTAAAATTTAGAAATTAGATACATCAAAGATCCACCACTTGGCCATTAGAATGAATGCTTGAAGTGCGGATCCAATTGTTGATGTCTCCTGGATCCACCGCTTGGCCATTCTAACCATGTCTTAAAGTTGGGTGCATTCAGCACTTGGCCATCATAACACTTGTAATTTTACACAATGTTGGTGGGGTGAGTAGATCTTATATCCACCACTTGGCCATTTAGACTAATAATTGGGAAGTAGGTGCATCAAAGATCCACCCCTTGGGCATTATAACAAAGTCTTGAAATGTGGATCCAATTGTTGGTGTCTCTTAGATCCAACACTTGGCCATTCTAACCATGTCTTAATGTTAGGTGCATTCAACACTTGGCCATCATAACACTTATAATTTTACACAATGTTTGAGGGATGAGTAGATCCTAGGTCCACCACTTTGCCATTTAGACTAAGAATTGGGCAGTAGGTGCATCAAAGATCCACCACTTGGCCATTATAACAAAGGCTTGAAACGTGAACCCAATTGTTGGTGTCTCCTAGATTCACCAGTTGGCCATTCTAGCCATGTCTAAAAGTAAATTGGATTCAACACTTGGCCATCATAACACTTGTAATTTTACACAATGTTTGTGGGATGAGTAGATGCTAGATCCACCACTTGTTCATTTACAGTAAGAATTGGTAAGTAGGGGCATCAAAGATCCACCACTTGGCCATTGTAACAAAGGCTTGAATTGTAGATATAATTGTTGGTGTCACCTAGTTCCAACACCTAGCTATTCTAATCATGTCCTAAAGCTAGGTGCATTCAACACTTGGCCATCATAACACTCGTTAATTTACACAATTTCTATGGAATGAGTAGATCCTAGATCCACCACATGGCCATGTAGACTAGAATTTGGGAATTAATTACATCAAAGATCCATCGCTTGTCCATTATAATGAAAGCATTAAGTGTGGATCCAATTCTTGGTATCTCCTAGATCCACCACTTGGCCATTCTAGGCATATCTGAAAGGTAGGTGCATTGAACACTTGGCCATAATAACACTTGTAATTTTATACAATGTTTGTGGGATGAGTAGAGTCTAGATCCACCACTTGGCCATTGAAACTAAGAATTTGGAAGTAGTTTCATCAAAGATCCACCACTTGGCCATTATAGAAAAGGCTTGAAATGGGGATCCAATTGTTGGTGTCTCCTAGATCCACCACATGGCGAGCTAGGTGGATTCAACACTTGGCCATCATAACACTTGTAATGTTACACAATGTTTGTGGGTGAGTAGATCCTAGATACACCACTTGGCGATTTAGACTAACAATTGGGAAGTAGGTGCATTAAAGATCCACCACTTGGCCATTATAACAAAGGCTTGAAATGTGGATCCAATTGTTGGTGTCTCCTAGATCCACCACTTGCCCATTCTAACCATGTCTTAACGTTAGGTGCATTCAACACATGGCCATAATAACACTTGTAATTTTACACAATATTTTTGGGATTAGTAGATTCTAGATCCACCACTTGTCCATTTAGTCTAAGAATTGGGAAGTAGGTGCATCAAAGATCCACAACTTGGCCATTATAACAAAGTCTTGAAATGTGGATCCAATTGTTGGTGTCGAATATATCCACCACTTGGCCAATCTATTCGTGTCTTAACGCCTAGTTCATTCAACACTTGGCCATCATAACACTTGTAATTCTACACAATGTTTCTAGGATGAGTAGATTCTAGATCCACCACTTGGCCATTTAGACTAAAAATTGGGAAGAAGGTGCATCAAAGATCCACCACTTGGCCATTATAACAAAGGCTTCAAATGTGGATCCACTTGTTGGTGTCTCCTAAATCCACCACTTGGCCATTCTAACCATTTTTTAAAGATAGGTGGATTGAACACGTAGCCATGATAACACTTGTAATTCTACACAATGCAAAGGTGATGAGTAGATCCTAGATCCACCAGTTGTCCATTTAGAGTATGAATTACTAAGTAGGGACATCAAAGATCCACCACTTGGACATTAATATGGTAAGTAGGTGCATCAAAGATCCACCACTTGGACATTATAACAAAGGCTTGAATTGTAGATATAATTGTTGGTGTTACCTAGATTCACTACTGGCCATTTGAACCATGTCCTAAAGTTAGGTGGATTCAGTACTTGGCCATTATAACACTGGTAATTTTACACAATGTTTGTGGGATGAGTAGATCCTAGATCCACCACTTGTCCATTTAGACTACAATCTAGGAATTAGATACATCAATAATCCACCACTTGGCCATTAGAACAAAGGCTTCAAGTGTGGATCCAATTGTGGCTATCTCCTGGATCCACCACTTGGCCATTCTAGCCATGTCTTAAAGGTAGGTGCATTCAACACTTGGCCATCATAACACTTGTAATTTTACACAATGTTTGTGGAATGAGTAGATTCTATATCCACCACTTGGCCATTTAAACTAAGAATTGGGAAGTAGGTGCATCAAAGATCCACCACTTGGCCATTATAGCAAAGGCTTGAAATGTGGATCCAATTGTTGATGTCTACTGTATGCACCACGTTGCCATTCAAACCATGTCTTAAAGTGAGGTGCATTGAACACTTTTCCAGCATAAAACATATAATTTTACATAATGTTTGTGGGATGAGTAGATTTAGATCCACCACTTGGCCATTCTAACCATGTCCTAATGTTAGGTGCATTCAGCACTTGGCCATAATAACCCCGGTAATTTTACACAATGTCTGTGGGATGAGTAGATCCTAAATCCACCACTTGGCCATTTAGACTAAAATTTGGGAAGTAGATACATGAAAGATCCACCACTTGGCCATTAAAACTAAGGCTTGAAGTGCGGATCCAATTGTTGGTATCTCCTAGATCCACCATTTGGCCACTCTAGCCATTTCTTAAAGGTAGGTGCATTCAAAACTTGGCCATTAAAACACTTGGAATTTTACACAATGTTTGTGGTCTGAGTGGATTTTAGATCGACCACTTGGCAATTTAGACTAACAATAGGGAAGTAGGTGCCTCAAAGATCGACCACTTGGCCATTATAACAAAGGCTTGAAATGTGGATCCAATTGTTGGTGGCTCCTAGATCTACCACTTGGCCAGTTAGGTGGATTCAAGATTTGGCCTTCATAACACTTGTAATTTTACACAATGTTTGTGGGATCACTAGATCCTAGATCCACCACTTTTCCATTTACAGTCGGAATTGGTAAGTAGGTGCGTCAAAGACCCACCACCAAATTATAACAAAGGCTTGAATTGTGGATACAATTGTTGGTCTCACCTAGATCCACCACTTGGCCATTCGAACCATGTCCTTAAGTTAGGTGGATTGAGTACTTGGCTATCATAACACTGGTAATTTCACACAATGTTTGTGGGATGAGTAGATCCTAGATCCACCACCTGTCGTTTTAGACTACAATTTAGGAATTAGATACATCAAAGGTCCACCACTTGGCCATTAGAACAAAGGCTTGAAGTGTGGATCCAATTGTTGCTATCTCCTAGATCGACCACTTGGCCATTCTAGCCATGTCTTAAAGGTAGGTGCATTCAACACTTGGCCATCATAACACTTGTAATTTTACACAATGTTTGTGGAATGAGTAGATTCTATATCCACCACTTGGCCATTTAAACTAAGAATTGGGAAGTAGGAGCATCAAAGATCCACCACTTGGCCATTATAGCAAAGGCTTAGAATATGGATCCAATTGTTGGTGTCTCCTGTATACACCACGTGGCCATTCAACCATGTCTTAAAGTCAAGTGCATTGAACACTTTTCCATCATAAAACTTATAATTTTACATAATGTTTGTGGGATGAGTAGATTTTAGATCCACCACTTGGCCATTTGAACCATGTCCTAAAGTTAGGTGTATTCAGTACTTGGCCATCATCACACTGGTAATTTTACACAATGTCTGTGGGATGAGTAGTTCCTAGATCTACCACTTGGCCAATTAGACTAAAATTTTGGAAGTACATACATGAAAGATCCACCACTTGGCCATTAGAACGAACGCTTGAAGTGTGGATCCAATTGTTGGTATCTCCTCAATCCACCATTTGGCCATTCTAGCCATGCCTTAAAGGTAGGTGCATTCAAAACAATGTTTGTGGTATGAGTGGATTTTAGATCCACCACTTGGCCATTTAGACTACGAATAGGGAAGTAGGTGCATCAAAGATCCACCACTTGGCCATTATAAAAAAGTCTTGAAATCTGGATCCAATTGTTGGTGGCTCCTAGATCTACCACTTGGCCAGTTAGGTGGATTCAAGACTTGGCCATCATAACCCTTGTAATTTTACACAATGTTTGTGGGATCAGTAGATCCTAGATCCACCACTTGTCCATTTAGAGTAAGAATTGGTAAGTAGGTGCATCAAAGATCCACCACTTGGAAATTATAACAAAGCTTGAATTGTGGATACAATTGTTGGTGTCACCTAGATCCACCACTTGGCCATTCGAACCATCTCCTAAAGTTAGCTGGATTGAGTACATGGCCATCATAACACTGGTAATTTTACACAATGTTTGTGGGATGAGTCGATCCTAGTCCACCACTCCACCATTATAGCAAAGAATTGGGAAGTAGGTGCATCAAAGATCCACCACTTGGCCATTATAGCAAAGGCTTGAAATGTGGATCCAATTGTTGGTGTCTCCTGTATGCACCACGTGACCATTCAAACCATGTCTTAAAGTCAGGTGCACTCAACACTTTTCCATCATAAAACTTCTAATTTTACATAATGTTTGTGGGATGAGTAGATTCTAGATCCACCACCTGGCCATTCCAACCATGTCCTAATGTTAGGTGCATTCAGCACTTGGCTATAATAACCGCGGTAATTTTACACAATGTTTGTGGGATGAGGGGATCCTAGATCCACCACTTGGCCTTTTAGACTAAAATTTGGGAAGTAGATACATGAAAGATCCACCACTTGGCCATTAGAACGAAGGCTTGAAGTGTGGATCCAATTGTTGGTATCTCCTAGATCCACCATTTGGCCATTCTAGCCATGCCTTAAAGGTAGGTGCATTCAAAACTTGGCCATTTTAACACTTGGAATTTTACACAATGTTTGTGGTATGAGTGGATTTTAGATCCACCACTTGGCCATTTAGACTAAGAATAGGAAGTAGGTGCATCAAAGATCCACCACTTGGCCATTATAACAAAGGCTTGAAATGTAGATCCAATTGTTGGTGTTTCATAGATCCACCACTTGGCCTGCTAGGTGGATTCAACACTTGGCCATGATAACACTTGTAACTTTACACAATGTTTGTGGGATGCGTAGACCCTAGATCCACCACTTGTCCATTTAGAGTAAGAATTGGTAAGTAGGTGCATCAAAGATCCACAAGTTGGCCATTATAACAAAGGATTAAATTGTCAATACAATAAGTAGTGTCACCTAGATCCACCACGTGGCCATTCTAAGCATTTTCTAAAGCTAGGTTCATTCAACACTTGGCCATCATAACAATGGTAATTTTACACAATGTTTGTGGGATGAGTAGATCCTAGATTCACCACTTGGCCATTTAGACTAATATTTGGGATTAGATACGTCAAACATCCACCACTTGGCCATTAGAACAAAGACTTGAAGTGTGGATCCAATTTTTGTATCTCGTAGATCAAATACTTGGTCATTCTACCCTTGTCTTAAAGGCAAGTTCATTCAAGACTTGGTCATCATAACACTTGTAATTTTACACAATGTTTGTGGGATGAGTAGATAGTAGATCCACCACTTGGCCATTTAGACTAAGAACTGGGAAGTAGGTGCATCAAAGATCCATCACTTGGCCATTATAACAAAAGCTTGAAATGTGTTTCCAATTGTTGGTGTCCTTTAGATCCACCACTTGGCGATTCTAACTATGTCTTGAAGGTAGGTGCGTTCAAGACTTGGCGATCATAACACTTGTAATCTTACACAATGTTGGTGGGATGAGTAGATCCTACATCCACAACTTGGCCATTTAGACTAAGAATTGGAAAGTAGGTGTGAAGCCCACCATTTGTCCAAACATATGCTCTATTGAAGTATAGACATCCACCACTTGGTTATTATAACAAAGGCTTTAAATGTGGATCCAATTGTTGGTGTCTCCTGTATCCACCACCTGGCCATTCAAACCATATCTTAAAGTCAGGTGCATTGAACACTTTTCCATCATTTAACTTCTAGTTTTACACAATGTTGTGGGATGAGTAGATTCTAGATCCACCACTTGGCCATTTAGACTAAAATTTGGGAAGTAGATACATGAAAGATCCACCACTTGGTCATTAGAACGAAGGCTTGAAGTATGGATCCAATTGTTGGTATCTCCTCGATCCACCATTTAGCCATTCTAGCCATGCCTTAAAGGTAGGTGCATTCAGAACTTGGCCATCATAATACTTGGATTTCTACACAATTTTTGTGGTATGAGTGGATTTTAGATCCACCACTTGGCCATTTAGAATAAGAATAGGGAAGGAGGTGCATGAAAGATCCACCACTTGGACATTATAACAAAGCTTGAAATGTGGATCCAATTATTGGTGTCTCCTAGATCCACCACATGGCCATTCTAACCATATCATATAGTTAGGTGGATTCAACACTTGACCATGATAACACTTGTAATTTTACACAATGTCTGTGGGATGAGTAGATCCTAGATCCACCACTTGTCTATTTAGACTAGAATTTGGGAATTAGATACATCAAAGATCCACCACATGGCCATTATAACAAAGGCTTGAATTGTAGATACAATTGTTGGTGTCACGTGAATCCACTACTTGGCCATTCTATCCATGTCTTAAAGGTAGGTGCATTCAGCAGTTGGCCATCATAACACTGGTAATTATACACAATGTGTGTGGGATGAGTTGATCCTAAATCCACCACTTGGCCATTAAGACTAAAATTTGGGAATAAGATACATCAAAGATCCACCACGTATGCATTAGAATGAAGTCTTCAAGTGTGGATCCCATTCTTAGTATCTCCTAGATCCACCACTTGGACATTCTTAGCCATGTCTTAAAGGTAGGTGCATTCAACCCTTGGCCATCATAACACTTAAATTTTTACACAATGTTTCAGGATGAGTAGATTCTAGATCCATCACTTGGCCATTTAGACTAAGAATTGGGAAGTAGGTGCATCAAAGATCCACCACTTGGCCATTTAGACTAAAATTTGGGAAGTAGATACATGAAAGATCTACCACTTGTCCATTAGAACGAAGGCTTGAAGTGTGGATCCAATTGTTGATATCTCCTAGATCCACCATTTGGCCATTCTAGATATGCCTTAAAGGTAGGTGCATTCAAAATTTGGCCATTATAACACTTGGAATTTTACACAATGTTTGTGGTATGAGTGGATTATAGATCCACCACTTGCGCATTTAGACTAAGAATAGGGAAGTAGGTGCATCAAAGATCCACCACTTGGCCATTATAACAAAGGCTTGAAATGTGGATCCAATTGTTGGTGGCTCCTAGATCTACCACTTGGCCGGTTAGGTGGATTCAAGACTTGGCCATCATAACACTTGTAATTTTACACAATGTTTGTGGGATCCGTAGATCCTAGATCCACCAGTTGTCCATTTAAAGTAAGAATTGGTACGTAGGTGCATCAAAGATCCACCACTTGGAAATTATAACAAAGGCTTGAACTGTGGATACAATTGTTGGTGTCACCTAGATCCACCACTTGGCCATTCGAACCATGTCCTAATGTTAGGTGGATTCAGTACTTGGCCATCATAACACTAGTAATTTTACACAATGTTTGTCGGATGAGTACATCCTAGATCCACCACTTCTCCTTTTAGACTACAATTTAGGAATTAGATACATCAAAGGTCCACCACTTGGCGTTTAGAACAAAATCTTGAAGTGTGGATCCAATCGTTGCTATCTCCTAGATCCACCACTTGGCCATTCTAGCAATGTCTGAAAGGTAGGTGCATTCAACACTTGGCGATCATAACGCTTGTAATTTTACACAATGTTTGTGGAATGAGCAACTTCTATATCCACCACTTGGCCATTTAAACTAAGACTTGGAAAGTAGGTGCATCAAAGATCCACCACTTGGCCATTATAGCAAAGGCTTGAAATGTGGGTCCAATTGTTGGTGTCTCCTGTATGCACCATGTGGCCATTCAACCATGTCTTAAAGTCAGGTGCATTGAACACTTTTCCATCATAAAACTTGTAATTTTACATAATTTTTGTGGGATGAGTAGATTTTAGATCCACCACTTGGCCATTCTAGACATGTCTTAAAGGTAGGTGCATTCAACACTTGGCCCCATCATAACACTGGTAATTTTACACAATGTTTGTGGGATGAGTAGATCCTAGATCCACCACTTGGCCATTTAGACTAAAATTTGGGAAGTAGATACATGAAAGATCCACCACTTGGGCATTAGAACGAAGGCTTATAGTGTGGATCCAATTGTTGGTATCTCCTCGATCCACCATTTGTCCATTCTAGCCATGCCTTAAAGGTAGGTGCATTCAAAACTTGGCATCATAACACTTGGAATTTTACACAATGTTTGTGGTATGAGTGGATTTTAGATCCACCAGTTGGCCATTTAGACTAAGAATAGGGAAGTAGGTGCATCAAAGATCCACCACTTGGCCTTTACAACAAAGGCTTGAAATGTGGATCCAATTGTTGGTGGCTCCTAGATCTACCACTTGGCCAGTTAGGTGGATTCAAGACTTGGCCAGTTAGGTGGATTCAAGATATGGCCATCATAACACTTGTAATTTTACACAATGTTTGTGGGATCAGTAGATCCTAGATCTACCACTTGTCCATTTAAAGTAATAATTGGTAAGTAGGTGCATCAAAGATCCACCACTTGGAAATTATAACACAAGCTTGAATTGTGGATACAATTGTTGGTGTCACCTAGATCCACCACTTGGCCATTCGAACCATGTCCTAAAGTGAGGTGGATTCAGTACGTGGCCATCATAACACTTGTAATTTTACACAATGTCTATGGGATGAGTAGATCCTAGATCCACCACTTGTCCATTTAGACTACAATTTAGGAATTAGATACATCAAAGGTCCACCACTTGACCATTAAAACAAAGGTTGAAGTGTGGATCCAATTGTTGCTATCTCCTAGATCCACGACTTGGCCATTCTAGCCATGTCTTTAGGTTTGGTGCATTCAACACTTGGCCCCATCATTTCACTTGTAATTTTACACAATGTTTGTGGAATGAGTAGATTCTATATCCACCACTTTCCCATTTAAACTAAGATTTAGGAAGTAGGTGCATCAAAGATCCACCACTTGGCCATTATAGCAAAGGCTTGAAATGTGGATCCAATTGTTGGTGTCTCCTGTATGCACCACGTTGCCATTCAAACCATGTCTTAAAGTCAGGTACATTCAACACTTTTCCATCACAAAACTTCTAATTTTACATAATGTTTGTGGGATGAGTAGATTCTAGATCCACCACTTGGCCATTCCAACCATGTCCTAATGTTAGCATCTCCTGTATCCACCACCTGGCCATTCAAACCATATCTTAAAGTCAGGTGCATTGAACAATTTTCCATCATTTAACTTCTAATTTTACACATGAGTAGATTCTAGATCCACCACTTGGCCATTCTAACCATGTCCTAATGTTAGGTTGCATTCAATACTTGGCCATAATAAACCCGATAATTTTACACAATGTATGTGGGATGAGTAGATCCTAGATCCACCACTTGGCCATTTAGAATAAAATTTGGGAAGTAGATACATGAACGATCCACCACTTGGCCATTAGAACGAAGGCTTGAAGTGTGGATCCAATTGTTGGTATCTCCTCGATCCACCATTTAGCCATTCTAGTCATTCCTTAAAGGTAGGTGCATTCAGAACTTGGCCATCATAATACTTGGAATTCTACACAAGTTTTGTGATATGAGTGGATTTTAGATCCACCACTTGGCCATTTAGAATAAGAATAGGGAAGTAGGTGCATCTAAGATCCACCACTTGGCCATTATAACAATGGCTTCAAATGTGGATCCAATCATTGGTGTCTCCTAGATCAACCACTTGGCCATTCTAACCATATCTTATTGTTAGGTGGATTCAACACTTGGCCATGATAACACTTGTAATTCTACACAATGTCTGTGGGATGAGTAGATCCTAGATCCACCACTTGGCTATTTAGACTAGAATTTGGGACTGAGATACATCAAAGATCCACCAATTGGCCATTATAACAAAGGCTTGAATTGTAGATACAATTGTTGGTGTCACCTGGATCCACTACTTGGCCATTCTATCCATGTCTTAAAGGTAGGTGCATTCAGCAGTTGGCCATAATAACACTGGTAATTATACACAATGTGTGTGGCATGAGTAGATCCTTAATCCACCACTTGGCGATTTAGACTAAAATTTGGGAATTAGATACATCAAAGATCCACCACGTATGCATTAGAACGAAGTCTTGAAGTGTGGATCCGATTGTTGGTATCTCCTAGATCCACCACTTGGCCATTCTTAGCCATGTCTTAAAGGTAGGTGCATTCAAAACTTGGCCATCATAACACTTGGAATTCTACACAATGTTTGTGGTATGAGTGGATTTTAGATCCACCACTTGGCCATTTAGACTAAGAATTGGGAGGTAGGTGCATCAAAGATCCACCACTTGGCCATTATAACGAAGGCTTGAAATGTGGATCCAATTGTTGGTGTCTCGTACATCCACCACTTGGCCATTTAGACTAAAATTTGGGAAGTAGATACATGAAAGATCCACCTCTTTGCCATTCGAATGAAGGCTTGAAGTGTGGATCCAATTGTTGGTATCTTCTAGATCCACCATTTGGCCATTCTAGACATGCCTCAAAGGTAGGTGCATTCTTAACTTGGCCATTATAACACTTGGAATTTTACACAATGTTTTTGGTATGAGTGGATTATAGATCCACCACTTGGCCATTTAATCTAAGAATAGGGAAGTAGGTGCATTAAAGATCCACCACTTGGCCATTATAACAAAGGCTTGAAATTTGGATCCAATTGTTGGTGGCTCCTAGATCTACCACTTGGTTAGTTAGGTGGATTCAAGACTTGGCCATCATAACACTGGTAATTTTACACAATGTTTGTGGGATGAGTAGATCCTAGTCCACCACTTGTCCATTTAGACTACAATTAAGGAATTAGATACATCAAAGGTCCACCACTTGGCCATTAGAATAAAGGCTTGAAGTGTGGATCCAATTGGATCTATCTCCTAGATCCACCACTTGGCCATTCTAGCCATGTCTTAAAGTTAGGTGCATTCAACACTTGGCCCCATCATAACACTTGTAATTTTACAGAATGTTTGTGGGATGAGTAGATTCCATATCCACCACTTCCATTATAATGAAAGCATTAAGTGTGGATCCAATTGTTGGTATCTCCGAGATCCACCATTTGGCCATTCTAGCCATGCCTTAAAGGTAGGTGCATTCAAAACTTGTCCGTTATAACACTTGGAATTTTACACAACGTTTGTGGTATGAGTGGATTTTAGATCCACCACTTGGCCATTTAGACTAAGAATAGGGAAGTAGGTGCATCAAAGATCCACCACTTGGCCATCATAACAAAGGCTTGAAATGTGGATCCAATTGTTGGTGTTTCATAGATCCACCACTTGGCCTGCTAGGTGGATTCAATACTTGGCCATGATAACACTTGTAATTTTAGACAATGTTTGTGGGATGAGTAGACCTTAGATCCACCACTTGTCCATTTAGAGTAAGAATTGGTAAGTAGGTGGATGAAAGATCCACAACTTGGCCGTTATAACAAAGGATTCAATTATAAATACAATAAGTAATGTCACCTAGATCCACCACTTGGCCATTCTAAGCATTTTCTAAAGCTAGGTGCATTCAGCACTTGGCCATCATAACAATGGTAATTTTACACAATGTTTGTGGGATGAGTAGATCCTAGATTCACCACTTGGCCATTTAGAGTAAAATTTGGGATTAGATACGTCAAACATCCACCACTTGGCCATTAGAACAAAGGCTTGAAGTGTGGATCCAATATTTGTATCTCCTA
Source organism: Adiantum capillus-veneris (assembly GCF_014529385.1). Classification (NCBI taxonomy): domain Eukaryota; kingdom Viridiplantae; phylum Streptophyta; class Polypodiopsida; order Polypodiales; family Pteridaceae; genus Adiantum; species Adiantum capillus-veneris. Next base: position 161,393,034 of record NC_140935.1, read on the forward strand.
GATCAAATACTTGGTCATTCTAGCCTTGTCAACACTTGGCCATCATAACACTTGTAATTTTGCACAATGTTTGTGGGATGAGGAGATAGTAGATCCACCACTTGGACATTTAGACTAAGAATTAGGAAGTAGGTGCATCAAAGATCCATCACGTGGCCATTATAACAAAAGCTTGAAATGTGGATACAATTGCTGGTGTCTCTTAGATCCACCACTTGGCGATTCTAACCATGTCTTGAAGGTAGGTTCGTTCAAGACTTCCCCATCATAACACGTGTAATCTTACACAATGTTGGTGGGATGAGTAGATCCTGCCTCCACCACCTAGCCCATTAGACTAAGAATTGGAAAGTAGGTGTGAAGCCCACCATTTGTCCAAACATATGCTCTATTGAAGTATAGACATCCACCACTTGGTTATTACAATAAAGGATTTAAATGTGGATCCAATTAATGCTGTCTCCTGTATCCACCACCTGGCCATTCAAACCATATCTTAAAGTCAGGTGCATTGAGCACTTTTACATCAATAAACTTCTAATTTTACACAATGTTTGTGGGATGAGTAGATTCTAGATCCACCAGTTGGCCATTCTAACCATGTCCTAATGTTAGGTGCATTCAATACTTGGCCATAATAACCCCGATGATTTTACACAATGTCTATTGGATGAGTAGATCCTAGATCCACCACTTGGCCACTAAGACTAAAATTTGGGAAGTAGATACATGAAAGATCCACCACTTGGCCATTAGAACGAAGGCTTGAAGTGTGGATCCAATTGTTGGTATGTCCTCGATCCACCATTTGGTTTTTCTAGCCATGCCTTAAAGGTAGGTGCCTTCAAAACATGGCCATCATAACACTTGGTATTTTACAGAATGTTTGTGGTATGAGTGGATTTTAGATCCACCACTTGGCCATTTAGACTAAGAATAGGGAAGTAGGTGCATCAAAGATCCACCACTTGGCCATTCTAACAGAGGCTTGAAATGTGGGTCCAAGTTCTTGTGTCTCCTAGATCTACCACTTGGCCATTCTAACCATATCTTATAGTTAGAGAGATTCAACACTTGGCCATGATAACACTTGTAATTTTACACAATGTCTGTGGGATGAGTAGATCTTAGATCCACCACTTGGCTATTTATACTAGAATTTGGGAATTAGATACATCAAAGATCCACCACTTGGCCATTATAACAAAGGCTTGAATTGTAGATACAATTGGTGGTTTCACCTAGATCCACTACTTGGCCATTCTAGCCATGTCTGAAAGGTAGGAGCATTAAGCAGTTGGCCATCATAACATTGGTAATTATACACAATGTGTGTGGGAAGAGTAGATCCTAAATACACCACTTGGCCATTTAAACTAAAATTTGGGAAATAGATACATCAAAGATCCACCACGTATGCATTAGAACGAAGTCTTGAAGTGTGGATCCCATTGTTGGTATCTCCTAGATCCACTAGTTGGCCATTCTTAGCCATGTATTAAAGATAGGTGCATTCAACCCTTGGCCATCATAACACTTGTAATTTTACACAATTTTTCTGGGATGAGTAGATTCTAGATCCACCACTTGGCCATTTAGACTAAAAATTGGGAAGTAGGTGCATCAAAGATCCACCACTTGGACATTATAACGAAGCCTTGAAATGTGGATCCAATTGTTGGTATTTCGTACATCCACCACTTGGCCATTTAGACCAAAATTTGGGAAGTAGATACATGAAAGATCCAGCACTTGTCCATTAGAACGAAGGCTTGAAGTGTGGATCCAATTGTTGGTATCTCCTGGATCCACCATTTGGCCATTCTAGACATGCCTTAAAGGTAGGTGCATTCTAAACTTGGCCATTATAACACTTGGAATTTTACACAATTTTTGTGGAATGAGTGGATTATAGATCCACCACTTGGCCATTTAGACTAAGAATAGGGAAGTAGGTGCATCAAAGATACACTATGTGGCCATTATAACAAAGGATTCAAATGTGGATCCAATTGTTGGTGGCTCCTAGATCTACCACTTGGCCATCAACACTTGGCCATCATAACACTTGTAATTTTACACAATGTTTGTGGGATCAGTAGATCCTAGATCCACCACTTGTCGATTTAGAGTAAGAATTGGTGAGTAGGTGTATCAAAGATCCACCACTTGGAAATTATAACAAAGGCTTGAATTCTGGATACAATTATTGGTGTCACCTAGATCCACCACTTGGCCACTGGAACCATGTCCTAAAGTTAGGTGGATTCAATACTTCGGCATCATAACACTGGTAATTTTACACAATGTTTGTGGGATGAGTAGATCCTAGATACACCACTTGTCCATGTAAACTAAAATTTAGGAATTAGATACATCAAAGGTCCACCACTTGGCCATTAGAACAAAGGCTTGAAGTGTGGATCCAATTGTTGCTATCTACTAGATCCACCACTTGGCCATTCTAGGAATGTCTTAAAGGTAGGTGCATTCAACACTTGGCCATCATAACACTTGTAATTTTACACAATGTTTGTGGAATGAGTAGATTCTATATCCACCACTTTGCCATTTAAACTAGGATTTGGGAAGTAGGTGCATCAAAGATCCACCACTTGGTTATTATAACAAAGAATTTAAATCTGGATCCAATTGTTGGTGTCTCCTGTATCCACCACCTGGACATTCAAACCATATCTTAAAGTCAAGTGCATTGAACAATTTTCCATCATTAAACTTCTAATTTTACACAATGTTTGTGGGATGAGTAGACTCTAGATCCACCACTTGGCCATTCTAACCATGTCCTAATGTTAGGTGCATTCAGTACTTGGCCATAATAACCCCGATAATTTTACACAATGTCTGTGGGATGAGTAGATCCTAGATCCACCACTTGGCCATTTAGACGAAAATTTGGGAAGTAGATACATGAAAGATCCGCCACTTGGCCATTAGAACGAAGGCTTGAAGTGTGGATCCAATTGGTCGTATCTCCTCGATCCACCATTTGGCCATTCTAGCCATGTCTTAAAGGTAGGTGCATTCAAAACTTGGCCATCATAACACTTGGAATTCTACACAATGTTTGTGGTATGAGTGGATTTTAGATCCACCACTTGGCCATTTAGACTAAGAATAGGGAAGTAGGTGCATCAAAGATCGACCACTTGGCCATGATAACAAAGGCTTGAAATGTGGATCCAGTTGTTGGTGTCTCCTAGATCCAGCAGTTGGACATTCTAACCATATCTTATAGTTAGGTGGATTCAACACTTGGCTATGATAACACTTGTAATTTTACACAATGTTTGTGGGATGAGTAGATCCTAGATCCACCACTTGGTCATTTAAACTAGAATTTGGGAATTAGATACATGAAAGATCCACTACTTGGCCATTATAACAAAGGCTTGAATTATAGATACAATTGTTGGTGTCACCTGGATCCACTACTTGGCCATTGTAGCCATGTATTAAAGGTAGGTGCAATCAGCAGTTGGCCATCATAACACTGGTAGTTATACACAATGTATGTGGGATGAGTAGATCCTAAATCCACCACTTGGCCATTTAGACTAAAGTTTGGGAATTAGATACATCAAGGATCCACGACTTGGGCATTAGAAAGAAGTCTTGAAGTGTGGATCCCATTGTTGGTATCTCCTAGATCCACCAGTTGGCCATTCTTAGCCATGTCTTAAAGGTAGGTGCATTCAACCCTTTGTTGAGATGTCGAGCTCTACATCTTGAGCTGGCATCCACTACGGGTCTTGGCTGCTTACGACATTTACTCACTTGCATGTAAGGTGACCGACACGGAGGATCTCTGCCAGTGATTCTATAGCTGGACTACACTTATAGTGCCAGCCTAGTACGCTTCTAGTGAGTTCACAGTTAGTGACCGCATGTACATATGTGCTACTTTTCAGTTTTAGCACTTAGTCATTTTGTACTCTCTTTTCTGTGTGAAGAAGAAGAAGCTTTACATCTCTTTGTGCTTTTTGCTTGTCTTGTGTAGATCTCTTGCATCCTCTTTCTTTACATGGTATCAGAGCCTAGTGCAGGCAAGAGAGGCTAAGAGAGCAAGAGCATCATAATCCCTTCGTTCACAATCCACGACCAGATGCAAGTTTTTTGTACAAGTTTCTGAACAGGTCTCCAAAGTGCAGTACACAGAGATTTACTCTACAAGTACAGTGGTTGTATGTACGATTGATTGTGGACACTCGTTAAGTGTAGAAAGCGTTACAGGTACCACGATAGCAGGTTCAACAGATTTGCAGGTTTTTGTAGATTGCAGCTATTTTGTCTTAGTTCTTCAAGATGTCTGACGATTTCAGTCAGATTGTTACTGAGAAGCTTGAGAAAAATAACTACCCTGCATGGAAGTTCAGAATAACAAAGTTCCTAAAAGGAAAAGGTTATTGGGACTATGTAAAAGGAGACAATGAAAAGGAACCAGAGATTCCCAAGGCAAATGCTACAGCAGAACAAAGGAAAGCTTTGAGGGACTGGCAACAAAGCTAGAGCAAAGTGATGTATTGGCTTTCTATGAGCATCACAGATGGCATGATGGGCTATCTACAGGATGCTGAAACCCCCGCCATTGCATGGAAAAAATTAGGCAGAGTGTTCGAGGTGAACACCAAGGCCAAGAAGCTTCAACTAAAGTCAGAGCTAAATCAGGTTAAGAGGAACAACCTCTCCATCAATGATTATGCTTTGAAGATCAAGAGTATCATTGAGGCTCTTGGATCTATTAAAGTCTCAGTGGAAGACGATGAAATTGTCCGTGCATGCTTGGATGGTCTAGGAGATGAGTATGTACATTTCAGGTCTTCCATGAATACAAGAGATGACATCCCCATGTTCCAAGATTTGATTTCTATGCTTATTCTTGAGGAGAAGAACCTTGGTCTTGACACGTCTTCTTCTCGTGGCATAAATAGGTATAAACAGGCCTTCTATTCTAACTCCAACAGAGACAGAGGTAGAGTTCGCGGTCGAGGCCCAAGTGGTTGCAGGGGCCAATTTCAAGAAGGTCAATCAAATCAAAATAATACAGGTGGTAGGGGAAACCAGTCTCAAGGCAAGGGGAGTCAAAGAGGTCGTGGAGCAGGATCAAGTAGGCAGCAACATACTGCAGATAGCAGAGAATGTTGGACTTGTGGTGAAAGAGATCACATGTCACGTGACTGTGCAAAGGAAAAAGCAAGTGGAAAGAGAGAACAGGGTAACTATGCATCTACTAGCAGAGATGCAGATGAGAGCAAAAACGAGTGCATGTTTGTTATGCAGCATGTAATGAATACAATGACTGGAGAGAATTCCACCCAAGATGATGTTTGGTATATGGATTCAGGTGCCTCTAATCACATGGCGTCTCGTGGAGAGTGGTTTAGAGATATGCACAAACCAGATGTGTCAGGCTATGTGCAGACAGGAGATAACACAGCTCACCCCATTGCTCATGTAGGGGACATACCTCTAAATATGAAGAGTGGAAAATCAAAGTACTTAGCAGATGTACTTCATGTCCCAAACATTACAAAGAATCTTGTTTCTGTTGGACAAATGGTTGAGCAGGGTTTGCAGGTTCGCTTCAATCCAAATGGATGTTATGTATCACAGAGGGCAAATATGTAGGCAGAATGTTTACGTTGAATGTAGACATGCCTTAGGTAAAAGCTGCATTATTTGCACAGGGCATAGGTGTTGTGGCTAATGTTGACATTTGGCACAAACGCATTGGCCATGTCAATGAGCAGAGATTGCACAGCATGCAATCAAAACAGATTGTAAAAGTTTTGCCCAAATTCAAGGTCGATGGTATGCATAAAGTGTATGCAGCATGCCAGTTTGGAAAACAGTCAAAGGGCTCATTTCCACATGAGCGCAATGTATGTAAAAAGCCACTTGAGGTGGTGCACACAGATGTTTTGGGTCCAACCGATACTGCAAGTATACATGGTTGCAGGTATTATGTCTCTTTCATTGATGACCATACAAGGAAAGTATGGGTCTACTTCATGCGTAACAAAAGTGAATTCTTTGGTCACTTTTAGGACTTCAAGGTCATGATTGAGAAGGAGACAGATATGCAAATCAAGACATTGAGGTCAGATGGAGGGGGAGAGTACTTCTCCAATGATTTTTCAGATTTTTTGCGAATGCATGGTATACGCAGGCAGTTTACATGCAGATATACTCCACAGCAGAATGGGGTCGCAGAAAGGAAAAACAGGCACATTGCAGAGGTTGCACGTGCATTGATGAATGAGGAGAACATGCCTCATCATTTCTGGGCTGAAGCTATAAATACAGCTGTGTATATTATGAACAGGACACCTACAGCTGCGGTGCATGATGTAACGCCTGAGGAAAAGTTTACAGGTACAAAGCCTGATTTGGCACACTTGAAAGTGTTTGGTTGCATAGCTTACGTGCATGTACCAGATGAGTTGCGTAGGAAATTGGATCCTAAAGCAGAGAAATGTATTTTTGTGGGATATTCCCTTGAAAAAAAGGGGTACAAGTGCTACAATCCTACTACACTAGAATTACGAGCAGAGATGTAGTCTTTGATGAGATGAGCAACTGGTACAGTAATGCACATGGCACTATTGGGGCTGATGTAAAATATGATGTGGTTCTACAAAATGTGAGGCCACAGTCACAGGTTTTGAGTGGACCACAAGAGTCCTCTTCTCGTGGCTCTGTTGAGAAGCCATGGAATGGTAGACTACGTACACAGGTTACTCCACCAGCAGGTACAGGGAATGTATCACGAAAAGGAAAGGAAAAGGTAGATGAACCTCCCTTTATGGCTAATGCATCATCAGGGTTTTCACATGTAGACATGGATTCAGATCGTTCTGAACAAAGTCTTTATGAGGAATTTGGAATTCTGGCTGTCAGGACACCTGGTGTAAGGAAAGTACAAGAAGATGCTAGAGGGCAAAGGAGTGACCCAGGACCGCGCAGATCTAACAGAGTCAGAAATCCAATTCAGAAATTGACTTATGATGGGTATCTAGCGCATCACCAAGCCTACATGGCTAAGGTGATACAAGATGTGGAGCCCACATGTTTTGAGGATGCAGCTGGAAATGTGCATTGGGATGATGCAATGAATGAAGAGATGGCTGCATTGGAAGCAAACGACACATGGGAGTTGGTGCCATTGTCAAGTGGCAGGAAAGCTATTGGCTGTAAATGGGTGTATAAAACCAAGCATAAGGCTGATGGTAACATTGAGCGTCACAAGGCGAGGCTGGTCGCAAAGGGTTATGCACAGACGTATGGCATAGACTATGAGGAGACCTTTGCTCCAGTGGCAAAGATGACGACTGTGAGAGCTGTCATAGCAGTGGCTGCATCTAGAGGATGTATTATGCATCAAATGGATGTAAAGAATGCCTTCTTGAATGGTGAGTTGCAAGAGGAAGTGTATATGGGTCAGCCACCTGGTTATGTCGATCCAGGTTACCCAGATTATGTATGCAGAATTCTCAAAGCTTTGTATGGTTTGAAGCAGGGCTCTAGAGCATGGTATGACAGGATTGCCAAGTATATTGTCAGTATTGGGTTTAGGAGAGCTCATGCTGATCATTCACTCTATGTACGTGAGAGTGATGTGGGTATTGTGGTCATTACCATATATGTAGATGACCTTATTATTGTGGGTGACAATGCTATGAACATTGACCATGTGAAGGGTCTTCTCAAACAGGAGTTTGAAATGAAATATTTGTGCAAGTTGCGCTACTTTCTTGGCACTGAGGTGATCAGGACTCCAGAGGGCGTATGGATGTCACAGAGACAATATGCTTTGGACATGTTGTCAAAGTATGGTATGGCTGATTGTAAGCCAATTTCTATTCCCTTGGATGTGAATGCAAAGCTAAGTGCAGAGACAGGTGATGTTGTTGAGGATGTCAAGATGTACAGGAAGATTGTGGGTAGTCTAATCTACTTGACTATCACGAGGCCAGACTTTGAGCTACACAGTAGGCTTGGAGAGTCAGTTCATGCAGCTTCCGAGGAAGCCACATTTGGATGGAGTACGATGCACATTTCGGTATGTGCAAGGGACTCTTGACTACGCATTGTTCTATGCAGTAGATGCGCCATTAGCATTGTATGGGTATACAGATGCAGATTGGGCAAGTAGCATTGTTGATAGGAGATCTACGAGTGGCTTCATGTTCTCTTTTGGGAGTGCTTGCTGTTATTTGGAGCAGCAAAAAGCAGCCTACGGTTGCTTTATCGAGCATAGAGGCCGAGTACAGAGGTGCAGCAGTTGCGGCGTGCCAGGTAGCTTGGCTACGCACATTACTTGAGGACTTGGGAGTGCAGGTGGACCAGCGGATTTTCATCCATTGTGACAACCTCAACAGCATGCAGTTGGCTAGGAACCCAGTGTTGGCGGGCGACATCGACTTGGTCTACGTCAGCACAGAGGAGCAAATAGAGGATATCTTTACCAAGGCCCTCGGAGGTGAGAAGCTTCGACGTTTCCGGACTATGCTTGGACTCTGCGACATGCAGAGCTCGAGGGGGAGTGTTGAGATGTCGAGCTCTACATCTTGAACTGGCATCCACTACAGGTCTTGGCTGCTTACGACATTTACTCACTGGCGCGTTAGGTGACCAACACGGAGGATCTCTGCCAGTGATTCTACAACTGGACTACACATATAGTGCTAGCCTAGTACACTTCTAGCGAGTTCACACTTAGTGACCGCATGTACATATGTGCTACTTTTCAGTTTTAGCACTTAGTCATTTTGTACTCTCTTTTAAGTGTGAAGAAGAAGAAGCTTTCCATCTCTTTGTGCTTGTCTTGTGTAGCTCTCTTGCATCCTCTTTCTTTACACCCTTGGCCATCATAACACTTGTAATTTTACACAATGTTTTTGGGATGAGTAGATTCTAGATCCACCACTTGGCCATTTAGACTAAGAATTGGGAAGTAGGTGCATCAAAGATCCACCACTTGGCCATTATAACGAAGGCTTGAAATGTGGATCCAATTGTTGGTGTCTCGTAGATCCACCACTTGGCCTGCTAGGTGGATTCAACACTTGGCCATGATAACACTTGTAATTTACATAATTTTTGTGGGATGAGTAGATCTTAGATCCACCTCTTGTCCATTTAGAGTAAGAATTGGTAAGTAGGTGCATCAAAGATCCACAACTTGGCCATTATAACAAAGGCTTGAATTGTAAAAACAATTGTTAGTGTCACCTAGATCCACCACTTGGCCATTCTAACCATTTCCTAAAGCTAAGTGCATTCAGCACTTGGCTATCATAACAATGGTAATTTTACACAATGTTTGTGGGATGAGTAGATCCTAGATTCACCACTTTGCCATTTAGAGTAAAATTTGGGATTAGATACATCAAAGATCCACCACTTGGCCATTAGGACAAAGGCTTGAAGTGTGGATCCAATTTTTGGTATCTCCTAGATCCACCACTTGGTCATTCTAGACTTGTCTTAAAGGCAACACTTGGCCATCATAACACTTGTAATTTTACACAATGTTTGTGGGATGAGTAGATATTAGATCCACCACTTGGCCATTTAGACTAAGAATTGGGAAGTAGGTGCATCAAAGATCCACCACTTGGCCATTATAACGAAGGCTTGAAATGTGGATCCAATTATTGGTGTCTCTTAGATCCACCACTTGGTGATTCTAACCATGTCTTGAAGGTAGATGCGTTCAACACTTGGCCATCATAACACTTGTAATTTTACACAATGTTGGTGGGATGAGTAGATCCTACATCCACCACTTGGCCATTTAGACTAAGAATTGGAAAGTAGGTGTGAAGCCCACCATTTGTCCAAACATATGCTCTATTGAAGTATAGAGATCCACACGGTCCACCAGTCCAAGCTAAGCCCTATTGAAGGATAGATATCCATAAGGTCCACTACTTGTCCAAGCCAATCTTCATTACATGATATAGAGACATAAGGTCCAATCAGAGCACACAAAGCCAAAATGTCCACAATCTAAGGTATGCATGGAAAATTGATGCAAGGTCCACCACTTCTTTAAGTGAAACTCCATTGAACCATTGAGCATCACTTCATTGAAGAATAGGGAGCCATAATGTTCATCACCTATTCAAGATAATCTCTATTGAAGCATTGAGTGACAAAAAGTACTCAATTTAAGCTAAGCATGGAGAAATGATGGAACATCCATCACTTGTTCAAGCTTGATCTATATTCAAGCATAGAGAGCCACAAAGTCCACCACGTGTCCAACCTAATCTCCATTGTATTATAACACTTGGCCATCATAACACTTGTAATTTTACACAATGTTGATGGGATGAGTAGATCCTAGATCCACCACTTGCCATTAAGACTAATAATTGGGAACTAGGTGCATCAAAGATCCACCACTTGGCCATTATAACAAACCTTTGAAATGTGGATCCAATCCTTTGTGTCTCCTAGATACACCACTTGGCCATTCTAACCATGTCTTAAAGTTAGGTGCATTCAACACTTGGCCATCATATTACTTGTAATTTTACAGAGTGTTTGTGGGATGAGTAAATTCTAGATCCACCACTTGACCATTTAGACTACGAATTCGGAAGTAGGTGCATCAAAAATCCACCACTTGGCCATTATAACAAAGGATTGAAATGTGGATCCAATTGTTGGTGTCTCCTAGATCTACAACATGGCCATTCTAACCATGTCTTAAAGTAAAGAGGATTCAACACTTGGCCATTATAACACTTGTAATTTTACAAAATGTTTGTGGGATGAGTAGATCCTAGATAACCACTTGTCCATTTAGAGTAAGAAATGGTAAGTAGGGGTATCAAAAATCCACCACTTGGCCATTATAACAAAGGCTTGAATTGTAGATACAATTGTTGGTGTCACCTAGATCCACCACTTGGACATTCTAACCATGTCCTAAAGTTAGGTGGATTCAGCACTTGGCCATCATAACACTAATAATTTTACATAATGTATGTGGAATGAGTAGATCCTAGATCCACCACTTGGCCATTTAGACTAAATTTATTTAGAAATTAGATACATCAAAGATCCACCACTTGGCCATTAGAATGAATGCTTGAAGTGCGGATCCAATTGTTGATGTCTCCTGGATCCACCGCTTGGCCATTCTAACCATGTCTTAAAGTTGGGTGCATTCAGCACTTGGCCATCATAACACTTGTAATTTTACACAATGTTGGTGGGGTGAGTAGATCTTATATCCACCACTTGGCCATTTAGACTAATAATTGGGAAGTAGGTGCATCAAAGATCCACCCCTTGGGCATTATAACAAAGTCTTGAAATGTGGATCCAATTGTTGGTGTCTCTTAGATCCAACACTTGGCCATTCTAACCATGTCTTAATGTTAGGTGCATTCAACACTTGGCCATCATAACACTTATAATTTTACACAATGTTTGGGGGATGAGTAGATCCTAGGTCCACCACTTCGCCATTTAGACTAAGAATTGGGCAGTAGGTGCATCAAAGATCCACCACTTGGCCATTATAACAGAGGCTTGAAACGTGAACCCAATTGTTGGTGTCTCCTAGATTCACCAGTTGGCCATTCTAGCCATGTCTAAAATTAAATTGGATTCAACACTTGCCCATCATAACAATTGTAATTTTACACAATGTTTGTGGGATGAGTAGATGCTAGATCCACCACTTGTTCATTTACAGGTAAGAATTGGTAAGTAGGGGCATCAAAGATCCACCACTTGGCCATTATAACAAAGGCTTGAATTATAGATATAATTGTTGGTGTCACCTAGTTCCACCACCTAGCCATTCTAATCATGTCCTAAAGCTAGGTGCATTCAACACTTGGCCATCATAACACTCGTTAATTTACACAATGTCTATGGAATGAGTAGATCCTAGATCCACCACATGGCCATGTAGACTAGAATTTGGGAGTTAATTATATCAAAGATCCATCGCTTGTCCATTATAATGAAAGCATTATATGTGGATCCAATTCTTGGTATCTCCTAGATCCACGACTTGGCCATTCTAGGCATATCTGAAAGGTAGGTGCATTCAACACTTGGCCATCATAACACTTGTAATTTTATACAATGTTTGTGGGATGAGTAAAGTCTAGATCCACCACTTGGCCATTGAAACTAAGAATTTGGAAGTAGGTTCATCAAAGATCCACCACTTGGACATTATAGCAAAGGCTTGAAATGGGGATCCAATTGTTGGTGTCTCCTAGATCCACCACATGGCGAGCTAGGTGGATTCAACACTTGGCCATCATAACACTTGTAATGTTACACAATGTTTGTGGGTGAGTAGATCCTAGATACACCACTTGGCGATTTAGACTAACAATTGGGAAGTAGGTGCATTAAAGATCCACCACTTGGCCATTATAACAAAGGCTTGAAATGTGGATCCAATTTTTGGTGTCTCCTAGATCCACCACTTGGCCATTCTAACCATGTCTTAACGTTAGGTGCATTCAACACATGGCCATAATAACACTTGTAATTTCACACAATATTTTTGGGATTAGTAGATTCTAGATCCACCACTTGTCCATTTAGTCTAAGAATTGGGAAGTAGGTGCATCAAAGATCCACCACTTGGCCATTATAACAAAGGCTTGAAATGTAGATCCAATTGTTGGTGTTTCATAGCTCCACCACTTGGCCATTATATCAAAGATCCACCACTTGGCCATTATATCAAAGATCCACCACTTGGCCATTATAACAAAGTCTTGAAATGTGGATGCAATCCACCACTTGGCCTGCTAGGTGGATTCAACACTTGGCCATGATAACACTTGTAACTTTACACAATGTTTGTGGGATGCGTAGACCCTAGATCCACCACTTGTCCATTTAGAGTAAGAATTGGTAAGTAGGTGCATCAAAGATCCACAACTCGGCCATTATAACAAAGGATTAAATTGTCAATACAATAAGTAGTGTCACCTAGATCCACCACGTGGCCATTCTAAGCATTTTCTAAAGCTAGGTTCATTCAACACTTGGCCATCATAACAATGGTAATTTTACACAATGTTTGTGGGATGAGTAGATCCTAGATTCACCACTTGGCCATTTAGACTAATATTTGGGATTAGATACATCAAACATCCACCACTTGGCCATTAGAACAAAGACTTGAAGTGTGGATCCAATTTTTGTATCTCGTAGATCAAATACTTGGTCATTCTAGCCTTGTCTTAAAGGCAAGTTCATTCAAGACTTGGTCATCATAACACTTGTAATTTTACACAATGTTTGTGGGATGAGTAGATAATGTGGATACAATTGCTGGTGTCTCTTAGATCCACCACTTGGCGATTCTAACCATGTCTTGAAGGTAGGTTCGTTCAAGACTTCCCCATCATAACACGTGTAATCTTACACAATGTTGGTGGGATGAGTAGATCCTACCTCCACCACCTAGCCAATTAGACTAAGAATTGGAAAGTAGGTGTGAAGCCCACCATTTGTCCAAACATATGCTCTATTGAAGTATAGACATCCACCACTTGGTTATTACAACAAAGGCTTTAAATGTGGATCCAATTGTTGGTGTCTCCTGTATCCACCACCTGGACATTCAAACCATATCTTAAAGTCAGGTGCATTGAACACTTTTACATTAATAAACTTCTAATTTTACACAATGTTTGAGGGATGAGTAGATTCTAGATCCACCAGTTGGCCATTCTAACCATGTCCTAATGTTAGGTGCATTCAGTACTTGGCCATAATAACCCCGATGATTTTACACAATGTCTATTGGATGAGTAGATCCTAGATCCACCACTTGGCCATTAAGACTAAAATTTGGGAAGTAGATACATGAAAGATCCACCACTTGGCCATTAGAAAGAAGGCTTGAAGTGTGGATCCAATTGTTGGTATGTCCTCGATCCACCATTTGGTTTTTCTAGCCATGCCTTAAAGGTAGGTGCATTCAAAACATGGCCATCATAACACTTGGTATTTTACAGAATGTTTGTGGTATGAGTGGATTTTAGATCCACCACTTGGCCATTTAGATTAAGAATAGGGAAGTAGGTGCATCAAAGATCCACCACTTGGCCATTCTAACAGAGGCTTGAAATGTGGGTCCAAGTTCTTGTGTCTCCTAGATCTACCACTTGGCCATTCTAACCATATCTTATAGTTAGAGGTAGGTGCATTCAACCCTTGGCCATCATAACACTTGCAATTTTACACAATGTTTGTGGAATGAGTAGATTCCATATCCACCACTTCCATTATAATGAAAGCATTAAGTGTGGATCCAATTGTTGGTATCTCCGAGATCCACCATTTGGCCATTCTAGCCATGCCTTAAAGGTAGGTGCATTCAAAACTTGTCCATTATAACACTTGGAATTTTACACAATGTTTGTGGTATGAGTGGATTTTAGATCCACCACTTGGCCATTTAGACTAAGAATAGGGAAGTAGGTGCATCAAAGATCCACCACTTGGCCATCATAACAAAGGCTTGAAATGTGGATCCAATTGTTGGTGTTTCATAGATCCACCACTTGGCCTGCTAGGTGGATTCAACACTTGGCCATGATAACACTTGTAATTTTAGACAATGTTTGTGGGATGAGTAGACCTTAGATCCACCACTTGTCCATTTAGAGTAAGAATTGGTAAGTAGGTGGATCAAAGATCCACAACTTGGCCGTTATAACAAAGGCTTCAATTATAAATACAATAAGTAGTGTCACCTAGATCCACCACTTGGCCATTCTAAGCATTTTCTAAAGCTAGGTGCATTCAGCACTTGGCCATCATAACAATGGTAATTTTACACAATGTTTGTGGGATGAGTAGATCCTAGATTCACCACTTGGCCATTTAGAGTAAAATTTGGGACTAGATACGTCAAACATCCACCACTTGGCCATTAGAACAAAGGCTTGAAGTGTGGATCCAATATTTGTATCTCCTAGATCAAATACTTGGTCATTCTAGCCTTGTCAACACTTGGCCATCATAACACTTGTAATTTTGCACAATGTTTGTGGGATGAGGAGATAGTAGATCCACCACTTGGCCATTTAGACTAAGAATTAGGAAGTAGGTACATCAAAGATCCATAACTTGGCCATTATAACAAAAGCTTGATTCTAACCATGTCTTGAAGGTAGGTTCGTTCAAGACTTCCCCATCATAACACGTGTAATCTTACACAATGTTGGTGGGATGAGTAGATCCTACCTCCACCACCTAGCCAATTAGACTAAGAATTGGAAAGTAGGTGTGAAGCCCACCATTTGTCCAAACATATGCTCTATTGAAGTATAGACATCCATCACTTGGTTATTACAACAAAGGCTTTAAATGTGGATCCAATTGTTGGTGTCTCCTGTATCCACCACCTGGCCATTCAAACCATATCTTAAAGTCAGGTGCATTGAACACTTTTACATTAATAAACCTCTAATTTTACACAATGATTGAGGGATGAGTAGATTTTAGATCCACCGGTTGGCCATTCTAACCATGTCCTAATGCTAGGTGCATTCAGTACTTGGCCATAATAACCCCGATGATTTTACACAATGTCTATTGGATGAGTAGATCCTAGATCCACCACTTGGCCATTAAGACTAAAATTTGGGAAGTAGATACATGAAAGATCCACCACTTGGCCATTAGAAAGAAGGCTTGAAGTGTGGATCCAATTGTTGGTATGTCCTCGATCCACCATTTGGTTTTTCTAGCCATGCCTTAAAGGTAGGTGCATTCAAAACATGGCCATCATAACACTTGGTATTTTACAGAATGTTTGTGGTATGAGTGGAGTTTAGATCCACCACTTGGCCATTTAGACTAAGAATAGGGAAGTAGGTGCATCAAAGATCCACCACTTGGCCATTCTAACAGAGGATTGAAATGTGGGTCCAAGTTCTTGTGTCTCCTAGATCTACCACTTCACCATTCTAACCATATCTTATAGTTAGAGGTAGGTGCATTCAACCCTTGGCCATCATAACACTTGTAATTTTACACAATGTTTCTGGATGAGTAGATTCTAGATCCACCACTTGGCCATTTAGACTAAGAATTGGGAAGTAGGTGCATCAAAGATCCACCACTTGGCCATTATAACGAAGGCTTGAAATGTGGATCCAATTGTTGGTGTTTCGTACATCCACCACTTAGCCATTTAGACTAAAATTTGGGAAGTAGATACATGAAAGATCCACCTCTTTGCCATTAGAACGAAGGCTTGAAGTGTGGATCCAATTGTTGGTATCTCCTAGATCCACCATTTGGCCATTCTAGACATGCCTCAAAGGTAGGTGCATTCTTAACTTGGCCAATATAACACTTGGAATTTTACACAATGTTTTTGGTATGAGTGGATTATAGATCCACCACTTGGCCATTTAATCTAAGAATAGGGAAGTAGGTGCATTAAAGATCCACCACTTGGCCATTATAACAAAGTCTTGAAATTTGGATCCAATTGTTGGTGGCTCCTAGATCTACCACTTGGTCAGTTAGGTGGATTCAAGAATTGGCCATCATAACACTGGTAATTTTACACAATGTTTGCGGGATGAGTAGATCCTAGTCCACCACTTGTCCATTTAGACTACAATTAAGGAATTAGATACATCAAAGGTCCACCACTTGGCCATTAGAATAAAGGCTTGAAGTGTGGATCCAATTGGATCTATCTCCTAGATCCACCACTTGGCCATTCTAGCCATGTCTTAAAGTTAGGTGCATTCAACACTTGGCCCCATCATAACACTTGTAATTTTACACAATGTTTGTGGAATGAGTAGATTCCATATCCACCACTTCCATTATAATGAAAGCATTAAGTGTGGATCCAATTGTTGGTATCTCCGAGATCCACCATTTGGCCATTCTAGCCATGCCTTAAAGGTAGGTGCATTCAAAACTTGTCCATTATAACACTTGGAATTTTACACAATGTTTGTGGTATGAGTGGATTTTAGATCCACCACTTGGCCATTTAGACTAAGAATAGGGACGTAGGTGCATCAAAGATCCACCACTTGGCCATCATAACAAACGCTTGAAATGTGGATCCAATTGTTGGTGTTTCATAGATCCACCACTTGGCCTGCTAGGTGGATTCAACACTTGGCCATGATAACACTTGTAATTTTAGACAATGTTTGTGGGATGAGTAGACCTTAGATCCACCACTTGTCCATTTAGAGTAAGAATTGGTAAGTAGGTGGATCAAAGATCCACAACTTGGCCGTTATAACAAAGGCTTCAATTATAAATACAATAAGTAATGTCACCTAGATCCACCACTTGGCCATTCTAAGGATTTTCTAAAGCTAGGTGCATTCAGCACTTGGCCATCATAACAATGGTAATTTTACACAATGTTTGTGGGATGAGTAGATCCTAGATTCACCACTTGGCCATTTAGAGTAAAATTTGGGATTAGATACGTCAAACATCCACCACTTGGCCATTAGAACAAAGGCTTGAAGTGTGGATCCAATATTTGTATCTCCTAGATCAAATACTTGGTCATTCTAGCCTTGTCAACACTTGGCCATCATAACACTTGTAATTTTGCACAATGTTTGTGGGATGAGGAGATAGTAGATCCACCACTTGGCCATTTAGACTAAGAATTAGGAAGTAGGTACATCAAAGATCCATAACTTGGCCATTATAACAAAAGCTTGATTCTAACCATGTCTTGAAGGTAGGTTCGTTCAAGACTTCCCCATCATAACACGTGTAATCTTACACAATGTTGGTGGGATGAGTAGATCCTACCTCCACCACCTAGCCAATTAGACTAAGAATTGGAAAGTAGGTGTGAAGCCCACCATTTGTCCAAACATATGCTCTATTGAAGTATAGACATCCATCACTTGGTTATTACAACAAAGGCTTTAAATGTGGATCCAATTGTTGGTGTCTCCTGTATCCACCACCTGGCCATTCAAACCATATCTTAAAGTCAGGTGCATTGAACACTTTTACATTAATAAACTTCTAATTTTACACAATGTTTGAGGGATGAGTAGATTTTAGATCCACCGGTTGGCCATTCTAACCATGTCCTAATGCTAGGTGCATTCAGTACTTGGCCATAATAACCCCGATGATTTTACACAATGTCTATTGGATGAGTAGATCCTAGATCCACCACTTGGCCATTAAGACTAAAATTTGGGAAGTAGATACATGAAAGATCCACCACTTGTCCATTAGAAAGAAGGCTTGAAGTGTGGATCCAATTGTTGGTATGTCCTCGATCCACCATTTGGTTTTTCTAGCCATGCCTTAAAGGTAGGTGCATTCAAAACATGGCCATCATAACACTTGGTATTTTACAGAATGTTTGTGGTATGAGTGGAGTTTAGATCCACCACTTGGCCATTTAGACTAAGAATAGGGAAGTAGGTGCATCAAAGATCCACCACTTGGCCATTCTAACAGAGGATTGAAATGTGGGTCCAAGTTCTTGTGTCTCCTAGATCTACCACTTCACCATTCTAACCATATCTTATAGTTAGAGGTAGGTGCATTCAACCCTTGGCCACCATAACACTTGTAATTTTACACAATGTTTCTGGATGAGTAGATTCTAGATCCACCACTTGGCCATTTAGACTAAGAATTGGGAAGTAGGTGCATCAAAGATCCACCACTTGGCCATTATAACGAAGGCTTGAAATGTGGATCCAATTGTTGGTGTTTGGTACAATGTCTGTGGGATGAGTAGATCCTAGATCCACCACTTGGCTATTTAGACTAGAATTTGGGAATTAGATACATCAAAGATCCACCACTTGGACATTATTACAAATGCTTGAATTGTAGATACAATTGGTGGTTTCACCTAGATCCACTACTTGGCCATTCTAGCCATGTCTGAAAGGTAGGAGCATTAAGCAGTTGGCCATCATAACATTGGTAATTATACACAATGTGTGTGGGAAGAGTAGATCCTAAATACACCACTTGGCCATTTAAACTAAAATTTGGGAAATAGATACATCAAAGATCCACCACGTATGCATTAGAACGAAGTCTTGAAGTGTGGATCCCATTGTTGGTATCTCCTAGATCCACTAGTTGGCCATTCTTAGCCATGTATGAAAGATAGGTGCATTCAACCCTTGGCCATCATAACACTTGTAATTTTACACAATTTTTCTGGGATGAGTAGATTCTAGATCCACCACTTGGCCATTTAGACTAAAAATTGGGAAGTAGGTGCATCAAAGATCCACCACTTGGACATTATAATAAAGCCTTGAAATGTGGATCCAATTGTTGGTATTTCGTACATCCACCACTTGGCCATTTAGACAAAAATTTGGGAAGTAGATACATGAAAGATCCACCACTTGCCCATTAGAACGAAGGCTTGAAGTCTGGATCCAATTGTTGGTATCTCCTGGATCCACCATTTGGCCATTCTAGACATGCCTTAAAGGTAGGTGCATTCTAAACTTGGCCATTATAACACTTGGAATTTTACACAATTTTTGTGGAATGAGTGGATTATAGATCCACCACTTGGCCATTTAGACTAAGAATAGGGAAGTAGGTGCATCAAAGATACACTACGTGGCCATTATAACAAAGGCTTCAAATGTGGATCCAATTGTTGGTGGCTCCTAGATCTACCACTTGGCCATCAACACTTGGCCATCATAACACTTGTAATTTTACACAATGTTTGTGGGATCAGTAGATCCTAGATCCACCACTTGTCGATTTAGAGTAAGACTTGGTGAGTAGGTGTATCAAAGATCCACCACATGGAAATTATAACAAAGGCTTGAATTCTGGATACAATTATTGGTGTCACCTAGATCCACCACTTGGCCATTGGAACCATGTCCTAAAGTTAGGTGGATTCAATACTTCGGCATCATAACACTGGTAATTTTACACAATGTTTGTGGGATGAGTAGATCCTAGATCCACCACTTGTCCATGTAAACTAAAATTTAGGAATTAGATACATCAAAGGTCCACCACCCTGCCATTAGAACAAAGGCTTGAAGTGTGGATCCAATTGTTGCTATCTACTAGATCCACCACTTGGCCATTCTAGCAATGTCTTAAAGGTAGGTGCATTCAACACTTGGCCATCATAACACTTGTAATTTTACAAAATGTTTGTGGAATGAGTAGATTCTACATCCACCACTTTGCCATTTAAACTAGGATTTGGGAAGTAGGTGCATCAAAGATCCACCACTTGGCCATTATAGCAAAGGATTGAACTGTGGATCCAATTGTTGGTGTCTCCTGTATGCACCACGTGGACATTCAAACCATGTCTTAAAGTTAGGTGCATTGAACACTTTTCCATCATAAAACTTATAATTTTACATAATTTTTTTGGGATGAGTAGATTTTAAATCCACCACTTGGCCATTCTAACCATGTTCTAATGTTAGGTGCATTCAACACTTGGCCATAATAACCCCGGTAATTTTACACAATGTCTGTGGGATAAGTAGATCCTAGATCCACCACTTGGCCATTTAGACTAAAATTTGGGAAATAGATACATGAAAGATCCACCACTTGGCCATTAGAACGAAGGCTTAAAGTGTGGATCCAATTGTTGGTATCTCCTAGATCCACCATTTAGCCATTCTAGCCATGCCTTAAAGGTAGGTGCATTCAAAACATGGCCATTATAACACTTGGAATTTCACACAATGTTTGTGGTATGAGTGGATTTTAGATCCACCACTTGGCCATTTAGACTAAGAATAGGGAAGTAGGTGCATCAAAGATCCACCACTTGGCCATTATAGCAAAGGATTAATGTGGATCCAATTGTTGGTGTTTCATAGATCCACGAGTTGGCCCTCTAAGTGGATTCAACACTTGGACATGATAACACTTGTAATTTTACACAATGTTTGTGGGATGAGTAGACTCTAGATTAGAGTAAGAATTGATAAGTAGGTGCATCAAAGATCCACAACTTGGCCATTTGTTACAAAGGCTTAAATTGTAAATACAATTGTTAGTGTCACCTAGATCCACCACTTGGCCATTCTAACCATTTTCTAAAGCTAGGTGCATTCAGCACTTTACCATCGTAACAATAGTAATTTTACACAATGTTTGTGGGATGAGTAGATCCTAGATTCACCACTTTGCCATTTAGAGTAAAATTTGGGATTAGATACATCAAACATCCACCACTTGGCCATTAGAAAAAAGGCTTGAAGTGTGGATCCAATTTTTGGTATCTCCTAGATCCACCACTTGGTCATTCTAGCTTTGTCTTAAAGGCAGGTGCATTCAACACTTGGCCATCATAACGCTTGTAATTTTACAAAATGTTTGTGGGATGAGGAGATAGTATATCCACCACTTGGCCATTTAGACTAAGAATTGGGAAGTAGGTGCATCAAAGATCCATCACTTGGCCCTTATAACAAAAGCTTGAAATGTGGATCCAATTGTTGGTGTCTCTTAGATCCACCACTTGGTGATTCTAACCATGTCTTGAAGGTAGGTGCGTTCAGCACTTGGCCATCATAACACTTGTAATTTTACACAATGTTGGTGGGATGAGTAGATCCTACATCCACCACTTGGCCATTTAGACTAAGAATTGGAAAGTAGGTGTGAAGCCCACCATTTGTCCAAACATATGCTCTATTGTAGTATAGACATCCACCACTTGGTTATTATAACAAAGAATTTAAATCTGGATCCAATTGTTGGTGTCTCCTGTATCCACCACCTGGACATTCAAACCATATCTTAAAGTCAAGTGCATTGAACAATTTTCCATCATTAAACTTCTAATTTTACACAATGTTTGTGGGATGAGTAGACTCTAGATCCACCACTTGGCCATTCTAACCATGTCCTAATGTTAGGTGCATTCAGTACTTGGCCATTATAACAAAGGCTTCAAATGTGGATCCAATTGTTGGTGGCTCCTAGATCTACCACTTGGCCATCAACACTTGGCCATCATAACACTTGTAATTTTACACAATGTTTGTGGGATCAGTAGATCTTAGATCCACCACTTGTCGATTTAGAGTAAGAATTGGTGAGTAGGTGTATCAAAGATCCACCACTTGGAAATTATAACAAAGGCTTGAATTCAAGATACAATTATTGGTGTCACCTAGATCCACCACTTGGCCATTGGAACCATGTCCTAAAGTTAGGTGGATTCAATACTTCGGCATCATAACACTGGTAATTTTACACAATGTTTGTGGGATGAGTAGATCCTAGATCCACCACTTGTCCATGTAAACTAAAATTTAGGAATTAGATACATCAAAGGTCCACCACCCTGCCATTAGAACAAAGGCTTGAAGTGTGGATCCAATTGTTGCTATCTACTAGATCCACCACTTCGCCATTCTAGCAATGTCTTAAAGGTAGGTGCATTCAACACTTGGCCATCATAACACTTGTAATTTTACACAATGTTTGTGGAATGAGTAGATTCTATATCCACCACTTTGCCATTTAAACTAGGATTTGGGAAGTAGGTGCATCAAAGATCCACCACTTGGCCATTATAGCAAAGGATTGAACTGTGGATCCAATTGTTGGTGTCTCCTGTATGCACCACGTGGACATTCAAACCATGTCTTAAAGTTAGGTGCATTGAACACTTTTCCATCATAAAACTTATAATTTTACATAATTTTTTTGGGATGAGTAGATTTTAGATCCACCACTTGGCCATTCTAACCATGTTCTAGTGTTAGGTGCATTCAACACTTGGCCATAATAACCCCGGTAATTTTACACAATGTCTGTGGGATAAGTAGATCCTAGATCCACCACTTGGCCATTTAGACTAAAATTTGGGAAATAGATACATGAAAGATCCACCACTTGGCCATTAGAACGAAGGCTTAAAGTGTGGATCCAATTGTTGGTATCTCCTAGATCCACCATTTAGCCATTCTAGCCATGCCTTAAAGGTAGGTGCCTTCAAAACATGGCCATTATAACACTTGGAATTTTACACAATGTTTGTGGTATGAGTGGATTTTAGATCCACCACTTGGCCATTTAGACTAGGAATAGGGAAGTAGGTGCATCAAAGATCCACCACTTGGCCATTATAGCAAAGGATTAATGTGGATCCAATTGTTGGTGTTTCATAGATCCACGAGTTGGCCCTCTAAGTGGATTCAACACTTGGCCATGATAACACTTGTAATTTTACACAATGTTTGTGGGATGAGTAGACTCTAGATTAGAGTAAGAATTGATAAGTAGGTGCATCAAAGATCCACAACTTGGCCATTTGTTACAAAGGCTTAAATTGTAAATACAATTGTTAGTGTCACCTAGATCCACCACTTGGCCATTCTAACCATTTTCTAAAGCTAGGTGCATTCAACACTTTACCATCGTAACAATGGTAATTTTACACAATGTTTGTGGGATGAGTAGATCCTAGATTCACCACTTGGCCATTTAGAGTAAAATTTGGGATTAGATACATCAAACATCCACCACTTGGCCATTAGAAAAAAGGCTTGAAGTGTGGATCCAATTTTTGGTATCTCCTAGATCCACCACTTGGTCATCCTAGCCCTTTCTTAAAGGCAGGTGCATTCAACACTTGGCCATCATAACACTTGTAATTTTACAAAATTTTTGTGGGATGAGGAGATAGTAGATCCACCACTTGGCCATTTAGACTAAGAATTGGGAAGTAGGTGCATCAAAGATCCATCACTTGGCCCTTATAACAAAAGCTTGAAATGTGGATCCAATTGTTGGTGTCTCTTAGATCCACCACTTGGTGATTCTAACCATGTCTTGAAGGTAGGTGCGTTCAGCACTTGGCCATCATAACACTTGTAATTTTACACAATGTTGGTGGGATGAGTAGATCCTACATCCACCACTTGGCCATTTAGACTAAGAATTGGAAAGTAGGTGTGAAGCCCACCATTTGTCCAAACATATGCTCTATTGTAGTATAGACATCCACCACTTGGTTATTATAACAAAGAATTTAAATCTGGATCCAATTGTTGGTGTCTCCTGTATCCACCACCTGGACATTCAAACCATATCTTAAAGTCAAGTGCATTGAACAATTTTCCATCATTAAACTTCTAATTTTACACAATGTTTGTGGGATGAGTAGACTCTAGATCCACCACTTGGCCATTCTAACCATGTCCTAATGTTAGGTGCATTCAGTACTTGGCCATAATAACCCCGATAATTTTACACAATGTCTGTGGGATGAGTAGATCCTAGATCCACCACTTGGCCATTTAGACTAAAATTTGGGAAGTAGATACATGAAAGATCCACCACTTGGCCATTAGAACGAAGGCTTGAAGTGTGGATCCAATTGGTCGTATCTCCTCGATCCACCATTTGGCCATTCTAGCCATGTCTTAAAGGTAGGTGCATTCAAAACTTGGCCATCATAACACTTGGAATTCTACACAATGTTTGTGGTATGAGTGGATTTTAGATCCACCACTTGGCCATTTAGACTAAGAATAGGGAAGTAGGTGCATCAAAGATCCACCACTTGGCCATGATAACAAAGGCTTGAAATGTGGATCCAGTTGTTGGTGTCTCCTAGATCCAGCAGTTGGACATTCTAACCATATCTTATAGTTAGGTGGATTCAACACTTGGCTATAATAACACTTGTAATTTTACACAATGTTTGTGGGATGAGTAGATCCTAGATCCACCACTTGGTCATTTAGACTAGAATTTGGGAATTAGATACATGAAAGATCCACTACTTGGCCATTATAACAAAGGCTTGAATTGTAGATACAATTGTTGGTGTCAGCTGGATCCACTACTTGGCCATTGTAGCCATGTATTAAAGGTAGGTGCAATCAGCAGTTGGCCATCATAACACTGGTAGTTATACACAATGTGTGTGGGATGAGTAGATCCTAAATCCACCACTTGGCCATTTAGACTAAAATTTGGGAATTAGATATATCAAGGATCCACCACTTGGGCATTAGAAAGAAGTCTTGAAGTGTGGATCCCATTGTTGGTATCTCCTAGATTCACCAGTTGGCCATTCTTAGCCATGTCTTAAAGGTAGGTGCATTCAACCCTTTGTTGAGATGTCGAGCTCTACATCTTGAGCTGGCATCCACTACGGGTCTTGGCTGCTTACGACATTTACTCACTTGCATGTAAGGTGACCGACACGGAGGATCTCTGCCAGTGATTCTACAGCTGGACTACACTTATAGTGCCAGCCTAGTATGCTTCTAGTGAGTTCACAGTTAGTGACCGCATGTACATATGTGCTACTTTTCAGTTTTAGCACTTAGTCATTTTGTACTCTCTTTTCTGTGTGAAGAAGAAGAAGCTTTACATCTCTTTGTGCTTTTTGCTTGTCTTGTGTAGATCTCTTGCATCCTCTTTCTTTACATGGTATCAGAGCCTAGTGCAGGCAAGAGAGGCTAAGAGAGCAAGAGCATCATAATCCCTTCGTTCGCAATCCACGACCAGATGCAAGTTTTTTGTACAAGTTTCTGAACAGGTCTCCAAAGTGCAGTACACAGAGATTTACTCTACAAGTACAGTGGTTGTATGTACGATTGATTGTGGACACTCGTTAAGTGTAGAAAGCGTTACAGGTACCACGATAGCAGGTTCAGCAGATTTGCAGGTTTTTGTAGATTGCAGCTATTTTGTCTTAGTTCTTCAAGATGTCTGACGATTTCAGTCAGATTGTTACTGAGAAGCTTGAGAAAAATAACTACCCTGCATGGAAGTTCAGAATAACAAATTTCCTAAAAGGAAAAGGTTATTGGGACTATGTAAAAGGAGACAATGAAAAGGAACCAGAGATTCCCAAGGCAAATGCTACAGCAGAACAAAGGAAAGCTTTGAGGGACTGGCAACAAGGCTAGAGAAAAGTGATGTATTGGCTTTCTATGAGCATCACAGATGGCATGATGGGCTATCTACAGGATGCTGAAACCCCCGCCATTGCATGGAAAAAATTAGGCAGAGTGTTCGAGGTGAACACCAAGGCCAAGAAGCTTCAACTAAAGTCGGAGCTAAATCAGGTTAAGAGGAACAACCTCTCCATCAATGATTATGCTTTGAAGATCAAGAGTATCATTGAGGCTCTTGGATCTATTAAAGTTTCAGTGGAAGACGATGAAATTGTCCGTGCATGCTTGGATGGTCTAGGAGATGAGTATGTACATTTCAGGTCTTCCATGAATACAAGAGACGACATCCCCATGTTCCAAGATTTGATTTCTATGCTTATTCTTGAGGAGAAGAACCTTGGTCTTGACACGTCTTCTTCTCGTGGCATAAATAGGTATGAACAGGCCTTCTATTCTAACTCCAACAGAGACAGAGGTAGAGGTCGCGGTCGAGGCCCAAGTGGTTGCAGGGGCCAATTTCAAGAAGGTCAATCAAATCAAAATAATACAGGTGGTAGGGGAAACCAGTCTCAAGGCAAGGGGAGTCAAAGAGGTCGTGGAGCAGGATCAAGTAGGCAGCAACATACTGCAGATAGCAGATAATGTTGGACTTGTGGTGAAAGAGATCACATGTCACGTGACTGTGCAAAGGGAAAAGAAAGTGGAAAGAGAGAACAGGGCAACTATGCATCTACTAGCAGAGATGAAGATGAGAGAAAAAACGAGCGCATGTTTGTTATGCAGCATGTAATGAATACAATGACTGGAGAGAATTCCACCCAAGATGATGTTTGGTATATGGATTCAGGTGCCTCTAATCCAATGGCGTCTCGTGGAGAGTGGTTTAGAGATATGCACAAACCAGATGTGTCAGGCTATGTGCAGACAGGAGATAACACAGCTCACCCCATTGCTCATGTAGGGGACATACCTCTAAATATGAAGAGTGGAAAATCAAAGTACTTAGCAGATGTACTTCATGTCCCAAACATTACAAAGAATCTTGTTTCTGTTGGACAAATGGTTGAGCAGGGTTTGCGGGTTCGCTTCAATCCAAATGGATGTTATGTATCACAGAGGGCAAATATGTAGGCAGAATGTTTACGCTGAATGTAGACATGCCTTAGGTAAAAGCTGCATTATTTGCACAGGGCATAGGTGTTGTGGCTAATGTTGACATTTGGCACAAACTCATTGGCCATGTCAATGAGCAGAGATTGCACAGCATGCAATCAAAACAGATTGTAAAAGGTTTGCCCAAATTCAAGGTCGATGGTATGCATAAAGTGTATGCAGCATGCCAGTTTGGAAAACAGTCAAAGGGCTCATTTCCACATGAGTGCAATGTATGTAAAAAGCCACTTGAGGTGGTGCACACAGATGTTTTGGGTCCAACCGATACTGCAAGTATACATGGTTGCAGGTATTATGTCTCTTTCATTGATGACCATACAAGGAAAGTATGGGTCTACTTCATGCGTAACAAAAGTGAATTCTTTGGTCACTTTTAGGACTTCAAGGTCATGATTGAGAAGGAGACAGATATGCAAATCAAGACATTGAGGTCAGATGGAGGGGGAGAGTACTTCTCCAATGATTTTTCAGATTTTTTGCGAATGCATGGTATACGTAGGCAGTTTACATGCAGATATACTCCACAGCAGAATGGGGTCGCAGAAAGGAAAAACAGGCACATTGCAGAGGTTTCACGTGCATTGATGAATGAGGAGAACATGCCTCATCATTTCTGGGCTGAAGCTGTAAATACAGCTGTGTATATTATGAACAGGACACCTACAGCTGCGGTGCATGATGTAACGCCTGAGGAAAAGTTTACAGGTACAAAGCCTGATTTGGCACACTTGAAAGTGTTTGGCTGCATAGCTTACGTGCATGTACCAGATGAGTTGCGTAGGAAATTGGATCCTAAAGCAGAGAAATGTATTTTTGTGGGATATTCCCTTGAAAAAAAGGGGTACAAGTGCTACAATCCTACTACACGAGAATTACGAGCAGAGATGTAGTCTTTGATGAGATGAGCAACTGGTACAGTAATGCACATGGCACTATTGGGGCTGATGTAAAATATGATGTGGTTGTACAAAATGTGAGGCCACAGTCACAGGTTTTGAGTGGACCACAAGAGTCCTCTTCTCGTGGCTCTGTTGAGAAGCCATGGAATGGTAGACTACGTACGCACGTTACTCCACCAGCAGGTACAGGGAATGTATCACGAAAAGGAAAGGAAAAGGTAGATGAACCTCCCTTTATGGCTGATGCATCATCAGGGTTTTCACATGTAGACATGGATTCAGATCGTTCTGAACAAAGTCTTGATGAGGAATTTGGAATTCTGGCTGTCAGGACACCTGGTGTAAGGAAAGTACAAGAAGATGCTAGAGGGCAAAGGAGTGACCCAGGACCGCGCAGATCTAACAGAGTCAGAAATCCAGTTCAGAAATTGACTTATGATGGGTATCTAGCGCATCACCAAGCCTACATGGCTAAGGTGATACAAGATGTGGAGCCCACATGTTTTGAGGATGCAGCTGGAAATGTGCATTGGGATGATGCAATGAATGAAGAGATGGCTGCATTGGAAGCAAACGACACATGGGAGTTGGTGCCATTGTCAAGTGGCAGGAAAGCTATTGGCTGTAAATGGGTGTATAAAACCAAGCATAAGGCTGATGGTAACATTGAGCGTCACAAGGCAAGGCTGGTCGCAAAGGGTTATGCACAGACGTATGGCATAGACTATGAGGAGACCTTTGCTCCTGTGGCAAAGATGATGACTGTGAGAGCTGTCATAGCAGTGGCTGCATCTAGAGGATGTATTATGCATCAAATGGATGTAAAGAATGCCTTCTTGAATGGTGAGTTGCAAGAGGAAGTGTATATGGGTCAGCCACCTGGTTATGTCGATCTAGGTTACCCAGATTATGTATGCAGAATTCTCAAAGCTTTGTATGGTTTGAAGCAGGGCTCTAGAGCATGGTATGACAGGATTGCCAAGTATATTGTCAGTATTGGGTTTAGGAGAGCTCATGCTGATCATTCACTCTATGTACGTGAGAGTGATGTGGGTATTGTGGTCATTACCATATATGTAGATGACCTTATTATTGTGGGTGACAATGCTATGGACATTGACCATGTGAAGGGTCTTCTCAAACAGGAGTTTGAAATGAAATATTTGTGCAAGTTGCGCTACTTTCTTGGCACTGAGGTGATCAGGACTCCAGAGGGTGTATGGATGTCACAGAGACAATATGCTTTGGACATGTTGTCAAAGTATGGTATGGCTGATTGTAAGCCAATTTCTATTCCCTTGGATGTGAATGCAAAGCTAAGTGTAGAGACGGGTGATGTTGTTGAGGATGTCAAGATGTACAGGAAGATTGTGGGTAGTCTAATCTAGTTGACTATCACGAGGCCAGACTTGAGCTACATAGTAGGCTTGGAGAGTCAGTTCATGCAGCTTCCAAGGAAGCCACATTTGGATGGAGTACGATGCACACTTCGGTATGTGCAAGGGACTCTTGACTACGCATTGTTCTATGCAGCAGATGCGCCATTAGCATTGTATGGGTATACAGATGCAGATTGGGCAGGTAGCATTGTTGATAGGAGATCTACGAGTGGCTTCATGTTCTCTTTTGGGAGTGCTTGTTGTTATTTGGAGCAGCGAAAAGCAGCCTACGGTTGCTTTATCGAGCATAGAGACCGAGTACAGAGGTGCTGCAGTTGCGGCGTGCGAGGTAGCTTGGCTACGCACATTACTTGAGGACTTGGGAGTGCAGGTGGACCAGCGGATTTTCATCCATTGTGACAACCTCAACAGCATGCAGTTGGCTAGGAACCCAGTGTTCCATGCCAAGACCAAGCACATAGAGGTCCATTACCACTACCTTCGAGAGCGAGTGTTGGCGGGCGACATCGACTTGGTCTACGTCAGCACAGAGGAGCAAATAGAGGATATCTTTACCAAGGCCCTCGGAGGTGAGAAGCTTCGACGTTTCCGGACTATGCTTGGACTCTGCGACATGCAGAGCTCGAGGGGGAGTGTTGAGATGTCAAGCTCTACATCTTGAACTGGCATCCACTACAGGTCTTGGCTGCTTACGACATTTACTCACTGGCGCGTTAGGTGACCGACACGGAGGATCTCTGCCAGTGATTCTACAGCTGGACTACACATATAGTGCTAGCCTAGTACACTTCTAGCGAGTTCACACTTAGTGACCGCATGTACATATGTGCTACTTTTCAGTTTTAGCACTTAGTCATTTTGTACTCTCTTTTAAGTGTGAAGAAGAAGAAGCTTTCCATCTCTTTGTGCTTGTCTTGTGCAGCTCTCTTGAATCCTCTTTCTTTACACCCTTGGCCATCATAACACTTGTAATTTTACACAATGTTTCTGGGATGAGTAGATTCAAAGATCCACCACTTGGCCATTATAACGAAGGCTTGAAATGTGGATCCAATTGTTGGTGTCTCGTAGATCCACCACTTGGCCTGCTAGGTGGATTCAACACTTGGCCATGATAACACTTGTAATTTACATAATGTTTGTGGGATGAGTAGATCTTAGATCCACCTCTTGTCCATTTAGAGTAAGAATTGGTAAGTAGGTGCATCAAAGATCCACAACTTGGCCATTATAACAAAGGCTTGAATTGTAAAAACAATTGTTAGTGTCACCTAGATCCACCACTTGGCCATTCTAACCATTTCCTAAAGCTAACTGCATTCAGCACTTGGCCATCATAACAATGGTAATTTTACACAATGTTTGTGGGATGAGTAGATCCTAGATTCACCACTTTGCCATTTAGAGTAAAATTTGGGATTAGATACATCAAAGATCCACCACTTGGCCATTAGGACAAAGGCTTGAAGTGTGGATCCAATTTTTGGTATCTCCTAGATCCACCACTTGGTCATTCTAGACTTGTCTTAAAGGCAACACTTGGCCATCATAACACTTGTAATTTTACACAATGTTTGTGGGATGAGTAGATATTAGATCCACCACTTGTCCATTTAGACTAAGAATTGGGAAGTAGGTGCATCAAAGATCCACCACTTGGCCATTATAACGAAGGCTTGAAATGTGGATCCAATTATTGGTGTCTCTTAGATCCACCACTTGGTGATTCTAACCATGTCTTGAAGGTAGATGCGTTCAACACTTGGCCATCATAACACTTGTAATTTTACACAATGTTGGTGGGATGAGTAGATCCTACATCCACCACTTGGCCATTTAGACTAAGAATTGGAAAGTAGGTGTGAAGCCCACCATTTTTCCAAACATATGCTCTATTGAAGTATAGAGATCCACACGGTCCACCAGTCCAAGCTAAGCCCTATTGAAGGATAGATATCCATAAGGTCCACGACTTGTCCAAGCCAATCTTCATTACATGATATAGAGACATAAGGTCCAATCAGAGCACACAAAGCCAAAATGTCCACAATCTAAGGTATGCATGGAAAATTGATGCAAGGTCCACCACTTCTTTAAGTGAAACTCCATTGAACCATTGAGCATCACTTCATTGAAGAATAGGGAGCCATAATGTTCATCACCTATTCAAGATAATCTCTATTGAAGCATTGAGTGACAAAAGGTACTCAATTTAAGCTAAGCATGGAGAAATGATGGAACATCCATCACTTGTTCAAGCTTGATCTATATTCAAGCATAGAGAGCCACAAAGTCCACCACGTGTCCAACCTAATCTCCATTGTATTATAAATACTTACAAGGTCCATAATTTAATATATGCATGGAGAACTAATGCAAGGTCCACAATTTATCAAAGCCTAAGCTCTATTAAGCATAGAGATTCACAAGCTTCACCACTTGTTTAAGCTAAGATTTATTCTAGCATAGAGACCCACTCTATTGTAGAATAGACTGCCAGAAGGTCAACCACTTGTCCAAGCTAGGATCCATTGAAGCATAGAGAGCCACAAGGTCCACAATCTAATTTAAGCATGAATAATGGATGCAAGGTTCCACCACTTGTCTAAGAAAAGTCCCATTAAAGTGTAAAAAGCAACAAGGTCTATAAATTATCCAAGCTAAGGTACATTCAAGAACAGAGAGATGCAAGGTCCATAGTCTAAGCTAGGAATGGAAGAAAAATGCATGGGTCCAAGCCCCATCAAAGCATAGAGAGACACAAGGTTCACCACTTGTTCAGGATAAGCTCATTTGAACAATACAGAGCCACAAGATACTTAGTCTAAGATGAAATGATACAAGGTCTATCATTGAAGGCAAAATCTATCATTGAAGGCAAAAAGAGTGACAATCTCAGAAACTTCTGCAAGCTAAACTCTATTATTGACACACAGATAGCCACAAGGTCCACCACTTGTCCATGCTAAGATTCATTAAAGTATAGACAACCACAAGGTCTACAATCTAAGCTAGGCATGGGAAATTGATACAAGGTCCACCACTTGTCCAATCTAAGCTCCATTGGAGCATAGAGAGCCACAAGGACCATAATCTAAGCTAAGTATGGAGAATCGATGCAAGGTCCACCACATGTACAACCTATCATTGGCTATTATATCTAGCAGCATGGCTTGCTTGGTTTCTAGATCCACCACTTGTCCGACCTAAATTAAAAGTTTCCTGCTTGTATTCAAATTTTCTCGCTTGTATTCAAAATTCAAAATTTATCGCCTAAATTAAAAATTTCCCACTTCAATTCAAAATTTTCTACTTGAGGGAGATGTTATAGCATTAGAGCAAGGTCCACCACTTGTCCAACCTCAATTAATAACCTTATTTATACTGAGAACCTATCTTATTTCATCCCAATAGTAGTTAAATTTTCATTTCATGTATTATCTATGAGTCTCTCCTAGTTTCAACTATCATGTTCATTAGAAACCTCAGTAAGCTACGTTATCTTTGTTGAGAAATTAAAGAAGGAATCACATTTACAGAGGCGTTAGACAAAAAGCAACAAAATACCAATAAGAAAGAAACTTCACTGGAAGACACAAGTAAGTCACCTACTGAAATTTACATGCTTATGTACAAAAAAAAAATTATGTGTATTTGTATGTATGTCATGTATCCATACTATGTCATGTACAAGCATATGTATTTGTATGTTCTGTATGTATATCACCGTGAGATAGTATACATTTCCACCACACATATACATAAACATATGTACCTACATACATAGGCAAAGCAAACACACTACCATGTATCCATACTATGTCATGTACAAGCATATGTATTTGTATGTTCCGTATGTATATCACCGTGAGATAGTATACATTTCTACCACACATATACATAAACATATGTACCTACATACATAGGCAAAGCAAACACACTACCATCATATTCACAACATGCATACACTACATTATTACCGATGGATGCACATACAGAAGTAGGCCAAATAGAGCAATAATTAGAAATTTGTATTTTGTGTATATGTATGTGTGAGAGAGATAGAGTATCTATGTAAATATGTGTGATTTGGTGTGTATGTGGGTCTTTATGGGAGCAAGGAAGGTGAACAACGTGAAGGAAAGGAGTTTTTATCATGTTTATGTGTGGGTTGCGTGTGTGTTCAAAACATCCATGTATATGTTTGTGTAAGAAGGCAGCACAGAGAAAGAGAACCGTTTTGGTTTCTTGGAGAGCAAAACATAAAGACAGAAACCTGATGTAGATGGAGAGTGAGAGAGAGAGAGAGAGAGGAGATGAAATGCACCTTGTCAAACGCTTTTGATTTACACAGTAAAAGATTCTTCTTTCTGTGATGCTGAAGCCTTGAGTGTGATTGCCTTTGTCATGCTGTTCACGCTTTGTTTTTCACACGATATGGTCCCTTGATGTGTGCAAACCAAAAGTCTCTCTCTTGAATGCGATGTCACCCCTATCGTGCTATGCACAACCTGTTTTGCATGCGCTATGGTTTCCTTGTGTGCACAAGCAAAAAATCCCTCTCTACATGCAAGAACAAATCTCTCCCGTTTCGTCTGTGTTTTGCTTGGTTCACTGTGTGTTTTTGTTGTAGGGTTATCTAAAATGCCACGTGTACTTTAAAACTTAAAACTCACTAGACTTTTTGAGCTATTTTCTTTCGTTTCGAGCAAATTTGACATACCGTACAAGTAAAAATTCATGTTAAAAAGAGGTAAAACTTCATTGATTTTCTACCGCCCCTTGACCCCGCTTGGGGCACTGTCCCAAACCCCGCAGGGGCTGCTGCCCCTCGACACTGCTTGGGGCGTTGCCCCGAACCCCACAGGGGCTGTTGCTCCTTGACCTCGCTTGGGGCGCTGCCCCAAACCCCATGGGACCCACTTGGGGTGCTACACCAAACCCCAATCTAAACTCTTGTTGCACCACCCTATCCACTTTCTCAATTGTGGTCTAGATTAGATAATCTTTTTATCTAAAACCTACTCTCTTTCCTTGCTTCACAACTCACCAAGGACAATCAACATAAATAAGTGGTGGAGAATGACTCTATTTTGGAGCTCAGAACTTAAAATTTTCCTAGAACATTGACCATATCCGCAACATGCCTAAACCATGCTCAAAGCTATTCTCGTCATAGCAAGCTTGGGGGTTTTTGTTTCAAAAATCAACAATTGTCAAATCTTTACCACTTGTCCTTGTTGCAGCAAGTACTTCTTTGACTTCAGGAAGCTACTAGCTCATCTAGTAATTCACCTTCAGCATTGGCCATTAAAACTATGTCCACCACTTCTCCAAGCTTCCATTGAAGAAAGCAAGGGATACTCGGACATTGAGAAGAAAGGCCCTACTATCAACCTTGTTCCATTGAAAAAAGCAAGGGCTACATGGACATTGGGAAGTAAAGCCTTGAAATTTTCCTTTGTTTTTCATTAAAACTTGGACGTCCACCACTTGTCCAAGATATACTCTATTATAGTTGGACCAACTGCTTGTAGTTCACCTTAAACCTTGGACATTAAAACTAGGTCCACCACTTGTCCAAGATACCCTCAAATAAAGCACTGAGGTTTTTGTTTCAAGATCCACCACTGCTCCATTTTGTTTTCCATTAAAATAAGCAAGGGGCTACTTGGACATCAAGAAGCAAGACCCTACAATATTTCACCTTGGACATTGGTCATTAAAACTAGGTCCACCACTTTTCCAACCTTTACTCTCATTTAGAAAGGGACTTTGGATTTCAAGATCCATCACTTTTCCAGCCTTACTTGCATTGAAAGAAGCAAGAGATACTTGGACATTGGGAACCAAGATCCTACACCACCTTGGACACTATCCATTAAAACTAGGTCCACCACTTGTCCAACCTTTAATCTCATATATAAAAGAGACTTCTGGTTTCAAGATCCACCACTTGTCCAACATTACTTCCATTAAAATAAGCAAGGGCTACTTGGACATTGAGAACCAAGGCCCTACAATAGTTCACCTTGTACATTAACTAGGTCCACCACTTGTCCAACCATACTCCCATTGAAAGAAGCAAGAGGTACTTGCACATTCGGAATCAAGTACCTACAATACCACCTTGGAAACTAGACATTGAAACTAGGTCCATCACTTGTCCAAGCTTTACTCTCATATAGAAAAAGGGACTGTCGTGTTTCAAGCTCCACCACTTGTGCAACTTTACTTCCATTGAAAGAAGCAAGGGCTACTTGGACATTGGGAAGCAAGTTCCTACAATAGTTCACCTTGTACATTAACTAGGTCCACCACTTGTCCAACCGTACTTCCATTGAAAGAAGAAAGAGATAATTGCACATTGGGAATCAAGTTCCTACAATGCCACCTTCGAAAGTGGACATTAAATCTAGGTCCATCACTTGTCCAAGATTTACTCTCATATAGAAAAAGGGACTGTCGGTTTCAAGATCCACCACTTGTCCAACCTTACTTCCATTGAAAGAAGCAAGGGATATTTGGAGATTGGGAAGCAAGTTCCTACAATAGTTCACCTTGAACAATAGCCATTAGAACTAGGTCCACCATTTCTCCAAGCTTTACCTCATATAGAAAGGGATTTTTGGTTTCAAGATCCCCCCTTGTCCAACCTTACTTCCATTTGAAGAAGCAAGAGATACTTGGACATTGACAAGCAAGTTCCTAAAATAGCACCTTGGACACTGGCCATTACAACTAGGTCCACCACTTGTCCAAGCTATGATCTAATATAGCAATGTCTATAGAGTTATAGTATTCACATCTCTTTTGTAATGTGTAATGTAACTTTTACATCTTTTTTCAAAGAGAATTTATCTATAAATGTGAAATTAACAAGGTGTTTCTTTTCAACTTATAGGATGGACTTTGAATCTGGGGAGAAAGTGTATATGGTACTTGATAATGAAATTGTTGGTATTGGTTGTGTGTGTAGAACAAATCCTGATTCCACTTGTGGTGGTACAAAGATAGGGCAAGGAAATGTATCTATACTAGCGGAGGAATGTTTGAAGGATGTGGTCCTCCCTTTTTCTACAATGGATACTACATATCTCCGAAGCTCATTATGGAGTGTTGTTCGATGGCCTAATCTTCTTTTGCAAAAATCCATAATGAATGAAAACATAATTGACACAAATGAAAGCTACAGTGTTGATGAACAAAGGGATCATCTTGATCCTCTAGTTACAGATGCAATACCTATCACAAGCCCAAAGTTTGAAATGTCAATACGCGAATCTTTGAGAAATCAAAGGGTCCTTTTAAAGGACGACACGATGATGCACACTGTGAATGAAGGGACCATCTTGTATGTATTTCCACATGATTATGTCAATT
Organism: Adiantum capillus-veneris; assembly: GCF_014529385.1. Lineage (NCBI taxonomy): Eukaryota > Viridiplantae > Streptophyta > Polypodiopsida > Polypodiales > Pteridaceae > Adiantum > Adiantum capillus-veneris. Next base: position 161,429,826 of record NC_140935.1, read on the forward strand.
TTTAGGTACTTGATGATTACTTTATGGGCATAGGTATTGAAAGGGAGAATGCAATCAGTGAGAATATGACTGAAGTGGGAAGCATTAATTTGCTAAAGTGGCCCATCCAACAGACAACCATGTTGGATGGGAGCCCACTACAACGCTTTGTTCCTGTTGATGGGATGCATACTAGACGTGAGGATGTATCCAATAATGACAATGCTGGGGAAAAACTTGATGGTAGTGTTGATGCCCCTTTGCTAAGGAAGAGACGATACAGTTTCATCAACAGGACTCAAAAAGTGCAAGCATCACCAGCTTCTACTTTTTTTCTTTCAGCTGAGTCAATTCAAAGTGTTTGATGCATTGATTGTTGTGGAAAAAAATGATGTCAGTTTGTAGAGCGTGATTTGGTGACAAGATTATGGCTAGAATTTTTGGGAGAGTCTCAAAAAGCACGCACAAATTATGTATATGATGTTCTATCTATATGCTATCAGAAAGATGAGAAGATGCAATACCAATTCAAGACAAATGGATCTATTGTTTTCTGCAGAGCATGGTATGAGCTACACGAAATACCAAAGACATCATTTTACTGCTACAAGGACAATTTTTAAAATTGTGCATGCCAATATGTGCATGTTAACGCATGTACATTGAGAAGAGGACTTCAACATACTAGTTTAGCGAGAGTACTATTAAATGAATTTGTGGATAACAACTTTGAGAAGATACCACATAGAAGCAGAACACTATTAGATGGCTCAAGAGAGACTCAATTAGTGATTCCATCAATGTACAAACAAGTTGACATTTTAAGCTAAATCAACACAACATTGAACCAAATGGGCTATGAGAAGAAGTTATCTCAATCTTCTTTCGGTAGAATTTGGAACAAAGAGTATCCACATGTCACTTTAACAAAGACAAGTGAGTTCTCTAAGTACAATGTCTGTAGTTCAATCAAGGCAAGGCTAGAAGCTAAACCTTCTCTTGAAGAGAGAGCTCTTCTCTTGAGAGAAAGAGAAGTTCACATGGCACAACAGAAGAGTTGTAGGCATTTATATATGCATGATGCACATATTCAGAAACTCAACCACAAAAGTATGTTTGTATAATCCATGATAAGATGGATCAAAAGAAGACTGCCATTCCTAGATTACTCATTGTAATTCCTAAGGTTGTGGATTCAAGATACAATTTGCAAGTGGCTTTGATAGGTATGATCACTCATGGCCATGGAGAAGGTCATTATGGTCACTTTGTCTTGAATGGTTTGTGGCGAGTTGATCCAAATCTTACAATTGGCTCAATTGCTAATTGTTTACAATACCTTAGAGAGGATAGATAAGCATCCTCTTGGTGATCTAGCAACAAATGGACTACCAAGGAGTCGTATCTCTCTACTACATTCTTTGAACTCAAGGGATGCTTTAGCCACCACAACTTGAGTGATGGAAAAGAGCCCATCGTGCAACCATTGGAAGCTACAGAAGTGGAATCGGGGTCAACATTTTGCAAGCTTCCAAAGAACTTGTTACTAGAATTGGATAATTGTGCAGGGGAAAACAAAAATTGATACTTATTTGCCTATTTGTCAATGCTTGTTGCAAGGGGTGTTTTCAAAACCATCGAACTAGGATTTTTGATGGTTGGGCATACACATGAGGACATAGATGCCATGTCAGTAAGTTTTCAAAAAAATTGAGAGTTACACAAACATATACTTTGCCACACTTGATGGATACATTACAAAATAGTTCATCTTCATCTCCAGCCCCATTTTTGCTTGAAAGATCCCCGATTTCAAGCAATATTGTGATGGTTATCTTTGTGATGGACAAGACATACTTGTTGGACATTCCAAACCACTTCAATTCAGGTTTTTTATGCAAGATGAGACACCAATGATGCAGTATAAGGCACATGTAGGTGTATCAAGTTGGAGTGTAAGCATTCTCCTTTGGAAATCTGACATAGAAGGCAATCCAATGTTGCCACATGGAGATCCACCTTTGGTGCCAATGGCAGAATATGTCAAGGCTCACAAAGAAGTGATTTTAGGGTTGAAGAATTATATTAAGTTATGGCAAAATCTAGGGATTGGTTCAAATGTGCCACGGTATTATAGACCTATGATGGTAAGGATTTGACGAGCTTGTAAAAGCAACCATATCAGAGAGAGGCTTGTATGAAATTTTTTTGGCAACAACTCACGACTCTTGTCACCTACAATCCATTACAATGAGCTTACAACAAGGAGCAGAAAGATTCCTAGGCCTTGAAGAGTTGAATGATCATTTTTGTGGTCTTCAATGAGATAGACCAAGGGAAGAGTTTGACCCTATGTCTGATATGCACCAAGGTGACTTTGTTATGCTAGCTCCAAGTGACATGGAAATCTATCCAGTTTGGCTCGCAATGGCTTTATCAAACATTGATAATGATCCTACATCACCAAACTACAAAAAAATTTGATTCAATATTGGGCACCTTGTGCGAGAAAGAGTGGGATGACGGATACTCAAGCTTACACTAATTGCTAGAAGGGTTTTTGGGCTATCAACTACAAGGACCCACAAGTGTGGGAAACAGTAGATGCAATTGTTTGGTCATGGACACCCATCAAAGAAGGACCATTTTCTAGAATTAAGATTCCAGAAAGGCATGCTCTAAAAGATAAAGCAAGTCTTGCTCATGCACATCAACCAGGCTTGGATCAAAATTTGGATACGGCATCAAATTTGGAGTAGATTATGTGGAGCTTCTATTGTGACTATAAAAGCCAATTTTGTAAACAAGATCTCTAGTTGTATCAACCTTTCTTTCTTTTATTTAATTAAGAGAGTTTCTTCAAATTCATGCTTTGTTCATCCTCTTGACTTTTGGTGTTTATCAACACCACAATCCAACAAGATTTTCACTCTATCTTATCAACAAGTTTGTCTCCTTTTTTCCACTTTAAGTTGGAAATTCTCAAATTACATGATTTTAGTCAATTTGGAGATTCCCATAATGCGGGATTTCTACCATAATACCTAATATGGTCTTTATTAGGGTAACTTGTGAGAAAAAGTGGGCAGATTGGGTTCTACCAAAAAAATCATATTTCACTGGTAGTAGCTCCAAAAGTAATGAAAACCTTTGAGGTGATTATTCATCTTGTGAGATAAATTTTTCATTTTGGTCACTTCCTCAAATTCAGAGTGGAGGTGGACGCCAAAATCCCCACCAAAATTCATGTTTTTCCTCCTACAAAAGTCTTCAATGGCCCCCCTTTTGTTGAATTTGCATAATCCTCCAAGAGCAAGCCCCTCCTTGGATGGAAGCATTACCTAATATATTCTTGAGGGTTTAAAATATGCATGGATTAGGATTAATCTCAAATATGATATATGAATATGATGGAAAAAAAGAGGTTAGTATAAAAATAATTCATGGAATTTGGAATAGTGTCGGATGTATATAAATATAAAATAGAAAAACTAAACATAGGGAATCAAACGAGGGGGTCCTCATTTGTTTTTTATTGATTTAGGACTACTTACAAGAAGTAAAAAGAATGCATGTAGGAAAATGAAAATTTAGTAAAAGGGAATGACTAAGTGAAAGGTATTTTTGTGATTTTTCTTGGAGTGGGTTCACCAAGATTTAGAGAGGCTTGCATAAAAATGTATATTTATATAATAAAGAGTAAGTACAATGTAAGATAATTATGGTAACGGCAAGTCAATGTACATAACATACTTAGGTAAATGACGCACTTCTAGATAAAATTATTTAAATAAATAACAAAATAATTTTAATAAAAACCCCTATAGTTAGGTCCTATATAAAATGAAATATTATCTACAAATGGGTGTTACCATATTTTTATTTTTATTTTCTATTTATTTATTTGGCTCAACTAGTCCAATGACTAGCTAACTCCGGATTTTAAGGAGATATGGGGAAAGTCCCCTAACACACACACGCTTATTTACAGTGAAAGGTAAGGATAGCCATAGTGTTTAGGTGATTTTTTTTTGGATGAGGTGGTTCACTATGTCAAATAACGATAGCCAAAAAATGGCTATCATTCACCTCCCCCTAGATAATGGTACACTCATGTACCATTTATTGAATCGCACAACATGTCTGTCTTTGTCTGCTTTCATATTTCATGAAGGACCTTTCCTGTATGATTAGAAAACGTTGTGTTCTGTGAAAGGTTCTCTCCAAATCCAATAGCATGATTTAATGAAGTGGTTGAGTAAACCTCCTCCATTAAAAAAAGTTTCCATAAGCGCCCCCCAGGATCAAACATCTTGAAATTTCTTCCCTAGAGAGAGATCTATGGTATGGAATCACTTACCCAATTTGGTCGAAGAAACTTGTAGCTCTTATTTCTATCCATCATTTCTTCCACCACTATGAATGTGATATAAAAGATAGGTCACTCTTCCTCCTTGATGTATTTGCTATAATCTTCAAGAGCTTGTACACCCCACCTTTGCAAAGTTGAATCTCCTCACCTTGTACTACATCAAAAGTTGATAGATTATATTTTAAACTTGTGGAGTCCTTGGCTGCTTGTATGGTAGTTTCTTCCATGCTTAGCACACTTGGATCATACCAAAGCTTTTTAGTTACCTTGCACACTTCTTGAAGATCATCCGCACATGAATCCACTTTACCATTTTCTACATTTTTCATGAGTAGACAATCCATGTCCATAGTCTTCTCTCTATGGTCAATGTATTCTATGATCTCCCCACCTATGATTTTATCTTCTTCTTTTAAACAAGAATCACTCTTAAAAATTTCCAAGTTACCATTGAGGTCTTCACTCTCCATAGAGTCGCATTCCATAGAAGCTTTCTTTGCTCTGAAAGAAATTTGGTCCTACAAAAGGTTGGATGTATCCATTATTGAATCATCCTCAATGCCATTTGAGATATTGTGTGCTAATTGTTGCAAGCTTGTGGTATAAGAAAGAGATGCCACATTTAAATCCCTATCACACACCATAGATCTTGAATCATCAATTGGCATGTAAACATCATCTCCAATATCTGTTGGAGTAGAAGTAATTTTCATGCATAGGAGGTCAATTTGGTCCAAATGCGATGAAACTTGGTGGCTAGCATGTAAAGGCTATTCAAAAAATGTGTGTGATGAGAGTTCTTATATTTGGTGCCCAGAAATGGCCTTGAGACATCCTACGTGTATTATGTCTCCTGATGAAACTTGGTAGGCTGGTGGTCCTTGGCCTGTGCAACATGACTATATGATTGGAATTGGGTTTGGGCATCAAAAAGTGGATTTTTGGGCAGATTCAGGTTTTAAGCTCACAAATTGGGTAGGATGTATACAGCAGGTGGAAAATGACATCCAAATGGGTTGAAAATTGATATATGGGATCCTTGCACCATGGTAATGGCTCCTATGATGTCATTTCTTGCGAAGAAGATTAAAAACATGCTGGAGACATCCTTCACGTAGAATGTCTATTTCATCAAAATAGCTTGAGATTTGTTCTGTGGATAGCTCTTGGCCTGTGGATCATGGCCATGCTCTTGGATTTTGGTTTGGACAAGAATTGGTGGTGGTAAGACCATGTGTAGTGTTTTTGGGCTTAAAAAGTGTATCTTGGAGATGTTGGGGGTAAAAAATGATTAGAATGGCTTCAAACTTGATATATGAGCTCTTGAAGGTGATATGAAAAGATTTGGAATTGAAAAACACCCTCTATAGGCCAAAAATGTCAAATAGACATCCTACACGTAGGATGTCTACTTCATCATTTTTTGCAGGTGACCACACAGGTTGGTTGGCAATGTGCTCATTAACGTATTGTGCAAGTTTCATGTGATTTGGACAAGTTTTGGTAGGTCTATGGCCCATTATTGCCTCTATGCCCTGACTTTGCGTTTTTTCATGCATAGGAGGTCAATTTGGTCCAAATGTGATGAAACTTGGTGGCTAGCATGTAAAGGCTATTCAAAAAATGTGTGTGATGAGAGTTCTTATATTTGGTGCCCAGAAATGGCCTTGAGACATCCTACGCGTAGGATGTCTCCTAATGAAACCTGGCAGGCTGGTGGTCCTTGGCCTGTGCAACATGACTATATGATTGGAATTGAACACATATTTAAGAATTTTGGAAAAAATGCACAATTTTGGGACAAATATTTGTGAACCAAGCTCTTGATTGAAGGTTACAACGTACTAGGTTGCACTCTTATCAGCTATTAGTGTGACGTTCTAGAGTGAATGCATTATGTTGGGCTGCATCCCGATCAATTTCTAGAGCAGATGTTGCATTATTGTCAACGATTGGGTGTCAAGTTCTACTAAGACTCAAAGAAGTTGCATCGTGGTATTGTTGAAGAGTGTACAGATAACTTGCATAAAAAATGATGTTTAAATTGGGATCAAAAATATACAAGGAACTTGGGAAACCTTGATGCCTAACTTAGCTTTTCCTTGCTGTAGAAGTAGAAGTAGAACTTGAAGAAACTTTGAGGGCAGCCTTGGATGGTGGGGGCTACCATGTTCAATGCCACTTCTTTGGAAGCCTGAATTAGTTGTCTTACAAAACTCAATTTTGGAATGTGTTAGTTCGGGATAGAGGAAGAATTTCTATTTTATGTCGCACAATGAAAGAATATGGATTTTTTTATTTTTAGGGCCCAAGGTATGATTTTTTCTACAAGCACAAATGCCAAAACTTGATTTTACTCAAGCTGAAAGCTAAAACTTGAGTTAGCTAGAACACTCACTACAACAATAAACAACCCAAAAACAAAAATTAAGTTGCATGTACAAATTGACAAGAGGTTGCAGACACTTGTATGTAGGAAAGAGCGTACTTTCTCTCACCCTTTTCTATATTAGGAGCTTGTTGGGAGAGACCACATATTGGCAATTGATCCTCCATCAACTCTGAGGCTATGTAACCCAATAGCGCCTACTTAGTTATGTGATTCTGCCCACACAAAAATTAAAACCAAAAAATTTACATCAATACCATGCTCACAAAAAGCCAAGGTCTCTAGTTACAACCAACTGTGACATATCAAATTCCAAACAAAACGAGAAAATACAAAACAAGACCAAAAATCACCAAGAGGATGCCTTTGAATCCACCGTACTGCCACCCCGACACAGGGGCATTCTCAAGAAGAAAACACCAATGGATACTATAGATCCCGACAATACCAAACATCATACCAAGAAAATAGCAAAATCCATAGTAGAGCAGAGTCCAGACCCTCCATCACCTTGCAATAGTAATCCAAAGAAGAGTTCAAGCAAGACACCAAAAAAGGCACATGAGTGGGCACCACAGGATGGAACCTCCAAGAATATTCAAGATGGACCTACACTGAGCCACCAAACTGCCAAAGGATGCCACCCTTTAGCAGCATGCTGCAGCAGAGCCGATACCAACTACAATGCTCACCACATCCGCTGGCAAAGGGATCATGACGTCAAAGGTGGACCAAGAACCATACATTTCGCCAGCGGCTACCACAACATAACTAATCGCTCCACCGTTAGCAATTGTTTCCCTAGTCATGAACCAACAATGAAAATAGTTTTCATTGATTCTCTTTGCAAAGCAAGGAGAAGTGGTTTCCACTTGTTCCAAAAAACAAGGAGCCGACAAAGGAAGAAAGGAGACAGAGAGTGTGGAGCCGCTTGATCGCTCACCCCTATGACCACTACCCTCCAGAGGCTGGTCCCCCATCTACCTTCTTCAACAAGAAAGATTTGAACCTCAACTTGCTGCAGTGCTAGCTTTAAGCCTCACCGCTCCCTAGCCTTGCATGCTGCAGGGAATCAACGGTTCTTGCTCCAGGAAACCCTAAAACAACTTAAATTCATGTGGAGCTAAGACTTTTCTTGATCAATTCTCACACATAACAAAGCTCAAGCTATAATTCAAGCCATAAAGAACCACCTAGAGCCTACAAGGCTTGAGCTCTAGTTTGAGCCTTGAGGTACCACCTAGAGCTTGCAAGGCTCGAGCTCTAGTTCGTATTATTCACAACAACATTAGAAACCTCGTCAAATTGAGGCCAAGTTTAGATGAGACACTGGAAGATCTTTTAGATCTACTGTGGACCGTGGCACATTCATTGGGCAAAAAACAAGGCGTACGTTTTTGGACCCACCAAGAGCTAGGCGACAGCCCTCCGGCCATGCGCTATGTTCACAAGATGTAAAAGCAAAACATTAAGCTAATTTAATGCTCATACTGGAAACCAATTGGAATTGGAGGAGTTGTTGAGGCTTTACATCGCACTGTCATCGTCCGTGTTCAATTGTGGTTCCGTAAATCGAGTTGCAAAGAGATCGGCAATGCATCTTTACTGAGGGACGCTACAACCGAGCTCGTTTGAACCTAGCAATAGCAGCAACGTCAGTTTTAAAATGTAATAGAGGTCCGTCAAATTTGAATTTTCTTTGTCAACAAATTACAAAACGACATTAGTTTTAAAATTCAAAACTAACGGCGACTAACGATCGAGAAGACAGCAGAAGATGATTGCCAAAGCTCGGCAGCGTTTTAGCCTCTATCATGAGCTGTAGTAGGAGCCTCTTACTCTGTCACAAACTACAACAAGAGCCGCTTGCTCTATCATGAACTGTAGCCAAAGGTCGACTTGCCTCTATCATGAACTACCATGAATTGCAGCAAGAACCAAGGTCGTCTGCCTCCTGTCAAAATCTGCAACAGTTGGAGCAGAAGGGCATCTTGCCTCTATCACAAACTGCAGGAGGAGCTGAAGGTAGGAATGAAGGTCGCCTTGCCTCTGTCATGAGCTGTAGTAGGAGCCTCTTACTCTGTCACAAACTATAGCAAGAGCCGCTTGCTCTATCATGAACTGCAGTAGTAGCCAAAGGTCGACTTACCTCTATCATGAACTACCATGAATTGCAGCAAGAACCAAGGTCATCTGCCTCCTGTCAAAAACTGCAACAGCTGGAGCTGAAGGGCGTATTGCCTCTATCACAAACTGCAGGAGGAGCTGAAGGTCGCCTTGCCTTGCGACATGAAGTAAAAGCATAAATGCAACTCGCTTCTTCTCCCATGCAGAACCCGGGTTGTTGTTACTGGCGCTTTGTAAGTATCTTTGTAACGTTTGTGAGCCTTGCCTTTGCAAGGAGCTTTGCATTATCTCTTTTGTGAGCGTATCTATATCTTTTGCAAATTGTGCTCCTACCCACAAGTGATATGTGTGGTGTGCAGGACCAACACCTCCCTTGCAATTGTCATTCAAAATCACCATGTCCTGCAAAGGTATTAGCACTTGTCACTATCTTTACTCAAGATGCCACACTCTAATTTTCTGCTCTCTTATTACACTTGCTCAAAGAGCCTAGCCAAGCTTGTTGGCCAAGATCAAAGCTAGTCCCAGTTCCTAGTCATATTTCATGCTTAACTGAAGGTGCACAAAAGCATGATGTGACCAGGGACTAAGTTTTTGCTAAGTTTTATATAAATGTCTTGTTACAAGATTCTGCATATCTCTCTCTCTCTCTCTCTCTCTCTCTCTCTCTACGTGTGCATCAAGCTTATGAGAGGCTTGAAACTTCAAAAGTTACAGACTTTGATCCTAGAATCTCTAGCTTACGATGCTCGAAGTTAAATTTGTGCCTAATAACCTAGAGACTCAAATTTCAAACCTCATGTGAGCTAGACATTGTAGCAAGCTTCTTTCTAGCTAGAAAGCATTCGCGAACATCTATAGCTCATGAGGCTCAAGCTTAAGATTGAGATCCTCTTGAGACAAAGACTCTTGAAAAACTCACAAGCTTAAATCCTAAAAAATGACAATCTCTTGCTCGAACATCTAACTCATGAGGCTTGAACCTAAGTTCGAGCCTCTATGACCTAGAGACTCAATTTTCAAGCTTATGAGGTAGAGATCACTACAAGTTTTAGAAGAACATTGTTAAAAAATTCAAAAGATTAAAGCCTTATAACTTAGAATCTCACATTTACCTCATGAGGCTCAAACTTAAGTTTGAGCCTCTATGACCTAGACTCGATTTTCAAGCATTATGACCTAGAGATCACTACACGTTTTAGAAGAACAATGTTGAAAAACTCACAAGCTTAAAGTCTTATAAGTGACGATCTCACATCTACCTTATGAGGCTTGAGCTTATGTTCGAGCCTCTACGACCTAGAGACTCAATTTTCAACCTAATGAGCTATAGATCGCTACAAGTTTTAGACAAAGACCGTCAAAAACCTCACAAGCTTAAAGCCTCATAAGAAAAAATCTCTTCTTTGAACATCTAGCTCATGAGGCTCAAACTTAAGTTCGAGCCTCTATGACCTAGATACTCGATTTACAAGCCTTACAAGCTAGATATGACTAAAACTTTTAGATGTTTTCTCACTCCAAGGTGCAAATAAGCTCCACGCATTCAAGTTTTTTTAGTTTTCTTATTCCCGTTGGAAAAAAATAAGAAGCATCCATGGTCATCCTGACTGCTCAATGAGAAAAAAAAATTACTCTTGAGTGAGAAAAAATGCCTCTTTCATACCTAGAAATATTTCTCACTGAGAAAAAGGGTCTCTTTCACAACTAAAAACATTTTCATACAAAATTGAGTCTTTAGGTCATGAGGATTCTTTCTAGCTATAAATCATTTGCAAAATTCTATATCTCAATCTTAAGCTTGAGAGGCTACAATCCTGAAATTTTTTTAATCTTGAAGTCTCATGAGATACAGTCTCTACTCCTAGAGTCTTTGGCTTATGAGGCTCGAACTTAAGTTCGAGCCTCATTACCTAGAGACTCAACTTTCAAGATTAATGAGCCACAAATTCTAGGAGGATTCTTTCTAGATAGAAAGAATTTGCAAAATTCTCTACCTCATTAGGCTTGAGCGGAAGCTTGAGAGCCTCTTGAGACAAATACTTTTGAAAAACTCATAAGGTTGGAGCCTCATAAGCTATATTATCTGCTCCTAGAGTCTTTGGATCATGAGGCTCAAGCCTCATAAGCCTGAAGTATCATAAGCTAGACATATCAAGCTCATAAGCTTAAATCCTAGTATGCTATAAGTCTCTATCTCATAAGCTAAAATATGTGCTCGCAGAGTCTCTAGCTCATGAGGCTTGCACTTAAATTTGAGCCTCATGACTTGGAGAATCATTTTACATGTCTCATAATCTAGAGATCCTACAAATATTTTTTCTAGATAGAAACCGTTCGTAAAAGTGTCTAGCTCATGAGGCTTGAGCTTAAGCTTGAGAGCCTCTTGAGACAAAAACTCTTGACAAAATCTCAAGCTTGAAGTCTCATAAGCTACAATATCTGCTCCTATAGACTTTGGCTCATGAGGCTCAAACTTAAGCTTGGACCTCATAAGCTAGAACATCAAAAGTTTGAAGTGTCATAAGGTAAATGTCTCTAGCTCATAAACATGAATCCACATAGGCTACAATGTCTTCTCCTAGAGTATCTAGCTCATGAGGCTCAAACTTAATCTTGAGCTTTATGACCTAGAGACTAGATTTTCAAGACTCATTAGTAGCTAGAGATTCTAGAAGGAATCTTTCTAGCTAGAAATCATTTGAAAAGTCCAAGCTAATTATGAGCCTTTAGCTCAAAATGTGAGCCTCTTGAAAAATCTTTCTAGTTTAATCTCTATCTTTTAGGCTCAAACTTAAGTTTGCGCCTCTTGGCCTAGACACTCAATTTTCAAGACTCATGAACATTGTAGTAGAACTCTTTCCAATTAGAAACCATCTGCAAGAGTCACTATCTCACAAGGCTTGAACTGAGTTTTTACCTCATGAGGTGCAAGCTTATGTTTGATTTGATCTAAAGATTAAGTTTCTAAGCATCATGACCATTCTAGTAGGACTCTTCCAAGCTAGAAGCCATCCATAGGAGTCCTATCTCATGAGGCTCAAACCTAAGGCTAAAGACCCTTGCAAAACTTTTTCTATTTAATCATGTTCCTGAATCTCTAGTTCATGATGCTTGAACTTAATTTTGAGCCTCATGACCTGGAGACTCAATTTTAAAGCTGAATGAGGAATTTAGTAGGACTCTTTGTAGCTATGGACCACGTGCAAAAGTGTCAATCGTACTAAAACAAGAGCCTTGTAACCTAGAGACTCAACTAATGAGCACTTTAGTAGGACTCTTTCTAGCTATGAACCAGGTGTAAAAATGTCAATCATATCAAAATGAGAGCCTTGTGATCTAGAGACTTTTGGAAAACTCTTTCAAGTCAAAATCCATCTTTAAAAATCTCTATCTCACAAGTATCTTAACCTTGTGACCTATATATTCCATTATCCTCATGAAAACTCTAGAGGGACTCTTTAGAGCTAGAAACTATCTACAAGAGTGTCTATTACACTAAGTGAAAGAGTCTCATGACTTGAAGACTCTTTCTAATTGATTTTTTTTTTTTGAAGTCTCTAGCTTATGAGGCTCAAGTGAGCCTCATGAGCCAGAGACTCAACATTCAAGTCTCATGAGCACTCAGTAGGACTCTTTCTAGCATGAAGCCATATGCAAAAGTCTCTACTTTGCTATGGATCAAACTTTAGGTCAAGTTTCATGAGCTAAAGACTCTCGCAAAACAATTTCTAGTTGAAAGCAATCTTCATGAGTCTTTAGCTCATTAGGCCCTACTTATTTTTTTGAGCCTTATGAGCACTTTGGTAGGACTCTCTCTCGTAGCTAAAAACCATCTTCAAAAGACTCTATCTCACCAGGCTTGAATTTTTGGATTGTGACTAAAGACTCATCAGTCAAGTCTCCGATATAGAAACTCGTGAAGGTTGATCAACTAGAAAAGAGTTTTGCATGTGTCTCTAGTCCCCAAGAGTCTATAGTGAGCCTTACCAGGTATATACACTTGGATATATTGGAAGAGATTTTCAATGGTGTATACATCTATGATACCATGAAGATTTGTCTTAAACACAAGATGTTCTACTTGTTAAACATAGTAAAGCCAATTGTAAGATCTTATCTATTGCTCATTCTCTCCATAAGAGAGAGTTTCTATCTTTGTGAATAAAGAGATGTTGTCTACTCTCACATAATAAACAATATGCATGGGCATACTTGACTTTTCAAAAATTATGTAATCAATCAAGAGAAGAGCTAGAAAACTTTGTGAGAAAAACAATAATTTCACATTCTGAGGAGAACAATAATTACATGGCTGTTTGGATGGATATATGCATATATACATGAGGGGAACAAACCTTTTACTTTCTGAGGGGAACAATAGTTACATGGCTATTTGGATGGATATATGAAAGTACAAGCAAGGATTACTTGCAATATTGTAGTAAATGAAGCCACTTGCAATAGACAAATAGAGTCTGTACAAGAGGAAGCACAATGTTTAAGGATACCTATGTATAGGGTTAGCCCCTTGATATTGGTGCCAAGCTCACATTTATCACTTGTTGTAAATATGAATTGCCTAAATAAATAAGAGTAATTATTAATATCTCTTTGTTCTTGATGTGTTATCTTGGTGTTTTTGAACGTCATCCTCATTCGAGATGCCATTGATATGAAAAATTCTTTAGTAAGGTCTTGTGAACAAGTCCATTTTTGTTCCTTACTTGTGATCCCAGTGTTTCTTAACACTACAATCCTTGATGATGATTTTGACTCTAGTATCTGTTTTTAAATTGTCTTGATTTTGTTCGCATTAAACTCTTTTAATTAGCACAATGTCGGGTGAAAGTGCTATTCATAAAGAGGTAAATACAAAAACACAACAATATGGATTTGTGTTGAGTCCATGTCTATGTGATAAGGTTAAGTTTATGATTCAAGGCTCTAGTCACTAATAAGGACATGCATGTGTGGCTCAAGTTTATGTCCTATATTCAACTTAGTGTCCTAAGTAGGACCAACAAGTAAGGATTGAACATAAGTTTGAGCCTCCCGTCCATGTGACAGTGTCTTATTCCTATATGGCACCAAGCAAGACATGCATGTGCATCTAGAAATACGTACGAGCCGCATGCTCATTTGCTAGTTCATGAGAGGCATGTGAGACATACTAAGTAGCACCACCAACAAGTGAGGAGACACATGCATGTGCTAGTGCCTCATGTTCAAATGGCACTAATAATAACTAGCATGTGTGCCTCGACAAGTGAGGAGAGACATGCATATTGTGCTAGTGCCTCATTTTCAAATGGCACTAATAATAACTAGCATGTGTGCCTGGAGCTAAGTTTGAGCCTCATACCCACGTGATAGTTGAGGTAAGTAATGTGAGGCACTGAGGTTCAACCTTCATCTTAGTATCCTACATAGAAATAAGTAAAACCTCAACTTACGTTTGAGCCTCACATTCATGTGCTATTGCCTTGAGCTAAGTTTGCGCATGTCCACTGCTACTTTAAGTGGCATGTGAGGCTCAAATTTAACTTCAATCCTCTTCTTAATATCCCACACAACAACAAAAATAAGATGTGAACTTGAGATTGAGCCCCCTGTTCATGAGCTAGTGCCTCATTTCTATACGGCACAAAGGGTAACATGAGGTAAAACTTAAACAAATTACTGTAATTTTAAGTCTCTTTAAAAAATTGGGACTTGAATAATTTCCAAAATTCCTAAATATGTCTTCAATTCGTACTCTAAATGGAGAAGTGGTGGATCTAAGATCTCCTGATCCCACAAACATTGTGTAAAATTACAAGTGTTATAATGGCCAAGTGCTGAATCCACCTAACTGGCCAAGTGGTAGATCTAGGAGCCACCAACAATTGGATCCACATTTCAAGCCTTTGTTATAATGGCCAAGTGGTGGATCTAAAATCCACTCATACCACAAACATTGTGTAAAATTTCAAGTGTTATGATGGCCAAGTTTTGGATGCACCTACCTTTAAGGCATGCCTAGAATGGCCAAATGGTGGATCTAGGAGATACCAACAATTGGATCCACACTTCAAGCCTTCTTTCTAATGGCCAAGTGATGGATCTTTCATGTATCTACTTCCCAAATTTTACTCTAAATGGCCAAGTGGTGGATCTAGGATCTACTCATCCCACAGACATTGTGTAAAATTATCGAGGTTATTATGGCCAAGTGTTGAATGCACCTAGCTTTAGGACATGGTTAGAATGGCCAAGTGGTGGATCTAGGTGACACCAATAATTGTATCTACAATTCAAGATTTTGTTATAATGGCCAAGTGGTGGATCTTTGATGCACCTATTTACCAATTGTTATTGTAAATGGACAAGTGGTGGATCTAAGTTCTACTCATCCCACAGACATTGTGTAAAATTACAAGTGTTATGATGGCCAAGTGTTGAATACACCTACCTTGAAGACATGCCTAGAATGACCAGGTGGTGGATCGAGGAGATATCAAGGAAACACACTTCAATCCTTCGTTCTAATGGCCAAATGGTGGATCTTTCATGTATCTAATTCCGAAATTGTAGTCTAAATGCCCAAGTGGTGTATCTAGGGTCTACTCATCCCACACACATTGTGTAAAATTACCAATGTCATAATGGCCAAGTGTTGAATCCACCTAGCTTTAAAATATGCTTAGAATGGCCAAGTGGTGGATCTAGGACACACCAACAATTGGATCCATATTTCAATCCTTTGTTATAATGGCCAAGTGGTGGATCTTTGATGCACCTACTTCCCTATTCTTAGTCTAAATGGCCAGCTGGTGGATCTAGAATGTACTCCTCCCACAAACATTGTGTAAAATTAGAAGTTTTATGATGGCGAAGTGTTCAATGCACCTAACCTTAAGACATGGTTCGAATGGCCATGTGGTGGATACAGCAGACACCAACAATTGGATCCACATTTCAAGCCTTTGTTATAATGGCCAAGTGGTGGATCTTTGATGCACCTACTTCCCAGTTCTTAGTCTAAATGGCAAAGTGGTGGATCTAGAATCTACTCATCCCACAAAGATTGTGTAAAATTACAACTGTTATGATGGCCAGGTGATGAATGCACCTACCTTTAAGACATGGCTGGAATGGCCAAGTGGTGGATCTAAGATATACCAATAATTGGATCCACACTTCAAGCCTTTGTTCTAATGGCCAAGTGGTGGATCTTTGATGTATCTAATTCCTAAATTTTAGTGTAAATGGCCAAGTGGTGGATCTAGCATCTACTCATCCCACAGACATTGTATAGAATTACCAATGTTATGATGGCCAAGTACTGAATGCACCTAACTTTACAAAATGGTTAGAATGGCCAAGTAGTGGATCTAGGTGACACCAACAATTGTATCTACAATTCGAGCCTTTGTTATAATGTCCAAGTGGTGGATCTTTGATGCACCTACTTACCAATTCTTACTCTAAATGGACAAGCGGTGGATCTAGGATCTACTCATTCCACAAACATTGTGTAAAATTATAAGTGTTATGATGGCCAAGTGTTGAACGCACCTAACTGGCCAAGTGGTGGATCTAGGAGACACCAACAATTGGATCTACATTTCAATCCTTTGTTATAATGGCCAAGCGGTGGATCTTTGATGCACCTACTTCCCAATTCTTAGTCTAAATCCGGGGGGGTTCACCATGGAAAACTTACTACACCACGTAAGTGCAGGGGAGGGGGGTTTATTTACAAGTTACATAAGCGTATAAGTTAGGGGTAGGTCCCCAATAATTTATCTCCCAAGCTTAAAAATAAGGGAGGGGGTATCATATTAATGGGGGGGGGGGGGGGGGGGGGGGGGGGGTGTTCCCCAATTGATTAGTTGTAACGATTGGTCACCGATGTGAAATAGAACTTGGATGAATTTTGGAGAAGCCTTTTTATCAGGCCACACATCAAATTTTGCATCAATCTAGTCATAGTAGATAAGGGCTGATTTGGAGTAGTTCAAGGGTTGATTTACACCAGCTTTGCATGGGTCAGAATTGGAAGAATAGTTAGAGTGCAAGATGATTGGGCACATAGTTTTAAAGTCAAACTAAGACACAATGAGGGTACATCTAGTTATCAACTTAGTACGTTTCCAGTGACTATGCTACATACTCTTTGACTAGTTTTACTCAGTTAGATCATGTGAGACCTAAATTTTTTATGTAAGATAGGGGTACGATAGTTTTCTTCATTGATTGTATAAGCGTAGAAAGGGGGGTCATATTCCCTAAAATGAGTCTTATATAATGAGTCTTATATAGCGGTTTTATCAAAGCTGTCCGCTCGTAGGTGGCGTCCCGTTTTGTATATAGAGTGAATCGCTTGAGGTCTAAATGGCCAAGTGGTGGATCTAAAATCTACTCATCCCACAAACATTGTGTAAAATTACAAATAATATGATGGCCAAGTGTTGAATGCACCTACCTTTCAGATATGCCTAGAAAGGCCAAGTGGTGGATCTAGGAGATACCAACAATTGTATCCACACTTAAAGCCTTCATTCTAATGGCCAAGTGGTGGATCTTTGATGTATTTAATTCCCAAATTCTAGTCTAAATTTCCATGTGGTGGATCTAGGATCTACTCATTCCATAGACATTGTGTAAAATTACCAATGTTATGATGGCCAAGTGCTGAATGCACCTAACTTTAGGACATGATTAGAATGGCCAAGTGGTGAATCTAGGTGACACCAACAATTGTATCTACAATTTAAGCCTTTGTTATAATGGCCAAGTGGTGGATCTTTGATGTCCCTACTTACCAACTCGTACTATAAATGGACAAGTGGTGGATCTAGGATCTACTCATCCCACAAACATTGTGTAAAATTACAAGTGTTATGATGGCCAAGTGTCGAATGCACGTACCTTTAAGACATGGCTAGAATGGCCGAGTGGTGGATCGAGGATATACGAACAATTGGATGCACACTTTAATGCTTTGTTCTTATAACCAAATGGTGGATCTTTGATGTATCTAATTCCCAAATTGTAGTCTTAATGGCCAAGTGGTGGATCTAGGGTCTACTCATTCCACATACATTGTGTAAAATTACCAATGTTATTATGGCCAAGTGTTGAATGCACCTAACTTTAAGACATGGTTAGAATGGCCAAGTGGTGCATTTAGGTGACACAACACATTTGTATCTACAATTCAAGACTTTGTTATAATGGCCAAGTGGTGGATCTTTGATGCCCCTACTTACCAATTCTTACTCTAAATGGACAAGTGGTGTATGTAGGATCTACTTATCCCACTAACATTGTGTAAAATTACAAGTGTTATGATAGCTAGGTGTTAAATCCACCTTACTTTAAGACATGGTTACAATGGCCAAGTGATGGACTTAGGAGACACCAACAATTGGATCCACATTTCAAGCCTTTGTTATAATGGCCAAGTGGTGGATCTTTGATGCACTTACTTCCCAATTCTTAGTGTAAATGGCCAAGTGGTGGATCTAGAATCTACTCATCCACAAACATTGTGTAAAATTACAAGTGTTATGATGGCCAAGTGTTGAATGCACCTACCTTAAGACATGGCTAGAATGGCCAAGTGGTGGATCTAGGATCTACGAGTGTTATGATGGCCAAGTCCTAAATATACTTGCCTTTAGGACATGGTTAGAATGGCCAAGTGGTGGATGTAAGTGACACCAACAATTGTATCTACGATTCAAACCTTTGTTATAAAACACATATTTAGGAATTATGAAAAAATTCACAAAAACGGGACAATTCTTCTCATTCTCCATAGCATTTCTTAAGAAGAGGTGAACAATGTTTTAGGATGCACATAATTTTTGTATGCAATTTTTAGTGGTTTTTAATTCGTGGACTAGTAAAGTCACATGTATCAGAGCTACAAACTTGTTCAGAAATGAATTCTCATCAACCTTCATCCTCAAGCATGATTCTCTAGGAGTAGGCATTATATAGAAACACAACTTTAGGCCCAAACTCTAACTGGTTGAGCATGGTTTGATGCACATGGCATTTAACCATGTGGCTATCCTTGTTGTGCTGACAAAGATGAAACAAGGAATGTTACAATTATACATGGTCTTGGGAATTAACTTCTACATACAGTAGACATGTTCATTGGTGATAGAAATACAAATTTTAATCCTCTAGTTGTCTAGAACTAAATTGTTGTGACAAGAAAATGTGAAAGACTTCGCTCAAGCTTGAGATTAAGGGCCATTGCATAAGCTCTCTAGAGTGGAGAGTGCAAAGGTTGGAGCATGCTCCCGACTTCTGGAGTCCAAAGTCCAAAGCATGCTTCCAAGGCTTGCTCATTCACTTGAGGGAGATCCCTTTCATTCAAGCTTGAGATTGAGCACAATGTTTAGGAAAGGTTTCCATCAGCTTAGCCTTGAGCCAGTTGAAAACCAAGATGAGCCATTTGCCAACGAAGTTAAAGGAAATAAAACGCGAAAAAATCTATAAGAAACTAGCTCAAAACTCCCACAAATCTTGAGAATTTTACTGGTGTTTCTGGTTTGGATCTTGGCAAGGAGGAAACCAAGCCCCTTATGAAAAAAAAGTTTCCAAGTGATAGAGCATGCTTCCAAGTCTTGCTGTTCAAAGTTGAGGCCAATCCTTTCACATATTGTTTGCCTTCTAGGAAAAAGGACTTTCTTGAACACTGGTTGAGAATGCTTCCAACTCTTGATATTCGAACGTGAGGCCGATCCTTCCAAGAGTCTGGGGAACAATCTTCGAACTCGAGAACATGAGCTTTTAGGTACTATTACTTTAATTTGAATTCAAAGATAACGGACGTCAAATATGACAAGTGGGAGTGGGGATGCCATCAATGCATATCTGAGAAAAAGCATCGCTACTCAGTGCCTCCTATCGCCATGCAACCTCCCATCATCCTGCAGCCTCACTAGCGACATTACTGCGATCGCTGCAGCAGGAACAAGGGGTGGTGGATGCACTCCATCAACTATGGCGAGGCTAAGCTCCAATGCGGTGGTCATGGCCATGGGTTATTACGTGCTTCTTCATCGCAAAATTGCTTTAGCCTCAGTGGAGGGTCCCCTCCATCCATACCTCCATTACCAGATCTAGCAGGTCCTTCCTCTCTGCAGGTCCACTCTGTACGTACCTCCATCACCAGATCCAGCAATTCCTTCCTCTCCAGTAGTTCCCTTCCATCTGTACCTCCATCACCAGCTCCAGAAGGTCCCCTCCAAAATCCCCTGAAGACCCTACCTTAAATCCCTCTTATTCTTTTGAAGGTTCCAACTTTACTGCCTGGATTTGATCCTGAAGACCTTGAAGGTGGTGCCCATAGCACGTCAATGGCACTAATCACCAATGATGCAGGGGAAAGAGGTGAAAGTAGGTGGAACCAAGAAAGACAAGATTGCAGAGCAAACTGAGAAAGCAGCAGAGGAGGTCTGAGTGCGCAAAATAATAAGCAACAGATTGACGTGGCAATTTAAAGAGAGAGAAGGCTGAGAGCGAGCAAAGCAGGAGATCACGCGGGTGGAATTTCAAAGGAAAGGGCCACAGATGCGGAGAAAGATTCATAGAGCGCTCACATGTGTCTCCGCCATGGCCATCCTTGCAGGTGCTTCTCATTGCCACCTACGGATCCACATGGACTAAAAGACAAGGCAAGCCGCTTGTTATTTAGCACGATTTCGCTGAGATGAGATGAAACAATAGCAACTAAATTTGTTGTTAAGCAATGCAAATGAGAGAAACGGTTTGGATCAAAAAAGTGTGGGAATACTCAGTAAGCAAGCTAATACATGCTACATAAGCCATTCAATGTACAAATTTTTTATGCAAGCCAGATTGGGCACCTAGTGTGGTGGTAGTAGGGGCTCAGCAACACTAGGTTTTTGTGAGAGGATAGGGACGCATGGTGCGTATCTATTCTCCATCTAGCTTTGACGCGTGATGTGGATATCTTCTCTATGGCAAGGATTGCAAGCCCTAGCAGGATTTTCTATTATGAGAGCAAGTTGATTGCTTCATGTAGGGATGTAGTTGAGAGTGTTTGTGTGTAGCTCGTATATGTATTGAGAATGTATGTGTGGTGCTAGATGATGTCACTCTTATTGCCATCACAAGAGGCTCAGTCTGCTTTGCAATAGAGGTGATTCCCTACATACAGTTCATCACCTGCCTACCTTCCATGGATGCTCCCAAAGCATTGGACCTTGAATTTGGATCCAGATTAAGCATGTTGGAAGCCACATACTATTGGTATTGATGCATGCTATCTCCAAAGGTGGCCATGCTAGAGGCTCAAACTTAAGTTCGAGCCTACATACCTTTTTGTACATGCCATGGTAGAAGCTCGAAATGAAGTTCGAGCCTGCATATCTTTTTGTACGTGCCATTGTAGAGGCTCGAACTTAAGTCCAAGCTTGTATGCATACCTTTTTGTACGTGCCATGGTAGAGGCTTGAACTAAAGCTCGGCTAAAGTACAAGCCTGCATACCTTTTTGTACGTGCCATAGTAGAGGCTCGAACTTAAGTTCGAGCCTGCATACCTTTTTGTGTGTGCCATGGTAGAGCTCTGAACTAAAGTTCGAGCATGCATACCATTTTGTACATGCCATGGCAGAGGCTCATTACTTTAATAACTGTTTGTCATATCAAAAATATGATTGCTAATAGATTGGTTTCCATGTGTTAATTCGTTTTTTTCACCTCTAAGTATAACCATATAAATGTTTTTTCTTTCAAAAAGTCCACTGCTAGTTTTAACAAATTCTCAAATTTGTGTCCAAAAAACTCACTTACAGAGGAGTTATTTGCATAGGCAACAAGCATCAAAATCCTTCCAAAATCAAGTGTCCCAAATTTAACTAATTACAATCATCAAATGTCTTCTAATTGACCTCCAAGTGCCCTAAAGTCCTTATTCTATTATGACTAGAGCAGATTTCATCACATCATCTAGAGAATATTATTTAGTGATGGGATTCTTAAAATAGATGAAGTATGACAAAATAAGGGTGCTATCTAGGAAAAAAAAGGATTGGAATTGAGAGTGCCCGCAAAAAGAGGATACCTCAATCTACACAAAATAACTAAATTTTTGAATAGCATTATAAAAAATGGGACTTGAATAATTCCCAAAATTCCTAAATATGTCTTATAATGGCCAAGTGGTGGATCTTTGATGTCCCTACTTAGTAATTCTCACTCTAAATGGACAACTGGTGGATCTAGGATCTACTCATCACCTTAACATTGTGTTGAATTACAAGTGTTATCATTGCTACGTGTTCAATCCACCTATCTTTAAAAACTGGTTAGAATGGCCAAGTGGTGGATTTAGGAGACACCAACAATTGGATCCACATTTCAAGTCTTTGTTATAATGGCAAAGTGGTGGATCTTTGATGCACCTACTTCCCAATTTTTAGTCTAAACGGCCAAGTGGTACATCTAGAATCTACTCATCCCAGAAACATTGTGTAAAATTACAAGTGTTATGATGGCCAAGTGGTGGATATATTCGACACCAACAATTGGATACACATTTCAAGCCTTTGTTACAATGGCCAAGTTGTGTATCTTTGATGCACCTACTTCCCAATTCTTACACTAAATGGACAAGCGATGGATCTAGCATCTACTCATCCCACAAATATTGTGTAAAATTACAAGTGTTATTATGGCCAAGTGTTGAATGCACCTAACGTTAAGACATGGTTAGAATGGCCAAGTGGTAGATCTATGAGACACCAACAATTGGATCCACATTTCAAGCCTTTGTTATAATGGCCAAGTGGTGGATCTTTAATGCACCTACTTCCCAATTCTTAGTCTAAATGGCCATGTGGTGTATCTAGGATCTACTCACCCCCAAACATTGTGTAATATTATAAGTGTTATGATGGCCAAGTGTTGAATCCACCTAGCTCGCCAAGTGGTGGATCTAGGAGACACCAACAATTGGATCCACATTTTGAGCCTTTGTTATAATGGCCAAGTGGTGGATCTTTGATGACTTACTTCCCAATTCTTAGTTTAAATGGCCAAGTGGTGGATCTACACTCTACTCATCCCACAAACATTGTATAAAATTACAAGTGTTATGATGGCCAAGTGTTGAATTCACCTACCTTTCAGATATGCTTAGAATGGCCAAGTGGTGGATCTAGGAGATACCAATAATTGGATCCACATTTAATGCCTTCACTCTAATGTCCAAGTGGTGGATCTTTGATCTAATTAATTCCCAAATTCTAGTCTAAATGGCCATGTGGTGGATCTAGGATCTACTCATTCCATAGACATTGTGTAAAATAACCAGTGTTATGATGGCCAAGTATTGAATGCACCTAGCTTTAGGACATGATTAGAATGGCCAGGTGGTGAATCTAGGTGACACCAACAATTGTATCTACAATTCAAGCCTTTTTTATACTGGCCAAGTGGTGAATCTTTGATGCCCCTACTTACCAATTATTACTGTAAATGGAGAAGTGGTGGATCTAGGATCTACTCAACCCACAAACATTGTGTAAAATTACAAGTGTTATGATGGCCAAGTGTTGAATCCAATTTACTTTTAGACATGGCTAGAATGGCCAAGTGGTGAATCTAGGAGACACCAACAATTGGATCCACATTTCAAGACTTTGTTATAATGGCCAAGTGGTGGATCTTTGATGCACCTACTGCCCAATTCTTAGTCTAAATGGCAAAGTGGTGGACCTAGGATCTACTCATCCCACAAACATTGTGTAAAATTATAAGTGTTATGATGGCCAAGTGTTGAATGCACCTAACTTCAAGACATGGTTAGAATGGCCAAGTGTTGGATCTAAGAGACACCAACAATTGGATCCACATTTCAAGACTTTGTTATAATGGCCAAGGGGTCGATCTTTGATGCACCTACTTCCCAATTCTTAGTTTAAATGGCCAAGTGGTGGATATAAGATCTACTCATCCCACGAACATCGTGTAAAATTACAAGTGTTATGATGGCCAAGTGCTGAATGCACCTAACTTTAAGACATGGTTAGAATGGCCAAGCGGTGGATCTAGGAGACATCAACAATTGGATCCGCATTTCAAGCCTTCATTCTAATGGCCAAGTGGTGGATCTTTGATGTATCTAATTTCCAAATTTTAGTCTAAATGGCCAAGTGGTGGATCTAGGATCTACTCATTCCACAGACATTGTGTAAAATTACCAGTAATATGTTGTCCAAGTGCTGAATCCACCTAACTTTAGGACATGGTTAGAATGGCCAAGTGGTGGATCTAGGTGACACCAAGAATTGTATCTACAATTCAAGCCTTTGTTATAATGGCCAAGTGGTGGATTTTTGATACCCCTACTTACCATTTCTTACTCTGAATGGACAAGTGGTGATCTAGGATCTACTCATCCCACAAACATTGTGTGAAATTACAAGTGTTATGATGGCCAAGTGTTGAATCCTCTTTACTTTAAGACATGGTTAGAATGGCCACGTTGTGGATCTAAGAGACACCAACAATTGGATCCACATTTCAATCCTTTGTTATAATGGCCAAGTGGTGGATTTTTGATGCACCTACTTCCGAATTCTTAGTCTAAATGGCCAAGTGGTGGATCTAGAATCTACTCATCGCCCAAACATTGTGTGAAATTACAAGTAATATGATGGCCAAGTGTTGAATGCACCTAACTTTAAGACATGGTTAGACTGGCCAAGTGTTGGATCTAGGAGACACCAAGGATTGGATCCACATTTCAAAGGTTTGTTATAATGACCAAGTGGTGGATCTTTGATGCACCTACTTCCCAATTATTAGTCTAAATGGCCAAGTGGTGGATCTAGGATCTAGTCATCCCATCAACATTGCGTAAAATTACAAGTGTTATGATGGCCAAGTGTTGAATGCACTTAACTTTAGGACATGGTTAGAATGGCCAAGTGGTGGATATAGGAGACATCAACAATTGGATCCATATTTCAATACTTTGTTATAATGGCCAATTGGTGGATCTTTGATGCACCTACTTCTCAATTCTTAGTCTAAATTTCCAAGTGGTGGATCTACGATCTACTCATCCCACAAACATTGTGTAAAATTACACGTGTTATGATGGCCAAGTGCTCAATGCACCTACCTTTAAGACATGACTAGAATGGACAAGTTGTGAATCTAGGATCTACTCAACCCATAGACATTGTGTAAAACTACCAGTATTATGATGGGCAAGTGCTGAATGCACCTGAGTTTAGGACATGGTTAGAATGGCCACGTGGTCGATCCAGGTGACACCAACAATTGCATCTACAATTCAAGACTTTTCTGTAATGGCCAAGTGGTGGATCTTTGATGCAAATACTTCCCAAGTGTTATGACAGCCAAGTGCTGAATTTACCTAACTTTAAGACATGGCTAGAATGGCCAAGTGGTGGATCTAGGAAACACCAACAATTGGATCCACAATTCAAAACTTTGTTATAATGGCGAAGTGATGAATTTCTTATGCACCTACTTCCCAATTCTTAGTCTAAATGGAAAAGTGATGGATCAAGTATCTACAAACATTGTGTAAAATTACAAGTGTTATGATGTCCAATTGCACCTAACTTTAAGACATGGTTAGAATGGCCAAGTGGTGGATCTACAGTCTACACCCACCTTCCAATACTTGGTTAGAATGGCCAAGTGGTGGATCTATGGTCTATATTTGTCTATAAACACTATTTAAAATTTATAGATGGTAGACGTAGGGAAAACCAACCATTGCAGCCACCTTGCAAAAGTTGGTTAATGGCCAAGGGGTGGATCTTGGATGCACCCACCTTTAAAATTTGACTATAATGGTCAAATAGTGAATGTAGTATTTTACATACTTTATTTTAAGATTCAATGTGATGGATCTATATACACCAACAATTGTTCCCACCTTTCAAACACTTGCTTAGAATGGCCAAGTGGTGGATCTTTAATGCAGCCACCTTTCAAGGCTTGGTTAGAATGGACAAGTGGTGGATCTAAGATGGATACAATCTTGAAAATTTATCTCAAATGGTTTAATTTAAAGGATTTAAGATAACCTACCTTGAAAAAATTATTCTAGATGACTTATGGGATCTAGGATACACCTACTTTGGCTATCAAATGTCTAAATTGGATAAGTATTTGAGTTTAGAATCTAAAAGTCTTGAAGAGTGTAATTAAAATGTTATGTGTCAATTTAATTTATACGCTTTCAAAGCGTTATACATTCAATGTGTCATTATAGATTCTAACTAGTTATTTGTGTTTTCTTCAATTTCAAAGAAAAAATGGTTCAAAAACAAAAATTTGTAACGGTTTCTGTTAATAACTACTTTGCAAGTGATGATAAGAGAAAATGGTACTTAAATGTTTATGGAGTGCAATTAGGTGCACAATTTCATAAATTGCATGTCTTGTGTGGCTAGTGAAGAAGATGAGAATAGATTTGATGATCTAGGGCAGGTAGTCCCTGCAAGTGTTTCAACAGTTGAAGGACATCCTAACATTCAGTGCATTAACATTGGGATACTTGGAAATAATGAGTACCAACTATTGGCAAATTCCTATGTCGTTGAAAAAATAGTCAAAGACAAGGAAGAGACAATGTTTTCACGAGGTTGGGATGTTGATGAAGATTTATTTGATATCACTGCAAATAGACTATAAGGTGCAATTATTATTACTTTAAAAGGCAAGCAAGTGAAGAATAAGAAATCAATTAAGAAGACCACAACCAAAAAGGCAAGGGGTGTTACAAAAGCTGGTGTTGCACATGTAGATAAGGCCATTTTGAGATCAAACGACACAAGCAATCAACCCTTATTAAGGTTTGTGGAGCCTTATTGCTTAGAGAACAAGGTCCAAAAAGCAAAGAAGAGTGCTATAGAAGGCATGTAAAAGTATTCGGCATACTTCCCTTTCAAGTATAAGGAATACGAGATTCCCGTGACTAATTGTTTTCTTGCTCCTGATCATTATCATTGTCTTCAGCTAAAGCCTGATCAAGTACAAAATTGTATGCTCTTCTTTGGAGAAAGTGCAAATCGGCCTTCATCATGTGCTTATCTAATTCCTGTAAAGAACTGTGGCCAAAAGTCTGGAGTTCCAATGACACGTACTGAGGTAGAAGAAGCAAGACTTGTTGAATACAAGTTTTGGATCATTGATGGACAACACTCAATTTAAGCAGCCAAAATGTAAAGATTTCAAGAAATGAAAAAGGATGGTGGCTCCTAAGATCTAATACAAGTTTATGAGAAAAGAAAGGTCCGGATTGTTGTAGATCTATCCCCACAAGTTGTAATAGCCATATCAGCCATAGCAAATGAGGAGGCCAAGGCGCCATATGTTAAGCAACCTTACAGTGACATTCTCAAGCATCTTTGCAGTCAGTGGATATTTCGAAAATGCCCATCACGTCCAAACATTGGTGAAAAGGAAGGTGCATAATTTTGCACACCTTGGGATGTAAGTTTTTTTATCCTTTCTCCCTTGTGGTTATATAATGATAAAACAACTGAAACTCTTAGATTTAATCTGTTTTGGTTTTGCGGGTATTTCTTAAAATGGCAAGGATTTTGCCTGGTGCATCATTCATCACCAAACGAGCTCATATGGTCACTTACTCTGATCCTAATTATGATCGATGAGACTGAAGATCATAGAGAAATTACAGAGAGAGGATAAGAAGCCAGCGGGCCACAGTTCTTAGATATTTGTGTCGTCTAGACGAAGATGAAGTAGAAAAGATTCAAACAAAAATATAGAGTGGAATGATTGTTTTGTCTAAGGGTGCAAAGGACACACCAGGTGTAATGGACAATTCAATTTTCCCAATTCAATTTGCTCAATGAGGAGAATCCATGTGAAAATTGGGAGAAGCTTTCTACCACATACAAAATTAATGAAGTTGTTTACTCCCATTTCTTGACACTCTGTGATACTTGGCTGACATCACAACTACAACATGGTGCAAAGAAGATCGATGTTCCTGAAGAGGCAAGAAAATATATCCAATGGACGATGAACATTGTGAAAGACAAAGCCTATTCAAATATAGATCTTCTATGGTCTATACATGTTGTCAGTCTTCAAATGGAGGAAAGATCTTACTTAGAGTGCCATCTAAACAACCCTATCCCTATAGGACTATGTATCTTGGACAACACACTTGATTTGGAGAGCAATTTAATGGTCAGCTGAAAGATTCAAAGATCTCATAGATGGAATTATGTCTATTGTAGGTGGGTCAACAGAACCACAATGTGCGATCCTTTCTTTTTTGAATAATAAAGACTATGTGCAGTTACAGTCTGCTTTGCAAAGTATGACAAACATGGTCAAAATACAATTTGTTGGGGCATTTCACAATGTGAAGTAGTTGGAATTTACTGGTGCTATAGAATTCTTCACCACAGTTGTGTTCTTGAGCAAGGGAGATGTCTTTGAGAGACTTATTAGTTCTACAAATCCAGGGAAACAATCCATAATACTAGATGCAGGACACCTTGGTCTAGATTTTGGAAGTGTGAGTCAATTGTCAGATGTTGAGTTTCTACAACTCAAAAAGGAGCTGACAATCAAGCAATGCATTCAAAATTATTGCAAATAAGATTTAAAGCTTATTGACATGTTCAGTGATTTGGGACTCAAGCAGAAAAGGCAAGTGTTATGCCTTGTGGACAATATTGACGATCGAAGAAAGCTTAAAACAAGACTTTTGAGCTTTGCAAATCAGCATGGTGATGTCAAAAAATGGGCAAAACATCAAAGTGGTCAATTAGATCAGCACATTGATGACCATGAAGTATTGAATATGGTAGGAGCATCAACAAGTGAGACAACCATATCAGTTACAGACTTTTTGATCGTTGAAGCAAGTATGAGCTAGCTTGGACAAGTGGTAGAGATTATGGTTCTCTATGATTCAATAGAGCTTAGATTTAGTGGTGGACCTTATGACTCTCTATGCTATAATGGAACTTTGCTTGGAAACATGGTGTACCTTGTGGCTACCTATGGTGGAATGGATCATAGCTTGAACAAGTGTTGGATTTAATGGCTCTCTATGCTTGAATAGAGCATACATTGGACAAGTGGTGGACCTTATGGTCCTCTATGCTTTAATGGAGTATAGCTTAGACAAGTGGTGGACCTTATGGATCTCTGTCTTTCAATAGAGCAAAGATTGGACACGTCGTGTACCTTGTATCTTTCTATGATTGAATGGGTTGGTTCCTTGGACAAGTGGTGGATCTTATGGCTCTATACCCTTCAATAAATCATAGACTAGACAAGTGATGGACCTTGTGTTTTTCTATGCTTGAATCAATCTTAGCTTGGACAAGTGTTGGGTCTTGTGGCTCTCTATGCTTGAATGGAGCATAGATTGGACACGTGGTGGAACTCATGGCTCTCTACGACTGAATAGAGCATAGAATGGGACCTTATGGTCCTCTCTTATTGAATGAAACATATCTTGGACAAGTGGTGAACCTTATGGATCTCTATGTTTCAATAGGGCATATATTATACAAGTGGTGGATCTTATGGTCCTCTATAACTCAATAGATTTTGGCTTGGACAAGTGGAATGAAAAGGTAGTGAATCTAGGATGCATTTTTTCTCTTACACCACCATGTTTAGAATGGTCTTGTGATGGAGCTTGGATGCACCAAACCTTCCTTAATTTGTTTCAAAAGGGAAAGTACTAAATACAAGATGCAGTTTTTCTTCTCACGCCTTGCTCAAAGTGGCTTGGTTGCGGATTAAGATTTTCCTTACTCTTCAACAAGAACTTGAACATAAAATCTCCAAGTGATGCATCTAAGAAACAATATGTGTTCTATAACTTTTTAGAATGGACACGTGGTAGATCTAAAATGGAACAAAGCTTCTATAAGTTGTTAAAAATAGTCACTTATTGTGGATCAAGGATGTGATAAGAGGTGAAAAATATTTGTGGTGGATTTAGCATACACTCACTCTGACAGAATCCATTAAGGCTGGCCAATTGGTGGACCTTGGATGGATGGATGGACGGCTCAACAACTGACAGAATCCATTAAGGCCGGCCAATTGGTGGACATTGGATGGATGGACGGCTCAACAACTATGATTGAATCTTTGACTGAGCTAGTATCTACTCTTCCATGATTTCTAGATTGGCCAAGTGGTGGATCTAAGATGAGTACTTGTCTTCCACAACTTGTTTTGATTCAATATATAGGATGCACACCAACATTCAAAACTTCATTAGAACGACCTTAATTTTATTTCAGATGCATCCTTCATTTCACAAACTATATATAGTGATAAGATGGCCGATTTAGGATCTAGGATCTAAATGGCCAAGTGGTGGATCTAAGATCTACTCATCCCACAAACATAATGTATAATTACAAGTGTTATGATGGCCAAGTGTTGAATGCACCTAACTTTAAGACATGGTTAAAATGGCCAAGTGTATCTACGAGACACCAACAATTGGCTCCACAATTCAAGACTTTGTTATAATGCCCAAGTTGTAGATCTTCGATGTATCTAATTCCCAATTCTTAGTCTAAATGGGCAAGTGGTGGATCTAAGATCTACTCATCCCACAAACATTGTGTAAAATTACAAGTGTTATGATGGCCAAATATTGTTTGCACCTAGCTTTAAGACATTGTTAGAATGGCCAAGTGGTGGATCTATGATCTACTCAGCCCACAAACATTGTGTAAAATCACAAGTGTTATGATGGACAAGTGTTGAGTGCACCTAACTCTAAGACGTGGTTAGAATGGCCAACTGGTGGATCTAGGAGACATCCACAATTCAAGCCTCTGATATAATGGCCAAGTGATGGATCTTTGCTGCACCTACTTTCCCATTCTTAGTCTAAATGGCCAAGTGGTGGATCTATGATCTACTCATCTCACAAACATTATGTAAAATTACAATTTTTATGATGGACAAGTACTGAATGCACCTAGCTTTAAGACATGGTTATAATGGCCAAGTGGTGGAACTAAGAGACATCAACAATTGGATCCACATTTCAAGCCTTCGTTATAATGGCCAAGTGGTGGATCGTTGATGCATCTAACTCCCAATTATAAGTCTAAATGGCCAATGGTGGATCTAGGACCTACTCATCCAACAACATTGTGTAAAATTACAAGTGTTATGATGGCCAAGTGCTGAATGAACCTAACTTTAAGACATGGCAAGAATGGCCAAGTGGTGGATCTAGGAGACACCAACAATTGGATCCACAATTCAAGCCTTCGTTATAATGGCCAAGTGGTGGATTAATGATGTATCTAATTCCCAATTCCTAGTCTAAATGGCCAAGTGGTGGATCTAGGATCTACTCATCCAACAACATTGTGTAAAATTACAAGTGCTATGAGGGCCAAGTGCTAAATGCACCTAACTTTAAGACATGGCTAGAATGGTCAAGTGGCGGATCTAGGAGACACCAACAATTGGATCCACAATTCAAGCCTTCGTTATAATGGCCATGTGGTCGATTCTTGATGCAACTAATTCCCAATTCTTAGTCTAAATAGCCAAGTGGAGGACTTAGCATCTACTCATCCCACAAACATTGTGTAAAATCACAAGTGTTATGATGGAAATTCTTGATTGCACCTAACTTTAAGACATGGTTAGAATGTACAAGTGGTGGATCTTTGATGCTACCACTTCTCAATCCTTAGTCTAAATGGCCAATTGTTGGATCTAGGATCTACTTATCCCACAAACATTGTGTAAAATCACAAGTGTTATGATGGAAAAGTGTTGATTGCACCTAACTTAAAAACTTGGTTAGAATGGCCAAGTGGTTGATCTTCGATGCACCTACTTCCTAATTATTAGTCTAAATGGCCAAGTGGTGGATCTAGGATCTACTCTTCCCACAAACATTGTGTAAAATCACAAGAGTTCTGATGGCCAAGTGTTGAATGCAGCCAACTTTAAGACATGGTTAGAATGACCAAGTGGCGGATTTAAGAGGCATCAACAATTGGATCCACAATTCAAGCCTTTGATATAATGGCCAAGTGGTGGATCTTTGATACATCTCCTTCCCAATTGTTAGTCTAAATGGCCAAGTGGTGGATCTAAGATCTACTCATTCCACAAACATTGTGTAAAACTACAAGTGTTATGATGGCCAAGTGTTGAATGCACATATCTTTAAGACATGGTTAGAATGGCCAACTCGTGGATCTAGGAGACACCAACAATTGGATCGACATTTCAAGCCTTTGGTATATTGGCTAAGTGGTGGATCGTTAATGCATCTAATTCCCAATTCTAAGTCTAAATGGCCAAGTGGTGGATCTTGGATCTACTCATCCCACAAACATTGTGTAAAGTTACAAGTATGATGGCCAAGTGTTGAATGCACCTAGCTTTAATAAATGGCAAGAATGGCCATGTGATGGATCTAGGAGACACCAACAATTGGATCCACGATTCAAGCCTTTGTTATAATGGCCAAGTGGTGGATCTTTGATGTATCTAATTCCCAATTATTAGTCTAAATGGCCAAGTGGTTGATCTAGGATCTACTCATCCCACAAACATTGTATAAAATTACAAGTGTTGTGATGGCCAAGTGCTGACTGCACCTAGCTTTCAGACAAGGCTAGAATGGCCAAGTGGTGGATCTACAAGATGCCAACAATTGGATCCGCAATTCAAGCCTTCATTATAATGGCCAAGTGGTGGATCTTTGATGTATTAAGGTCCCAATTTTTAGTCTAAATGACAAGTGGTGGAGGATCTACTCATCCCATGAACATTGTGTAAAAATACAAGTGTTATGATGGCCTAGTGCTAAATGTACCTAACTTTAAGATATGGATAGAATGGCCAAGTGGTGGAGCTAGGAGACACCAACAATTGGATCCACATTTCAAGCCTTCGTTATAATGGCCATGTGGTCGATCCTTGATGCATCCAATTCCCAATTCTTAGTGCAAATAGCCAAGTGATGGATGGATCTAGTATCTACTCATCCCACAAACATTGTGTAAAAGTACAAGTGTTATGGAGAAGTGTTGATTGCACCTAACTTTAAGACATGGTTATAATGGCCAAGTGGTGGATCTTTGATGCAACTACTTCCCAATTCTTAGCCTAAATGGCCAATGCTTGGATCTAAGATCTACTCATCCCACAAACATTGTGTAAAATCACAAGTGTTATGATGGCCAACTGTTGATTGCAACTAACTTTAAGACATGATTATAATGGCCAAGTGGTGGATCTTTGATGCACCTACTTCCCAATTCTTAGTCTAAATGGCCAAAAGGTGGATCTTTGATGCACCTACTTCCCAATTCTTAGTCTAAATGGCCAAGTGGTGGATCTAGGATTTACTCATTCCACAAACATTGTGTAAAACCAAAAGTGTCATAAAGGCCAAGTGTTGAATGCACCCAACTTTAAGACATGGTCAGAATGGCCAAATGGTGGATCTAGGAGACACCAAAAATGGGATCCACAGTTCAAGCATTCGTTATGATGGCCAAGCGATAGATCTTTGATGTATCTAATTCCCTATTCTTAGTCTAAATGGTCAAGTGGTGGATCTATGATCTACTCCTCCCACAAACATTGTGTAAAGTTACAAGTGTTATGATGGCCAACTGTTGATTGCACCGAACTTTAAGACATGTTTAGAATGGACAAGTGGTGGATCTTTGATGCACCAACTTTCCAATTCTTAGTATAAGGGGCCAAGTGGTGGATCTTTGATGCACCTACTTTCGAATTCATAGTCTAAATGGCCAAGTAGTGGATATAGGATCTACTCATCCCACAAACATTGTGTAAAACCACAAGTGTTATGATGGCCAAGTGTTGAATGCACATAACTTTAAGACATGGTTAGAATGGCCAAGAGGTGGATATAGGAGACATCAACAATTGGATTCACAATTCAAGCCTTCGTTATAATGGCCAAGTGGTGCATTAATGATGTATCTAATTTCCAATTCCTAGTCCAAATGGCCAAGTGGTGGATCTAGGATCTACTCATCCCACAAACATTGTGAAAAAGTACAAGTGTTGTGGTGGCCAAGTGTTGAATGCACCTAACTTTAAGACATGGCTAGAATGGTCAAGTAGTGGATCTACGAGACACCAACAATTGGATCCACAATTCAAGACTTCGTTATAATGGCCAAGGTGGTGGATTTTTGATTTATCTAACTCCTAATTCTTAGTCTAAATGACCAAGTGGTGGATCTGGGACCTACTCATCCCATAAACATTGTGTAAAATTACAAGTGCTATGAGGGCCAAGTGCTAAATGCACCTAACTTTAAGACATGGCTAGAGTGGCCAAGTAGTGGATCTAGGAGACACCAACAATTGGATCGACAATTCAAGCCTTCCTTATAATGACCATGTGGTCAATCCCTCATGCATCTAATTCCCAATTCTTAGTCTAAATAGCCAAGTGATGGATCTAGCATCTACTCATCCCACAAACATTGTGTAAAATTACAAGTGTTATGATGGTCAAGTGATGATTGCACCTAACGTTAAGCAAGTTTGGAATGGCCAAGTTGTGGATCTTTGATGCAACTTCTTTCCAATTCTTAGTCTAAATGTCCAACTGTTGGATCTAGGATATACTCATCCCACAAACATTGTGTAAAATCACAAGTGTTTTGATGGGAAAGTGTTGATTGCACCTAGCTTTAATACATGGTTAGAATGGCCAAGTGGTGGATCTTTGATGCACCTACTTCCCAATTCTTAGTTTAAATGGCCAAGTGGTGGATCTAGGATCTACTCATCCCACAAACATTGTGTAAAATCACAAGTGTTATTATGGCCAGGTGTTGAATGCACCTAACTATAAGACATGGTTAGAATGAAAAAGGGGTGCATCTAGGAGACACTAAGAATTGGATCCACAATTCCATACTTTGCTATAATGGCCAAGTGGTGGATCTTTAATTCACTTACTTCCCAATTTTTAGTTTAGATGGCCAAGTGATGTATCTACGATCTACTCATCCCACAAACATTGTGTAAAATTACATGTGGTATGATGGCCAAGTGCTGAATGCACCTAAATTTAAGACATGGTTAGAATGGCCAAGCGTTGGATCTAGGAGACACCAACAATTGGATCCACATTTCAAGACTTTGTTATAATGGGCAAGTGGTGGATCTTTGATGCATCTAGTTCCCAATTCTAAGTCTAAATGGCCAAGTGGTGGATCTAAGATCTACTCATCCCACACACATTGCGTAAAATTACAAATGTTATGATGGTCAAGTGTTGAATGCACCTAGCTTTAAGACATGATTAGAATGGCCAAGTGGTTGATCTAAGAAACAATATGTGTTCTATAACTTTTTAGAGTGGATAGTTGGTAGATCTAAACTGCAACAAAGCTTGTATAAGTTTTTTAAACTATTCACTTATTGTGGATCAAGGATGTGATAAGTGGTGAAAAATGTTTGTGGTGGATTTAGGATACACTTATTCTGACAAAATCCATCAAGGTTGGCCAAGTGGTGGACCTCGGATGGATAAACAGTTCAACAACTATGATTGAATCTTTGATTGATCTAGTATCTACTCTTCCATGATTTCTGGATCCACAATTCAAGCCTTTGTTATAATGGACAAGTGGTGGATCTTTGATGTATCTAATTCCCAATTCTTAGTCTAAATGCCCAAGTGGTGAATCTAGGATCTACTCATCCCACAAACATTTTGTAAAATTACAAGTGGTATGATGGCCAAGTGTGTTGAATGCACGTACCTAACTTTAATACATGGCTAGACTGTCCAAGTGGTGGATCTAGGAGACACCAACAATTGGATCCCCAATTCAAGCCTTCTTTATAATGGCCAATTGGTGTATATTTGATGATCTAATTCCCAATTCTTAGTCTAAATGGCCAAGTGGTGGATCTAGGATCTACTCATCCCACAAACATTGTGTAAAATCACAAGTGTTATTATGGCCAAGTGTTGAATGCACCTAACTTTAAGATATAGGTAGAGTGAAAAAGGGGTGCATCTAGGAGACACCAACAATTGGATCCACGATTCAAGACTTTGCTATAATGGCCAAGTGGTGGATCTTTGATGCACCTACTTCCCAATTCTTAGTCTAAGTGGCCAAGTGGTGGATCTACAATCTACTCATCCCACAAACATTGTGTAAAATTACATGTGTTATGATGGCCAAGTGCTGAATGCACCTAACTTTAAGACATGGTTAGAATGGCCAAGTGGTGGATCTTTGATGCCCCTACTTCCCATTTCCTAGTCTAAATGGCCAAGTGGTGGATCTAGGATTTACTCATCCCACAAACATTGTGTAAAATCACAAGTGTTATGAGGGGCAAGTGTTGATTGCACCTAAATTTAATACATGGTTAGAATGGCCAAGTGGTGGATCTAAGAAACAATATGTGTTCTATAACTTTTTAGAGTGGACAATTGGTACATCTAAAATGCAACAAAGCTGGTATAAGTTATTTAAAATATTCACTCATTGTGGATCAAGGATGTGATAAGTGGTGAAAAATGTTTTTGTTGGATTTAGAATACACTCATTCTAACAGAATCCATTAAGGTTGGCCATGTGGTGGACCTTGGATGGATGGATAGTTCAACAATTATGATTGAATCTTTGCGTGAGTTAGTAACTACTCTTCCATGATTTCTAGATTGGTCAAGTGGTGGATCTAAGATGACTACTAGTCTCCCACAACTTGTTTTGATTCAATATATAGAATGCACACCAACAAAACTTCATAGGAACAACTTTGATTTTATTTAGGATGCATCCTTCATTGCACAAATTGAGAAAAAGTGATGATTATGTGGATGTCAATAATCATGTCAAAATATCTTGTTTGTTAATATGTCATTCTCTAGGAGGATATTGTGTGATCTTTCATTGTTTTTTGCTTAGATCCAAGGATTGAGGGTGGGATAGATAAGGAATGCTTCAATCCAGTAGCAAATAATGAGAGCCTTCCACATGTATCCACAAAGGCCGTCTCACTTGAATAATTGAATCCATTTATTGATATTCAAATGCAAATACCTGAGGCCTCTTTGCTACATCTTTCATCGAAGGAAGCCATGGGTGAAAACTTTCAATCTATAAAAGATGTGCAAGAGAGTGTTGTTGATGCAACTACTTTGGTTTCATCAAATCCCAACAAATCCATGTTGACAGTAATATTGCACTTGAATGGTCTACTATTGAAACAAAGTCAACAACCATCATCTATTCATGAATCTATTCAATATGATTCACGAAGGCATATTGTGTTACAGCCAGGGTGCATCCACTTTTCAAAGACCATATTGAAGAGATTCAATGTTGGGATTTGGTCAACAGCTAGAGAAGCTAATGTTTACTAGATGTTGAGAACACTTCAAAGCACTGCAGAGGAGATATTGCCATTTTTTGTAGTTTGGTCTCAAGAATCTTGCTATGTTCTCGAAGGCGTGCAATTTTTTAGACCAGACAATCCTCAAGTTCCAGCTATGTTTAAGTCATTGGCAAAAATATCTGCATACTTTGAATGTGATCCACGCAGAACAATTCTTGTTGATGACTCTCCATACAAATGTTGTGTTTCACCTACAAATAATTGCATATTTCCTTCAAATTTTGATGAAGAAGAGCAAAGACGTGCGTGAGTTTATTGACTCTGATCGTTATGGACAAGCCCCAATTTCCAATGACAATGAATACGAAGGTCTCATGGACTATTGGAAAGATCAAAACTCAAGATGGTCGCAAAAGGATATAACCACAAATAAGCTACCAATGTTTGAGAAGCTAGGAGACCTTTTTGGCAAGCAGGAGGAGTCAACTAATCCAAGCAGGGAAAAGGAGATTAGAAGGAACGAAATAGTAGAAATAATGGCAAAAGAAAAAACCAATATTGATATGATGAAGGGAGCACAATTAATATCCTTAGCAAGGAATATGGGTTGTGCCACACCATCATTGAAGGCTATAAAACAGCTAAGGCTTTTGTGAAGAAGCTACTAAATGAGCACAATCTTCTCAAACACTAAGGTACTACTCACTAGAAATCATATTGAATTTTCAATAAAAATGATATTTTTATTATGATTCAAAACACTCACTTCATCATGGTTTCTTGCAGATTTCATCCAGATTATTCTTTGAAGGAGTATTTCATAGGGAATTTGGACCATTTCATTCAGATGAAAGAAGAAACCTCTAAGAACAGCTAAGGGTTACTTTGCAAAATTTTGTGTCTTTGCGATCTAAAAACAATTCACACAAAGATTATTCTCTGTGTTTGAGTTTTTCTTGATATTGAACCATTGGTTTTTAGACCAATTGTATCAATTGACTTGGAGAGCTTTAAAGTTTACTTATGTATTGACAAATTGACCTACTTTTATAATCATGTGGTTTTTTAGTATTGTGATACCAATTTAAGATTCTTTTGGATGTCTATAGTGATCAAATGTTGAACGGCTAAACAATCAATTTTGCTTTAAGGTTTAAAAATGAATAGAAACTAAATGTTTCGTGTTTCTTTTTAGAGACAAAGGAAAGAAATATGTTATTTTTAGATTGGGATATTTCATTTGAAAGAGAAAATTCTTCTATTCAACCTTTCATGGGGCCTCATCGAAGCCATCAACCACCCCCTACTCAGTTACTACTTACCTTGAAGCAACAACCGAGGGTTCTTATCTTAGAAATAGAGGGTTTACTACTTCATTCAGTTGAAATGCGACACGGTGATATTGTTGCATCATGGGCCGAGCACATGCGAATTGTGCTTGACAAAGATGAAGTTTATCATGTGGTGTGCCGTGATGCTGAAGCTTTCTTGGACTTTTGTTTTGATTATTTTGAACCTTGGATATGGAGTTGCTATAACCTAACCAAAGCTCAACATATACTTGAGATGCGCTTTCCTATGCATTGTTCAAAGTTCAAGATGTTTATGAGCAATAAGCATTGTCAAAATCCAAATATCATGATTGGATATAAAAGAGTTTATCATAAGAATTTGACTTCTGTTTGGGAGATATTTGAGGATCTACATGCTAGCAACATATTAATTTTTTATGATACTCCATATAGAGTGATGTGCAATATGCGAGGAACTTATCTCATATTTCCAAAATTTTAGAGACAAACACCTAAACAACTTCAATGCTTCTTAGAAGGCACAATAACTCCATGGTTAGTGGGATGGTTGTGTGCAAGAAACAAGAGGAGTTATACTTCCAATACAATTGTGAACAAGGTAGAGGATCTTGAGACAACTTATGTCATGAATGTCTACTTGTCAATAAGACAATGTTAAGAGTCACATGTTGAAGTTGTTTGGCAAGAATGGAGATTGTACACAAAACCACATATCAATTAGAACTGGTTCATTGTAAATTGTTATTCAAGGTGAATATAAATTGTACATTTATCTTTCATCCAGCCATTTATCACAGTGTTTTCTTCTACTTGAAGTGTACCCTTTTGTAAGGGGACTTTTGTTCAATGTAATGTGTTTCACATGGAGTGCACCTTAACATTTGGGGGAGTCTTTATTAATGGAGTCCATTCTTCTTATGAGTGCTCTTTTTCTAGTTGCTTTGAGTAGAGAATTATCTATATTGTGCTCATATTTTGTCTAAATGGATCCACTATAAATATTTAGACCTTGTTGTAACTTGGATGTTTCCACAAAGTTCACCCTAGTGAAAAGGGACTTCTTTATTAATGGAGTGAATTCTAATTTAATGATACAAATTTTTCTTTGTATTTTTAGTTTGGAATGTGATCATTATTTTGTTTTACAATGTATAAATGTATTTAGTCAAGAGAACTCTTTTTGCTTCAAGACATAAGTACAACATGAAGAATGTCCTTTTTTCTTCAAAACATGAGTATGACTTCTTATGCTGGGTCTATGGGTGGTAAATATTATTTTGTACTTAATATAAGTTGTATCAATAGAAGACCTCTTTTTTTATACTCATTCAATAAAAAAAATATTCATTGAACAATGTTGTTGTCATATTAGCATGGAGACTCATACAAGAATATGCCATGTTGTTGTGATATTGGCATGGGAATTCATATGCATGTATTCATGCACAAATTAAAAAAATCTTATTTAAATCAATCAATTTTGAAAAATATGCAGCATAACCCATTCATTTAGAACATAATATCAAAATCGCAACTCTTTATCATAAAATCCATAATTGATATTAGTTTAATTCTTCTTCCTTAAGACTTGTGTTTTCCAAATATGTTTAATGATAAGAACAATGTAATAAACACAAGAGCTTTACCTTTATTATAGTTGCAAATAGATTGAAAATTTTTTTATAGCAAAACTGCTTTTTTCTTGTAAATACACATAGAATAGCATTGACACAAGTAGCATGAAATTTATTAAATAGCCTAGAATGGCCGAGTGGTGGATTTAAAAACATGTTTGTTATAGAATGTATAAAATTAGGACGACTTAACATAAGTGTATCTGAATACCTAAATGTCTTGTCCTCATGAACATGTTTGAAAGAATACATCTATGTGCATAAAGTGGCGTATCACATGGTATTCTAGAATGTAATATATGTGATCTTGACACTTATTCTTGATGTATCTCAAGAAATATCTAAAAAAGCAAAGTGAAAATGATATCTTAAATAAAATTCATTTTTTTATTTGTTAATGGTCAAATTGGCATTTAGAACAACTTAGAAATATATATAGGTACTCATTTAAACATATCACTTTGAGTGTAGCTTGGACAAGAAGTTGACTTTGTATTCCTCCATAGGTTAAGGGAACCTAAATTGGACAAGTGGTGGGATTTATATTTCTCCAAGGGAGCCTAGCTCAGATAAGTGCACCATGAAACCAACACTCTTATGATGTAACCAATCATATGATACATGTTTTATGTATGCTTCATGCCTCAAATGAAGAGGATCGGCAATCATTTTTGAGAACCTACACACTGAGTAAATTCAAAACTTCTTCAAAGCTTTACCAGCACAAGGATTACCTCAATTCATTCAACCATCTTACTTCATCCATCCACCTCATTCAACCCATTGTAAATATATCGTTAACTTTTTAGTGATTGCTAACACTAACCTACTAACACAAAATATCCATTGACCTAGCCTTAAAAGGCACCTCACCTCAAGACATGTACATAGTAAATCTCTCTCTCTCTCTCTCTCTCTCTCTCTCTCTCTCTCTCTTCACTCTCTAGTCTCACCATATCTACCATCAATAATTTCTTTATCTTGAGTCCACATCCATGACTCAAGCAGACGAAGAAGGCCCACAATGTTTTGATATTCAGAAAAAAATCATAATCTTGATTGGTTAGCTTGTAAAATAGGCTTACCAATCAACTTAATGAGGGTCTCCAACCTATAAATATACCCCTCTTTGTCTTGTAAATCAGCCCTAATTTCTTAGCTTGGATCTCTGATCTCCAATATCTCACAAAGCACCCCCACACTCTATACACGAGGAGAGATTTAGGTGTAGTCATCACCTTGTGAGCTTCACGCTTGGCATGAGAGAAGCTTTGATGCTACACATTGCAAAGTGAGGGAGTGTGAGTACCCTATTTCA
Organism: Adiantum capillus-veneris; assembly: GCF_014529385.1. Lineage (NCBI taxonomy): Eukaryota > Viridiplantae > Streptophyta > Polypodiopsida > Polypodiales > Pteridaceae > Adiantum > Adiantum capillus-veneris. The sequence continues at coordinate 161,471,384 of NC_140935.1, forward strand.
AACAACTATTGTACATGCCCTTTCACTATCAACAATAGAGATTTTGGTGCTTCAAAGGCATGTCTTGGTTCTAGAATAGTCGTCCTTTCACTTGTTCCACATGGTTTGGTAAATGCAAGGTGACTCGTATATTTTAAGTTTCATCATTTGAGCTTGTTTGAGTAAGTGGTTAGTGTCTTTTCATAGCCAAGTTTCTTGTTCATTGTAGGAGGGTTTTGTGGTGAGAGGTTTCCCACACCCTAAGATAGTGCGTGTGTGCTAGCAATGTTTACCATTCACTAATTGTTGGTTTTGTTTATGGAATCTCCATGATAGTGTGATAATACACAACCTTACCTTGAAATTTGTCAATCGAGTATTTGCATAAACTCCATTTCTCTCTCTCTCTCTCTCTCTCTCTCTCTCTCTCTCTTCCCTTCCCTTTGCTCTGTCCCCGGGGGATTCACCATGGAACACTTACGCACCACGTAAGTGCAGGGGAGGGGGGGTTGTACAAGTTACATAAGTGTATAAGTGAGGGACAGGCCCCCAATAATTTATCTCTCAAGCTTAAAAATGAAGCCGGGTGTATCATATTTGTGTGTGGGGGGGGAGAAGTGAGAAAAGGGAAAAATGAGATGAAGTTTTTGTGGTTCAAAATCATGGCTCCCCAAAAGAGTCTACCCTTGAACTTGTGAGTCAATAGCTACAAAGATACAAGGAAGAACTAGCACTGCTTTGTAACAGTTTCTTGTTTTGTGATTATAGGTCATTTTTTGAGGGATGAAAGCTATAAAGAGTTTGTATAGATGCAAATTTACACGGAGAACCTAGCACAACTTTATAGCCATGTTTTTTGAGTAATTTAGATGGATCGAAATTGGACAAATAGCTAGAGTGTAGGTTGAACGGTCACATACTTTGAAATTCAAACTAAGATACATTGAGGATACCTCTAGTTATCAACAGAATTGGTTCCTTAGTACGTTGCTTACCACTATGCTACAAGCTCTTTCACTGGTTTTACTTAGTTAGATCATGTGAGACCTAAATTTTATATGTAAGATAGGGGTATGATAGTTTTTTGCATTGATTATAGTATAAGCATAGAAAGGGGGGTCATATTCCTTTATATGAGTTGTATATAGGGGTTTTATTAAAGTTACCCGGCTGCAGGTGGCGTCCTGTTTTGTATATAGAGTGAATCCCTCCAATATCTAGCTCTCTCTTGCACCATTTGGTGTGTGTCTTTGTGTGAGATTGTTTATGTGTGTTGTGTTGCACCTCCTCTTGGTCGTGAAAAAATATCTCCTACATCGACCTAGTTTGCATCCCATAACTAGGTGGTGCCCCTTTACTTGTTTGTTGTGGGTTTGTGGTTGCTTTCTCATGATTGTGGATGTCCCAACCCCAATTGAGCAACACGGGATCTTGAGGGGTGTTTAGAGGTTTCCTCTCTTGTTGCCCGCCCCGACCACCTCAGTAATTAAAGACGAGGTATCCATCTAGAGGTTGTATCATCGTCAATTTTGACTGGTTTTTATTGGCACTTGGTTTTGACTTTTTGCCTCTGGGTGGAGCCCTTTGTTTACTAACTAATCTTTGTTGTTCTAGGTTGAGCTACAACTTTGGATAAACATATTTGAGTGTTAACCTTGTAAAATCCTTGTGCTTTGAGGAGCTTGATTGGAATCATCCACTACTACACATATCTTTGATAAGTAGCTTTGCTGAAGTCTGACTTTGGTACCCATACTTGTCATGTGACTTGTTGCTTTGAAGGTCCTTTATTTTGAGTGTTAACTTTGTAAAATCCTTGTGCTTTGAGGAGCTTGATTGGAATCATCCACTACTACACATGTCTTTGATAAGTAGCTTTGTTGAAGTCTGACTTTGGTACCCACACTTGTCAGGTGGCTTGTTGCTTTGAAGGTCCTTTCTTTTGTCTTATTCTATCGTTCTTTCTCCTTCTTGATTTGTTTCTCTTCCATTAATAGCTCGTCTTTCTCTTCATAGAACTTCTTTCTTGAGGTGAGTAGATCCAGTCTGTTACTTTAGGCTTTTTGGCCCAAACATTGGTGTTTCCTTGGATGTAGCTTGGAGCACTGCACTAATTTACTCAGCTGATGTGACCCACCTGATGACCCTTGGTTTTTGAGGCTGTAAGCATGATTCTTGTATCCAAACTGGGTCGTTGACTTTGATGTGCTCTTTGGATAGTAACACTTGGTTGACTCTCTTTGGCTTTTTCTAGAGGCTTTGTTGGGATGAAAACTTTGGTTGATAAATTTTTGGCTTCGATTTCCATTCCATTGTTGATGGAGGTTTATTGAAGGTAAATTTGTCTTGCAAGGGTGATCTACTTCAGCATTTTCTTTATCTTTACCTTTCTTTGTGATGGTTGGTTGTTTGTTTGCATGTACTTGAGGTTCTTTGGGGATTTTGGTGGTGTTGTTGATGGATCTTTTCCTTGTGGTTGAAAGAAGATGTTCCTCCAGCTTTTTATCATGATCAGACTTGCTTTGATGTGATGAGAGGCGATTATGTAGAAAGTATCCTTGTACTCCCAAGTACGAGTACGGCTTCTATCACTTCGAAGCTAGGAATCAACATTTTAGAACATCTATACACTATCTCCTCTAGCTTAATGATTGGCGGATTTACAATCATTATCCATGTTCCATAATAAATTCAATTTCTTTGTCATTTTTGGATCTATTAAGGTGAACATGTGATTTTAAGTCTTGTTTCTCCGCATATGTTGAATTTGATCATCGTAGGATACAATTGATCTTCTTTCTTATCCTTGTTCTTCTCTTGATCTTGCGTTTGTTGAACATTTGATGCCGAACTTTGCTTTCATTTGCACTTTTTCTAGAGTCGGCTTCTTTGAAACAGCTTTGGTCGATTCTTCAAGTATGTCGATGATGAAAAATTATTGTAGTTTCTTTGCTTCTTTTGTTTGCACATTGGCACCATGGTCCATGATATGGCCATATGTCTCACCTTTTTTTCTTTTGTGACGACCTTGGTTGTGACACCCTTATGCCGCAGATAGAGGTGATCATAGCCCCAATCTTGAACCATTTTCAGTTCACGCATAAATGGTAGTCCCAAAATAACCTCAAAATTGTTGCCTTTTCCAAAGTTAACTACAGTAAAAGTGTGTTTCTACTCTATTCCATAAGAGGAAACAATAATTTGTTCTAGCATCCCTAAGGGTCTCTATACATATCCATCTGCTAGTTGCAGCTTCATGCTCGTTTTCTTGAGATTTGTTCTTTCTCATTTCTCCCAGATTTCCTTTGTAGCAATGGCTATTCTAGCCCCACTATCAAGTATTGCTATCGTTTTCACTCCCTTTTACTGTAGTGGTAAGATGGTGTTCCCTTCTTCTGCTTCTCAATAGTCACCCACCTTATTCACTGGTATAGGCTTAACCTTTAGTTTCTTAGGTGAAGTTTCATCCATGTTGTCATTTGCGATTTGTTCATGTAAAGGGGTTTTCAACCCCATCTTTTTTGAGTGTTTGCCCATTCGGCCCCATAGATGCGGTCTAATTTTGAGAAACTCTACAAGAATAATGGTGCATCTTATAGGGGATGACATCACTTCCTGTAAGCTTTTTGATGTGGCTTTCCACTGAGTACTCTAGTTTTAGATTTTGTTTCGTGTTCTCCTATGAAAGATGACAAAGTCTATAGAGAGTGTGGTTTTCTCTCTTTAGATGCTATAAACCCAACATCCCCATATAAAGATTGTATATCTCCTTGGAAAAAAATTTGTTCCATGTTGATCTCAGCAATGATAGGTGCTGATTGTAAAGTAGCACTACCATCTTTTTGGTTTCAGATCGTCTTCCATAAGGATTGTGGCCACGGATTGTCCACTTCAAGAATTGGTTGCATCTCCAATGATTTACCCTCATCTATTGTGTTTGCGCTAATTCCAGTAGTATGGGGCTCCTCCTTGTCTGTTCCCATAGATTTGATTTTATTATCTGAATTTTGAGTGCAATTTATGAGCAACTGATCCCTTCCACATAGATCATAGAATCCTTGAATTTTATGTTTTCTACCTATGTTGGTTTCCCCCTATGTTCTTGTGTTTTATTTTCCATGCTCATGCATTATAGGCTCAAGAATTTCTGGACCTTCAAGCTCTAACAGGGCTTGAGCAATTTCTACAAGTCTTTTGTACATCTCCGTTCTTTTGGTTTTGTCTTCTCGATGCAGATAGGTCACTAGTATTTGTTCTAAAGTTTGGTTGTTATTGAGCTTTGCCACATAGGCTTGCAACATAATGTCTAGTTGCTCATTCACCTTTTCCATCAAAATTGAACCACTTGATATTACTTTGGATGATTGTTCTTTCTCCGTTCGCTTCCTATTTTCCTTTTCTTGGTTTAGCTACTCTTTAGTTTGTTGCAGCTCAATTTCTAGGGCATTTTTCTCCTTCAGCCTTTTATCATGACAAATTACAACTCAAGGAATGAACCTGCTACTTTGGAATCAAAATTTACACAGAGTATCTATTTGGTGGACACAACGGACTAACACGTAAAAGACGGATTGCTCATTTTTTCAAAAGAAGCAGTGTAATTCTGCTAATAAGGATCCCCAATTGTATTATATTTTGTCATGCTCTCTTAGTCTCTCTGAGTCTACACTCCTTGTAAGGGGCCGAATGGCCGTGGGAAAGTCCCCTTAGCTCTTAAGTCAAAACCCTTAGTTTTGGAAAACACATTATCGTTAGCTTGAGGACGTATTGGACATCCACTGTGAGAGCTTCTTGCTGCTACAATTTGTAATCCGCTTTACTCCTTGCCTGGTAATCAAAATTCCATTCCAATAGCACATTGTGTTCCTTGTCTCTTGCTCTACAATCTAAGTGTAATCGTTCTCGATTTTGTTGTGGTTTGCGACGTCTTGCTTGGGAGCTAAATGCATTGATTTGAGGTCTTAAATGGTTGTTTTTTGATGTTTTGACCTTGGATAAGTATTTCTATGCTTAAGGGGGACCTTTCCGTGTAGTTTTGTTTCAATTTTTTGCACATTTTTTGTGATGGATTGTGATGTATGTACCTTTCCAAATGGCTGCAGAATTTGGTAGGATTGTACCCTTAGATGTTGTAATACCTCTCCTTAAGTTTCCTTGCATTCTGAATTTGTTTGGATGCGAAAAGGCATGATAACCTAGAGCGGTGAGATCGGACATAGACTAATTTTCTAACTATGAAGTGGTTGATTTTCTTTTATCGTAGTGTGAATAGCCCTCTGAGTTCACTTTGGTGAGATGGACACTCTCATTAAGTCTCCATGCCCCATACCGAGTCGCTTCCTTGCATATTGACATTATGTTAGTACCAAAAAGCTATGCTGCAGACGTCCATCACGGCGACCCACTAACATTGGCACCATTCCCGAGGAAGTTGATCCTTAGGTGGTGAGTGACTCAATTGTACAAAAAATCCCTTCCAAAGCTTTTGACACCCATTTCGTTTACACATAGACAGTAAAGCATCTAGACGTAGATTTAGTGCTTAGTAGAGACTAGAGTCCAAGACTAGCCAATGCTACTCCTTATGAGCAAAGAAAGTTGTGAATGAAGTACAAAAGATTATTTTGTTCTTTGATTTCCCCATGCTTAGAAAGGACTATTTCACCACACACTTCATTGTTGTTTCTATACGGTTAAATTCATTTATGTTTGTGCATCTATTTCAGTTCATAGGAGTAGGTTAAGTAACAATTTCCACCATTAATATGGGCGAAAAGGATCAGGGAAAAAACTGTCCAAAACCTTATTTTGGTGCCGAAGATCATAACTCTGAAAAGTTGTAAAATTGATGGTTAGAGCCTCAAAGCTGAACCAAACCCAACAAAACTTGCAAAAAGGGGATATACAATCTTGCAACAGACAGACTGTGAATTTTTTTTTCAGCTTGCCTGACAAACATGGATCGCGATCCATATACCTTTTAGGCAAAGTGAGTAGAAATTGTTTCCTTTGCTTAGAATAGACTCTTAGGCATCAGAACCTTAAGTTTGGCCAGATCAAAACTTTGAAAATAGATGGAGTGCTAAAGATCATCTAAATCAAGAAATTGGGTTAAGCAGAGCAAAACCTTGAAAATTGAAAAAATCTAGGAAATCTGAACTTTTATTTGTCCAAATTAAAAAAGTGGCGAGAATTGGGATCAACTAGAAGCAGGGAACCAGCAGGACAAAAAATCATGACCAAATGCTGTCCAACATGGATCGCGATCCATGTACATGGTAGACATTTGTAAGTGAAATTTGATCAACGCACTCCTCAGAACTAAGGGAACAACTTTTCCAAAAGAATCCATAGCAAAAAAGTGAAAAAACCTGATCAAAATACCAAAAAATGAGTTGTTTGCAAAAAACCACAAGCAGTTACAAAATATTGCTTTTGACTTGGAAAAAGTGGGTCAAATCCGAAATGATTTGGGGAAGAGCATCACCACACCCTCTGTCACAAACTCACCAAAGGTCATTCCAAAATCTTGCCAAACATGGATCGCGATCCATGTACCTTTTTGGAATTTTGAATGGATATTTGACAGGTAGAAAAGTGATAACATTTGAAGTACACTATCCCAAGGAACTCTTATAAAAAACGATCAAAAGGTGGGTCAAAAGGGCACGAAACATATCAAGAGGGAAATCATTGAAAAGACCCTAAAATTGTTTTTTGGTTGACCTAAAAAACTTCAAAACACTCAAAAACCATATAGACAACATCAATAGACCGAGGACTAACTAGCTGTGTGTCAAGTTTCAATACATTCTGGAACTAAGGTACATGGATCACGATCCATGTTCCTCTGACACAATTTGATACAAAATTTGCACCATAGCTAGAGGACATCACACGGAGTCTAGTGGCCTTTTCAAAACTGAATTTGGATATTAAAAACCATACCAAAAGCCCAAAACTGCCAAGAACTCTGGCAAACTGTCATAATTGACCTAATTTTCAATCCAAAGTTCCATTTTCAAACTTTTTGATGCCATAGTACCTACTAATGTTGCTGAATCTGATGGTACCAAGAAAAGTCAATTTGGCTTCCCAACATGGATCACGATCCATGTTCCTCTAGCACAATTTGATACAAAATTTGCACCACAGCTAGAGGACATCACAGTGAACCCGTTGGATATTTAAACTTGAAATTGGATCTGAATTGTTGATGTTGTGAGTAAAATTATGTGCTATTGAAAAATCTCATTAAATTTTAAGACTGAAAGCTAGAACTAACAGGAATGGCTCTAGACTCACAACTACCAAGCATTTTTTGACAGATTGCAAGTAATAGTGAATGCTACCCAACAAGTAAGATCAAAATGAGGAATTCGGGCTAGCTAATGAGGTAACCCGATTTGGATTTTGCAATACCGATTCTTCATGAATTTGCAATCAGGAAGATTGTACCAGAATAGGAATCCTGGCATCACTCAACTGAAGGTAGCGGGAATCAAAGACCACTGCATCCTTTAGAACCCATTTTAGAGGCAAGCTTTTTTGACACCTCATCAGAAAGATCATATAGCCTAATGATTGAGGACTCCAACAGTTGAACCCTACGAAAACAGCTTCCATGGGGGCGGGTCCTTGGCAACCTGCATCTGACGTAAAATTGTTGTACTTGAATTTTGGAAATGGGCTTAAGGCCAAAATCTATAAGGATGGAATGGACCGCTAATGTGTTAAGTTGTCAAATAAGCCAAGCGAGTTTAGAGAGAGATCTTGTAGGTGCGGATTATGACGGGGATAGATACTTTCATAGAGAGGGAATGATGTACCGATTCACAACCCCTTTATTGTGGACAAACGGGGGATGCCTAGCACCAAGGACAAGATAGATGAAGAGCTAACAGATTATACACCCAAAATGGATAAGGAAAACGCGGTGCTCAGACGCACCAATGAGACAAAGCGGCTTAATATAGACAACACTTACGTGGGGCTATATAAATTCAATAATGGAGAACAAACACTCTATTATAGATGTGATGGACCTTGCATCAAGGAACTCAATGAATGCAAAAAACTATACGGTTTTACTTACACAGAGGGGAGAAGTATTCTGGTGGTCATAATGGACAAATATGGAAAAAAGTACTCTCCTTTGGATCGTAAGGGGTTAGAACGATATACATATTTTGGGGGACCACTCCAAAAATACAATATAAATCCAAAAGAAGTTGAAACCATGACTACTCACACGCAACCAAAGATGGGATCTAGGGCTTCTATGAACACACATAGGGGTAGTGTGGTACCAGACATAACTTACACAACTAGAATCCCTCTGACTATTACACGAGATCAACTTGATGAACGTATAGTGGATAGGATACCAATTATAGTGCCAAGGGGAGATTATGAACCTACAGAGACCACACCAGGAGGACCAGAGGTGGTGGGGATGGTTGCGGAGTCCAGATGCATGCGACCATGTCAAGTGGAAAAATGTGTACCCAAAAAGTATAGTGGATTGGGAGATCCATATGCCCATGTTTTAATCTTAAAACAAGTGTTGAGGGTAAAATAGGTAATTGATTTCCATATTCAATATGAAGGTTTTGGGTTGACTTTAGAAGGAATTGTTTTGACCTGGTTTCAACCTTTAAACAACCTAGAATTCCCAAGTATTGCACAACTTCTCCAAGAATTCGTTGAGGAATTTTCAAAGAGAGGAACTAAGCATAATATTGTCTCCCAGATCTATGTATTTAGACAAAAGGAGAAGGAAAAGGTGAAGCAAGCCTGACTTCGTTTCAAGCAATACATAGAAAGATTCCCTGCTAGGGAACTACCTCAAGATGAGAGACTGTCAGACCTTTTCATAGAAGGGTTGCGAAATGACTCTCTCAAAAAAAACTTGCACTTAAAGGCATGTGTTACTTTTGAGCAAGTCACAAAAGAGGCATTGTATCTGTTAGACAATTGTAAGGCATATGGAGAGGTGGCAGAAGACACAAACCAAGGGATGAGTAGCACCTCTTCAACCACTGGTGAGTCCACAATGAAACTGGGCACGTAAAACCCAACTATGTCAGACGTTGATCAAATGATCGAGGAAGTGATCATAAGGATGAACCAAGGAAACACAAGAACAGAAACACACGACAACCCCCCACCCAAAAATGTGACACTTGTGGAGGAGATCATCCAACTCAGTGGTGCAACCTTCAACAGAGGCCAGGAGTAAACGTACCGCGTGTACTACAGTGGTGTGTTATTCAACAAAAATGGAAAAACCATGAAACCCACAAATGTTTCTATAACAGAAACTATGTTAGAGAGAGAGCAATACGGGCCACATGGAGGGTAGCAGTTTCCACCCCTTCAAAGATATCGAGTAGTGCCAAATAACGCAATCCAAGGACAAGAAAAACCTCAACCTGTGTTGGGACATCAACCTCCTTTACCCCAGGAAAACAAGGCCATGGTAAGGATTTATTAACCCATAGAAGCACCTTTTGATCAGAGTATACTGCTTTGGAAACCAAATTACTACAAATAGAGGAACAATTGAGGATGGAAAGAGACCTTAAGGAAAAAGTTGATGTATCAAAGCCATCAACTATATCATCGGGAGGATTTGTCTTGGTGGACGAGGTCTTTGAACCCCGGGACGCAATCTTAACAGCTTATGATGCTAGGTTAAAACCTAACCAAACCCAGAGGATAGGTGGCTAATGTACCCTCACCCGGGGTATGAAAAAGAGTGGTTAAAGATGTGCAAGGAGCTCATCCAAGCCGCTCAAGCGCTTATGGAACCACCAGTTTTGATTGCTCCAAAAACAAAGGTTTTAATCCGCAAAAAAATGCAAGAGTTAAAGGAGCGTGGAATCGGAGACGGAGACCAAATAGATTTTGTAAAGGAAACGCCCTTGAATATGAGGATAGCAGTCAATACAATAGATGGAATGTATTCGTAAGCACCTTTTCCTATTCTTGAGGTGGAAGAACAATGGCAACGAGATTTGTGGGAGCATATCAGGAACAAAAAAGATGGAAGTGCAATGCTTCAGCCAGCCCCTATCACGGAGATCCACCTCGAGCATGAGCTCTACCCAAATGATATCTGATCACTGTAGGGTGATGCAGGTATGGAGATATTGGAAGACAACAAACCTTAGTCATTGAAGACTTTACCTTCATTTATTGGCAGCCATGAAACCAAATCAGAGGTATGAAAAGTACCATGTCAATGGAAGGATAATCCTAAGACGATGGATACCAAAACTCTTCATGAGCTGATGTCATCCCCTATCCATTGTATGCTAACTCTATCAGAGTTACTGCATATAAGACCTCATCTTTGTACAAAGGTGGAAAGAAATTTGGAGAAAATAGGGCTGGTAATTCCGCCACCAAATGCTTCTCCAAAAAAACTGAATACCCAAACCTCAAAACAGGCTAAACATGAGCCAATGCCAATGAACAAGGTAGGAGACTATTTTGAAGGGGAATAAGGAAATACTACCCTTCCCGTGGAGTACAAAGACGTGAAGTTGATAGCAATATTATATAGCGGAGCCGGAATAGCCATAGCCACCAAAGCAATGTGGGAAAAATGGGGAAAACCTGCTCTCTGGAAAACTAGAATGAAACTTCAATTAGAAGATGGGTATCTGGAGAGACCTATTGGCATTTTGGAGAAATTTGCAGTAACTTCTTGCGGAATTTCATATGAACACACGTTCGCCATTATCAATTTTGATATCATATTCGGTAGACCATTTATGCGTCAGTGCAAAATGGTACAAGATTGGGGCTACGACTACATCTACCTAAGAAACAAGGATGTCACTACAAAGATCAGTGTCATGGACCATAGCTATAGAGATGTGGAACAAACCCCAAGAGAGGGACTAAACTCCATAACTGACCAAGAAGGAGAAATACCGGCTTGACTACAAAATAAAGCTCACAATTGGACAAGTGAAGCTTCTGAAGGTGGTAGTTTAAAAAAACAGGATTGCATTCATGATAGGACAACTGAAGACAAGGCATATGTACCCGAGCCTTTTCCAGAAGAGATGTTCAAACCTTTAGGATGGAAACAGATACTGGCCACTCTTGATGTATGCGTGAATGAGGTGACCCTGACCAAATTCTGTGATGAGGAAGGATATGATATCATTCCATTCCAGATGATGAGTGTCAGCCTAAATCCAAAGTTAGAATTGGAAGTCCCTGACAGGGAAGAAGTTATAGATTGTCAATGCATAGTGGATGAGATCTCAGTAAGGGACCTTGACCAAACGCATGAAGAAGCATTCCAGGACTCCACAGATAAGCTACTAGAGGACAACGCAGATGATGAGATTTCTAGTAGCTCATATCAGAACATCGAATGGAAGGATCGACAAGTGATCTAGTATGATTTTCCGAACCAAAATCCTTGAAGACAGCGTAGATATCGGAATAAACGCACGAACAAACGAAACAAGACGAAAGAATACTTAGTACCTCTGTTAACCAACAAAACACAGTACTTAAGACTTGTTAAAGCAACCGATTGCCTTAAAGATGGGATATCAAAGAGGTACATAAAACCCGACTCAAACAAAACAAATATTAAAAAGAAGAATACACACAAACCACTAATGGAGAGCATTTCCAAAAAAGCAACGAAGTTGTCCAAAACTGAGCGCAAAAAAACGTACAATGAATTGAAATGAGCTTTGAAGGAAGTTTAGACAATAGAATTGGAAACCAAAGAGGAATCAAACGATGATAAATTTGATGTACCTTCCCACTACAAGAAGTACACTATACAAGATAGAAAAATTGTGGTGCAAAATCCCAAACAAGACCCAAAAGAGCTTGGAACTTCATATGATGGGCCTGGAAAATCCAAATACATAACTTAGTAGAACCAGGCAAGGAACCTAAACCGGCATACATTACCACAGACCTCACCAAAGAAGAAGAGCGGCTTCTGATAGATACACTCAGACGGTATAAAGATGTGTTTGCATGGTCATACAAAGACCTAAAGGGGATAGATCCAGAGATCTGTCAGCACACAATACCCCTTAAAAGTGATGCCAGACCACACAAACAACATCCTTATATATACAATGAGACTTTTGTCAAGAAAATTAAGGAAGAGATAGACAAACATTAGGGAAAATTTGGACTCACAAAGGAGCCTTATAAGGAGTTTGACTTCCTCTCTCATGTTCAAAATAGGCATGCGGTAAAATTTTTGCAAATCAACTGTAAACTTGGCGGAGATTTGGCAGTTAGAATCTACTCTTCGAGATCTTTCTATTGATATATAACACGCCACGAGATTCCTCATATTTTGAAAGATCCTATTTTTTATTCTCTTGTGATGTGACAACTCGATCTAGAATCTAGAGAATAAAAAATAGAATCTTTCAAAATATGAGGAATCTCGTGGCGTGCTATATATCAATAGAAGGAGCTTGAAGAGTAGATTCTAACTGTCAAATATCCGCCAAGTTTAGAGTTGATTTGCAAAAAAAATTTACTACATGCCCGTTTTGGACATGAGAGAGAAAGTCCAACTCCTTATAAGGCCCCTTTGTGAGTCCAAATTTCCCTAATGTTGAAGGATGTGGAGTTTATCTACGAGATTTAACACACCGATTGGGTGTCCTCCATTGTGGAGGTACCCAAAAAATGGCAAATTGCGTGTCTGTGTGAACCTCAAACAGGTAAATGTTGCCACCATCCGGGACAACTATGCACTACCAATAACAGACGATGTTATTGAGAGAGTAGCGAGGAAGGAGGCAGTATAGTTTTTTAGATGGGTTCTCCGGATACAACCAGCTAACCATCAAAGCAGAAGATCAACATAAGACAGATTTTGCAACAGAGTGGGGTATATTTGCATACAGGGTAATGCCTTTCCGCCTGACCAATGCACCTGTCACTTTTCAAAGACTAATGAGTCATGCATTCAAGGAATATCTCAGACACTTTTTAGAGATATACATGGATGATGTTTGTGCTCATTCTCACTTGAAAAGTGATCACATAACGCATCTAGAGAAAGTCTTTGAAAAGTGAAGAAATTATCTTATTTGTTTAAACCCTAAAAAATGTGTCTTCATGCCAAAGACAAGGTAAAATTTTGGGCCACATTGTGTTCAAGAACGGGATTTTGACTGATCAAGAAAAGATACAAATAATTGTCGCACTATCAAGACCAACAAAAACGAAAGCAGTGCAAGCATTTATAGGACATTGTGGGTACTACAGGCGCTTCATATACATGTATGTTGTAATAGCTAAGCCGTTGCATTCCCTCATTGCTAAATTTGAATGGATAGAAGAATGCGAGCAGGCCTTTCACAAATTGAAGCAACAATTAATTTTTGCTCCAATTTTGCAAGCCTCTAACTGGAGCAAGATCTTTTACGTTCATGTTGATGCATCAACCTATGCCGTAAGATGCATATTAGCCCAGCCAGGAGAGAAAAAAATGGATTTTTACATTTGCTACTCTAGTCGGCAATTGAACAACACGGAGAAAAATTATACCACTACGGAAAGAGAAGGTCTAGGAATGATATATGCTGTCAAAAACATTACACGCTACCTTTTTGCAAATATATTCGTTTTCTTTGTAGATCACCAAGCACTATTATATCTAGTAAACAAACCTTGCAACATTGGAAGTATTGTTCGTTGGTTTATACTATTGCTTGAGTTTGACTTCATAGTAGTCGTAAAAAAGGGGACTACACACACACACACACAAACACACACACACACACACACACACACACACACACACACACACACACGAGTAGATCATCTTTCAAGATTGTTCCATGGAGAAGCACCAACAGGTATTGATGATGATCATCTAGATTCGTACCTATTTAACATTGAAATGGTTCCAAGGTGGAGTACGGAGGTCATCCCTCTACTCACAATCGGATCGTACAGGTGGAAAGACAACCATCAATAATACATCAAACAAAAAATCTCCAACTTTTAGCAGGATGACTGTACAAGCACTGTAAGGATGGGATTTTGAAACTATGTGTACAGCTAGAAGAATACAAATCCTACCTCAAACAGGCTCATATACAACATACGGGGCTTCACAGTGGAGAAACGCAAACCTACCAAAGACTGAAGAGACTAGGAGTCTAGTGTCAAAAATTGGAAAATAGCATCCATACCTATGTAAAGTCATGTGATATTTGTACAAAGAAACCTCTAATGGAGCACGCCACCCTGGTTTGAGTAGTACAAGCACCCAAATGGAGTACTCACATAACCAAGTACTTAGAAAACAAGACCTCTAGAGGGGTGGGGCAACGCACGAATGAAAATTGTAGCAGAAGAAGAAAAACATTATCTACTAATTGCAAAGGAGCTGTATAGACGGGGAAAGGATGAACAACTACGATTGTTGCTACGAAAAGTGAATATTGCTCTATCCTAGAACAAGCGCACTCGCGCCATCCAAGGGCACATTTCTCTGCTGATAAAACGACAAAGCTAGTACTTCACTCAGGCATATAAAGGCCAACCCTATTTAGGGATACAGAGGTCTATGTCAAACAATGTGATGACTCTCAATTGCACAAAACCACCCCTACAAAGAGATGAAATGCCATTATGGCCAATGATGGGGGTACGCGCTTTTTCCAAATAGGGCATCGACTTTATTGGCCCCATCATACCACCTACATATAGGTCACACACACAATACATCATAGTAGCAACAGATTACATGACTAAATGGGCAGAAGCAAAGGCAACACAGAAAAATGATGCACGGACTACGACTCACTTCCTTTTTGAACATATCTTTATCAAATATGGTCTACCCATTGAAATAGTGAGCGATAGAGGAACACACTTTCTAAACAACATCATTGAAAGCTTACTTTAACGAATTCATGGTGATCCATGGCAAATCAGCACCCTATCACCCACAAGCTAATGGACAAGCCAAGAGCACCAACAAAATCTTATGCATGGGTGCTCACCAAAATAGTTAGTGATTCAAGAAATGATTGGGACCAAAAGCTACACACTGTATTATGGGCCTACAGAGTACTTTTAAAACTTCCATCCGGATGACTCCTTTTAAACTTGTGTTTGGGATTAATGCAATTGTACCCATGGAATTCTTAATGAAAACACTACAAGTTGCAACACAATTAAGATGGATGGGACATGAGCTGTCAGAGAGACTAGACACCCTAGAGCAATTGGATGAAACCAGAGCAAGAGCGGTAGCCGTGATATATGCTCAAAAAAGGACAAATGAAAGCTTTCCATGATCAACATGTGATTAGCAATGAGTTCCAAAAAGGGGATTACATTTTAGTGTATACTGTTAAACAACACTCCAAAAAACTCAAAAAGTGAGGGATGTAGCCTTTTGTAATACATGATATATCACAAAGTGGTGCTATCAAGCTTGTAACATTGGCAGGAGAGAAGATGGCTAATTGGATCTTCTTCCACTAACACTAGAGGAACTCCAAACAATACATGCCACAGATCAACACAGAAGTCGAGCCCATGAAATTCGGGAACAGGCACAGCAAGAAGCCAAAATCAGAATATTAAAGCGGAAAGAACATGCAAACCTTCAGAGAATGGCCCAACAGAACAATTGTATCAACTCCCCTCGAATAGCATCCATACAAACGGAGGATACATGGTTAGGTGGAATGGATTTATGCATTATGCTGCAGCTTGCCGATGGCACCACCGAGCGTGCATTAGTGGACACTGGGGCAAGAGCAAATGTTGTCAACTACTCCACTTTCAAGAAATTAACAAAGAACCTCTAATATGCCAAATACTATGGGGTTCAAAGTAGCAAACAAAGGCACAATGGACAGTCTTGGACATATAAACAATATCGGTTGATGGAGTGATTTATCCCCCGGGGCGGTCACTTTTTAGAATGTGTATGATATCACGTGAATTAACTGGAGAGGATTATTAAAAGATCAAAATGTATACTTTTATGTATACATAAGAGGGGGGTGGGGTTTTTTTTAAATAGGCTCACAGTGTAAGTATAGTATGTATATTGGGGTATTATTAATTACCTCTTGAACGCACGTGATATAGGGATCTTTTGATAAGTGACTGCCCCGGGGATTTATCCTCATCAGTTTCATGTGGTAGGGGATAAGGATCTTAATGAAGCAGCTATTTAGGGAGAACTTATCAAGCCACACCAAATTGGCATGATAATACTTTGCAGCTCAGGCAAGATGACAAATATTTTGCCAGACCCTTTGTACAATCAGACCACGTACGGAAACCTCTCCAATCACCACATGCTCCAATCTAGTGATGTTCTCAAACGATGGTCAAGAAAATCTCGGTAAAAAATTCCGATATGCAAACCAATCCGAAGAAATTATGGATACCCAAACGCCATGGCAATGCAAGCCCACGCAAGATGAATCAACAAAAACCCAACCTCAAGAAACAACCCAAGGATTTTGTCAGGGAACCTAGGCCAATCGAATCTCAACATTGACAACCAAAAGAAGTCAGGTGGATATGGACTCGCTCACGGGATGTCTTGACAATGAAGATCACATCCAATCAATTTCAGTGGCGAGCACAAGTAAGTGCAAACAAGTCAAATATACATAGGAGTGTAAAAAAAGAGGCTATTTTTTGGCAATCCTAGTAGGAGCAACTACTAAAGAGAAATTTAGCCTTGTTCCTAGATTCTCAAAGAGACCCTTTTATAAATTATTGGTCATTTGAGGATCTGTATCTGACACTGTTGATGTTGGCAAGCCACTATACTTGAAAATCTGAGATATGAAGAGAGTTGCCATTTGACGTGCCTTAATAGTCTTTTTGACAGGTACAAAATGTGCTTGTTTGCTAACCCTGTCGACTATTGTCCATATTCCCATGGATAGACTTGGGTAATCCAAAGATAAAATGCATGTATATGCTCTCCCATGGTGAATTAGGAATTGTCAATGGCTAGAGTAATCCCGGTTGCTTCCCTCTATATACTTGGTCTTTTGGCATACCACGCATTTTGAAACATATTCTTGTATGTCTACTTTCATGGCAGGCCAATAGAAATACGTCAGGCTATTCCTCAAAGATTAGGTTGAATCCCTCAATTCCCCGCATAAGGAGGAGCATGGGATTCATACATTAATTTCTCATGAAGGGAGTTAGTAACACATAGCCTACTTCCATAGTGAAGATAGTTCCATCCTGCAAGGTGAACGGTTCTTCTTTCTTCCCTAAGGCAATGGTTGCAATTATATCCTTGGAATCATGGTCAATAGCATACTAATCTATCATAGAAGATAGATCATTGTGAGTTTTTATAGACGCTACATTTTACTTTTGGTCGTCGGGATAGTGCATCAGCCACTTGATTGTGCTTGCCAACAGTATGAGCAATATGAGAATTAAATTGAAAAAGAAGAATTTTCCACCTCATTTGTTTGTTGGAAAGCTTGGTTTGCATCATGAAGTACTTAAGACTTTGGTGATCCATTCGTAGGATGAATGGAGTCCCCAAAAGATAATGCTTCCACATGTCAAGGGCATATAGAATAGCTAGTAGCTCCTTTTTGTATATGTCCAACACTCACTCATTGGAATTGAGCCTTTGACTCTCGTATGCTATGGAATGCCCTTCTTGAAGCAAAACTACTCCAAGACAATCTCCACAAGCATCACATTGTCCACCTCAAATGGTTTTGAGAGATCCGATAGTGTAAGCACATGTTGAGAGATAAGCTTTACTTTGAGCTTGTCAAAAGAGTTTTACTCTTTTGCAATCCATTAAACTTAACGTTCTTCTTTGTTAGGTCATGTAATGATCGTGCTATTTTTACGAGAATTTTTCTATGAAGCTTCTATAGTATGCACACATACCAATAAAGGTTTGTAGCTCATGTAGATTCCGTGGGTTAGACCATCCTTTTATTACCTCTAACTTTGTTGGATCCATACGGATACCATCTTGAGAGATAATGTGACCTAAGTATTGAATCTCTTGAAGAAAAAATTCATTCTTCTTTTTATTATTGAAAAGTTTATTCTCCCTCAAATCTTGAAATATTACCTAGAGATGTTTCTTATGTTCCTCCAGCGAATTGGAGTAGATGATGATATCACCAAAGAACACTCTAGTAAACTTGCAGTGGGATCTAAAAATCTTCTCCATTAGGCAGTTGAACATGGCCAGAGAATTGGTCAAACCAAAAGGCATGACAAGATATTCATAAAGACCAAATGTTGTGCGGAAAGTGTTCTTTACAATATCTTCATTGACAATCCTTTTTAAGGTCAATCCTACTGAAGTAGGTAGAGCCTTGTAGCTTATCAAATAGATCTTCTACCTTCGGTACGGGAAATTTGTTCTTGATAGTAATCCAAGTTAGTGCTCTATAGTTAACACACATAGAGTATGTGCCGTCTTTCTCTTTTTGCAGTAATAGGACCAGTGAACAAAAGGGAGAGGAGCTACACCTCACCATCCACTTCATTTACTTGCCTCATAGTCTCCTTTTTTTGAGCTTAAGAAACTTGATAAGGAGGTCTATGAGGCGCTGAGCTCCGAGGTAGAATCTCTATTGTATGTTCATCATCCCCTCATTTTAGATGTAAATCCATAGAGATGTCCTCGATAAAAACATCTTGGAATCTATTTAGAAAAATAAACAGCTCTAATTCCTCTGATTCCTACCACTTTGATTTGGTAAAATGATTACGATCATTTATGGACTCTTTGACAAAAATCATATACGCAAAAAGTGAGATTTTTATTGACGTATCAAAAGCGGGTGAATTTACAAGAGTAATAGTATGACCTGACTCATTAATATCTATGTACATATTCTTTTCCTTGTAGGTGAAGTAAATTCTCCTTTCAGGGAACTTCATATTGGTAGCCATGCGGTTGAACCATGGTGCCCCTCGGATAACATCCTCATGTTGTGAGGGGAGATGAAAAAGTCCTCTTTGTTGACGTACCTTTGGACATGAAGCCTCAATTTCCCAATCCAGGGAGTAACAAAGGCTTGTTATTCCTTGAAAGATCCATCACAATAGTCACAATATCTCCCATCTCAAAAGCTTGTATGCCCAGCTAAGTGGCCAATTTCGTTCATATGAAGTTGTGAGTAGAGCCAGGGTCAAAAAGGATAAAAGCATCATTCTCCCTCACCTTTCCCTAGGCATAGGAAATGGATGATCCTTTGCAATGAGTATCCTCTTTTGGAGATTTGACAATGGAAGCTCTAGGAGTCTCATTGCATGAATCCCTTTCGGGGCAAGAACGATAGCCATGTCCTTGCTCTCCACACTTGAAGCATTTATGGTCTTTGCAGAAAGCCTCTAGTTCCTCAGGAGAGAGTTTGTTTTTACCTTTGTTAACTCCTTTATCCTTGGTCTTGTTGTTGTTGTTGTTGCTAAAATTGCATTGGGAAGAATTTTGAGTATTTTTCTTCCTTCTAGGTTCATTTTGGTCTTTGGTTTCCATGGGCTTAAAATTCCTTTTAGCCCCTTGTTAAAAACTAATTTGTGAAGCAACCATAGTATGGTGATTCACTTCAATGATGGTCCTAGGCCTTTGAGAGTTGACATACTCGGACATATCTTCCGGTAGTCCCACACAAAATTGTTTCTTTTGTTCGATGAAGTCTATCTTTTGGTAGACGGTAGCTTTGAGATTTAAATCCCAAAACTTGTCCACATTAGACTCAATGGGAGTCAAATTCAAACTTTGCCATTTGGTAAGCACTTTTTCTTTAGTGTTTCTTTCAAGAATTTGATTCATTATGGAAACTCATAGAGTTTTCCATGTCTTGGGAGCTTTGTCATTACCTCATAGACTAGCCCACCAAGCATAGCTACATGAGGTAGCTTGGAGGACTCCATGAAGCGCTTATCTCCAAAGGCTACATCAAATTGTTGGATAAAGGCCAAGAATTTGTTCGTAGCACCAAAGGTGCCATCATAGGTGAGAAAGAGATGCTCTTTCCTCCCTCATTAAACTTGTTAATCTTGTAGGACCTTTTCCAAGCAGCATAGGATTTGTGATGTCCTCCCCTCTTGTATTCTCTAGGAGAAAAAACTTTGCTTTCATCAGAAGAAGAGGAATATGATGAAGATGGAGAAGAGGGTGACCTCTTTCTCACCTTTTTCTTCTTTTGATTCCTCTCTTCCTTCTCAGAATGACAAGGAGAAGGACTATATGAAGATCTTTTCCTCTTGGGAGGAGGTGGGGATCATCAAGACTGCCGTCTTCATGGAGCCACATCCTCCAAAGAATTTGGAGATTCACTTATTTCTCTTTCTTAGGGTTCCTCCTCTTCTCTCACCAGAGAGATTTTTATTTTGGAAGTCTCTACAAGAGCTTCATAAGTTGTCTCTCCTCTTGTGGAGTTTGGAGAATCCCATGAGTTCAAAGTTGTTGGTTAACTTTGGCTTGCAATGCAGAGTTGCCCATAGCTTGTTGCAACCTAGTAACAAGATAGTTCACAAACATGGGGGCATCAATAGTAGCACCTTCATGTGAAAAATCAAAGCTGTCAATATTCATTCTATTCTCTTTATTATTGGCATCTATGCTAACTAAATTTATATTTATGCTATTTTGTGTTTTGGCAACTCAAAACTTAGTTGCTACTCTTCTGTATTTTTTAAAATTATCTCTCAAGAAGCCACACCCATGGTTTAGAGACTATTGATTGCAAAGATTATTGGAGAGGATCTAACATTGCTTGGTTGATTATGGTTCAATGATCTTGCTAGTAGCTCAATACTGGTTAATCCAAATGCAAGCACCGAAAGACTCCATTATTAAGTCTATAGTTCCCAATGGTGTACCTCAAACTAAGTTCTTTTCAACCGGGATAACAAATCCCTGTCCCACTTACCCTCTTGAAATGAATAGGTCCGACCTTTGAGGGAAAACTTAAAGATCTTTATTCTTAAGCAAGAAAAGAGAAACCAATAGCTTTGATACCAATGTAACAGAATATGTCTATAGATTTGATTGTAGCGGAATTAAAGTAACAACAGTGAGAATTTCCTTAAGAGAATTCTTAAAAATCATAAGGAGAGCACAATGAGCATTATACTTAATTAGCTTGGCATGAACAATACTTGTAAAAGAGAGAGATAATTAGAGAAATGGGCAATAGTTGAGGACCAGATTTACTTGGAGCTAGTCCCCCCTCCAAAAGGCTTTTATTATAGATTCTCCCATGAAGAGAGACTTGGTACAATACATGCTATGTGTTCCTTGAGACCTTGTTGATGAAATGAAGATGGTAAAATTCATGCACCAAAGTTATTCCCATAACTACCTTGCAAAAACATTAACTTGTCCTTGGACTCAATCCTAAGACCTCAAACACCTTCAAAGGTGGATAGAGCTAGCAAGGAGTGAGAGAACGGAAGAGGAAGAATAAGTAGAAATCAAGAAAGAAGTAGTTTCCTCTCATATCATTACTCATACAACATAGCACAATATATTAATGAAGATGAAGAAGATTGTAAGCATTGCTTTGAAGCATGACTCTTGGTTGGATCTGCATTCCATAGCCAAGAGGTGTTGGTGTAGGCTCTCTACTTCTCAAGCCTTGAGAAGGAGATGTAATTCTTTCTAAACACAATAAGAGAGTGTGTGAGTATGGTAGAATGAGCCAAAATGAGAGCCCCTAGCCTTGCCTTGGTCAACCCCTCTCTCTCTCTCTCTCTTGAGTCTAGCTTGATTCATATTGACCCTTGCCAATCTTGGCCAATCACACACCATGGTCATTTTAAGCAATAGGGGTAGCATTTGGACAAGTTTCCTTATTTCCCCCTTTGAGAGAGAGCTTAATTAATTAATTACATGCATCTAAACTCTCATTGGACCTCCCTAAAGGCATCCAATAGGATTTGGGCACACCACGATGGCAACATGGGTAGGTGTGTGTCATGTGTCCTTATTGTCTCTTGAGTCTTGGACTGGCCTTGTGTGTGTGTGTGTGTGTGTGTGTGTGTGTGTGTGTTCTATCTCATGCTCCTAGCTTTAGCGCTCACCCCCTCCTTTGTAGGATAGAATTTTGACGTGAACACCTGAAGAACCTTGGGCATCAAGTATGACAAGCACCTTGGTCATCAAGCATGACAAGCACCTCTAGCACATTGCTCATCAAGGACGACAAGCACCTCTAGCACGTTGGTCATCAAGGACGACAAGCACCTTAGTCATCTCAAGCACGACAAGCACCTCCTCAAGCACCTTAGTCAACTCAAGCACGACAAGCACCTTAAGGACCTCAAGTACATGTCTAGCTTGTCTAATGTCTAAAGTATCTAAGGTCCTAGGTCTAAGGACTTTTGACACTAACCTTTGGAGGAAATTATGCTCGTACTTTGTTCCACAAGAAGATACAATGATTTGTTAAAGTGTTCCAAAGGGTCTCTCTACAAATGCATCTGCTAGTTTCAACTTCATACGTGTTTTTTTTTGAGAGCTGTTCTTCCCCACTTCTCCCAGATTTTCTTTGTTGCAATGGCTACCTAGCCCCACTATCTAGTATTGCTACTGTTTTTACTTCTTTGGACTCTAGTGGTAAGGTGGTGTTTCCTTCTTCACCTTCACAATTGTCACCTACCTTATTCATTGGTATCAACTTTGCTTTTGGTTTCTTTGGCTGTGTTGTTTCCATGATTTTATCTACAAGTTTATCTTGTGAAGGATTTTTCAACCCCATTTTCTCCAAGTTTTTGCTCATTTGACCCCATAAATGTGGTATGATTTTCAAAAGTTTTGCCAGAGTAAGGGTACATTTTATAAGGGACGACATCAAATTGTGTAGACTTTTTGTGTATGTCATCTTTGGAATTGGAGTCCATTGAGATGGCACAACTCCCACCTCAAATCCCATCTCATGTTCCCCTACAAAGGAAGCTAAAGTCCTTAATGTCACTAGTTTACTCTCAAAGGATACCTCCGTCCTTGCATCTCCATACAATGATTGTATGTCCTCATGATAGATCTCTGGAATGGGTGCTGACTGCAACATGGCACTACCTTCTTTTCTGTTTCTAATTGTCTCCCATAATAATTAAAACCACGAGTTGTCTAATTCAAGAACTGGTAGAATCTTGTGAGATTTGGCCTCATTGTATTCGCAACAACCCTCATATCCAATGGTCCTTCCTTTTCAACTATGGCTAGTTTGCTCGCGTTGTTTTCCTTGAGTGCGCTTGCTTTTTAGAACATGCACTACTTGCTGAGGGATTTTCAATGTTTTTGATTGCATTAGAGCTTGAGCTGTCTCTGTGAGCCTTTTACACATCTCCATTCATTTTGTTTCTATTTTAGGATGTGGACAGGTCAACATTGTTTGTTCCAATGTTTGGTTGTTTTTTATCTCGCCTGATAGGCTTTAAGCATAGCATCTAAGTGTTTGTTCACTTTCTCAACCAAGTGTGAACCTCCCAGTAATATTTTTGGCATTTCCTCTCCCTTTGGATTTTTTTTTAATTCTCTTGTTCACGTTTGAGTTTTTCCTTCCTTTGGTTTAGCTTAGTCTCCAAGGCCGTCTTTTCCTTCAGCCTTTTTGCTTTCATTTTGTCATGTTTGACTTTCCATAATTTTCATCGATTCCTCACTGGCCCGTTTTCAAACTTGCTTGGTTCTGGATGTTTTGGCCTATCCACCATTGACTTTTTTTTGGCTTCTTCTTGAGCTTGATCTCTCGTTACTACCTTGACAAAAATTGATCTTTGACTCAGACCCACTCGAACAAGAAAAAACCCCAATGAAATTCACAATCGCTTTCCCTTGTTATCTAGCTTCTTAGTGCAATGCTGGATGAGATGATCTACTGCACATCTATCACAAAATCCAAAGATTTCTTTTTGCTGGCCCTTCTTAGGACAACTTGAGCCCAATGGTCACCTCCACATTCATAGCATGAACCTTTTGGTTGGCCAGCTCCCATGAGTTGTCCTATCCTAGGAGGATATCTTATAGGCTTGTAGTTTTGATTTGTTATGAACATGAGTGTGTTTTTTTCCATCATGAATTGGTTTCTCATTGTTTGAGCCAAATATGATGGTTCCATAGCTTCATCTACACTTACCCAAATTGGACTATCCTCAGTGGTATAGCTGCCTCACTGCTAAGGTGTAATGGCATGGAAATCAAAATCAAAGGTCTTGAAAGTAAAAACTACAACTAGGTCACTCACCAACTAAGGATTACTGTCCCCACCAACGGTGCCAATCTTACCGGGTTGCCACGATCAGACATCTACAACATAGTTGTCTGGCACTAGTATAATGTCAATACTCAAGGAAGGAACTCGGATAGGGCACGCAGACTATTTAGGGTGTCAACCTCAAGAAGTGAACCTACGGAACAGATTTTTCTCTACTAGCACTAGAAAATCTATCACTCTTGAATCTAGGAATCTACATATGTCTTGTCTCACCGCTCTCGGTCCTCATGCCATTTTGGCACTTAAACAAAGTCCAAATGCAACAAATTTTTAGGAAAAGGTCTATGACACTTAGGGGCACTATCCTACCAATTCGGATTGCAATCCAACAAGGTACCAAAATCATGATCCGTCAAGTCCAAGGTCCTAAAAAGTGCAACAAAACAGTCCAAAAAGGTCACCCTATGGTCTAGGAACACTCTCCTATGGTCGAAACTTCACAAAACAATAATTAACACACTCACAACAAAGATTTAACTCGCAAATAAGTCATTGCAAACCACAGTACATAGGATGTCCTAGAGTTCATTTGGTTAAAATACAGAGTCTCATATTTACAAGGCATTTCCAAAAAATCATAGTGAGACATTGAAAATTTGCGGCTTCATGAGATAAGGTGGCCAACTAGGAGGGTGTACATTTGGTCCATTTACCAGCACCAGGGTTTTAGGCTTTGTAAGAATGTAAGTTCTATTTTTGTCTCTTCTTTGGTTACGGCTCCTTGAGAGATGTCCTCACCAATGACAATAGGCTCCCTCTAACTGAGCTTTGACATGAAGCCACTAGGGGTGTCTTTGGAGTTGTAGGGTTTTCTTCTTGGCCTTAATGCTTTTAGGATTTAATTGTTGGTATTCTTCTTGGCCCTATCAAATTGTGTTCTTGCATGAGTAGATCTACTCTTAGATGTCATGCAAGATTTGCATGTATGTGTTGTGCCTGTAGATTGCGCTATTCTTCAGTCATTGTGTGCTTGTCGCTTGGAAATTGAATCCCTTTCTTACTTGTTGATGGTTATGTCAATTGAATTTTTTTAACTATACGTGGGTTTGATGGACACCATGAGATTTCTATGAACTAGCGCGGATCTGGATGTTTTTCCCTCCTTTTGTACACTGATTTTAGTTTGGTTCCCTCATATTTTTATTTTGCAGCTTGCACAGTAGCTCATTTGCATTATGTGAGTGTGTGGATTAGTGCTTGTAGTATGTGTGACTATGGGTTCGATGGACATAGGATGTGAAAGGGCACATACATGGATTCCTAGTATTAACATTGTTTGTAGCTTGATATCTTGCATGTTCCCTCATTTATGAAGTAGTGACTACATGTTGTCATGTGTGAACCATTGTTTTCTCATGATTTGAGCTTTGTATCCATTACGCTGGTTTAAAGGGTTGGGCATTTCAAAGCTTTACGGGAATCAAGGATTTCTTATGTATGATGGTGATATCATGCCTCTTTGAAGGAATGCTTTATCTTTGAGGCAAGTTCTAAATGCATAGGATCCTCGTATGGGCTACGAATGGTGTGGTGATTTCCTAATCCTTGTGAAACAATCATTCCAGCCAAGGAGACCAGCATAATCTTGATAGGAACATTTTAATGCAACGCAACCTCAATACCTAGTTGTTCACAAAGGATGTCTTGTGGACCGGAACATTGAGACAAAGCTTGACCTTGTAGGGATATCTTGTGTAAAGAGTTAGGTTTTATCAGAGTTGCAAAAATGGATAATTCTCATTTGGCATGCCACTCCTTATACTAGTTGGTGCTTCTTATTGTCCCATGATTGCCAATAATAAGGCGTAAGTCCTAGCTCAATTCATATATAAGTCTCATTTAATGTTGTGTCACATTTATGATGATAACTGCTTATCATTAGGAAAAATATGAACCCTCTAGGGGCCCTTTGGGATTAAGGTTAATTAGAGGTCAGCCAATAGGAAGAGGGTGGTGGACACACTCTATACCCTCAAAAAAGTAGGGGGACAAGGTAGCCTTACACCTCTTAATTGTCTCTTACCTAGTGAGAAGGTAAGGGAGGTGGCTAGGGGAAAGAGGGGGGGGGGGCGGGGGGGGGGGGGACCACTTTGACCTCTTTTCCCCCACTTTTTGGCCCGGATTTAAAAATACACTAAAAATTTCAAATTTTCAAAAAAATTCAAATTTCAAGTTTTCCCTCCTTAAAAGGTCCCCAAACCTATTTCATGGTCAAAAAAGTATTTTTGACCTTCAAAAGTTAAAAACATGCACTAAAAAATCCAAAAAATTGATTTTTTTAAAAAAAAAATCAAAACATCATTTTCACCCTCCAAAGTCTTTCCAAACCTATTCTATAGCTAAAAAGTGTTTTTCTCTCTCTGCAAACCTTTTTCCAAGCTCTCCATTGCTGCAACAACCACATGCACCCCCTATAGTCCATCATTATCTCTCTGCTAGCTTTCTCCCACCTCCATTGTAGCAGCAAGCAAGCTCCTCCTCTATCTCTTCCCCTTACCCACCACATAGTTTCACACCAAGCTAGCTCCTCTCCCTTCTCTCATCTCCATTACAACATGAAACAAGATTCTACTCCTTCTACTTTCATTCACTCACGCTACATGGAAACCTCTACTCCCGAAGGTGGCAAAAGTATGAGCTCACATGAGTTGCATACCACAACAATAGGAGGTGTGAATATCGCGTGGGCATTGCAAGGGTTCATCTCCAACATAAAGATAGAATGGTAAGAAAACTACCCTTGTAGCTTACATTCAGAGCTTAACATCATCTCCATCTTTAAGTTTATCATGCTAGAGAGAATTAGCCTCTTTATGGATTTCAATGTTTAGGCTTCACACCTCATAACACTGGGTGGTGCTATTTTGTTGATGACTTTGGTGCGCCATCTATAGTTGTGTAGCATGTGATTTGAGTCTCACAATGTAAGTAAGTTGTGTTATCTATGGAGAGTCGTCAAAGATTTTTCTTGTAATTTATTCTTCGTATAATTGTCATTAGATAATTGGAATGATATCATTTTGTACTTTATAACTTTGTGCTCACATAATCTTTTGTTTACTTACAGATTCAACTTGTTTTAAGAGGACATGAGAAAGCAAACATGTTCAGAGATGGAAATCACTCTATTTTTGTTCCTTGAGGAACCTTTCACTACCATGTTAAAAGATTTTGATAAGAATAGTAGGTGTTTTTTAGAATCTTGAACCAATAGGGACTCTCTAGGAGCTCTCATAGAAGCCATCCATATAGTACTACTATCTTCCCTAGTGTCATAGACACACAAATACTCAAGTGTATATGAATCTCTAGATGAGGAAGACAAATACTTGTAAGATAAGCCTAACAGCAACAACATTGTCTCCATTTGTAATTATTTTTCATGAGGCTGGTTTCCTCTATAAATGCAATATAAATATGTTTTTTTGTTAAATGGTGTCGCATTGAGTGAGAGTATTTAATTTAGATTACTGAAGTTTCATACAGATCTGAGAAATATTGTTTACTTTTATGGATATTTTGATTTGCCTGTACGATGATTCAAGTCGCAAGTCTTAATCACTCCACCTTGAAGAAATTCAAGCAATATTTTGATTTCAGTTTAATCATTAATGGTTATTCTTATTAAAGTGGATCATAAACTTTGTCACGATGTCCTCATTTGGGGATGTTGAATATATATCATTAGCAATGTTTCACAATAACACTAGGTGGACACAAGGAAGTAAAAATTGGCTCCTTGTTTGGTCGATTTCTAGTGTTTAATGTTTAGTGCACAGGATTTGTGAGGCCGTTGACATGGGGAGTTCACTAAAGTATATGTAACATAGCACATGTGTTCAACAGAAGGGATTTTATATTCTTGTAAAGTTGCAGAAACATGTGTAGATAAGGCCTATAAGGGGTACTTTTAATCCATTCTAGTGAACGCACGTGATATAGGAAAATTTTACATAGTGAATGCTCCGGACCTTTGAACACAAAGAAAGGGGGGGGAGCTCTAATTACATCTGAGTGAAAAGAAGTGGAATTTGTACTGTCATGTTGCATAAAGATTTTCTTTCACTTAATCTAAAAAAAAAATGGTATCCTGGGGTGCAGACAAGGCCATATAGTGCAAAAAAAGGGGTGGCCACAAGCGCGCGTAGTGAGCCATCCAAAACTGCTGGATGGGCCATATGTGGGCCCTTGTGGCCACCCTTTTTTTGCATAATTAGGCTATTGCTGCACTCCAGAACCCTGGAAAAGATGAGATGAACCTAAAATTGAACTTTTCAAGCACATTATGCCTTTCTTCAACTCAACTTACTAGTTCCCTGCACCAAAAGGGCAAATCACATTGGACAGTATAAAAATCTAGTCTCATGCTACATAAACATCTGGTTTCATCAAATATTAACATTCTTGCTATTATAAGGGGCAGACAAGGCCATATAATGCAAAAAAAAGGGTGGGGCGCGCAGGTGAGCCATCCAAAAATGTTGGATGGGCCATCTGCGCGCCCTTGTGGCCACCCTTTTTTTTGCATAATTAGGCTATTGTTGCACTCCAGGACCTTGGAAAAGGTGAGATGAATGTAAAATTTAACTTTTCAAGCACATTATGCCTTCCTTCAACTCAACTTACTAGTTCCTTGCAACAAAAGGCCAAATCACATTGGACAATATAAAAATCTAGTCTCATGCTACATAAACATCTGGTTTCATCATCTATTAACATTTTTGCTATCCTAAGGGGCAAACAAAGCTAGAAAATGCAAAAAAAAAGGATGGCCACAAGGGCGCGTAGATGAGCCATCCAAAACTGCTGGATGGGCCATCTGCGCGCCCTTGTGGCCACCCTTTTTTTTGCATTTTCTAGCTTTGTTTGCCCCTTAGGATGGCAAAAATGTTAATATTTGATTTAAATTTAACTCTTCATGGCCAAAACCACTTAACTTAAAACACATGGATAAACCGAAAAGCCAAATCACTATGGAGACAGTAGACACAACTCTTAATCATTTTGTCATTGCAAAGTCATCTGAAATGATGTGAGCTCTACAACTTCCTGAATAGCCATGATTCAAATGTTATGTTTTTTTTTTTTTTTTTTAAGTGTTGAACTTTTCGGTTGTTTTCAACAGCTTCTAGATTTCAATCGGCTCCGAATCTGTCTGGGCTTGTCTCACATGAATTTGTTCATTTCATCGCATTCTTTGACCATCATGTGATGAGAAAAAATCATATCTTGCTCGCATTCTCCAGAAATCAACGTGCAAGTTGACAATTGATTTAAAAATGATGTAAAACATACATTTTTTACTTTTTTCTTAATCTACGGGCTCCAACGAGCATTAAAACCATGGAATCCGAAGATACTCAAAGAACCATTGTTTTTTATTGTGTTAAGGACTGTATTTCCTACATACAAAACTTTCCCAAAATCTCGCCCTAACACCTTCAAAAGTGGCTTCCAAGGAGTGTACTCGGTCAAAATTTGAAACTGAAGAAAAACAATCAGAATGAACTCCTAGACTGTGTATAAACTTTAGAATAACCAAAATTTCCTTCAAAAAAAAGTTATGCTAAAAATTTGAAAATAGCCCCCCATTGGACTCCCCACAACGATAGAAGTCAAAGGGTTCAAGGAGAGGTATGGTGTCACAAGTGCATGGTGGGAATCTCATCGAGGTTTATTCCGTCAAGATCTCTTGTACTTTATCATGTCTTCTCATGTACAATCTTACCAAAAAAAAAATGACACTTTAAATGACTACAAATCTTATTTAACTTATCAAACAATCTAAAATATGGTAGACCAACAGTGCTCTTACACATCAACAAACAAAAAAGTCCAAACTTCTTCTCATTAACTTTGATTAACATACATTCGTGAACAACTTCCAAGGGGTAGTGCAGTCATAGTTCTTACATCCATTCCATGACATGGTATGCTCATGGGGTGACCTATCTCTGGTGGGGGTGCCCTCATGTTAGGAAAGGGTGTGCTACTGATGAAAAGTTGTTGTATTGTCCTACTAGGGATCTCTCCATGTCAGCATAGTGATTTTTGGTGTAGTGGGAGCCACATTGCTTGAGGAGAGCTTTGTGCCACCGTAAAAGCTTCATGTTATGCTAGTTCCTTGAGCCATTCTTGCATTAGGATGAGATTACCCACCTCTAATAAGGATGGATTTGAAGCACCTACCTACAAGATGTAACAAAGAAGGATGTTTTAGAGGAAAAGTGGTGACACTTGACCTCTCTAACCTGCACCCACCGTTTCTTGTAATGCCACTGTTTTGAGCTGAAGAGCTTGACATTCGTGCATCCAGGAATGAAAAGAAGCACCTGCACCCATACACAACCAATTGCACTAGCCTAACAAGCCTACTTATCCCCTCCCAAGATATTGAAGAACCATACACATTCGTCTCACCGACAGTATGACGATCTTGGGATGACCTCTGCTCACCCTCACGTGCGGCCTTCAGTGCAAACACTGTGGACAAGCAATATGTACACTTTTGTTGTGCGGAGTACATGGTGGTGGAGGGATACGATTTGTGATGTCCGTGAGCACCATGGCAGTTGTTGCGTGAGGAAGCAAAGAATGAAAAGAAAGAGGGGGGAGGGAGAAAGAGGAAGATGGGAGGAGGGAAGGGGGCAGAGGGGGAGAGGGAGAGAGAGGGGAGGAGGAGGAGAGAAGGGGATAGGGAGGGAGAGGAGAGGAACATGGGAGGAGAGAAGGGGACAGAGGGGGGAGAGAAGGGGACAGAGGGGAGGAAGAGGAGAGAAGGGGGTAGGGAGGGAGAGGAGAGGGAGAGAGGAGGAAGGAGGAGAGAACAAAGGTTTTTTTTTTGGGGGGGATGTTTTTTTTGAAAAAGTGGACTTTTAGTGTTCATAGGGTGCAAACATAGAGCATAGAGGATTTGTTACTAGCACATAGGGCACCCTATGGCCCAAACGCCATAGAGTGATAACATGTAGCGTAAAGGGTTTCTTACTAGCATAAAAGGCAGACCTTGTGGCCCTCGGGTCATACGGTGCCAACATAAAGCATATATGGTTTCTAACTAGTGCTCATAGAGGGCATCTTGTGGCCCTATGACAACCCATGGCCTTAGGGCCATAGGGTGACACATAAATAAAGTACCATATGGCTTTGAAGCCATATATCTATTTATATGTTGAGACCTCCCAACAATCCTAACCCTATGGCCTTGAGGCCATAAACAGACATATTTTGGATTATCTTAAAGTCATAGAGATATCTACAAAGAAAATCGTATGGCCTGAAGGCCATAAGAAACTTAGTCAAGGAAATCATCCAATGCAAGAAGATCACGGCAATAGAAAATGAGACTTCTGCTCTAGAGCTTAAAGGCATAAATGTTTCTCCAAAGTATACTTCTAGGCGCCACCATCATGGACAAAGAACTAATGTAGCTAGATAAATATTAGGAATCTCTAGACAATAAGGAGCATAAAAATAAATTCATTGTAGATGTGTTGTCAGTTAGTAAATTTGCTATTTGCGATTAGTTTTTTCTAAGAGTGTGACAAAAAAGAGTTATCAAAATGTAGATACTTTGGAATCTAAAATTAGGTGTTCTTTAAACTTGCAGTCCTTCAACAAGATATTGCGGCTGACAAAGTTTTACTCGAGATTGTTGGTATAGAGGATGCTAATGCCATTGACCCTACTGAGAAAGATTCTATCAATCTCCATGTCAACGAAAGAGTTTCTGACGAAGATGACAAGAATCTACAAGTCTTTGAAGGTCAACTGCTACAACGACTGGAGATAAATTTTAAGAGTAATCCAATGGAAGAAGACAGTGAAAGTTCTTGAACATGTGCAAGGGAAGAAGAAGAATCTAATGAACATATTCTATTAGCCCAAGAGTTGGGAATTGGATTGCATGACACCACAATGGAAGTAGAAGGTTTTTTTTTTCTTTTTTTTTTTCTGAAAAGCTCTTTCAATTTCGGAGTATTAACTTACACATTTTGCTAGCATAGAGGACACCCTATGGCCCTAGGACCATAGAATGCCATCATATCCCATGTACAATTTCTCTTTTACCATAGAGGACATCTTATGGATCTAGGGTCATAAGATGCCAACATAGTGCATAAATGGCTTCTTATAAGTATACATGTAAACATAGTGCATAGAGGGAATTTTACTAGCATAAAGATCGCCCTATGGCCTTGGAGCCATAGGGTGCCAACATAGATCATAGAGGGCTTTTTATTAGCACCTTGTTACCCTTGGGACACACATGATACCTTGGTCACTATCTGGCCCTTGGACCATATGATAGTAGCATAGAGGACACCCTATAGCCCTAGGGTTTCCTTCTATCCTTAGGGCCATACACTGCCAACATATAGTATACATGGTTTCTTCATAGAGCAAACCTTTTAGCCCTACGGAATGGAGTGGAAACCTAGACCATATAATGTATCTTACTAGCATAGAAGGCACCCTATGACCCTGAGGCCAAAGAGTGCCAATTTAGGGCATAAAAGGGTGTCTTCCTAGGTTGAAGGGCACGTTGTGGCCCTAGGGAGCACCCTATGGCCCCAGGGCCATAGGGTGTCAACATAGTCAAATGGGGTGTAAACTTAGAGCATAGAGGGTTTCTTACTATCATGGAGGAAACCCTGTGTCCTTGGTGCCATAGGGTGCAAACATATAGCATGGAGGGTTTCTTGCTAGCATAGAGAGCACCCTATGGACTTGGGGCCATATGATTCCAACAAAGAGCATAAATGGTTTTTTGATAGCATAGAGGATAGCTTATTTCCTTGGGGCCATATGATACAAAAATAAAAGAGTCTTAAGAAGGGCACCTAGGCCACTAAATCACCATGGGGCCATAAGGTGGTCTTTGTGGGGAATGCTCCTAAAGGGTTCCTTGGCTATCCTATGGCCTTTGGCTACCAACATAGAGTTTAGATGGTTTCTTACTAACATAGAGCTCACCTTGTGGCCTACGGTATTTAGATGCTAATATAGAGTTTCAATGGTTTCAGACTAGGCGTAAGGGGCACCCTATGGCCTTGGGGCCATAGAGTGTCAATGTAGAGCGTAGAGGTTTCCTTTCTAGCAAAGAGGGCACCATGTGGCCTAGGAGCCATTTGATGCACCCTATGGCCCGAGGGCTGTAGGTTGCCAATGTAGACAATAGAGGTTTTCTTTCTAGCATAGAGGGAACCTTGTGGCCTAGGGTCTATTTGGTGCTCCCCTAGAGCATACAAGGTTTCTTAGTAGCATTATAAAGGGTACCTTGTGGCCCTGAAATCTCCATAGGGTGCCAACATAGAGCGTAGAGGGTTTTTCTTACTAGCATAGAGGACATCCTATGGCCTTGGGGCCATAGGGTTTCAATATTGAGCATAGAGGATTTCTTACTAGCATAGAGGCTACCTTGTGGCCCTAGGTCCATAGGGTGCAAACATAGAGAATAGAGGATTTCTTACTATCATAGAGGGTACCTAGTGGCCCTAGGTCCATAGGGTGCAAACATAGAGCATAGAGGATTTGTTACTAGCACATAGGGCACCCTATGGCCCAAACGCCATAGAGTGACAACATGTAGCATAAAGGGTTTCTTACTAGCATAAAAGGCAGACCTTGTGGCCCTCGGGTCATAGGGTGCCAACATAA
Source organism: Adiantum capillus-veneris (assembly GCF_014529385.1). Lineage (NCBI taxonomy): Eukaryota > Viridiplantae > Streptophyta > Polypodiopsida > Polypodiales > Pteridaceae > Adiantum > Adiantum capillus-veneris. The sequence goes on from NC_140935.1 coordinate 161,505,301, forward strand.
AGCATATATGGTTTCTTACTAGTGCTCATAGAGGGCATCTTGTGTCCCTATGACAACCCATGGCCTTAGGGCCATAGGGTGACACATAAATAAAGTATCATATGGCTTTGAAGCCATATATATATTTATATGTTGAGACCTCCCAACAATCCTAACCCTATGGCCTTGAGGACATAAACAGACATATTTTGGATTATCTTAAAGTCATAGAGATATCTACAAAGAAAATCGTATGGCCTGAAGGCCATAAGAAACTTAGTCAAGGAAATCATCCAATGCAAGAAGATCACGGCAATAGAAAATGAGACTTCTGCTCTAGAGCTTAAAGGCATGAATGTTTCTCCAAAGTATACTTCTAGGCGCCACCATCATGGACAAAGAACTAATGTAGCTAGATAAAGATTAAGAGTCTCTAGACAATAAGGAGCATAAAAATAAATTCATTGTAGATGTGTTGTCAGTTAGTAAATTTGCTATTTGCGATTAGTTTTTTCTAAGAGTGTGACAAAAAAGAGTTATCAAAATGTAGATACTTTGGAATCTAAAATTAGGTGTTCTTTAAACTTGCAGTCCTTCAACAAGATATTGCGGCTGACAAAGTTTTACTCGAGATTGTTGGTATAGAGGATGCTAATGCCATTGACCCTACTGAGAAAGATTCTATCAATCTCCAACGAAGATGACAAGAATCTACAAGTCTTTGAAGGTCAACTTCTACAACGACTAGAGATAAATTTAAAGAGTAATCCAATGGAAGAAGACAGTGAAAGTTCCAGAACATGTGCAAGGGAAGAAGAAGAATCCAATGAAAATATTATAGTAGTTCAAGAGTTGGGAATTGGATTGCATGACACCACAATGGAAGTAGAAGGCAATGGAAGTTCCAGAACATGTGCAACGCTAGAAGGAGAATCCAACACAAATATTTTAGCACCCCAGGATTTGGAAATCGAAGTGCATGGTGAGTCAGACCTTCCATCCACCAACAAACCAATGCTGAATATAATAGTGAGCTTGTGTGTATTGTTCCTGAGGAGATGCTGGGAAAAGTCCAAGAAAATGAAGAGCTTAAAGTTTGGACATGAGCATATTGTTCTTCATCCAGGATGCATTGAGTTTTGAAAGGCTCTATTTAGCAATTTCAATGTAGGGATATGGTTAGCTGCTAATGACATGCATGTTTGTGGACATCATCAAGATTTTAGAAAAGGAAGCTAAAGAAAAATTTCCATTCTTTATGATCTAGGGGAAAAGCCAATGTCAACCATGTGTAGAATCAAGGATCACTCGCTTAGATAATCCAAGAGTAGAAGCACTTTTGAAACCATTGGCTATTGCATCATCAAAACTTGGGCTTGATGCAAGAAGATTGCTTCTTGCAGATGATGAACCATTAAAGGGATGTGTGAATCCTGCATTGAATTGTATTTTTCCACCATCATTTAATGTTTATGATGAGGAGGATAATATCCTCCTTGGGGAGCTGCTACCATATATCAAAGCTCTCAATCATGTTAATGACATTCGCATAGTTACAGAGTCTCATTTATATGGACAAGCACCCATTGCTCAAGGTCATGAGCTTTATAACCGTATACACAAGGTTGTTGCAGAGTGGGAGGAGAGAAATCTAATTTTTCAAGGAAAAACCTACTCCACGGGAAGGCTACCAGAAGTTTCTCGTCCTCTTCACGATGAGAAAGTTACAACATCTAGCACTAGTGGAATGTCCACTCGAAGTCAAGACAAGAAACTTTCAGCACGTGATCGAGAAAAAGTAAGGGTCTTAAAGAATATCAAATCATTATCAGCCTTGAAAGGTACAGAAGCAATCATGCTTGCCCAAAAATTGGGATACAAGGAGCCTGTGATCAAAGTACATGAAGCCAGGAATTATATAAAGCATCTAAAAATTCAGTATGATCTCAAATAGCCCTATATCAAGAAATGATGGAGCAATGTTTTATAACATTTTGTCATTTACAAAGATCTTTATGTACTCAGAGACTTTGTTAGAGTGCTTAGGGTTTCAAGATATATGAAGATGTAAATGATTAATAGTTTTTTAAATTGTCTTTCAATACTACAAGTAACTTCTGAGTTTCATGTGCCAAATGCTCTTTTTTTAAAAGGCTTTTATAGTTGTTTGCTTTGAAATTTGAGTTCACTGTGCCATCAAGGACAATCTACATGCTCATAAGGTCAAATCTTGCTCTATAACCTTGGGGGAATTTCACTTTATGGTCTCAACACCCTATGAATCTAAGGCCATAGGATCATAGGGTCTCAACACCCTATGAATCTAAGGCCATAGGGTCATAGTTTGGCATGTGTTCTTGCATAGGACTTACTAAGTGTAACCACAAATTAGCACCCTATGTCCCTAAGGTCTTCAACACACTTAAGATCTCTATATTAACTTTTTTTTTAAAATCATTTCAGGGCTTCTAAGAAAAAATGTTTTGCTATTAGATTATCACAAAATAGAGGAGCTCCCTTTCATATTACATCAAATATCACATTCAAACCAAGAGCAATGGTTTCATTATCTACCAACATCTTTCAAATAGGACAAAAGAACTCTTATCTTGGATTTAGAGGGTGTGCTTCTTGCAACGTTTGAGCTTCAATCAAGGCCAACTTGGACCAAGTACATGTGCATTGTAGAAGATAACAATGAGGTGTATGCGGTGCGTCTAGATGCAAAGTATTTCTTAAGATTTTTCTTTGAGTTCTTTGAGGTTTGGATTTGGAGCTGCCATCGTTTACAAAAAGCTCAACACATAATCAAGACCTATTTTCCTACACAAAGTCACAAATTCAAGATGATTATGGATAACCGGTGCTGCCAAAATTCAAATTTCATGATCGGTTACAAAAGAGCCTATCACAGAAATCTTTCGACCATATGGAAGCTATTTGATTATTTAGATGGGGGCAACACTATGATATTTGATGATAGTCCATATCGAGTGATGCGGAATATGCAAGGAACTTATATGATTTTTCCAAAGTTTTGGAACCAACCTACTCAATTTCTTCAAAGTTTTTTAAAAGATGAAATTGTTCCATGGTTATGTGGATGGTTGTATGCTAAAGACAAGAGAGACTATACCATAAGAAATTTTTTAATGTTCCATCCTGATCCTGAGACTCACTATGTAATGCAATGTTATATGTCTCAAAGGAATCAAAATCTCAAGAGAAGGAGGCCATTTTAAGTGTACTAGTTAAGTATTCTAAATAGCATCTACCAAGTATTTGGCAATGTGTACTTTTCAAAATTTAAACTTGATGGAATGTTGTGGGATATCTTGAAACATCTTTAAACTGTTTTTTTAATGAAGTGCATCCTATTGTCAGGAGACTTCTCTCATTCAAGTTCTTTGGTTTCATTGTTTGATGCTTCTATGGTATTGTTAACTTTTTCTTCTTATTAATTGTCGTTATTAAGTGATCCAAACAATCAGAATTTCTTGACATTTGATAGTGTTACAAAACGGTGTTTTTTGACACCCTCAATCTTGGAGATATCATACTCTTTCTAGTTAGTCTTTTATTGTACATGCGATGAAGACCATCATTTTTATGAAACTGTTAAGTTGGTGGTAATCTTTATGTTTATACTTTATACTACTTTGACATAATCAATGCATACAATTCGTATTATTCACATCAAATGGTGTTTTTAAACACCTCCTTTTTTTGAGATGCCATCTCTAAAACCTTTGAGTGAAGTTTTAAAGCATGTACTTGATGTAAAAAATATTCATCTTAACATTGATTCTTTGGCACAAACTTATATTAGGAGTTTCTATATTGTAGTTTTATGTTAAGAAATAATTTCAAAGTTAGAATTATGATAGTTTATCTAAGTGAGTGCCTCATATAACTTTGTATAGTTAAATAAAATACCAAATGGAATTATAGGTGCAATAGATGACATATTATGGTCTTAGGGCCATAGGATACTCTATAGTATTGTTTAGAATTTTTAATTGTTTGTGAACATAGATCATAGAGGGTTTTTCTCACTACCATAGAGGATATCCTATGGCTTTGGGGCCACATGCCATAGGATACTCTATAGTATTGTTTAGAATTTTTAATTGTTTGTGAACATAGATCATAGAGGGTTTTTCTCACTAGGATATCCTATGGCTTTGGGGCCACATGGTCTCAATATTGAGCGTAGAGGATTTCTTACTAGCATAGAGGTACCTTGTGGCCCTAGGTCGATAGGGTGCAAACACAGAGTATAGATGATTTCTTACTAGCACAGAGGGCACCCTAGGGTCTAAGGCCATATGGTGACAACATATAGAATAAAGGGTTTCTAACTAGCATACGAGGCACACCTTGTGTGCCTGGGGACATAGTGTGCCAACATAGATCATAGAAGGGTTTCTTCTTGGCATAAACAACATCTTGTGGCCCTAAGACAACCTACAACCTTAGGGACATAGGGTGGCACATAAATAAAGTCCCATATGGCTTTGAAGGACTGGACCTCTTTATACGTTGGGACCAGCTAACAATCCTAACCCTATGGCCTTGAGGTCATAAAGAGACATATTAAAGTCATAGACATGTCTACAAAGAGCACCATATGGCCTTAAGGCCATAGGTGCAATAGATGGCATCTCATGGTCTTATAGCCATAGGATACAATATAGTATTGTTTTGACTTTTTAAGTGTGAAATATTAGTTTGAATGTTGTTTAAATTATCGTGTATTTAAAACTTGATAGCATGCTACAAAACCATGCATGACCAAGTATTTTGTTATACATGGATTAAGGTCACCAAATTATGACAAGAGTGTTTAATAGTATTTGCCTTTACATATTATCTTTTTTAATTGCTGTAATCAATCTATATGTTGCTTTAAAATCATATCAATTGGTTTTTTTGACACCTCATTTTTTGAGAAGCTACTTCTAGAAGCATTTGTTGAATTTTGAAAAGCACCGATTGTCGTATAAGGCACATGTAGGTGTATCAAGTTGGAGTTTAAGAATTCGCCTTTGGAAATCTGGCATAGAAGGCAATCCAATGTTGCCACATGGAGATCCACCTTTGGTGCCAATGGTAGAATATGTCAAGGATCACAAAGAAGTGATTTTAGGGTTGAAGGGTTATATTAAGTTATGGCAAAATCTAGGGAATGGTTCAAATTTGCCACATTATTATAGACCTATGATGGTAAGTATTTGACGATCTTGGAAAAGCAACCATATCAGAGAGAGGCTTGTATGAATTTTTTTTGGCCAACAACTCAGAACTCTTGTCACCTACAATCCATTACAATGAGCTTACAACAAGGAGCAAAAAGATCCCTAGGCCTTGAAGAGTTGAATGATCATTTTTGTGGTCTTCAATGAGATAGACCAAGGGAAGAGTTTGACCCTATGTGTGATGTGCACCAAGGTGACTTTGTTATGCTAGCTCCAAGTGACATGGAAATCTATCCATTTTGGCTCGCAATGGATTTATTAAACATTGATAATGATCCTACATCACCAAACTACAAAAAAATTTTGATTCAATATTGGGCACCTTGTACGGGAAAGAGTGGGATGACGGATACTCAAGCTTACACTAATTTCTAGAAGGGTTTTTGGGCTATCAACTGCAAGGACCCACAAGTGTGGAAAACAGTAGATGCAATTGTTTGGTCATGGAGACCCATCAAAGAAGGGCCATTTTCTAGAATTAAGATTCCAAAAAGGCGTGCTCTAAAAGCTAAAGCAAGTCTTGCTCATGCACATCAACCAGGCTTGGATCAAAATTGGATATGGCATCAAATTTGGAGTAGATTATGCGGAGCTTCTATTGTGACTATAAGAGTCAATTTTATAAACAATATCTCTAGTTGTATCAACCTTTCTTTATTTTATTTAATTAAGAGAGTTTCTTCAAATTCATGCTTTGTTCATCCTCTTGACTTTTGGTGTTTATCAACACCACAATCCAATAAGATTTTCACACTATCTTATCAACAAGTTTGTCTCCTTTTTCCACTTTAAGTTGCAAAATTCCCAAATTACATGATTTAGTCAATTTGGAGATTCCCATAATGCGGGATTTCTACCATAATACCTAATATGGTCTTTATCAGGGTAACTTGTGAGAAAAAGTGGGCAGATTGGGTTCTACCAAAAAAAATCATATTTCACTGGTGATAGCTCCAAAAGTAATGAAAACCTTTGAGGTGATTATTCATCTTGTGAGATAAATTTTTTATTTTGGTCACTTCCTCAAATGCAGAGTCGAGGTGGCCGACACCAAAATCCCCACCAAAATGCATGTTTTTCCTCCTACAAAAGTCTTCAATGGCCCCCCTTTTGTTGAATTTGCATAATCCTCCAAGAGCAAGCCCCTCCTTGGATGGAAGCATTACCTAATATATTCTTGAGGGTTTAAAATATGCATGGATTAGGATTATTCTCAAATATTATATATGAATATGATGGGAAAAAAGAGGTTAGTATAAAAATAATTCATGGAATTTGGAATAGTGTCCGATATATATAAATATAAAATAGAAACACTAAACATAGGGAATCAAACGATGGGGTCCTCATTTGTTTTTATTGATTTATGACTATTTACAAGTAGAAAAAATAATGCATGTAGGAAAATGGCAATTTAGTAAAAGGGAATGACTAAGTGAAAGGTATTTTTGTGATTTTTCTTGGAGTGGGTTCACCGAGATTTAGAGAGGCTTGCATAAAAATGTATATTTATATAGTAAAGAGTAAGTACAATGTAAGATAATTATGGTAATGGCGAGTCAATGTACATAACATACTTAGGTAAATGACGCACTTCTAGATAAAATTATTTAAATAAATACCAAAATAATTATAATAAAAACCCCTATAGTTAAGCCCTACATAAAATGAAATATTATCTACAAATGGGCCTTAATATATTTTTATTTTTTATTTCTATTTATTTTTTTGGCTCAACTAGTCCAATGACTAGCTAACTGAGGATTTTAAGGAGATATGGGGAAAGTCGCCTAAACTCACACACGCTTATTTATAGTGAAAAGGTAAGGATAGCCATAGTGTTTATGTGATTTTTTTTTGGATGAGGTGGTTCACTATGGCAAATAACGATAGCCAAAAAATGGCTATCGTTATCACTCACCCCCCCCTAGATAATGGTACATTCATGTACCGTTTATTGAATTGCACAACATGTCTGTCTTTGTCTGCTTTCATATTTCATGAAGGAACTTTCTTGTATGATTAGAAAACCTTGTGTTCTGTGAAAGGTTCTCTCCAAATCCAATAGCATGATTTAATGAAGTGGTTGAGTAAACCTCCTCCATTAAAAAAAGTTTCCATAAGCACCCCCCAGGATCAAACATCTTGAAATTTCTTCCCTAGAGAGAGATCTATGGTATGGAATCACTTACCCAATTTGGTAAAAGAAACTTGTAGCTCTTATTTCTATCCATCATTTCTTCCACCACTATGAATGTGATATAAAATATAGGTCACTCTTCCTCCTTGATGTATCTGCTACAATCTTCAAGAGCTTGTACACACCCCCTTTGCAAAGTTGAATCTTCTCACCTTGTACTACACCAAAAGTTGATACATTATTTTTTAAACTTGTGGAGTCCTTGGCTACTTGTATGGTAGGTTCTTCCATGCTTAGACCACATGGATCATACCAAAGCATTTTAGTTCCCTCGCACACTTCTTGAAGATCATCCGCACATGAATCCACTTTACCATTTTCTACATTTTTCATGAGTAGACAATCCATGTCCATAGTCTTCTCTCTATGGTCAATGTATTCTATGATCTCCCCACCTATGATTTCCTCTTCTTATTTTAAACAAGAAGTACTCTTAAAAATTTCCAAGTTACCATTGAGGTCTTCACTCTCCATAGAGTCGCATTCCATAGAAGCTTTCTTTGCTCTGAAAGAAATTTGGTCCTACAAAAGGTTGGATGTATCCATTATTGAATCATCCTCAATGCCATTTGAGATATTGTGTGCTAATTGTTGCAAGCTTGTGGTATAAGAAAGAGATGCCACATTTAAATCTCTATTGCACACCGTAGCTCTTGAATCATCGATTGGCATGTAAACATCATCTCCAATATTTGTTGGAGTAGCAATAGAGAAATATTGCAAAGGAGAAGATTCCTTGATTGAAACACTTTCCTAATGGTAGGTTCTTCCTACATGATGAGATCCCTTTTTAATGTAGAAGTACTTGTGAAACTTTCTCCGCGCAATGTAGAGACTGCTTCATCAAAGGTAGAGGGTACACCAAAAGTAACCTTTGTCTTGAGAAAAGAAGAGAATCGGGAAATAAATTGATCCATCTTTAGATAGTCCAAAAAAGTAGAACTAATTCCCCATCTTGCCCATTGACGATAAAAATCTTCCTCATAAGCATAGTAGTCTTCACCATGTTGTTGAAGTCTTCTTAATGAAGCCCATGCTTGCTCCGTTGTTGGCATTTTAGAGAATATGGTCTTCAAGGCCTTGAAAATTTAGGTATATTTGTCTTCAATCTGAGAAGCCATACTCCAAAACCATTGCTCAGCGTTGCCTCTAGGGCATAGCAATAGAAAATCCCCTTTCTCAATGTCATCCCTTTTGCCAAGGATATGGAAAATCACATTAAATTCAACAAGAAAATCATCAACATCTTCTTCTGAATTCCCAAAGAAGATTGGGATATCCTCAAAGGCATAGTGTATCATAATACTCTCTCAATACTAGAACCACACAACGGTTAGTTTCAAACAATCATTTTTTCTCATGACATGCAATTATCCACATGAAGTCTTGAAAGGACTTCCAACATAACTCTTCCAAATAAAAGATATTGTCCCTTTTAAACATGAGAGAATATGATAATGCATAACCACCTCTAGATCAATTTTTATTGAAATAAAACTATGCACTCAAACTATTTTGCTAAGATATGCTAGAACAAGATGAAAACATGCACGTCAAAGGATGAAAACTATGCACTCAAATTATTTTACTAAGCTATGCTAGAACAAGATGAAAACATGCATGTCAAAGGATGAAAACTATGTGCTCAAATTATTTTGCTAAGCTATGCTAGAACAAGTTGAAAACATGCACATCAAAGGATGAAAACTATGTACTCAAATTATTTTGCTAAGCTATGCTAGAACAAGATGAAAACATGCACGTCAAAGGATGTTTGATAGTCAAGAAGATGTAGGATGATAGGGTTTGGTGATGCAAGAATTTATCCTACTCTTTGAGAACAAAAAATGAACACCATTCATTGTTGAAAATGAATCTTCCTACTAATTGCAACGTTTATTCTAATGTGTGGAGTGAAATGGAAGGGAAAAATCTCTATGCTTTGACCATTATCTATGAGCTATGCATGACCTAACTCTGAAAATAGAACAAAAATATATACATCCAAACTAAGGTTGTATCTAATGAGAGGCAAAATAAAAGGATTTACTGAAGCGTTTATCTTGACTAGCCTAAGAGAGCCCAAAATTTTAGGAATTACTCATTGAAATTGTAATTTAATGCTAACAATGATATGCACCTTTTGACTTGCAATGGGAACAAATGGGTCATATAAGTTTTGGTGATTCATGCAACTTATTTGATTATGCTAAAATCTAAGCATTCATGCAATATGCAACAACAATAGACATCAAGCCCTCCTTAGTGGGCGCACCAAAATTGAGGCAGTCCTTGGCGGTCAACAAGAGTGGCAACCTCTAAACAATCCTCAAGGATCTTGTGCTGCTCAATTGAGGTTGGGGCAACCACAAGCACGAGAAAGCAACCACAAAACCACAATCAACAAGTAAAGGGGCACCACCTAGTTATGGGATGTGAACTAGGATGCAAGAGAGATTTTGTCATGACCAAGAGGAGGTGCAACAAAATACACATAAACAATCTCACACAAAGACACACAATAAATGGCGCAAGAGAGATCCAGAGCAAAGGGAAGAGAGAGAGAGAGAGAGAGAGAGAGAGAGAGAGAGAGAGTAATGGAATTTGTGCAAATACCTAATTGACAACTTGCAAGGTAATGTTGTTTACTATCACACTATCATAAATCTTGCATAAACTAAACCAACAATTAGTGAATGGTAAACATTGCTAGCACACATGCACTATCTTAGGGTGTGGGAAACCTCTCACCACAAAAACCTCCTAGAATGAACATGAAATTTGGCTATGAAAAGACACTAACCACTTCCTCAAACAAGCTCAAATGATGGAACTTAAAATATATGAATCACCTTGCATTTACCAAACCACGTGGAACAAGTGAAAGGACGACTATTCTAGAACCAAGACATGCCTTTGAAGCACCAAAATCTCAATTATTGATAGTGGAGATCATGTACAATAGTTGTTCGACATATGGAACTCACACTCTCTCAATTTTCAGTGTGTAGAATTAAAGCTTCTCTCACGCCAAGTGTGAAGCTCAGGAGGTGATAACTACATCCATTAGGAAGAGAATGGGTTCTAGGAGCGCCTCTTTATTTAGCAGTTTAAGGAAGTCAAACCTTTATTATTAAGAAATTAATCAAAGGAAAATTTTTGAATTCAAACCAGAAAAATGACTAGTTTATTTAAATTCAAATTTTTCCCCAAAATGGAATTTAAAATCTAGTGGGTAAAATCATATCATGTAGCATATCTATGGAAAGATCTCAATGTGTAGGTTGTAGGTCTATGTTCTTCGCTCAAATTGGAGACCGTATGTGGGAGTTATGGAAGGGCAAAAATCATAAAATTATCCACCTCCATTTTGGAGGAAAAGTGTATCTTTTGACCACTCTTACACATCTCTTACACACCTACCATTCTTGCACACATGGTATACACCTATTTGTCAAAATGTTAATCACCCTCATAAGCTCATGGCAAATAAAGAGGCCCTCCTACACCGTGTCCCCTTCCTAATGCTAAATATCTCCTCGCATATAAAGTATTGGAGTGCTTTATGAGATATTGGAGATCAGAGGTCTGAGCTAAGAGCTTAGGGATGATTTACAAGATCAGAAGGGGCATATTTAGAACCTGGAGACCCTCATTAAGGTTATTGGTAAGCCTATTTTACAAGATAACAAATGAGGATTATGATTGTTCTGAAAATCAAAACATTGCAGGCCTTCTTTTTCTGCTTGATTCATGGATGTGGGCTCAATATAGAGGAATTATTGATGGTAGATAGGATGAAATTATAGAGTTAAGAAAGGGGAGAGAGAGAGAGAGAGAGAGAGAGAGAGAGAGAGAGAGAGAGAGAGAGAGAGAGTTTTACTTTGTATATGTCTTGAGGTGAGGTGCCTTTTAAAGTTAGGTCCCTGGGGGATTCACCATGGAAAGCTTATCGCACCACGTAATTGCAGGGGAGGGGGTTCTTTTTACAAGTTACATAAGCGTATAAGTTAGGGGCAGGCCCCCAAAAATTTATCTCTCAAGATTAAAAATAAGGGAGGGGGTATTATATTTAGGGGGGGGGACTGACCCGGGTTGATTACTTGTAACAATTGGTCATCAGTGTGCACTAGAAATTGTATGAATTTTGGAGAAGTTTCTTATCACATCACATCAAATTTTGCATCAAGCCGGTCATGGATAAGGGTTAATTTGGAGCAAGTCAAGCGTTGATTTACACCAGCTTTGGATGGGTTAGAATTGGATGAGTAGCGAGAGTGCAGGCTGGTCGGGCACATAGTTTGAAAGTCAAACTAAGACACATTGAGGATACATCTAGTTATCAACAAAAGTGGCTCCTTAGTACGTTGCCAGTCACTATACATACTACACACTCTTTGACTAGTTTTACTCGGTTAGATCATGTGAGACCTACATTTTATGTGTAAGATAGGGGTATGATAGTTTTCTTCATTGATTGTTGTATAAGCATAGAAAGGGGAGTCATATTTACTACTATGAGTCGTATATAGGGATTTTATCAAAGTTGTCTGCTCGTAAGTGGCATCTCGTTTTGTATATAGAGTGAATCCCCCGAGGTTAGGTTAATGGATATTTTGTGTTAGCAGGTTAGTGGTTAGTGTTAACAATCACTAAAAAGTTAATGATATATTTACAATGGGTAGAATCAGGTGGATGGCTGAATGAAGTTGAGCGAATCCTTGTGATGGTGAAGCTTTGAACTTACTTGTGTAGGTTCTCAAAAATGATTGCCGATTCTCTTCTTCTTCTTCTCTTCTTATGTCGTAGCCGCAAAGGTTGAACACCATAATGAAAATGATGATGTTGGTTGATGAGAATCCCTTAGTTTTCAAAGAGTAATCAAGGTTTTACATGCTGAATGTTATGTATATAGAGAAGAGGTGAAACGAATTGTGATTTAGAGGTAATATAGAGAGGCATAGAGGTGGTGTATGTACATGTGGAGCTCATATGAGAGCTATTGAAGTGACACGGGAGGTTAATGGTGAAGAGCGTGAGAGAAACCATGGAAGATGTAGGTTTGAGTGAGCAATGGAGAGGAATGTGTGTGTGAGTGTGTGTGTGTGTGTGTGTGTGTGTGTGTGTATGTTTGTGGAAGTGTGAAGGAAAGTGAGAAAAGACTAGGGAGGTGACTTTTGAGAAAAAGTGGACAGATTGGGTTCCACCAAAAAACTCATATCTCATTGGTGGCATCTCCAAAAAATATGAAAACTTTTGAGGTGATTATTCATTTTGTTAGCTAAATTTTTTATTTTGGTCACTTCCTCAAATTTGAAGTGGAGATGGACGCCAAAAATACCACCAAAATGTCTGTTTTTCCTCCTACAAAAGTCTTCAATGCCCCCCCCCCCCCCCCCCCCCCCCCCCCCTTTTGTTGAATTTGCATAATCCTCCAAGAGAGAGCCCCTCCTTGAATGAGAGTATGAACTAACAGATTTTTGAGAGTTTGAAAATATGCATGGATTATGATTATTCTCAAATATGATATATGATATATGAATATGATGAGAAAAAACAGGCTAGTATATAAACAATTCATGGAATTTGGAATACTGTCAGCTGTACATAAATCTAAAATAGAAAAAAGAACATATGGAATCAAATGAGGGGATCCTCATTTGTTTTTATTGATTTAGGACTTTTTACAAAAAGTAAAGAATAATGCATGTAAGAAAATGGTAATTTAGTAAAAGAGAAAGGTATTTTTGTGATTTTTCTTGGAGTGGGTTCACACCAAGATCTAGAAAGGCTTGCATAAAAATATATATCTATATAATAAAGAGTAAGTACAATGTAAGAGAATTATGATAACGGTAAGTCAATGTACATACCATACTTAGGTAAATAATGCACACATGGATAAAATTATTTAAATAAATATCAAAATAATTATAATAAAAATTTCTATAGTTAGGCTCTATATAAAATGAAATACTACCTACAAATGAGCCTTAATATATTTTCTTGTTTTATTTTTATATATTTTTTTGCTCGCCTAGTCCGGTGAATAGCTAACTGAGGATTTTAAGGAGATATGGGGAAAGTCTCTTAACTCACACCACACCTATTTACAGTGAGAAGGTGAGGAGACATAGTGTTTAGGTGATTTTTCTTGGATTAGGTGGCTCACTATGGTAAATACCAAGAGCCAAAAAACAACTATCACTACAAAGCAAGGCTTCTACAATGGAAACAATCCGATATGGATACGGAAGCCTAGTATCCATCAAGTTACAAAGCAAACGAAGAAAATACAAAGGATGGTCACATTGGGACCAAAGACAAGGTGTGCCCCAAAATTTCTAGTGGAAACTCAATGACAAAGAACCCACATATATCTACAACCGCTTCTCCATCAGTCACTACAATAGCCAAAGAACTTGTTCCACAAAGAAGTGTCAACATAAAACAAGCAATTCAAGGAAAGCAAAATTATGCCAACCTACTGGACAAAACAGTGGCATCCATGTACCAATACAAGGAAAGAGACCTAAATTTTCAAGAACTTAAGGAATTGGGTTTTTGGCCTTGAACATGTACATCCAAGTCTCCATAAAAACCACATGGAATCAAAGTCAGATTCGGGAAACTAAGCCACTAAATAAGCGAGGTATTAGTCTCAAAGCTTCAAGTAATATTATCTTTTTTGTTCTAAGAGTAGTAGCTATTCTAGGTACTGCTCAAGCTGGAAGAGTTGAGCAATTTATTTATGTTGTGTCACTCATGCTAGTATAGGTGAGCATCAGAGCCGACATCTATGTATATTAATTCTGGTGAAGTGAAAAAGGAAGTTTAAAACACACTCACACATTGAGCACAATGAAGTACAAGGGGAGAAGCTTCTGCATCAGAAAGAATTCTTGAAAATGTAGAATCTATTGCAACATCCTTTGATGTTTCATATACTACACTCATTCCTTGAAGCACTTATCAACTCCATCTTTCACACCAACACCAAGACATGACTCCTCCTGTTCTTCAATGCCAACTCCAGGGGGTGATAACATTCACTTTTTCTCATATGGAACCCTTAACCCTGAAATTTCTTTCTTTATCGATTCAAATTTCAAATCAAAGACATCATACTAAATTTGAACTCTACCTTCCAAGGTCAAATGGTGAGATCTCTCTAACTCACCCTTGATTCAAGGTCATTGATGCTTTTTTTCCGGTTATGACCAAGTACAACCGTCAATGCATTCCCCTAAGATGAGTGTATTTGCAGCTATACAAGTCCCTCATTCCCAAGTTTGATCTCCACTTTGTAGATTGGAATCCCTTTCCCCGTTCTTGACTTAATTTAATGAAAAAATGTTGGACAGAGATTTGTCAGCTAAGGACAAAGCTCGACTTGCAGGTGCGTGGAAGCAAGCATAGGGTGTCAATCTACACTTGACCGACTCCTAACTAATTCCTACAGAGGTCTCTACCCAATGTCTAAGCTACGCCTTCAAGAGTGCATGAGAGGAAATTTCCTATAACGCTTTCTAGAGTTGAATACCCATCAAACAATCTCGAAACACCACAGAACTTGAAGGAGACCCTACTAACACCAATAGGTTGCTCTCCCTAAGGTCTATGAACCAAAATCCCAACCCAAAGCACTTGGTGTAAAATCACGTAGGATGTTTGGCCGACATTTGCAAGTCGTCGTTTTCGAAAACTAAAGTGCCTAATGTGTATCTCTACTCAATGCGAATGCGTGGATATGATGCAATGAAAAATCGGACAATTGTATGCTCACTAAATCACCAGATGAAGCTCGTAGATAGAGCTCGCAAAACCGGACCGTACGCGCGTAATGTAGGTATTGGCACGTAGCTCTCGTCGGGGGCAACACGTTGTACTTCTCCTTACTCGATTCCAACCATCGTTGCGCTCTTAACGTCAAGATGCAGCTCTCATTCTCTCTCGTACACAGTACGCTCACTCAGGGACTTCAAACTTTTTTTAAAATGACAAAAGGTCCTTCATTAAGGTCAAAAAGTGGTATAAATACCTTACAATTCTCAAACCCTAATGTTCCAATCTAACCATCTACTCAATCTAAATGTCAAAACTGGGATACAATCTGGAAACTTATGTAAGCCCCAATATTTACAAAGGTGAAATGTCCGGATTTCTCAATAAATGAATAATTACAAAAAATAATAATTTGCCAAGCAGTCATTTTCCGTAGGGTGTGTCCTGCTTCTAACACTCCCCCCCTCCTTGCTCATGTCGTCCCCGACATGGCTGTTGAGCTGCTTCTTCATCTTAGGCTTTCTCTCATCTTGAGCACTGACTCGTATCTTGCATGTTGAGCCAGTAGTGTCGGGCCAAATATGTCAGTGCTCATTGTGAAGAAGACGGTGTAGAAAGCTTCTTCAAAGGCCTGGAGGTGATAGGATGGCAAAAACATGATCCTTTGATACAATGCATGTATCACCTCCTTGGAAGACTGACCAGACAGATCGTATGCACATCTGTATGTATCTTGAAAGAAGAAGATACTGTCTGTCGCCTGGCCTGGTTTGAACGTCTCGAAGACTGCCAAATCTTTCTCATCATAATGCAAGATAGGTCAGGCAACCTAGTGAACAATTTTATGAACCCTAGTGAACAATTTTATGGCGCCCGTTAGGGTTTTCACCATGTATTGAACACTTATTCTCTCGCCTGCCTTCAAGCCTGGCAGCTTCGGATAGTTTAGCCAAGTAGGTTGGCTTCTTTGCAGTAGCTCATGGGTCTTCCACGTCCTTATCCTTGGTAGAGGACAGAAACTTAGGTTATCTCTGATGACTTTTGGTGCCTCTACTAGATGGATTAGATATTGTGGATACTTCGTCATCCATGCATTTCTCCACCTAGGCTGGGAGTCGACTATCAACTTTACCCCTTCAGGCTTGGAGATGTCTGCTGTGTACAGGGGCACTGTTGCCTCTTCTCTGATTCTCTTGTTGATTGTGGCGGCTTTGTAATTTAGCAAAGGATATGGGAGAGACGGCTGTAGCCATTCACGCCGAAGGTTGCTGGCGTCTATCTTCTGAATGGTCATTGATTTAAAGACCCTTTGCTCCCATTCCAAGGCTTCTTTGGCCGTGTCTCTGATTTCTGCTTTTATGGCCTTTCGCAGCTTCTCTTCTTCTTCTTGTGTCAGATCTTGTGGCTCTTGAGAGGGTCCTACAAGGATTTCCTCTCGTATGGGTGTGTCCATAGGATCTGCCACATTCTCTAAATCTATTCCTTCCATGGCTGTTGGCCCGATGCTGAACTGCTCTTCTGTCTGTTGGCCTCTCAGCTCTTCTATTTTCCTTTGGAATGTCTGCTTTTCTGCTTCAGCTTGCTCTCCCATATTCACAAGGAGGTCGTTCAAATCGGCATTTATCTTCTCCGCCTCCTCAAGCTTTCGCTTGATGGTTTCTAGCTCATTCTGCATTGCCTTGTGCTCTTATTCATGCGGGTTTGCATGACTACAGATCCCTCGGCCACATCAGCCTCTAATTTTTCTCTAAGGTTAACTCCTTTTGGAGCTCTTTCATTTGTTCTTCATAAAGCTGGCTCTCTGAAGTGGTGTGAGTCGAGCTAGTAGCTCTGACTCTGGCTGGAGATGCCCGTAGCCGCTGGATGGTTTGATCTTCAACTTTAATCTGGTCCTTGAGCTCAATGACCTCATCCTGGCTAGCCTCCTACTCTATTTCTACCTTCTCTTTGGCATTTTGCATGGCTTCCACTTCCTTGGACTCTTCAACAAGTTGTAGGATTAGGTTGTCCCTTTCCCTCTCTGCATCTGTCAATGACTTGCTGAGTTTTCTATACTCGTCTTCAGCTCCTTGCAGTCTTTGAGATGCTGCCTGATTTTCTCTTTCCATCTCTTGGCATCTTTGCAATGCCTTTGCCAGATTGGCTTGTAGCTCTGCTTCTCTCTCTATATACCTTTGGCTTTGTTTTTGTAGAGTGTCGACTTCAGACTTGATTTGCACTTCAGTGGCTTTGAGATTAGCCATTTCACTTTTCGTGGCCATTGATTGTGCCCTGAGCTCAGTTAGCTTGGTCATCACCACATCCAAATCATTGGTGGGTGACTGCAGGTCCACTGTATCAGTGGCCATCTCTTTTAGCTCCACTAACCGCAAGATCTGCATCTGCTCTTTGGGCCCTGTGCTTGCCAAGTCAAATGGGACTGTGGATGCCTCTTCTTTTGAATATCCAACAGCTAGTAGATCTAGAAATGTGTTATACCTTGCTTCATTTGGCTCTGGCTACTCACTTTTGGGCTTAGCTTATTCTTTTTGATCTTGCTCTTGTCTCTGTTCTTGCCTTGAATCTTCTTGATCTTTTGATTTGTCTAGGTCCTCCTTCTGTTGAGTTTGTGGAGGGCTACGAGGAGGTGGTGATGGCGGTGGGCTGGAATCCGGGCTGGACGGTGGAGTTTCTGGCTTTTTCTTGAAGTCTCTGTCCACTTTTGTCTTTCTCTCTCTCTCTCTTGGCCTTCCTGCTCTTCTAGCAGTTGCCATCGGACTTCATCTACTTCTGCTTCTGTAAATGGTACATTTGGGATATTTTCTACAGTAGCATCCAGTAATATTTCAAAATTTTGGATATAATCTTCAAATCTGTCTCTGTGCACCCTTCGGGATGATCTTGACATTGCTTCTAGTGACGGCTTCCATAGCTCGCTCAAATCTCCCTTGAGGGCTCTTTCGGCTCTGAAACTTTCCATTAGCCGCTCTAGCCGTGCCGCCTTCTATGATTTTGTCCCTTTGATTGGCACTTGGACACTCTCTTTCTTTCCTTTCTTTAACTCAGGTTGCTCCTCTTGCACGATCTCTAACCGGCGTTTCAACCTTGTGGCAACTCTTGGTGCTTTGGGTTGTTCCCTTCCTTATCTTCCTTGAGCCTTAGCCAGTCGTTTTGTGATAGAGGGTCAGGCCATCTTCCCTTGGCGTGCAATGCCCCATAAACCATTTTGGTGATTAGCTCACCCGACACAATGTAGGCAGGGTTCTTGTTGCCCATCTTCACCAGATTGTCATGTATATAAGCATCATAGTTGATCACCTTCGGCTTGCTCTTCTGCATTTCTAAGGGTGAAGGTTGTGGCAATTGCTCTAGGCGGCATTCTATACTTCTGTGGCCGCTTTGTACACATGTGGAAATACTGATTATAAAGCTGGCTCATGATTGCCACTTTAGGATTTGCAATGTCTTCAAAGGTGTAGTTGATTTTCTTTTCAGAGTACACCTTTACTTCGTCTCTTCTTTTGGTTACACTATCCCCTTTGTTGGAGAGGTCTAGTGCAGTTGCCACTACTTTCTCTGTGATTTCAATCAAAGTGTTTGGCTTACCATGCAGATCCGTAACTCTGGCCACGCCATCTTCTTTGATTGTAGTCACAAACTCCCATACTCTTTTTATGTCAATTCCGGCTGGCACAGCTTCAAAATAATTGTGGAGATCTATCTTCTCCAGGCACTCTGCCATTTTGCTTTTGACAAACTCATTGAGCTCCCGCGGTAGCATGCATAGCTCTATTACATTTCCTTCAGTGTCTTTGAACACGCCTTGGTAGATTTTCAGATCATTAGACTCTAGCAAGTCCTTTTGAATCCACGTGCTGGTTGGCTTTAGAGTTCCTTCTGGGATGACAAACGGCTCCACCTCTTCCAAATAGTCTTTTATGGTCATCCTCTTCTTCTTTGCCGGTGATTTTGCGGCTGCCAAAGATCCTGTTGCACTCAGTAGTCCGAAGTTAGAGTTTTTTCCACATCGGCTGAGAAACTGAGTTTTAACTATCCAAATGACTTGAAAATTGAAAATAAAACTTAAAAGTAACTTGGGAAACTGTGTATGTGCTCACAGTACAATTTTGGCCAAAATTTATCAATTAGACATCCTATGCGTAGGATGTCTTTTTCATCAGTTTTTAGTGATACTTGGCAGGCTGGTGGTCCTTGGCCTGTGCAACATGACTATATGATTGGAATTGGGTTTTGGCATCAAAAAGTGGATTTTTGGGCAGATTCAGGCTTTAGGCTCACAAATTGGGTAGGATGTATACAACAGGTGGCAAATGATATCCAAATGGGTTGAAAATTGATATATGGGCTCCTTGCACCATGGTAATGGCTCCCATGATGTCATTTCTTGCACAGAAGTTCAAAAACATGATGGAAACATCCTACACGTAGGATGTCTATTTCATCAAAATAGCTTGAGATTTGTTATGTGGGTAGCTCTTGGCCTGTGGATCATGGCCATCCTCTTGGATTTTGATTTGGACAAGAATTGGTGGTGGTAAGACCATGTGTAGTGTTTTTGGGCTTAAAAAGTGTATCTTGGAGGCGTTGGGGGTCAAAAATGATTAGAATGGCTTCAAACTTGATATATGAGCTCTTGAAGGTGATATGAAATGATCTGGAATTGAAAAACACCCTCTGTAGGCCAAAAATGTCAAATAGACATCCTATGCAGAGGATGTCTACTTCATCATTTTTTGCAGGTGACCACACAGATTGGTTGGCAATGTGCTTATGAATGTATTGTGCAAGTTTCATGTGATTTGGACAAGTTTTGGTAGGTCTATGGCCCATTATTGCCTCTATGCCCTGACTTTGCGTTTTTTCATGCATATGAGGTCAATTTTGGTCCAAATGTGATGAAACTTGGTGGCTAGCATGTAAAGGCTATTCAAAAAATGTGTGTGATGAGAGTTGTTATATTTGTTGCCCAGAAATGGCCTTGAGACATCCTACACGTAGGATGTCTCCTGATGAAACTTGGCAGGCTGGTGGTCCTTGGCCTGTGCAATATGACTGTATGATTGGAATTGGGTTTTGGCATCAAAAAGTAGATTTTTGGGCAGATTCAGACTTTAGGCTCACAAATTGGGTAGGATGTATACAACAGGTGGCAAATGATATCCAAATGGGTTGAAAATTGATATATGGGCTTCTTGCACCATGGTAATGGCTCCCATGATGTCATTTCTTGCACAGAAGTTCAAAAACATGCTGGAAACATCCTACGCGTAGGATGTCTATTTCATCAAAATAGCTTGAGATTTGTTATGTGGGTAGCTCTTGGCCTGTGGATCATGGCCATGCTCTTGGATTTTGATTCGGACAAGAATTGGTGGTGGTAAGACCATGTGTAGTGTTTTTGGGCTTAAAAAGTGTATCTTGGAGGCGTTGGGGGTAAAAAATGATTAGAATGGCTTCAAACTTGATATATGAGCTCTTGAAGGTGATATGAAAAGATCTGGAATTGAAAAACACCCTCTGTAGGCCAAAAATGTCAAATAGACATCCTATGCAGAGGATGTCTACTTCATCATTTTTTGCAGGTGACCACACAGATTGGTTGGCAATGTGCTTATGAATGTATTGTGCAAGTTTCATGTGATTTGGACAAGTTTTGGTAGGTCTATGGCCCATTATTGCCTCTATGCTCTGACTTTGAGTTTTTTCATGCATATGAGGTCTCCATAGCTTCCCGATCCCTTGGGGATCCTTGCCGTATGGTTTTTGTCGACTTTGGCTTCACCGGAGCTCCGTTTGGCAATTTGTCGCTCTAGATGCACCCGTGGTTGCATTTAAATGTCTTTGATGACTTGTGGTGGTATACCACCATAGGACTTGGTTGTTGATGGTCTAGGAAAGTCTCTTGTGAAGTTTGGTGGCAAACGGACATGCGGTTTGGCCGCGAGAGCTATTTGACGCTTTGTGTGTTTGATGCCGTTTCTGAAGATTAGAGCTGCTTCGGGTCACCTTTGGTCATGTGGGCTACATAGACTTGTCGAGCATGTCGAGATACTCCTACCCATGAATTTTGGTAGCATTTGGGTGCCTCTCCGCCAATTTCCCATTTGGTGGCCGCTTGCGGGGCTCTAGGAATTAGGGTTTTTCCCGATGATTTTCTACTGCCTTTGAACATCCAAGACTGGTCTCCTATGCTAGGGTAAGCTGCCGATGAAGTTTCATTGCTTTTGGGTTAGCCGTTAGGTGGCCACTTCTACTTGTAGGTCTCTACTGTCCGCTTTCTATGTGAACCCTACGCTAGTTTTCGCGACAAAACGACAAACATGCGCGAAAAGCTCAATGTGGTGAGCCTACCTCTCGTGTCTGAAGCCCGTCGGGTAGTCGTGCACGTCGTAGAAGCTGCTGGAAGTTCCGTTCTCTCTAGGTGGCAGGAGCTCTCTCTCAAAGGTAAATAGTGGAAATGAGCTTAAAATGAAGTGAAAATTTCTTATAATGGGGGTCCCCGAACCACTTTTCATGAAATTTGACATGTCCTCCCAACTTCTTGCGAGATGCGGTTTAGGCTCAAAAATTTATTGATTTGGACTCCATTTGCCCAGTTTTCGAGAAATTTAGCATTTCGATCAAAGTCTGGCCAAATCACGCTTTCCGCTCCAGTCTCATAATTGCACCCCCACTGTACCATAGGTTGTTCTATAGTCAGTGATCATCCCCATATTTTTTTGTTTTTCATTACGACCGTTTTTTACCTGCTTTTTGTATTTTTGAAGTTTTTCTTTCGAAAATTAGCAAAATTAAAAGGAAAATAGCCAATCAACCCCAGAAAATCCCCAAAAATCATAATAAATAAAAAACATCACCGCAAAACATTATATACACTCACATGCAATTTTTATGGTCGGATTTCTCTCTTTTACTAATATTTTTCCTGAAAAATGGCTATTTTTACTTATATACACACACCTAGGGGCTTGATTTGACGTTTGGCCCCATATACCTGTAGATTCATGTTGTATAAGGACACATGTACTTGGGTTAGTCCAGAAAATTTTGCAATCAAACAACAATCCTTAAAAATAGTCGAAACACATGCCCTTTTTTGCTCTTTTTGCCATTGGGTCCGTATTTGAGAATGCCTCCCCCCCTCCTAGCCGGAGTCCTCCCAGATGGCAAGGTATCGCCGCGGTGTATGTGCCGTGCATGGGTTGAAAAATTTGTGCTAATGCTTGGACGATTAATGTGACCCTATATACTGCATACTCGGTCAATGCATGGAAAAATTAATGCTGTGTAAGAGAAGGGTATAAGCAAGATGCTTATTGGCATTCGCCATTGAGGTTTCCTGTTGGTTGTTGATTTGGTGGGAGGAGTTTCTTTGCAAGTAAAAGCTGTAACTCTACTGCTCTTTGTGCGATTGTCTTTCTTGCAAAAGTCGCTTGCTTTGCCGCTACTGTCGATATGGCCATAGTTGTGTCCTTGGAGAGAATTTTTGTGGCGGAATTGGCCGTAGACCTTGTCTCTTTTTCTTTCCATTGGTAGCTTTTCTTTGGCGGTTTTTGTAGGTTTAGTGCTACTGTCGTGGTTTCCATTGTTTTGTTGCTGATTGGCACCCATTGAAATCGGTTTGCCGGTTTCATATGCAGTTGTCTGCCTTCCGATGTTGCTTGTACTGAAGGGAGTTCCTTTTTCTTTGGTTTCGGGATCCATAAGCAAGTTGTATTTGAGTTTTTGCTGAGGGAATACAAGGTAGCTTACAAAACTTCGATAGGAACGACACCATACGACGTGGTGTTTGGCCTAAATGCTATATTACCCATAGAGTTTTTAATTCCAACTCTACGAGTAGCGAAACATTTAGAATGGACAGGGCATGAGCTCTCTTCAAGAATAGATGATCTTGAAAAGCTAGATGAGCTTCGCTTACGAGCTGTAGCTTCGATCTATGCTAAAAAGAGAAGACAAAAGGAGTTTTTTTGACAAGCATGTGCGCACGAAAGAGTTCAAAATAGGTGATTATGTACTTGTTTATACCTTGAAGCAACATGCCAAGAAACTTAAAAAGCGAGGGATGGGACCCTTTGTGATTAGTGACCTATCACAAAGCGGAGCTGTCAAGCTTGCTACATTAGTAGGTGAAGAATGCCAAATTGGATTAGTGGGTGTCGATTAAAGAAATATCATTTACCACTAACACAGGATATGCTTCAAAAAATCCATCAAGAAAAACAACGAATGAAGGAGAAACAGAGGGTATGAGAAGAAGCTCAAGCATAAGCAAAAGAACGCATTGCAAAAAGAAGGCTTCTACGACAACAACAACAATGTGGATCACCGTTGCGAATCAATGCCATTCAACTAACGAATTTTGATGAAGACACAGTGGAGCTAATAATTACAGTAAAAGTGGATAGCAATCAAGCTGAATCGACGGCATTGCTTGATTCTGGAGCTCAAGCAAATTTGATCTCTTACAGATTATACAAGCAGCTCAAGCCCACAGGTCTCAACTTCATCCTACTCCACAGGTGCTGGAAAGTAGTACATCACATTCACTGAAAAAATTGGGCTGGACTATATTGCATGTACAAGTACATCAATATATTTACCCACACAAGTTTTATGTGGTTGAGGATGAAAGCACACAACACTCCATGTTGTTGGGACAACCTCGACAAAAAGAGTACAATGTGCAGATAGATTGGAATGCGAATGCAGTCAAGATTCAACACGCACAAGAACAAAAAGTGATAGCCTTTGCTCAGCAACCCTGGAATAATCAGCTGCCAGCAATGCAATCACTGGATAAAGAGCCACAAGCAAGGGTGCCACTAAAGAACAACATGATACCCATGGTAAACAAGCAGGTAACTGCCAACATTGTTCACTACAAGTATAAAAAGTCACCGACCGCAGTGAAAAGATCAGAGTTAGCAACACAAGAAAAACAAGTATGGGTGTGGAAGGATAGAAATGACATGGTAGACAAACCACAATACAACAGAAAAATTCAACCAAAGCAGATAGTTCAAGAAACAACATAGGGAATCAAACAGATATGGATCCCAAAGAAAATGCTCATAGTGTTGAGTGTAGCTGCTGATTCCAGTCTGTTCTTGACTTTGATACAA
This sequence comes from Adiantum capillus-veneris, assembly GCF_014529385.1. Classification (NCBI taxonomy): domain Eukaryota; kingdom Viridiplantae; phylum Streptophyta; class Polypodiopsida; order Polypodiales; family Pteridaceae; genus Adiantum; species Adiantum capillus-veneris. The sequence goes on from NC_140935.1 coordinate 161,529,648, forward strand.
TTTTAGTGAGAATCATGCATAGTGTTTTATTTGTGGCCTCAGCTTGTCTATTTGCCTGTGGATGATATGGAGCAGATTTTCTATGTATGACCATGAATTCCTTTAGTAGATATTCAATGACTTCGTTAAGAAAATGTGTTCCTCGATCATTGACAATTTCTATTGGTAAACCGTATCGTACAAAGACATTCTCATATAAAAATTGTGCAGTGGTTCTTGCATCTGCTTTTTGTGTTGCCTTGACTTCCGCCCATTTTGTGAGATAGTCCGTAGCCACAATGATATATTGGGTATGGGTGCGATATGCAGCGGGTGAAATAGGTCCCACAAAATCAATGTCCCATTTTGCAAATGCCCTTTCTCCCATCATTGGTTGTAGTGGCATCTCATCTCTCTTTATTGGCACCTTGGTGCATTGACAAGCGTCACAACGCTTTACAAACTCGTCAGCATCCATATGCAATGTAGGCCACCAAATTCCTGCAGGCGGTTAAGACAATTTTTTCCATCTTATCGTCTAAAAAATGGCATCCACTTATTCCTCCATGTGCGTGTTCTAGAATCAGCAGGTATTCACTTTCACTTGCACAAATTCTAAGTTGATTGTCCTTTCCTCGCTTATAGAGTTGGTTTCCAATTAGCTGAAAGTCACGAACCTCCAGCTCTATAGCCCTTTTCCGTGCTTTTGCTATGTCTTTGTGGTTAAGAAATCAATGATATATTGACTCCATGCAGGTGCAATGTTTACCTGAAACAATGTCGCGTGATCCACTGGTCGTTTGGCACTACATATAGTACAATTGGTAACATAAGCATGTGTGTCAGCATACATAGTTGGCCAATAAACCCCCAATTGTTTTAGTCTGTGGTGTGTTTTTACTGTTGAAGAGTTAAATGCACAGTCCTGGACATGTGCTTCTTCAAGATAACACTCGAATTCCTCTGGATTTATACATAGTCGTAGAATTTGGTCCGATCCTAGATGATACAGCCGTCTTGCAATCAATTGTAAGTTTTTTGTTTGTCAAATTGTTTGTTGTTCGGATCTGTCTTCCGTGTTATCAAACCTACCTCCAAAGGAAATAATGCTAACAATTTTCTGAGACCATTTGGGTCTCATTTCAATATTGAAAAGATAAGCATCTAGAATGTCATCATCTACTCCTTCCGGAGCTTCCCCGTTGTGTAGCCTTGAAAGATGATCCGCCCGTAGATGATTTTTACCCTTTTTGACTATCACTATGAAATCAAACTCTAGCAATATAATAAACCAGTGTAGATCGCAAATTTTTTTACCAACAACGCATTGTTTTTAGGTTTGGAGCAGAAAGACTTGGTGAAATCTTGGCATCTCCAAATCCCATCATTCTTCCATTCATTAATTATGATGATTCATTTGATGTCCATGTTTTTATTTTGTTTTGAGGCAGGGACAAGAGGCGCTTAGATAGCGATCCACTCAAAGGAAACTTTCTTCAAGAGAAAGAAAAAGGAGAATACATTGTCACATGAATCGACCTGGAGCTGCTTCTCCTTTTACACCCATAGCTCGGCAATCTGTGCACATCATAATTGCTACAAAATTTAGATTTCAAGAAACCATTAGGAGAATTTTTGGACCCACTCGCCTTAATGAAATTAATGCCTCAATCAACCCTTTTATTTTGCCTATGATAAATTATGAACTAACACTTGATGTATATATTTTCATTTTGATGTGATCACTCATCGTAGTCAAAACTTTGTGGTACACAAACCTCCTTGTATTGTAAAAATGTCAAGCACTTTTTCCACCTTTCATTCTAAAAATGGTGAGGATGCACAAGAATTTCTGGATAATTTGGAGATGGCACACCTCATCTCTGGGAGAGATCAAGAAGAGGTAAAGCTGCGTGCTTTTCCACTCGTTCTCAAAGGGGAGGCTAAGGCATGGTACGAGGCCTTGCAACCTCAAAACAAAACCAATTGGGAGAGGCTACGTGCAATTTTTCTTGCCAAATTTGGGCAAGGAGATACTCCAGAGGGTCTTTGGAATTGTCTACTTCAACATAAACAGGTATTCCTTGAAGACTACCCATCTTATGAGGCCGTTTTCCTTAACCTATGGGATAGATGGGAGGCTACCTTACAAAACCAAGGTGGTGCACCAAACTTTCTAAAGAAAGATAGGTTCATGGCTGGCTTGTATCCAACTTTGAAGACCAAAGTAGAGCTAAAATTCCCATCCACCTTCGAAGAAGCACGTGAGGTAGCCATCATCAAGTTTAGAAAACTACACTTCCAAGCACATAGAGCAAGGGGTTTGAATGAAGTGAGTGAGAGGGAGTCTTCACAAACCATGGAAGCACCAATTAGGGGCCCTCTTGCACAATCTTCACAAATAGGAGATAACTCTCAACAAGAGGTTTTACAAAGGCTAACTCAACAGCTTGAGAACCTCACTCTGAATCTAGTACAAGGCCTACCTCAACAACGACAACCAAGAGAAGGGAATCACAATCAACGAAGACAAGCTCAAGAGTTGCGATGTTGGAATTGCAATGAAATGGGCCATGGCATGTATAATTGCCCTCACCCTCGAAGGCTTCCAGGGGACATATACCCTCCTAGACCCCCTCCGCTCATGGTGCAGCAAGAGCATGCTCAAGCCCCGCAAATTCTTCGTCGACCACCATCACCTCTAGTGGCAAACATCCCTCCTGTCCCACCAGTGGAGGAACAGAGAGGAGTAAACATCATAAAGCTGGAAGAGGAGATAGAGGTGAGCCCTATACATTTTGATGTTATGCCAGCAGAAAAGCACACAAGAGCACACAACAAGGATGAAGACACAAGGAATGAAGAGTCAGAACCTGCAAGGAAGGAGAGGAAGAAAAAGTCAAAGAAGGAGGAAGGAGGCAAGAAGCAGAGGTCAAGGCGAAGGGAGATCGGCATCAACGATTTTCCATTAGGAAAGAATATGGAACCCTACAACATCTTAGAAGATTTGCAAACTCAAAAGCCCAATATTTCTTGGCCTCAACTCCTACATCTATCACCCAAGGTGAGAAAGCACTGGTCCAAACTTGTAAGCACAAGACTCCCAAGAAAGAAAGAAAAGGTGACAGTAAAGGCATTGACTTCAAAGCCACAACAAGATGTGGAACCTATTGTAGATGCTTATGTAAGGGGTAGGAAGGTATCCAACGTGTATGTTGATGGTGGAGCACAAATGTGTGTGATCACGGAAAGAGCCATGAATAGACTAGGGCTTGAAATCACTAAATCCTCTAATTGTCAAGCTAGGCTGGCCAACAATGCAAGTGTGAAGTGCCTAGGGATCATCGAGAATGTAAAAGTTTCTGTATGTAATATAGATGCACGTGTGGACATGTATGTTATGCCAGCCAAGGGGGAGGGCTATCCCATCATCCTAGGGAGGCCTTGGCTCATCGCTGTAAATGCAGATCAAAAATGGGGACGAGGACAATTGATTCTAAAAAAGGGGCAACATGTAGTATACGATTGGCATGAAGGAAAGCAACTCGACATCAACTATGAGACCACGGCTGATGAAGAAAGTGAAGAGAGTTTTGGCTCAAGCGACGAGGAAGGTTCAACCACTACATCCAATAGCGAAGAAGAATCATCTTTGGAGGTAATGGGAATCATCTTCAACACATCAAAAACTCCATCAATAGAGGTTGACCCAACAAAGGAGCAAACAAAGGATGACAAAGGTGACCACAAGCACTTTGAAGACTTTGAGAGGATGCTTGCAAAAGATCTTACCCCTGAGGAGAAGCGGTCCTACATCGATATGCTCAAGAGGTATCCCAATTTGTTTATCACTGATTACTCACAAATTAGAGGTGTGGATGTTATAGAGCATGGCATAGAATTAAAACCAGGTACTAAACCTGTGGCTCAAAAGCTAAGGCGCCTAGGAAAAATACAACAAGAGGCACTTTTGACAGAGGTTGACCGACTCCTCAAAGCTGGTTTCATTTACCCTGTGTCTAACTCTGAGTGGGTGTCCCCAATTGTAGTAACCCCTAAAAAGAACGGAAAATGGAGGGTCTGTGTTGACTACAAACCGCTCAATGCTACAACAAAGAGGGATCATTTTCCTCTTCCTTTCCAAGATGAAATCTTAAACGAAGTAGCCGGCTATGAATGTTGCACAGTGTGTGATGGGTATTCAGGGTATTTTCAAATCAGAATAGCAGAAGAAGATCAGTTAAAAACCACTTTCATCACACCTTGGGGTTGCTTTGCCTATAGAGTGATGCGATTTGGGCTCACAAATGCTCCTAGTACCTTTATAAGGTTTACAACTCTTGTCTTTCAGCCCTTCTTTGGAAAGTCAATTAGGGTTTTTATGGATGACTTGTGTATCTATAGTAGCCAAAGACTTCATTGCCAAAAAGTTGAGGAGGGGCTTAGGAGGCTTCATCAATTTGGGGGACAGCTTAATCCTGAGAAGTGTCACATTGCAGAGTCACAAGTGGTATTGCTAGGTCATGTGGTTTCTTTGCAAGGAATTCAAGTGGATCCATCAAAAGTAAATGCTCTCTTGTCACTAAAACCACCAACGACAACCAAGGAGCTCATGACTTTCAACCACAAAGTAAGGTACATGTCTCGTTTCATTCACCTTCTAGCGGAAGCTATTGCACCTTTGCACAAGCTAGCAAACAAACCCACATTTGAATGGAGAGAGGAACACGAATTATGCTTTACTGAAGTAAAGGGTATTCTCAACTCTCTTCCAACAATAATGCCACCAAATCCAAAGGATACATATTACATCACGCCAAGTGTAGGAATGGAGGCCATCGGTGTAGTTCTCATGCAAAAAGATCCTAAAACATCATACATGAGGCCAATCTATTTTGCAAGCAAGGTGATGACTCCAGCCGAGAAAGGATACACTGATATGGAGAAGGTGGTATTCACAATTATGTTTGCGGTAAGAAAGTTCCGATCATATCTCTTACCTGCACCATTTGTCATTCTCACCATGGAAAACAATTTACCATATGTTGTGCAACACATGAGCCTCTCATCTAGGATAGCCAAATGGGTTCTAGAACTTCAAGAGTTCGAATACACTTTTATTGTGGAAGATAGCACAAGGGCAGGTCTTGCAGACATTCTCACATACAAAGTGAGAGAAAGGAAAGAGTCACCAAAGGCAGGAGACAAAGCTACACCACAAAATAATGAGGAGGTGATGGACAATGCACACATTTTGTGCTTTGATGGAGCTTACCGACGACAACACGATCAGGCAGCAGGGGGGGTTCTTATTCTAAGTCCACAAAGGGAAGTTCTTGTTAAGAAAGGTATCACCTTGGAAAATGTTCATTCTAATAATGAGGCTGAGTACGTCACCTTAAAGTTGGGGCTTGAAGAATGCAGAAAACTTGGCATCGAAAGACTTATAATAAGAGGTGATTCCTTACTAGTTATTAGGCAAATCCAAGGGATATGGAAGTGCAAGAACCCTACTCTAGTGGAGTGGCTTAGACAGGTGAAGGCTTTGGTAAAGAACTTTGAAGCTACACAGGTACAGCATGTTGTGAGAACCCTCAACAAGGAAGCAGATTATCTCGCCAATGAGAAACTTCAGATCATGGTGTGAGGTGTGAAGCTCTACGAACCAAAGTACCAAGGCCAAGAGGAATTGAAGGACATCATATTTTTCCTCCAAACTGGTGAGTGCCCTAAACACTTGGATAAAGTGCAAAGGCATAGGTTGGTAAAAAAGGCAACTCCTTATCAACTCATAGGAGATGATCTGTATCATAAAGGGAAAGATTTGGTGGTAAGAAGGGTGCCCTCTGTTCAAGAAATAGAGAGAATCCTCTTTTCATGCCATGATGATGTCTGTGGGGGTCATTTTTCTCATGATATTACAAACAGGAAGATTTTGCAAGCAGGGTTTGTTTGGGCAAGTCTACACCGTGATGTCCAGCATTGGTGTAAGTCATGCAAAGGTTGTCAGATTGCTAGAAATCGACGACTCACTTACGAACCTCGAGTTCCAATAATTCCGTATGGTCCTTTTGAGAAGTGGGGTGTGGATGCAATAGGCCCCTTACCTCGCACATCTACCGGGAAGGTCTTCATCATTGTGGGAGTAGATTCCATGACACGATGGGCGGAGGCAGCAAGTACAACATGAATTACAGCCGAGGAGGTATCAAAATTTATCTTTGATCACATATGCAGTAGATTCGGCACACCATTAGAGATTTTGTCAGATCGTGGTCCAGGGTTTAGAGCAGAGCTCTTAGATAATCTTTTGACAAAGTTAAAAGTCAAACATTTGCATTCTACACCTTACTACCCTCAGTGCAATGGGTTGGTTGAAAAGGTGAATGGAATGATATGTAAGATCATTTCTAAGCACGTTGCAGATCGACCAAACGACTGGGATCATCATTTGACCGCAGCTCTATGGGCATACAGAACATCTTTCAAGGTATCCACTCAATTCACTCCTTTTCATTTGGTATATGGACAGGAGGCACTCCTTCCTATTGAGGTGGAGATTGCAAGCCTACGCATTCTCTCACGGGGAGCAAAGAGGCCAAAAGAAGCTTTGCAGGAAATAATTTTAGATCTTCAACGACTTGAGCTTGATAGAGAAGAGTCCATCGACTATTACATTGCCCAAGCCACAAGCCAAAGGACAAAATCAACAAGAATCTCAAGGGGAAAGGATTGAAGGAAAGTATGTTGGTTCTTCGCTATGATAACCGACTTGATACTCGACTTGACAAGAAGTTTTTGCAAAGATGGGAGGGACCTTTCATGATAAAAACAACGTTTGGGAATGGTAGTTACAGATTAGCAGATTTATCAGGAAAAATCCACAAGACCAGAGTCAATGGATGGAGATTAAATCCCTACTTTCAACGTATCAATCCGTTGATATGAAGTCCTCTACCTACATCGTCTAAGCTCCAAATTGGCATGGCTCCCTTCGGCTTGGCAAATGCTCCACCTATTTTTAAAGCTTTGATGTGCAAAGAAGAACCAGCCTTGGAATCTCAACATACCCAAGGCAACCCTCCCATCTCCGATTTATGGGATTGAGGTAATGAAAAGCAAGTCTAATGGAGTAAAAGAGTGTATATCACTCCTCTTTTTTTTTAGAAAAAAAGAAAAAAAAGAAAGAAAAAAGAAAAAAAAAAAGAAGAAAGAAAAGAAAAAAAAGAAAAAAAGAAGAAGAAAAAAAACCTCTTTTGTTTCATCTAGGAGCATGAATGATCCTAAATGAAGGGGGAGGGCTAATATGAGTAGCGTTAAATGGTAACCTTGCATTTGCACTACATTTCTACTCAAATGTATATATTTTTTATCAAAGTTTTAACCTAGTGTTCATTCTCTCTTTCCGTAATAGCCTTTTTCCATACAAACACCTTACCCTTCTTAGATCTTTATGCATTTACATCATATTTCTCTCTTCATGCTAAATGTAAATAGTAAACTTAATTCTACTCTCCTAGTTTTTACTGCACATTCTTTTAACTAATTACCTTTACTAATTTAAATAGCTATCTACATCCCATAATTTGTAAATAAATAATTTATGGGCACTTATCTTACCCATCTTCTCTCACGGGTAGGGTTAACCTTGTAGGCCTTCCCTTCCCCACCACTATGTGACCCAAGTCTTGGATCATTTAATTGTGTTGGTCAACAAATCTTAAATATAATGTATATCCCCAATAAATCAAACTTTATTGGAGCCTACCTCATTTGTTTAAGATGGATTCTCTTTTGAAAAAAGCATGCTACACCTTGGATGCATGCTAAAGGGCCCCTACAAGGAGACTTGTTTCAAAAGGTGTTTTGGATGCATCTTGAATGCCTTAGCTCGTGGGTATACTTGAGGAACACTCCAAAATCAGCTTAAACACTTTGAGAAGGTCAACTTTGCCTTTTACAGCACCCAATTCTGAGTTACAGGCTGAAAGTTATGGTGCAAACAAGGTGCTGCGAACACTCTTACTGCAGGTCAAAGTTACAATCAGGTAAACCACAAAGGTGAAAAGTTTTTTTGACTTCTCCAATATTCTAAAATACCAATGGGGAGTTAAAAACCACTTGCATGTGGAGGGGTCGGCTTAAGATGCTTCCAGAGACACAACAAACAGGATGGGGACACTCTGTAGGAGCCACTGGAGGGACATCATGGTGAGGCGCACATACATTATCAACCCTTATGGAGCCTCCACAACCTAAAAGGCTATTTTTAATGAAAAATAAAGTCCCTTATTTGCATAATTGAAGGAATGGTCAAAAGGGAACCTAACTATGGTTAATTACCTACCCTACTCAAGTTTAACCTAACCCAAGGTCTTGTACAACTATAAAAAGGCCCTTTGGCAAGCAAAAAAATACACACACCTACTCCATTGCTGCAAATAAGCTCCTCTAAGGTTAGGGAAGCCCTAATCTCTCTCTCCTCTTGTCTCCCTATCCATTTCCTAAGCTCGCTATCATAAGCGGCACCATAGAGAGAGCATCAATATGCTATTGCTACCATTCTCTTGCAAATATTTCTCTTACCATACTCATCCCTAAATAAGGATTGTAGATTCTATATGAGAGCAAGTATATCAAGTTCAATGATCTATCTCATGGTTTGGTCAACAAATCGTTGCAATTGGGGTGTCGTCGTCACACTTTTGCTCTAAACGCATGCAAAATTGGTAAGCATATCTTGGCAGCTTCTCATATTTTGTGCTCATTGGGTTGCTTGTTTGTTGAGAAAGTTTTTTGTGCACCATGGTGTCTATTTGCTTGGCTTCTCTCCTTATGTTGTGTGTAAGTAAATCTTGGGGCTGCATAGATGGAGAAGAGCTCTCTATGCATGCCGCCTTATGTGTGTAAGTAGTCTCTTCTTTTGGGAAAGGAAAGGAGTTGTCAAGTATTTGTGCATTATGGTGTTTTGAGCTTTGAGGCTTTGTGCTTGCTTTTCTTAGAAGTATATGAGCACTAATATGGTGAAGGTCAATCTTTGCATGTGAGTTTGTGCAGTGTTCAAAGGGATTGCTTAAGGAGTGTGTTGAATGGTTGAAGGGCATTTTGTGTTGAAGCACATAAGGAAGGTGTGAGTGTGTGTGTGTGTGTGTGTGTGTGTGTTGTATATGGTTTGTTTTGGTTTCCTTCTTTCTCCATAAAAGAGGGTGGTGCCCCTAAGAAATATGCGTGTGTAGGGTCTCACGGAGTGGTTGTCTGGTGGGAGCCTTGAGTTGAGCCCCATCTCAAAAAATCCGCTCTCACTTAGATGACAAATCTTGTTAGGTGAGTTCTCGTTGTGCTCACGTATGTTGCGGCGTATCCGTCCAACATTGGCGTCGTTGCCAGGGACGAAAACCTTAGGTAGGTGACCGAAACTAGTCCTTGAGGATAGGGATTTTTGGCTTGCCAAGAGTCTTGTTTTACATTTAGATAGGACCAGAGGGTGGAGGACTCTCTAGGTCTTAGCGGGAGTCTAGGAAGCATGTGTCTGGCCTAGATCCTTCAACTTAGGTAGATTTAGGTAGATTGAGATAGTTTTAGGTATTAGTTGAGTTCTTGAGTAGGAGTTGGAGTGGTAGAAGTGAGAGGAGAGCTTGAGAATCCGGAGAGGCCAGAGAGCAACCAAAACACCATTATCACCATTTCACATGATGAGTAGGAGTAGAGTAAGTAGGACATAATGATTCAGGATCTAGAGCACTTCATGCATGTATACTTGCTTGGTAAATTCATCACAAGGTTGTAAAAGACGCAAAAGTGTATTTGAAAGCTGAAGTGAAGTCTAAAAGCTACTGTGAGTGTTTCTGATAGAGCTGCAAAGCATCAGGAGCATTTCTGTCAGGAAAAAAATTAATTTTAAGCCAGGAGACATCCTATGCGTAGGATGTCTACGGGCTAATCTAGTAGGAATTTTGGAATTTTGAGTTGACCAGTGTGTTCAGAAGGTGGGGTTTACCCTATTTTTACCTGGAAAGTGAAAATTTGACCATATCCTGACAGGATAAGGCCACCTAGACGGAAATTGCCAGACATCCTACCCAAATTGTGCGAAAGCATTATTTTAAGACCAAAACCATAGGATGGCTGCATGAGCATGATCTGCATGATATATTGAGGGGCTTCATCTCATTTGGGTGAGAAAATTGGGTTCAAAGCAGACTTTAGCACTTTTGACTGAAAAAGGCAAGAACGGCTAAAATTGGGGACTTTTGAAATCCAAACCAAAATCTAAGCATACCACTGGGTTGCTGACCTCAAGGGGAAGCTGTGGGTCAAGTCTGGGGTCAAACAAGCCAAAAAGACATCCTACGCGTAGGATGTCTTCTGTGTGATTTTGCACTTTAAACCTAATTTTGAGCATACCAAAGTGATCAGCAACTCAAGGGGAGCCTGTGCTTTGACTTTGAAGCCATTCTGGGCAAAAAGACATCCTACGCGTAGGATGTATAAAGCAAGAAATTGAAGCCAAATACTGACTGTGGCCATAGAAAGGTGTTGTATTGCCTGAGGCAAGCCTCCTAGTCAATTTTGGTCCAAATTGGAGTTGATAAGACTGATCAAGACCAGTAGAGCAGGCTGTCGGAATAGATTTCTGATCCATTGACCAGCTTATAGGTGTCCAAATCAAAAAGTAAAAATAGCTGTGGACTTAGCACATCAAGGGAAATCCATAGTGCAAAAATCCAGGAAAAACAGAGCAGGAGAGATCCTATGCATAGGATGTCTACTGGGGCCTACTGAAGAGAAAATTTAATGGGCTTAGACAGAGAGGTTCCATTTGGCTTAAGGGTTCCAGAACTTCTTTCAGAAGTGAATTTGGACCTTGTTTGTCCATTTGACGGAGAAAAGATAGATTTAGACTTTTTCACGTAAATTGACCAACATCCGAAGGAAGTATAGTTCCAGATTAGCAGACCTAATCCAGAACATCAGCAGTGCATAAAATACAGTAGTGGTTGAGATTAACTAGTTATACCAATCATTACTAAGATAACCTCTAGCAGTTAAATGCTTTGATTCGATTGCCGAAATTAAATGCTTGTGTACAGGTATATTCAGCAGCAAAGCAAGAAGTTGTCAAAGACTGATCCTTTGCCAGGTGAGTGGTTGGATTTGTGATAAATTGCATTGATAAGTTTGATGAATTTAACATCAGGAAGATACATTTTTAGAGACCAGAAGGTCGCAGGTGACCAAGGTAGCTTAGTGTCCACCGAGGAGAGTGTAACTCAGGCAAGGCTAGATCCACTAGCACCGATTATTGAGGAAGGTAGTGATATTGACACTTCGTCAGACAAATCTTTCTTCGTGATGGGTAGTCAACAGCCAGGAGGTTTCACCTATGATGGACCAATGCCAAGAGGAAGCACCTCCTTAAATCCTTTGAATGATTCCAAGCTCACTGTGATCTTCTTAGAAAGAACAAACTCGAGGGGAGCCCTAGTCTATTCTGATTATCGAGGACGCAAGTGCATTTGTATTGAAGAAAGACCGGCTCAAAGATTGGAGATAATTCGAGTCTATGATGATGGAGATAGATTCCGAGACAAAAAGGGGAACCACTATCTGATAGTTAGTAACACTCAAGATTACAACAGATATGGAGATAACGTGGCGAAAGGGAAAATGGTTTCAGAAGCTCAAGAACCGCCACCAAACATTGATCGACCTGGAGCAATTTTTATGTATGATAAGAAAACAACCAGGGTTTCAACTTATAATGAGAACGTGAGAATCTACAAGCATGAGAGTGAGGGAATAGTTGCTTACTTTCACTGCTGCAAAGAACCATACTTAATTGAATTAAGCAAAGACAAGGTTCTTTACTTATTCTCTTATGAAACTGCTATAGGGAAGGATATAGTTTTTGTTGATAGGTACGGGCGAGAATACCAACGTATTCTCCCAGAGGAGGTAGAAAAGGCAACAATTCCAGGAGCATCAACATATGTCCCAGACGAAGTGCCAAGAGCTACCTACACCCCTCGCAAGTCGACAAATCCCTTTTCAGAGGAGTATGATGCTACCTCACATTCTACCCAACCGCAGACATTCAACAATCAAAACCAACCAGCAACTCAGCCATCATTTCAGGCATGGCTTCGATAGAGTGCAACATTGGAACAAGACCAAAATCGAGATGGTTATCAAGCCGCACAAGGGCTAAGGGATTTGCAAGAACCACCACTCTATTCAAGGTATCAAGGAGAGAGTAAGCCAAAGAGTCAAGGGTCAATAGAGCCTGAAAGACCACCCATAGAACGAGTTCGAAGAGATGAACCATCTCTGGCAAGAACTGTTAGAAATTATGGCTTAGGAGCACTACTGGGAGAGGAACCAGCCTACTACAGAAGACCAGAGGAGGTATATCAATTAGGACGTGGAGATCCAATGATGAGGTTTGTAGACCATCGTAGAATTAGACCTTCTCAAGTGCAAAAATGGGTTAACAAGAAATACACAAGAAACAGAGATCCAAGAGATCATGTAGAAGCCGTTGTGCGTGTAATTAGAGCTGAAGAGGTGTTAGACTTCCCTACCCAATTTGCAGAGTTTGGACTAACCCTAGAGGATGACGTTGCTACATGGTTTGACTCTGTAGAGCGTAGAGACTTTGAATCTATGGAGGAAGTGTTTGACGAGTTTATCGAGGAATTCTCACAAAGGGGGATAGCTCATAATACCGTCTCACAAATCCATAAATTCAAACAGAATAATGGGGAATCTGTACGAAAGGCAGCCCTAAGACTAAAAAGATATGTTAAGTTCTGCCCTCTGGAAGAACTGCCAACTCAGTCCAGACTTATACTTATATTCATCCAAGGACTAAGGAATGCAGACCTCCAGAAGGACTTACATATGAAGAGGAGCACGACGTTGAATGAGTTGACCAAGGAGGCTCTTTACCTTGTGGACAATTGTGCGGTCTACAAAGAGGGGGAGTTCAAGGACCTTGACGACGATTCATCTTCACAACAAAGTGGAAGCAATTCTTCTAAGACAACACCAAAAGGAGAAGTAGCTGTAAACCAAGAGCAGCTTGTAGAGGAAGTGCTAAAAAAGATTAACTTGTACGCCAAACCCCAGGCTAAACAGCCCAAGTGGTGTGCTATTGAACGAGTCAACGCATATTGCACCGGGTGTGGAGTTACTCATTTGATTCATGATTGCCCTAAAAACCCGAGCAAAGGAGCAAAAACTACCTTGAACATGCTAGAAACAGTACCTTCCAGTGGAGGGTCAGAAAATAAAACAATCATACCTATTCAGGCGGTGACACGAGCCCAAGCTCAAAGAATGACGAACGAATCCATAATTGAAGAGCCAAAAACCGATGCCCCAAGTTCAGAAACGAAAAATCAGAGAAGCACTTGGAAAGCTAGAAAGGTGCGTATGAAAGCCAGGAAAGAACGAGAGCAAACAACTCTATCCGAGGAGTTAAACATACAAAGGATAGATTAGAGCGGTTAGAGGATCTAGCTAGCTTAAACTCACACACCATGAAAACCATAGCACCAAGGAAATAGTAGATCCCAAAAGTGCAGGATTAGGAGGATCAGTACTGGTAGACAAGGTAAATGAGAAATTGGATGCACTTCTAAAAGCTTATGAAGCCAGACTCAAAAAGAACCAAACCGGCCAGGAGCAAAGATGGATGACTTATCCATATGCTGAAATAGAAAAGCAAAGGTTGGAAATGTGTAGAAAGATGATTGAAACAGCTCAATCATTAATGGAAGACCCGCTTGGTAAACCTACAAATTGGCATAAGTACCAGATCCAACCCCTATCCAACCAACTTTAGAGGAGCAAGTAGAAACGAAGGAAAGACACACAAATGCCTATGAGTCCAGAGGAGAGCCTATCATAGTGCCAAATACAATAGATGAGGCAAGTGACGGGTTCCAGCCTAAAACATTGACAGAAATGGGTAAGAACTGTAACGGTCTAGATGATCTGTGGAAGAAAATCCGTGAGGCCAACGAGGCTAACAAGGTGAGTAACCACATGAATAGCATGAGAAAAGAGAAGAATGAGACCTTACCTCTTATTAAGAATTTGAGGCAAGGTCGCAAATGAACTTTGATATACATTCACAAGGGGGAGACCAGGGATCAATTAGTTCGGGGACAGCCAACCAGACTCACTGAAAACTCTACCCTCTTACCTAGGAGAGTATGAAGCCAAGTCTGAAGTGAGAGCAATCCCATCTTAAAGAATTTCTTCTAAAAAAGTGATCGATTCACAAGGATTGATTGAGTTATTGTCCACCCCAGTGGCATGCACAATCACATTAGCTGAACTCCTAAGGTTACGACCAAACATGTGGACCACAGTAGGTAAATTCCTAGAAAAATTTGGAGTGAAAGACCCCACCTCGAAGCTTCAGGAAGGGATAAGAGAATTGGACATGCCTCAACTAAACACTAGGCCAGTACCATTAAACAAGGTTGGAGAGTATTGCGAAGGAGAAGATGGAAACACCACGCTACTAGTAGAATTCCAAGGAGTAGTTTCCAAAGCTATTCTTGACAGTGGAGCGGGAGTTGCTATCGCCACCAAGGAAATCTGGAAAAATTGGGGAAAACCAGCTTTAAGAGCTACCAGAATGAAATTGCAACTGGCAGATGGGTTCATGGAGAAGCCTCTAGGACTCTTAGAAAAAGTGATTGTCACTTCGTGCGGAATCGAGTATGAGCATACATTTGCAATAGTCGATTTCAACAAAAAGAACAATTATGAGATCATCTTGGGAAGACCATTCATACGACAATTGAAGATGGTCCAAGATTGGGGTTACGACCACATATACCTCAGACATGGCGAGACAACAACTAAAATACACCTGAAAGACCATAGTTACAAGGATGTGAACCATACACCAGTGGAAGAATTTGATTCATCTACATTAGCAGGATCGGAACTCCCAGCATGGTTAGGGAAACAAAAAGAGCTATGGATGTGCGGAGCTTCATATTGTGGAAGCTTAAGAAGAGAGGAATGAGTCTTAGAAAGAGCGATTGAGGACAAGGAGTATATTCCGGAACCTTTCCCTGAAGATGCCTTGGAACCTCTAGAATGGAACACATACTAGCAACATTGGATGTCCGTACCATTACAAATAGTCCAACAAAAAAATTATGAATTAAGGATGGCTATGATGTGCTACCCTACTACATGGTAAGCATTATACCAGGAGGAGATGAGAGGATAGAACCACTAGAACAAGAAGAGTTTTATAACTCCTGTGAACATTTGGAAATAAATAATGATGCAGATAATGAGTGTTCAGACAACTCAAGTGAGCGTGGGGGGAAAACAGAGAATATCATGTTTTATGATTTTGCTAATCAGCACCCTAGAGGCCAAGAACTCTATAGGAGAAAATGAGCAAAAAACAAAGCGAGAGAGAACCTGATGCCCATGATAAAAGTTAAAACTCACTATTTGATGCTTGTAAAAGCAGAGGATTGTGTAAAAGATCAAATATCAGGAAGATTCTCAAAAGTTCGAAGGGAAAGAACGCGAGAGGAAATAAAACAAGTACGAAAAGCTAAAACAGAAAAAAAATAAAAAAAATCAAAAAAAGAAACAACAAAAGACCAAGAGTGGACCAAACTGGAGCGTAAACAGAAATACTAAGAACTGAAACGGTCTTTACTAGAAATATGGACTACTGAGGAAGATAGTGATGGTAAAGGGGAGTCAGAAAAGAGAAACATGAATTTACCCTCACACTATCGAAAATTTACCATCCAGGACAGAAAAATCATCATGACACTACCAGTCAGGGAAAGAACCAACCAGGAATCTTACGAGGGGCCAGAAAATGCAAAAAGGATAGACCTCGCGGAACCAAGTGAAAAGCCTCAACTGGTCTATATAGCAACCGATTTAGAGCTTGAAGAAGAAGAACGGCTAACACAACTTCTCAAGAAGTATAAAGATGTGTTTGCATGGTCCTATAAAAAACTCAAAGGAGTTGATCCATCGATATGCCAACATACAATTCCTTTGAAATCGGATGCAAAACTTAGCAAACAACGTCCTTATACATATAATGACACATTTGCTAAATGAATCAAAGAGGAGATTGACAAGCTGATGGAAGCTGAATTCATCTATGAAATCGAACATACAGATTGGGTGTCACCCATTGTGGTAGTCCCCAAAAAGAACGGAAAACTGCGAGTGTGTGTAAACCTCAAAAAGGTAAATGCAGCCACCATAAGGGATAATTATACCTTGCCAATCACATAACATGTACTTGAGAGGGTGGCTAGGAAACGGGCTTATTCCTTTCTGGATGGGTTTTCAAGATACAACCAACTGGCAATTGCAATAGAGGATCAACACAAAACAGCGTTTGCCATAGAATGGGGAATATATGCGTATCAAGTTATGCCATTTGGCTTAACTAATGCCCCAGATACCTTCCAAAGATTAATGACGCACGCATTCAAAGAATACCTGAGAATATTCTTAGAAATATACATGGATGATCTTTGTGTACACTCTCTTCTACGAGAGGAACGTATTGACCATTTGCAAAAGGTATTTGAAAAATGCAGGACATATCGAATCTGTCTTAACCCGAAAAAGTGTATTTTTATGGTTAGACAAGGCAACATCTTAGGACACATTGTCTCAAGAAATGACATAACCACTGACCTAGACAAAGTCAAAGTCATAGTAGACCTACCCAGGCCTACTAATGCAAAACAAGTGCAATCCTTCATGGGACACTGCGGATATTATCGAAGATTCATATATATGTATGCAGTCATTGCACAACCTCTGTATCGTTTGCTACTCAATTTTGATTGGATTGAGGAGTGTGAAACTTCATTCCAAAATCTGAAGGAAAACCTTGTATCAGCACCTGTACTTAAAGCACCAGATCGGGAAAAGATATTCCATGTTCACATTGATGCTTCTGCATATGCAATCGAGAGTATTCTAGCTCAACCTGGAGATGGAACAATGGATTTTCCAGTTTGTTATTCAAGCCGACAGTTAAACAGTGCGGAAAAGAACTACATAACCACCGAAAGAGAGGGGTTAGGAATGATTTATGCTGTAAAGAAATTTCGGCATTGTTTGCTCGCAAACAAATTTGTGTTCTTCACAGATCATCAAGCTCTTTTGTATCTGATAAATAAACATGCAATACAGGGAGAATTGTACGCTGGTTTATTATATTGCTAGAGTTTGATTTCACAGTGGTGGGTCAAAAAGGATATAACCCATCTACGAGCGGATCATCTTTCAAGGATACACAACGGGGAAGCTCCTGAAGGAGTAGATGATGACATACCAGATGATTATCATTTCAATATTGAAATGATACCCAAATGGTCTCAGGAAATTGTTAGCATTCTTTCCTTTGGAGGTAGGTTTGATAATACGGAATACAGATCCAAACAACAAACAATTCAACAAACAAAAAACTTCCAGTTGATTGCAGGACGGCTGTATCATCTAGGATCGAACCAAATTCTACGATTATGTATAAATCCGAAAGAATTCGAGTGTTACCTTGAAGAAGTACATGTCCAGGATTGTGCATTTCATTGTTCAATAGTGAAAACACACCAGAGACTGAAACAGTTAGGGGTTTATTGGCCAACTATGTATGCGGACACATATTCTTATGTTACCAATTATACTATATGTAGTGCCAAATGACGAGTGGAGCACGCGACATTGTTTCAAGTAAACATTGCACCTGCATGGAGTCAATATATCATTGATTTCTTAACCACTAGGACGTTTCCTGAAAACATAACAAGAGCACGGAAAAGGGATATAGAGCTGGAGGCTCGCGAATTTCAGTTAATTGGAAACCAACTCTATAAGCGAGGAAAGGAAAATCAACTTAGAATCTGTGCAAGTGAAAGTGAATACCTGCTGATTCTAGAACATGCACATAGCGGAATAAGTGGAGGACATTTTTCAGGCGCAATAAGACAACAAAAATCATCTTGACCGCAGGAATATGGTGGCCTACATCTCACATGGATGCTGAAGAGTTTGTAAAGCGTTGTGATGTATGTCAGCGCACCAAGGTGCCGATAAAGAGAGATGAGATGCCACTACGGCCAATGATGGGAGCCAGGGATTTGCAAAATGGGGCATTGATTTTGTGGGACCTATTTCACCCCCTACATATCGAACCCATACCCAATATATCATTGTGGCTACGGACTATCTCACAAAATGGGCGGAAGCCAAGGCAACGCAAAAAGCAGATGTATGGACCACTACACAATTTTTGTATGAGAATGTTTTTGTACGATACGGTTTACCAATAGAAATTGTCAGTGATCGTGGAACACATTTTCTTAATGAAGTCATTGAATATCTGCTAGAGGAATTCCTGGTCATACATAGGAAATCTGCTCCATACCATCCACAGGCAAATGGACAAGCCGAGGCCACAAATAAAACACTATGCACGGTTCTCACTAAAATTGTGTTAGAGTCAAGAACAGATTGGGATCAGCAGCTACACTCAACACTATGGGCATACAGGGTAGCTTACAAAACATCGATAGGAACAACACTGTACAACATGGTGTTTGCCCTAAATGCTATATTACCCATAGAGTTTTTAATTCCAACTCTATGAGTAGCGAAACACCTAGAATGGACAGGACATGAGCTCTCTTCAAGAATAGATGATCTTGAAAAGCTAGATGAACTCCGCTTGAGAGCTGTAGCTTCGATCTATGCTAAAAGGAGAAGACCAAAAGAGTTTTTTGACAAGCATGTGCGCATGAAAGAGTTCAAAACAAGTGATTATGTACTTGTTTATACTTTGAAGCAACATGCCAAGAAACTTAAAAAGCGAGGGATGGGACCCTTTGTGATTAGTGATCCATCACAAAGCAGAGCTGTCAAGCTTGCTACATTAGCAGGTGAAGAAATACCCAATTGTGTTTAGTGGGTGTTGATTGAAGAAATATCATTTACCACTAGCACAGGATATGCTTCAGCAAATCCATCAAGGAAAACAATGAATGAAGGAGAAACAGAGAGTACGAGAAGAAGTTCAAGTAGAAGCAAAAGAACGCATTGCAAAAGGAAGACTTCTGCGACAACAACAACAAAGTGGAGCACAATTGCGAATCACTGCCATTTGACTAACGAAGTTTGATGAAGACACAGTGGAGCCAATAATTGTAGTCAAAGTGGGTCCAATGTTGTTGGGACAACCTTGGCAAAAAGAGTACAATGTGCAGATAGATTGGAATGTGAATGCAGTCAAAATTCAGCATGCACAAGAACAACAGGTAATAGCCTTTTCTCAGCAATATCGGAATAATCAGCTGCCAGCAATGCAATCACTGGAAAAAGAGCCAAAAGCAAGAGTGTCACCAAAGAACAACATGATACCCAAGGCTAACAAACAGGTAAAATCCAACCATGCTAACTACATACATACGAAGTCACCGACCGCAGTGCAAAGATCTAGGTTACCAAAACAAGGGAAACAAGTATGGATGCGGAAGGATAGAAATGACATGGAAGACCAAAAACAACACAACGAAAGAATCCAACCGAAGCAGATAGTTCAACCAAAAACCAAGGGCATAAAACAGATATGGATCCCAAAGAAAATGCTCAGCAATAACCCAAATGTTACTCGCATTTGGATACCGAAACAAAAGCAAAAGAAACTCCCTTCAGTACAAGCAACATCAAAAGGCAGACAACTGCATTTGCAACCGGAAAACCGGCTTCTATGGATGCCAATAAGCAACAAAATAGTGGCAACAAAGGAAGTAGCAAAAAACCTACAAAAACCGGCAAAAACAAGCTACCATTGGAAAGCAAAAGAGATACGGTCTACGGCCATTCCGGCCAAGTTAATCCTCTCCAAAGAGACAACTATGGCCATATCAACAGTAGCGGCAAAGCGACTGCCTTTTGCAAGAAAGACAATTAAACAAAGAGCAATAGAGTTACAGCTATTACTTGCAAAGAAAACAGGAAACCTCGACGGCAAATTCCAATAAGCATCTTGCTTATACCCTTCTCTTGCACAACATTAATTTTTCCATGCATTGACGGAGTATGCATTAAAATAGGGCCACATTAATCCGCCACGCATTAGCACAAATTTTTCAACCTATGCACGGCACATACTCCGAGGCGATACCTTGTCGTCCGGGAGGACTCCGGCTAGGAGGGGGGGGAGGCATTCTCAAATGCGGAACCAATAGCAGAAAGAGCAAAAAAGGGCATGATTTTCGACTATTTTTAAGGGTTGTTGTTTGATTGCGAAATATTCTGGACTAACCCAAGTACATATGCCCTTATACAGCATGTATATATAGGTATATGGGGCCAAACGCCGAATCAAGCCCCTAGGTGTGTGTATATAAGTAGAAATAGCCATTTTTCGGGCAAAATATTGGTAAAACGGAGAAATCATTCCATAAAAATTGCATGTGAGTGTATATAATGGTTTGCGGTGATGTTTTTGATTTATTATGAATTTTGGGGATTTTCTGGGTTTGATTTGCTATTTTCCTTTTAAGTTTGCTAATTTTCGGTAGAAAAACTTCAAAAATACAAAAAGCAGGTGAAAAACAGTCGTAATGAAAAACAAAAAATATGGGGATGATCAGTGACTATAGGACAACCTATGGTACAGTGGGGGTGCAATTATGAGACTGGAGCGGAAAGCGTGTTTTGGCCAGATTTTGACCGAAATGCCAAATTTTTGGTAAACACGGAAAATGGAGTCCAAATCAAGAAATTTTTGAGGCTAAACCGCATCTCGCAAGAAGTTGGGAGCACATGTCAAATTTCATGAAAAGTGGTTCACGGACCTCCATTATAAGAATTTTTCACCTCATTTTTAGCTCATTTTCACTATTGTCCTTTGAGAGAGAGCTTCTGCCACCTAGAGCGAGCGGGACTTCCAACAGCTTCTACGATGCGCACGACTACCCGAAGGGCTTTAGACATGAGAGGTAGGCTCACCACCTTGAGCTTTTCGCGCATGTTTGTTGTTTTGTCGCGAAAACTAGCGGGCAGTAGAGACCTACAAGTAGAAGCGGCCACCTAATGGCTAACCCAAAAGCAACGAGACTTCATCGGCAGCTTACCCTAGCATAGGAGATGAGTCTTGGATGTCCAAAGTCAGTAGAAAACCATCAGGAAAAACCCTAATTCCTAGAATCCCGCAAGAGGCCACCAAATGGGAAATCGGCGGAAAGCGCCCAAATGCTACCAAAATTCATGGGTAGGAGCATCTCGACATGCTCGACAAGTCTATGTAGCCCACATGACCAAAAGGTGACCCAAAGCGGCACTAAACTTCAGAAACGGCATCAGACACACAAAGCGTCAAATAGCTCTCGCGGCCAAACCGCATGTCCGTTTGCCACCAAACTTCACGAGCGGCTTTCTTAGACCATTAACAACCAAGTCCTATGGTGGTAGACCACCACAAATCATCGAAGACTTGTAAACACAACCATGGGTGCTTCTAGAGCGACAAATTGCCAAATGGACCTCCGGTGAAGCCAAAGTCGACAAAAACCATACGGCAAGGATCCCCAAGGGATCGGGAATATATGGAGACCAATATCAAGAAATTTCATCGCCGAAAAGCACTCCAAAAGTCAGAAAACGGCTCGGAGGCTCTGAAATCCACACAGAGAGTTACTTTCTATCCATTTGACTTTTTTGTTGAAATTAGGCTTAAAAGGGACTCGGGGGGACTAAGGGCAGGCACTAGTGACAGATTCCATGAAAAAATCATCAGGAGACATCCTACGCGTAGGATGTCTCAAGGGCATTTTTGGGCACAGAACCCAACATTTTTCATCACACACATTTTTTGAATAGCCTTTACATGCTAGCCACCAAGTTTCATCCCATTTGGACCAACATTGACCTCATATGCATGAAAAAACGCAAAGTTAGGGCATACAGGCAATAATGGGCCATAGACGTACCAAAACTTGTCCAAATCACATGAAACTTGCACAACACATTCACAAGCACACAACCAACCAATCTGTGTGGTTACCTGCAAAAATTGATGAAGTAGACATCCTACGCTGTCGTGCAGCTCCGCTTCCATAATAAGAAAAAGAACAGAGAAATGCAAGCTAAACTTCTTTGAAGCCTACTTGATTAATGGTCTTTGATGAGGGCTTGTTAACAGGCCAAGTCTAATGATTAATGTATGCCAGATACGGCTTAAAAGGGCCAATAGATGCCTTAATGATGCCAAAAATGATTATGCTTGATGTGAGAATAGATGGAAGATTATGATCTAAAACTGCAGCGCTTGAAGTTCTCTACCGGCCTGTCTTTATGGCTCGTCGATTGGAGCTACGGTGAAGAAGTTATGTCATTTTGAAGTTTGAGTTAATGCAGATCCGTACCGGATTGGGCAACTACAGCTAAGCTGACAGAATTGAAATGAATGCGCGGGCCTGAAGAGCTCACTTTATGGAGCGCGTTGGTCTTTTCAGATCAGCAATCGGAGATACGGTTGCCAAGATATGGGCAGTTAAAGATTCACCGGGGGGCCGATTCTGTGCCAGTCTGGTCCGCTCGGTCGGAGTGCCATCTGAGAATTTTGACTATCTAGATCAGTAGGGTTCGTATGCGTTCTATGCAGTTTGAGAAGTCTAAAGGAATTAACGGCTCGTCAGACCAAGTCCGGGTTCATGAGATAATATGGATTGACGCAGGTGTCAGCTGCCGGCACTGTGCTGAGCTGGATAATTTTGGCATTATCTGGGAAGTTGATGCGAGCTAAAAACAACCGAGTGTGAAGAGAACGCCTTCCGGCAAGTGCAATCACCTATGCGTGCATCTTAGAACCATGTGGCATTATTTGAGATGCTGGTATACACAGTAAAATTCACGAAGATATTGTTAGTCAATGGCTGCTAGGGAAAGATGATATGCTTGGCATTGCCTTGGCCGGAAAGTATGCCAAAGGTGGTGCCCTTACAATGGCTATGGCCGCCCAGAGGAGAAAACGATATGCTTGGCATTACTACGGCCCGTGTTAGTATGTGTGCCAAACGAGGTGTTTGTGCTGCTTCGCAATACCTTAGTCGATATGTTTGCAAAAATGCCGTGCTCAACAAAGTCTGTCAGCAATGCATAAAAAAAGGTGGTGCCCTACAAGGGCCTAACACCCACCAAGGAGTTAACTTGGATGGCGTAAGGCCGCCCAAAAAGAGAGGCCGCCTAAGGCAAAGGTAAATTGGAGCCATCTTTTTTGAATAAGGTGTGAACAAAAGAGGGAAGCCCACGGCGTAGCGAAGGCAGTCGAGGGGCAGCAGCGCAAGAGAGGAAGCCACATCATCAAGCAGCGTCCCGCGCCACATCAGTCACGGCGCCGTGACTGATGGGCTGAGGTTTGTTTTAAGGGCATAAGGAGGACTCCAAGAAAAGAAAGGGGGAGGCTATCAACGGGGCAAGAGGACAACAAGCGAGGAAGGCAGAGAGGTTTGAAGGGAGAAGAAGAAGGGGGAAGAACTCGTGCATAAGCAAAGGGAGGTCTCTCTCTCTCTCTCTCTCTCTCTCTCTCTCTCTCTCTCTCTCTCTCTCTCTCTCTCTCTCTCATCCTTGAGGCAAGCAAACGAGTAAAAGGGGAGAGATAAGCTCGAGGGCACGAAGGCAAGAAAAGGGAGAGGGAAGCAATCTCTCTCTCTCTCGCTTGAACGAAGCAAGGGTAACCAAGGCGAGGAGGTGAAGGGAGCCAAGGCGAGGTTTCTCTCTCTCTATCTTCAATCCAATCAAGCAAGAAAAGAGAAGCTTGTCGAGGTTAAATCGTGCAAGCAAAGCGTGCAGTGATTAAAGAAAATCAAGGACAAAGAAGCAAGGCGGGACAAGCAAACCAAGGGAAGTCAAAACTCACTCTTTCTTTCTCTCTTTTGAAGTCGGTTACCAAAGAAGGAATAAGTAAGGCAAATCAAAGGGCTCTATCTCTATCGGCCTTCTGGTAAACTGGAGGAGACTCGCTCTCGAGTAAGCAAGGAGAGAGGATAAACTCTCTCTACTATATTTGGAAGATACAAGGGTATCAAGCAGGGGATTTTGTCGGATACTTACCTCCTAATCAGCTTATAAAGACTCTAATGGCGAGTATAAGTGGAAATTTTATAGTCTTGATCTTATTCGAGAGCATTAAACTCTCCTAACTCCATTCGTGCCGTTAACGGCACACATTTGTAATAGAATTCCACTTCGGCTAATCATTAGCAGTTTAAACCATTTTGATTGTCAAGTTTTAAGTATTTAAAGTGTTGACAGAATCTGTTTCCTTGTGCCGTGTGTCTTGTCTCTCTTATTTCCCATAGCAAGCAGCCCGCCGGTGTTGACCCGGCTCACCTCGCGAACCCATATCCTCCGACAACGCGTAGGATGTCTATTTGACATTTTTGGCCTCCAGAGGGTATTTTTACATTCCAGATATTTTCTTATCACCTTCAAGAGCTCATATATCAAGTTTGAAGCCATTCTAATCAAATTTTACCCCCAACACCTTCAAGATACACTTTTTGAGCCCAGAAACACTACCCAGGGTCTTACCAACATCAATTCTTGACCAAATCAAAATCCAAGAGCATGGCCATGTTCCACATGCCAAGGACTACCCA
Source organism: Adiantum capillus-veneris (assembly GCF_014529385.1). Classification (NCBI taxonomy): domain Eukaryota; kingdom Viridiplantae; phylum Streptophyta; class Polypodiopsida; order Polypodiales; family Pteridaceae; genus Adiantum; species Adiantum capillus-veneris. The sequence goes on from NC_140935.1 coordinate 161,554,313, forward strand.
CATAACAAATCCCAAGCCATTTTGATGAAATAGACATCCTACACATATGATGTCTCCAGCATATTTTTGACCTTCTGTGCAAAGAGTGACATCATGGGAGCCAATACCATGGTGCAATGAGCCCATATCAATTTTCAACCCATTTGGACATCAATTGCTACCTGTTGTGGACTTTCTACCCAATTTGTGACCTAAAGCCTGAATCAGCCCAAAAATCCACTTTTTGATGCCCAAATCCAAACCCAAGCACATAGCCATGTTGTACAGGCTAAGGACCACCAGCATGTCAAGTATCACCCAAATCTGATGAAAAAGACATCCTACGCGTAGGATGTCTAAATGAAAATTTTTGGCCAGAATTGCTCTGTGAGCACATGCACAGTTTCACAAGTTCCTTTTAAGCTTTATTTTCAATTTTCAAGTCATTTGGATAGTTAAAACTCAGTTTCTCAGCAACTGATATGGAAAAAATGCTAACTTCAGACTACTGAGTGCAACAGGATCTATGGCAGCCGCAAAGTCACCGGCAAAGAAGAAAAGGATGACCATAAAAGATTACCTAGAAGAGGTAGAGCCCTTCGTCATACCAAAAGGAACTCTAAAGCCAACAAGCACATGGATACAAGAAGATTTGCTAGAGTACAATGATCTAAAGATTTACCAAGGCGTGTTCAAAGACACCGAAGGAAACGTGATAGAGCTACCAATGCTACCACAGGAACTCAATGAGTTCGTCAGAAGCAAGATGCAAGAGTATCTGGAGAAGATTGATCTCCACAATTACTTTGAAGCGGTGCTGGCAGGTATTGACATAAAAAGAGTATGGGAATTTGTGAAAGCAATAAAAGAAGATGGAGTGGCCCGAGTTACAGATCTGCAGGGCAAGCGAGGCACTGAGATTCTAATCACAGAAAGAGTAGTGGCAGTTGCACTAGACCTCTCCAACAAGGGGGATACTGTAACCAAAAGAAGAGACGAAGTAAAGGTGTACACTGAAAAGAAAGCCAGCTATACCTTTGAAGATATCGCCAACCCCAAAGTGGCAATCATGAGTTAGCTGTACAATCAATATTTCCATATGTGTATGAAGCGGCCACAAAAGTACAGGATGTCGCCTACAGCAATTGCCACAATATTCACCTGGGAAATGCAGAAAAGCAAGCCGAAGATCATCAATTATGCAGCTTATGTACATGATAATCTGGTGAAGATGGGCAACAAAAACCCCACATACAATGTGCCGGGTGAGCTAATCACGAAGGTGATTTATGGGGCATTGCATGCCAAGGGAAGATGGCCCGACCCTCCATCACAAAATGAGTGGCTGAGGCTTAAGGAAGATAAGGAATACGAACAGCCCAAAGCACCAAGGGTGGCAACCCGTTTGAAACGCCGGTTAGAAACCGTGCAAGAAGAGCAACCAGAGTTGAAGAAGGGAAAGAAAGAATCTGCCCAAGTGCCAGTAAAAGAGATGAAATCATAGAAAGCGGCACGTCTAGAGCGGCTGATGGAAAGCTTCAGGGCAGAAAGAGCCCTCAAAGGAGATTTAGACGAGCTATGGAAGCCGTCTCTAGAATCAATGTTGGGATCATCCCGAAGGGTGCACAGAGACAGATTCGATGATTACATTAAGAATTTTGAGATTCTTGATGCCACAGCAGAGAATATCCCACATGCACCCTTTACAGAAGAGGAAGTGGAGCAAGTCAGACAGAAACTGCTAGAAGAGCAGGAAGGCCAAGAGAGAGAAAGGAAGACGAAGGCGGACAGAGATTTCAAGAAAAAGCAGACAACTCCACCGGCCAGCCCTGAATCCAACCCACCGCCCTCACCACCTCCTCGTAGCCCTCCACAAGAAGAGAAAGAGGAGCAAGACAAACCAGAAGACCAAGAAGAGTCCAAGCAAGAACAAAGCCAGGAGCAAGAATCAAAGGAAGAGGCTAAGCCTAAAAGTGAGAAGCCAGAGCCAAATGAATCATACAACACATTTCTAGATCTGCTAGCTGTTGGATATACAAAAGAAGAGGCTGCCACAGTCGCATTTGACTTGGCAAGCACGGGGCCCAAAGAGCAAATGCAAAGCCGACAGTTAGTAGAGCTAAAGGAGATGGCCACTCATACAGTGGACCTGCACCCGCCCACCAATCATTGGGATGTGGTGATGACAAAGCTAACAAGGCTAAGAGCACAGTCAATGACCTCGGAAAGTGAAATGGAAACTCTCAAAGCCACTAAAGTGCAGATAAAGCTGGAAGTTGACACTTTACAAAAACAAAGCCAAAGGCAGATAGAGAGAGAAGCAGAGCTGCAAGCGATTCTGGAAAAGGCATTGCAAAGATGCCATGAAATGGAAAGAGAAAATCAGGCAGCATCTCAAAGACTGCAAGGAGCCGAAGAGGAGTATAGACAACTCAGCAAGTCATTGACAGATGCAGAGACGGAAAGGGATAACCTAACCCTACAACTTGTTGAGGAGTCCAAGGAAGTTGAGGCCATGCAAAATGCCAAAGAAAAGGCAGAAATAGACTAGGAGGCTAGCCAAGATGAGGTCCTTGAGCTCAAGGACCAGCTTAAAGTTAAAGATCAAACCATCCAATGGCTACATGCATCTCCTGCTAGAGTGAGAGCTACTAGCTCGACTCACACCACTACAGAAAGACAGATCTATGAAGAACAGATGAAAGAGATTCAGAAAGAGTTGACTTTAGAGAAAAAGCAAAGGTTGATGATGGCGGAAGGGTCGATGGTTATGCAAACACGCATGGAAGAAGATCAGAAATCAATGCAAGATGAGCTAGAAATTATCAAGAGAAAGCTAGAGGAGGCAGAGAAGATAAACGCCGAGTTGAACGAACTCCTCGTGAACATGGGAGAAGAAGCTGAAGCAGAGAAACAGACACTCCTAAAGCAGATAGAAGAGCTGAGAGGACAGCAGGCAGAAGAGCAGGTAGGCACAGGGCCGGAAGCCATGGAAGGCATAGACCTAGAGAATGTGGCAGATCCTGTGGACACACTCATGCAAGAGGATATCCTAGTAGGACCCTCTCAAGAGCCACAAGATCTGACACAAGAAGAGGAAGAGAAGCTGCGCAAGGCCATAGAGGAAAAAATCAGAGAAACGGCCAAGGAAGCCTTGGAATGGGAGCAAAGGGTTTTTAAATCCATGACCATTCAGAAGATTGATGCCATCAACCTCCGGCGTGAATGGCTACAGCCCTCTCTCCCATATCCTTTGCTAAAGTACGAAGCCGCCACCATCAACAAGAGGATTAGAGAAGAGCCGACAGTGCCACTCTACACAACAGATATCTCCCAGCCTGAAGGGGCCAAGTTGATAGTCCCAGCCCAGGTGGAGAAAGGCGTGGCTGACGAATTATCCACAGTACCTAATCTATTTGGTAGAGGCACCCAAAATCATAAGAGATAACCTAAGCTTTTGCCCTCTACCAAGGATACGGACGTGGAAGGCCCAGGAGATACTACAAAGAAGCCAACCCACTTGGCTAAACTATCCGAAGCTGCCAGGCTTGAAGATAGGCGAGAGAATAAGTGTTCAATACATGGTGAAAACCCTAATAGGTGCCATCAAATTGTTCACTAGCTCGCCTGACCTTTCTTGCATAATGATGAGGAAGATCTGCAAAACCCTTTTGGCAGTCTTCAAGACGTTCAAACCGGGCCAGGTGACAGACAGTATCTTCTTCTTTCAAGATACTTATAGATGTGCATATGATCTGTCTGGTCAACCTTCCAAGGAGGTGATACACGCATTGTATCAAAGGATAATGTTTCTACCATCCTATCACCTCTAGGCCTTTGAAGAAGCGTTCTACACCGGCTTCTTCACCATCAACACTGATATATTCGGCCCAACACTGTTGGATTTACATGCAAGATACGAGTCACTGCTCAAGATGCGCGAAACCATAAGATGAAGAAGCAACTCAACAGCCATGCCGGGGACGACATGAGCAAGGAGGGAGGGAGTGTTAGAAGCTAGACACATCCTACGGAAACTCACTACTGGGCAGATTATCATTTTTTGTAATTATTCATTTATTGAGAAAACTCGACATTTCACCTTGTAAATATTGGGGCTTACAGAAGTTTCTAGATTGTATCCCAGATTTGACAGTTAGATTGAGTAGATGGTTGATTTGGAACTTTAGGGTTTGAGAATTGTAAGGTATTTATACCACTTTTTGACCTTAATGAAAAACCTTTGTCATTTTTAAAAAGTTTTGAAGTCTGTGAGTGAGCGTACTGTGTACGAGAGAGAGTGTGAGCTTCATCTTGACGCTACGTGTGCACCGGTGGTCAGAATCGAGTGCGGAGAAGTGCAACGTGTTGCCCCTGACGAGAGCTATGCGTCGATACCTATATTGCGCGCATACGGTCTGGCTTTGCGAGCTCCATCTACGAGCTTCATCTGGTGATTTGGTGAGCATAAGTTGTCCGATTTTGCATTGCAGCATATCCACGCGTTCACATTGAGTAGAGCTACACATTAGGCACTTTAGATTTCAAAAATGAAGACCTACAAATTTCGGCCAGACATCCTACGTGATTTTACATCGTGTTTTTGGGTTGGGGTTTTGGTTCATAGACCTTAGGGAGAGCGACCTATTGGTGTTAGTAGGGTCTCCTTGAAGTTCTGTGGTGTTTCAAGATTGTTTGATAGGTGTCGGCTCTAGAAAGCGTTGTAGGAAGTTTCCTCTTATGCACTCTTGAAGCCTGTGACTTAGACATTGGGTAGAGACCTTTGTAGTAATTAGTTAGGAGTCGGTCGAGTGTAGGTTGACACCCTATGCTTGCTTCCACGTGCCTGCGGGTCGAGCTTCGTCCTTAGCTGACAAATCTTGTTAGGTGAGTTCTCACTGTGCTGACGTCCGTTGCGGCGTATCCGTCCAACAAACACATGTACCTCTCTCTCAAGTGCCTAAGGGATCTAGTGACAAACTAACAAGCTAATTAAAAATGAACAGCCCATGTCGTGTAAGCTTGGTAGTGGAAAGGTCACTGTGTTTCTTCCAAGGTTTCTATGGGAAGTGAATGTTCTTTTTTTTTCTTTTTTTTTTTGTAGAACTCACAATTGTGAGTGAATTATATTGAACAGCCCAAAAAATTACAAAGCCTTGTCATGCTTTTGTTGAGCCATGAATGTTCTATTCTATCATATAAAAGACATGATTGTGGATAGTTGAAGGGAAGGGAGAGTTGATGTGGTAAAAAGTAAATTGCAAAAACCACCATGCATGCAACAATCTGGCCAAGGTTGCAAAGATGTCTAAGGTTTTGCAAGTAATGTTTAAAGTTTGAGAGGTAGTCCCAAGGGATTCACTATGGATTTCCGTATGGTAACACGTGAGTGTACAAGAGGGGGGTTTTTAGAGGTCAGACATAAGCGTATACAATAGGGGTATCCACCCATTATTTCATGCTCGTACTGTATGCATAAGGGAGGGGGGGGGAGGGATATTAAGTGGTTATGCCATAAGACACATACCCTAACAAACCAATTAAAGAATCTTTCACATGACGGTGTTGTTCTTGGTATTTCAAAGAGTTAATTTACTCCACTGGCAAACTAAGATAGCTATACCAATGAGAAAATATGGTACCTCCCTGTCCTTTCCCTTAGCTAACATCTTTAAGACTTGTTCAACAAACTTCTAGATTTGTTGGGGTTGATGCTACCATAAACTTGACTAATCTTCTTCTGTGTAGTCAGTAGGCATCAATATCTTGGACATTCAAATCCTCATTAGCCTCTTCAACATCATCATCATCAATACCACCGTCTGCATAGCCTGTATCTCCACATCTGCACCCTCATTTTATTTATTGTTTTCTTCTTACACATCGTCCAAGTCACTCTTCTCTTCTTCTTCTTCTATGCAAACTTAGTAGCAACACCAATGGCATGATCATTTAAAGCTTCTCCCGCACCCACGATACCAGCTTTACAACCATCATTGTAATCTATAATAAGTTTCCCAATCTTTTCCTGTGCGTGCATTGTTTAGTAGATTTCCAAACTCTTTATTCTCATCTAGATCCTTGGTGTTGTCATTCTTAATTAAGGACAACTAGAACTTTATTAGCTACCCTATGTAAAATATATTGGGGTTGATCGCCATATTGTTGTTACGTTGCACCATGGTCAACAACGGTAGAAAAATCTTCCCAATGTAGAAAAGCTAAGTAAATGTTATCTCTCTCTACACTATAGACAAAGGGGGAGGGAGTTTGTAAAAATGTACAAACATTAAAAAATTCTTGTAATCATGGCACTATTTTCAAGGGCATAGCTTCTTCATAGACTTGGTCTCTTATGTCCACTATGAGCTGCAAAGAGTGTGTTGAGCTAGTTTTGGCATCTCAATTGAACTACCCAAAGTGATCCCACTATTTATTTTGGATTTTAGGTATTTGTCAAAGTCTGGGTAGGGCAATTTATTGATTAGCGCACTTGGAAAGCAATTAGAATTTTTTATGAGCCTTGTGGAATTTTCTAGATCTGCCTATCATTTTTGTTGGGTAGCAAGGGCAATCTTGGGTCACCTCTCTACGATGCAATTCCCTCCTCCGGACAACCTTACATAGGCTTTGTGATCATGTAGTCACAAAGTTTCTCATATGTGATCTAGCTCAATTCTCTTGCTAGGAGGAGATGCTCAAGATGTATGCTCACCTAAGGTCTATCCATCAAGGTCATGCCATATCTATGCGATACCACCCTTGGTCACTTTTATTTGAGGTTTTTTATCAGTATGGGGAGCCTTTCCGAGATCTCTCTCTCTCTCTCTCTCTCTCTCTCTCTCTCTCTCTCTCTCTCTCTCTCTCTCATGTCATGTCGCTCTGTACCTCAGTGAGCTCTCAGTTGCCTTGTATATGTATGTGGCATTGTAGTTGTTCTCTAGTGACTGAGGATCTATTCGGAGTCGACTTGTCCACTGGATTGGAGGCTAGTTCATGGATTTGCTGTGTGTAGCCACAAACTCTCACCCGTACAATGTTTTGCTATTGCCTAGGGCCCTAGTTTGAATTTTCCTTGCCATATGTGTGAATCTGAATGCCTTTAGGGTAATTTGTGAGGGAAAGTGAACGTTGCAAACCAGGTCGCTTTCTATGCAGGTGAGAAATGATGGAGCGGGCAAGCAACAAGCGCAGCAGGGGCATTTCCCGAGTAGTTCACCTCCCGCAAAAGACACACACACACACACACACACACAGAGTTCGATTTGAGGCAGCAATCGGAAAAGCTCCTCCACTGAATGATGAAGAAGGTCTAGAGCATATTCGAGGCAAAGCGTATGCTATTAGTATTTTCTCTTTCACTCGTTTGTGATTTCAAAGGCTGAGCTTTTTCCATCTGTGAAGTTTGCATTGTAATGCATGGCTTAAGCTGTGTGTGGCCTTTGTTTCAGCATAGAACTAAGAGATGAGCTGCGGCTAGAGAATAGGAAGCCATTTGGAAACGTATGGGCGGATATCTTAGCAAGCTTAACATTTTTCCTACTCTTGGTCTTTAATCCAGATAAGGTAAGGTTGTGCTCTATTTTGATATAAGCTTCCATTGTGTTAACATACAAAACATGCAGAGTTGTTCGCGTGTAATGCAACTCTATGATGACATTTTCTACAGGTAGCAGTCATGCGGTTAACAGGAAATCGACTATTTACAAATGTTTCAGATATTGGAAAAGCCTTCATAATTATTCTACTATCCGATATTTTTTTAGGGTACTTTTTCTCGCTGATTTTCTTTTATGTGCATGTTAATGGTTGCCATGTTTCACTATCCTAGACTGTAGTTTCTATTAGATTGTTGTGACTAAAAAGAAGAGGACGAAGGACCTATTGGTAGCCTCTACATGTGCTCATAGCAGATTATGGATTCCAGGTTGTAGAAATATATCCTTTTCTCGTGCAACATTGACCAGTGTATGAATTGTGTAACATAGAAACCTCATCTTTCATATTCCACAATTTATGACATATGCCCCTTTTGTGGTATTATCCAAGGTATATGAATTAGGTATCAACTTCTTATTCTGCATTCTTAGATGAAAAGTGGACTAGAAGATTCTGAGTACTCATGAGCATCATTCTTTTTGTCCAAGCTGATGGTGTTTTGGAATTTCCAGGTACCACTCTGAGTCTTGCTGGGAGACACTTGTGGAAATTGTGTTAGAGCACTACGGTTTTGAAGCAGACAAAGCATCAATCGACTTATTTGTTGCTATTGTTCCGGTCACGATAGATGCTTGCTTCAAGATTTGGGTAAGTCTAAAATTTTTTAGGTTTACTTAAAGGTCTCTCTCTCTCTCTCTCTCTCTCTCTCTCTCTCTCTCTAGTATTAGGCACCCATTCTATCAGTGCTCACACATACCCCACACAGTTCCAGCTTAGTTATCACTTGCATGTCTGACTTCTTAATGAAGTTTTCGGGCGATGTTTGAAGGTAATCTCGTTAAGATGAATGCATGTAGCTGTTGGACAGGGCCTGATGCACGGGACACGGCCTCTTCTTGCAAAAATTCCCACTTTGGAGAGTTAGCAGGACAAGGTTTTGATTGATGTTTGCAGAATGGATATGCAAACAAGATCCCAACAGACGTTCAAAGGCTGCCCAGCCCTGCCAAAACTTCAATTGATGTTAAGCATGTCTATTAGACTTGGAAGGGTAGCAATAGGTTCCTATTTGGCGGAAGGCTGATTTTTGGGCCTGATGTTGCATTGTTGCTATTGACTTTGGTTCTCATCCTAGTTCTTGTATTGGTGCTTGGTAATTTTTGTTGGAAGGCACCTTGTGAAAGATTTTTCACACTTTGGTGGTATATCAATCCTGGTGGTTACATTAGCTTTTACATCTGGTGTCTTAGTTTTTCTCTTGCTGACCTCCTGTAGGGACCCTGGTATAACTCCATGTAATAAATATCCGCCTGAACCAGAGGAAGAATGCTACTCATCATTCGAGTGGAGTGGCGGGCAAACACCAAGGCGAAGGCTTCCGCGAACAAAGGATGCGATTGTGAATGGGATGGCTGTGAAAATCAAGTGTTGTGACACCTGCATGCTATGCATACCTCCCCGTTGCTCACATTGCTCTATCTACAATATTTGTGTGGATCACTCTGACCATCATTGCCCATGGGCTGGATAATGCATTGGACGAACGACTTATGAAAACTTCCACTATCGCTATGACAAGAAGGCAAATCCTCATGATCAAGGAGTTTTTCACAACATGAGGGACATTATTTACTCGAGTTTTGGAATGTCCAAGATAGATTTTCGTGCACAAGTTGAAGCTTCAGACAAAACCAAACAAAGTTGATGATGCTTTTGACCATGGCGGCGAGAAAAGTTATAACAACATTGAGATTAGGGCGAAAGTCCCCTGGATGCCTACTGCTCTTGATGCTTTTGTTCAAGAAAGGAGTGTTATTCGTTAGACCTACGGGAGTTCTAGTAAAGAAATAAGGTACAGATATGAGAATGATTTTATAAAAATTCGGGATCATTCTTCCTACGGTTGCATCGAAGAAGGTGGTTCTCTCACTCATTCTATGGAGGCATTACCTGAAATGCTAGTACATGTTCTATAAGTAAGAGGACAAGGCAATCATAGATTGTCACCTCCTATTCAGGCAAAAACACACATGTAGACAATGCACGATGGACATAGGAAATTGTTTGTGCAGTTTGATGTCAATTGAAAGGGTTTCTTACTGTCCTCCAATGTTATTATGGCTAGTAACTACATGGATACATCAGTTTCTAAGCTAGTTAAATTTGTATGTACTCTGCAAGAAGGGGATTCAAATCTGATGTTATGGAGATAGGCTCGATAACAACAATTTTTCTTCAGAGAGAGAGAGAGAGAGAGAGAGAGAGAGAGAGAGAGAGAGAGAGAGAGAGAGAGAGATAGAGAGAGAGAGAGATTTCTAATTAGGCACATCCTCTCCAAAGCATGCTACGGGGATGATGTTGGCCTCTTTATAGTTGCTGCAAGCAATAGCAGAATCTACCGACAACTCCAAGCATTGTGGACGGCTACTGGGTGGTGATGGTTGGGCAATGTGGGATGGGAGGCTTGATGAATGAACAGACGAGCAGAAGAGTGTTGCTAGCTAGTCTCATCAAACACTTCTATCATATTTGGGTTACTTGGTTGTTATAACATATCTAGTTATACTTCATATTGTGTAGAAGTATGGAGATTAAAGTTTGTTACTACAGCTTGATATGAAATTGTTTTTTCTTGGATCGAGTCTTAAACGAAGGTGTGTTGCTATCACAACGAAAGAGGCTTGGTTACTTGTTTCTATTGGTCACATTAGTGCTACTTGTATTTGACAGTCCCCTGGCTCTGATGAAGAGGAGGAAAATGATGAGCCTAAGAGAGCTTGGCACGATCTTCTACCCAATCATTGGTTTTGCGATTTATTGGTTAGTGGTTCTTTTCATATAAAGTCGCTTTTGTTGTGTTCTTTTCTTGCTATGGGTCTCTAGACTCTAGCTCTTTTGTTAAAAAAAGGTTATTTGGATCGTTTATTCAATTTTCTCTTCAAGAGTTTTGGCTTTTATCCTTTGAATTTTAATAACCCAGCTTGATTGCAAGCTTGCCTTAAAGTGAACCAGAAATGCTTTTAGCAAAAGCTTCAAATTTTGACTTAAAAACGAGGAGACTTTTAAGTTTGCCTTTATTTTATAGTTCGAATACTTTATTACACATTGTTTGCAAAAGTTAGAATGAATAGAAACATTTGAGTTTGGTACATGATATGTGTGTGTGTGTGTGTATGTGTGTCTGAGAGAGAGAGAGAGAGAGAGAGAGAGAGAGAGAGAGAGAGAGAGAGAGAGAGAGAGAGATTTTAATAAGAAAGAGATACATTTAGAGAAAAAATTATAAGCTGATACCTTCTGTAATGTGTTTTGATTTAACAAGTGAAGTTTTCCATGGTTGTTTATGATCATACCATTATTTGTTATTTAGAGAACAATCCATTTCATATGTGTGCCTCAAATCCCATGTGGGAAGCCTACTAAGTACGTGGCTAGTATCATTTGTTTTGAGACTGAGATTTGTATCAGTTTACGAGGGAAATTAGGTCCGTCTTTTGACAAATTACATTGAATCGATTGGTTTGTCATAATTTAGTATTCATTATATTTGTTGCTTTTCATGGTTTTTTCTCTTAACATCTATTGCAAATGAAAACACACTACAATCTACACTCTATTCATTTGCACGTCAACATGTATTTTTGCAAAAGCATGTGCTTCTAAAATTGTTATGTTACTAACATACATAAAATAGCAGGTCATGACATTCCCTACGAAATCCGTATGAGGGGGCCGGGATGGGTCATTGCGAGAATGTCAGTATCTTGTCCGTATGTAGGGGGGTAGGTTAGCATGTAAGATACCGTACTTAGGGGGGTTTCTCTACTTTTGATGCACGCAGGTGACATCCCCCCCATTACTAAAAGTGAATTGCCCGGGGAGGTAGTAGGGTGATGCCTTTGGGACTAGAAATGATAGATAGGGAGGGTTTTTTCCGGGGGGGTGATGGGGCACATGTGTATGTTGCTATGGTGGATGTGGAGATAGCATGTAGATAGTGGAATAATTAGACCAAAAAGAGTAATGTATACCATAAATTTCATCTGGTGAGTTCATTGACCACAAATGGAATCTTATGTTCGTGTATTTTGTTGACAATCAAGAAAAATTGAAAAGAGCTTTTGGTGGTGAACCGCCGCGATCGGATGAAGTAGCCTAGCAAGAAGTCAAACCAATATAAATATGTCAATCTGAGGATGTAGCCAACCAAACTAGTGCATGGAAATGTCAAATGTAATTCCCCAATGACAATGGACCAAGGAGAAATGTGTCACTCTCAAGCCAAGAAGCAACTGAAGGGGAAAATGCCTAAGTCTCCCGTGCGGTTTAGCTTTCACTCAAATTGTGTCAAATGAACTCCAAATGACATAAAACTTGAGATTAGCGGTCTCTAGGCTATAGGCAACAGGTTTCCAACAACAAAACCTACAAAAGTCATCGACGTGAAATATCCTATAAAGAAATCCTCCTCAAGGGTCTGCATGTAGTGGCTTGGGAGGAACATAATTCTAGAAAAGAGGCCATAGATTACCTTCATCTTGGGGGTATCATTCAAGTTGAATACAAGTCCTTTGTATCCCTCCAAGAATGAAGTCTACTTTACTTTGGTGGTTTCTATATTTTTGAATGTATTGATACGTGCGGAGAGCATGTAGAAAATATTTAACATCATTTTGCATGCTATGTCTGGCTTCCCTCAAACTACACTGATCATTCCTTGATATCCTTCCTCATATAAGCGAGTGAAGGTGCCTCTATTGGTTTGGGGAATACTGGGTAGTTTAGCCATGTAGGGTGAGAAATAAGATGTTTCTCAAAGTCATCCCACCTTATCCTTCTAACGATTGGGTAGTATGTTGGGTCAATCTGAAGGTGGGTTGGAGAAAATGAGTTTACTATTACTGCTTGCTTGTTCTCCCCAATAAATTTTCCATGTTGGCATTAAGAGATTTCTTTTGCAATGCTTACCCATACAATGAGCAGTGAAGGTGCAATATAAGCGTACTCTTCACTACGTACGCTTAATAGTTATCAGATCCCTTATTAATTACAACTTTTTTCTTATATTCCCAAGGTTAAAAATTGGGCTTTTGGCTAGAAAGGGATAATTATTTTAAAAATGTGGTGGATACGATATCTAGTCTCTCATTAAGTATAAAATAGTTTGGAGACAATCATATTATTTCGGGTTCAAGAATTACAATGTAGAATTTGGAAAAAAATAAATGATTAAGTGGATGAATTTTTGTATAACCGTTTGAATTGGCGTGACTGAGTCCCTAGATTCAACAGAGCTACTCGTGTCCAACAAGAAAATGCTCATCAATTTGGAATGGTTTCATTGGATGTATTGCACAAATTATTTTTTTGAGTCGGTTCGTCATTATCAGTACTCCAACTCACTCTTTTACATTTTTTACAAAAATGAGAACATCTACACCATCTTGTCACAATTCAATCCTAACTCAACAAGTGTGAGGGATGGCTTTACGTTACAGTGGACATCACTAAAAGCATCTCTATTAAAATGATGTGATGAGACAAAGAGAGAGTCAAGCTTCAATTTTTACACAAAGTGAAAACTCTTATTTTCATCATTTCTTACATCATGACTTGTATTTGGGAATGCATCAAAGGGTGTGCTAGTCAATGCCATTAAGGAAAAAGGCTAAGACTAGTTTAGAATGGGCTCAAAAATTCAATTCCAAAAAGGCTACAACCTTTAAAGAGTGAATTTCTATACACAAACATGTTATTTTTCTTGAGTGAAATGTATGACCACTACCTTACTATCTACACTAAATTTTCCATGGGCTTCTACTTCTAAGAGATCAACTCAAGTGCAGTTGCATTTATCAAGAAAGGCTTTTCAAACTTTATACATATTCAAGAAAGGTTTTCAAACTTCAACACCTTGTCAAAAATGGAGGCATTTAAAGTCACTTGAAGAGTAGGACCATCAATATTGGGTTTAAGAACCCTCTCCATGATAGGAACAATTATTTTTTGCACATTTTTTCTACATGGAAAGACATACACACCTTCATCAGAGAAGCTTATACTTGTGCCTTTGCAAAAAGAACAAGTTTTGTTATTCACACAAGCACAATTTTCCAAGATGAAGAGGTTACAAAGGTGGAATTTCCGATCGTGCCCAAGGAGATAGAAACATTGCATGGTGAAAATCTATAGCCACAGGTCCAAAGCAAAGGAGGATTAATATTTATGCCAAAGAAGACACATAAAAATCTATGAAGAGAATGTTAAGTATCTACCAATGTAATAAACCTTAAGAGAAGGTAACAGCCAATACCTATCACCAACGTAGCAAGGGAGCTCCTCATGCAGACACACAAACATGTGAAGAGGATAATTTATATAGAGCACACACACAGTGAAATGGCTGTAAGTTTAGGGAGGTGGGCAAAATAAGAAATTTTAGGATGACGTGTTTAGTTTTAACCAAAACCTCTAAATATCAATCATCACCTTCAACAATTATCTTTGAACACTCCACATTTATCTTCAACTAGTTCTTATTTATTAAAATGAAATTGAATTCCACATAGAAGCTTGGTAGATCTGCACAAAATCGAAAGAACACTTTAAATAAAAGCATAATTAAACTTCACACTCTCAATACCATCATAACATAGCATGGAGATCTTCAAAGTTCCATCTATACAAATGACATCATAAAAGGTGCAACATTAAAGGTTCATATAGAATTCAAGCTTGGCTCTACATTTTATACCTGAGAATCATGGGAAGAAAAACAAAGAGCATAAAGATATTTAAAATCGATTGGAATACATTAGGAGAAATATGAACCTTGCATGGGCCTTGTAAGGAATCCTAATTTTTAGGGATTAAGGCTAATGTTGTGTAGGGTTAAGGGGACAAGGGCATTCAAGAAGCTAGTTTTGAGTAGACTTTTCTAGCCTTTTTTTAGACACATGTAGGATGTGGACCTAGGAGGTCACTTTCTCTCTCTAGCTTTTGGAAAGTGAAGGGAGTAAAGGGGTGTGGCCACATCAGCAAAAACGTGGGTCACTAAGAGCCAAAATTTCACTACAAGAGGCTCTTCACATTAGCGACGCTCACACAGCGACGCTAAAAAAAAAAATTCCCGGCGTCGCTATGAGCGTCGCTATGAGCGTCGCAAATTTACAAAGAAATTTACGACGCTCATAGCGACGCTTATAGCGACGCTCATAGCGACGCCAGCTGGGGTAAAAAAAATAACCGAGCGCGCCCAAAAACTCAGATCTCAGATCTGAGTTTTTCGACGCCCTCAAGCAAAGAGCAGGTAACGCTCTCCCTCTCTTTCTCTCTCTCTCTCTCTCTTTTTCTTTTACACACACACACACACACACACACACACGAGGAGAGGAAGGAGAGACAGGTATGCTCCTTCCCTCTCCTCATTCTCATGTTCCCTTCCTCTCTCTCTCTCTCCCTCGCTCTCTCTCTCACACACACACACATACACACACACATATAGTGTTTTTGAGAGAGAGAGAGAGAGAGAGAGAGAGAGAGAGAGAGAGAGAGAGAGAGAGTGCAAAAACGCACACACATACATAAACAAAGAATGCACACACACATTGAGAGAGAAAAAGAGAGAGAGAGCATGCATAAACAAAAAACGCACGCATTGAGAGAGGAAAAGAGAGAGAGAACATGCATAAACAAAAAACGCACACATTGAGAGAGGAAAAGAGAAAGAAAACATGCATACGATCCAAAAAAACGCACACACATTGAGAGAAAAAGAAAGAGAAACTAAGGGAGCGTCGTAGGAAACTAATTAAAATTAAAAGACCTAAAGATCTAGCCGACGAGGAGTTGAACTGAAGACATATTATTCAAGAGAGAAATGGCATAATCAATCTATCATACTTGGCATGGGTGATAGAAAGGTTATACCATTTATCTCTTTTTATTGGCACACACATCCACACACGCGCACACACACAGGAAGAAGAGAGTTATAACGTCGTAGGAAACTATTTTAAAAGACGTTAAAGATTAGGTTATATGTAGACTTACATTAAATTAGATTTAGGTTTATTTTTAATTAGATTTACATTTATTTAAGCTAGATTTAGATTTATGTTATATTAGATTAGATGCGGGTCTCCATAGACTGCGATGCCTGCATGAAGCGGGTGAAGAAAGCCCTCAATGGAATATAGGGTATTGCTGCCTTCACTCATAGTGGGCTCCGTCGATCCAAAAGTACTGGTGAAATGTCTTCAGAAGATAGGGAAGAAGGTGGATCTTCAGGGCGGCAAGAGTCACTACATCCCCGACACAATGACCATCTAGACAACCTCTAGTCATTAGACTTACGTTAAATTAGATTTAGCTTTATTTTTAGTTAGATTTACGTTTATTTAGATTTACGCTTATTTACGTTAGATCGAGTCCATGCAAGAATTACTTACGGTTTAGGGTTTAGAGTTAGACGAACAGTGAAAAGATCTACTGTGAAAAGATGTTAAGATGAAGTGAAGTGCTACAGCTAGAGAAGAGGCAAAGGGATTTTGTCCACTACATGCAGTATCATGTAAACGTGGGTGTCTAGATTTCTTGTACCCACAAATATAGGTATTGACCAATAAAGACGAGATTATAACCCGGTGGTTCTGATCTCCGTGCACCTCTAGACCGAGGTGTGCGGGGATTGGACATGACTAGAGAATGTGAGGTAAAGAGAGAGAGAGAGAGAGAGAGAGAGAGAGAGAGAGAGAGAGAGAGAGAGAGAGAGAGAGAGAGAGAGAGATAAGACGAAGAATGCCAATAGAATATTAAATTTGTTGTCTAGGTTATAAGTTTTTTATCCTCATTATGAGTAGCGACGAGGATGTGGGACCGTCCAACCGAAACACCTATCTCTCAACGAGGGTCTTATGTCCTTGTAATCAATGCAAGCATGCTGTGCGACGGACAAGACGTGTTTCTTTGCAGCACGTTCGTGAATTTGGCGAGTTCGATCCATCTATTATAGATCGAGTTGTTGCCAATTATAACTCGTCGGACTCTGACGCTGGCCAACAAGCAGCAATCTTGCAACCCAATAGACGTATTCGCAGGCGCTTTGGTCAAGCAGCATATGTGAGGCCACAAGATGTAGCCTCTGACAGCTCGGGGGATGATCATGCAGAGCACATTCCCAACGAGGCAATGTTTGAGCCCGAGATTGATGAAATGATCGAGACGATCATGGATTCAGAAAGGCTTATCTATGATGATATGAAAAGTGAAGCCGATACATCATTGTATAATGGAGCACGTATGTCTAGATTGAAAGCACTCCTGGTTCTTCTCAACATGCAGGCAAAGTTTGGATGGAGTGACACTAGCGTCACAGCGCTTTTCAGGTGATCTATTACAATTAGTTTACTTTAATAGAACTCATGGTGTATAATGATCTGATAGATTTTTACACGACTGTATCATATTTTTATGTTGTGTAGATTGCTGAAAGAGCACATTCTACCAGCTGACAATGTGATGCCAGATTCCCGAGATGAAGCAAGAAAGATTTTGCGAAACTTGGGGATGGATTACAATTCTATCCACGCTTGTCCTAATGACTGCATTCTTTTCAGAGGGGAATACACAGACATGGAGAAGTGTCCGAAATGTGATTCCGAAAGATATCGAGTAGATCTCCACGGGACAAAAATTCCACAAAAGGTTTTGCGACATTTTCCTTTTCTTCCTCGCATCAAGCATTTCTTCGAATGTAAGTCCATGGCCGCCCTAGCATCATGGCATGAGGAGAATAAATCTTCGGATGGTGTGCTACGAATTCCTGCAGATTGCGCAGCCTGGAAACATATAGATGGAACATGGTCGGATTTTGCCAGGGAAGCTCGAAATTTGCGCTTAGGCCTGGCTATGGATGGCGTAAATCCATTTGGTCAAAGATCAACATCTTACAGTGTATGGCCCGTTGTCATCGTCAACTACAACATTCCCCCGTGGTTGACTACGAAGAAGGGGCACCTATGGCTAAGCTTGATTGTGCCAGGGCGATATAAAGTGGGGAATATGGATGTGTATCTTCGTCCACTATTGGAAGAGCTACAACAATTGTGGATTGGCATAGAGGTGGTGGATATGAGCCGACACACAGGACGACGGAATGCTTTGATCAGAGGTATTCTAATGTGGACCATGCATGACTATCCCGGGCTAACAGAATGCTCAGGTGATCTATTGACACTCCTCTCTCAGACACTGTAAATCTGGTTTTTCCCCATAGTTGATCTATTATCATGTGTATACATGCAGGGCTTCAAACAAGCGGATACAGAGCATGTGTCACATGTGGACCTAGACTGAATGCACGTTCTGGAGAGCCTACCAACCTTCATGAGCTTAAGATGGTTGCACAACCAATTGACGAAGTGACTGAAGAAGAGTGGGAGTACTCTCGGGGTTGCGCGACCAAGGTAAGTTTGCAATGTACGACTAGCAAGTGACTTTATTTATAAACGTTTGAACGGCCACTCATAATCTTTGTTCGTTGTAGTATAAGTCATACACAGCAGCATGGTGTAAAGGTCGACATTTTAGGGTGGAACGAATCGACAAAAAGCGTAGTGCAAGGACGTATGAAGGCTACCATGTGCCAATCACAACGACATCAATGGAGGAGATCAGAGAAGATGCTCAATCAGAAGCCGCTGCGGTGGTGCCAGACGAGCATCAAGATGCTACTGCTCTATATGGGGTGCATGCAGAGGAGCTACAAAATGAAACAGAGGATATGTGTTTAAACGGAGAGCTCTATATAGATATAGGAAGTTATGCTGAGTTATGCGAGGATGAGAGAGAGATCTCTTAAAGCCACAAATATTGTATTTGAACAATTTTGCTCCGTGCTGTAAAAGCTCTAGCTCTTTTGATTGAAAATTCTGAGTTTTCGACTTGCCTCTTCTACCACTCGATTCATTGCGTCATTGTATTTATATGCGTCATTACGTCATTGTATTTAATGGTATTTGTGTCATTGTCTACTCTATTCATTCAATATTAAGTTTAAATATTCGTGTGTTTAATGCAGGTATGGATGATGAGGAGTTTCTTTCTTCTTTGTCACCGCAGCAGAGACAGTGGTACGTGGAGCGTCATCGCTCTGGCGTATCATCGCGCGTTCCTACACCATCCGCATCTCCCTCTCTTTCGGAGCATTCGGCGCGCTCCGAAGCTTCGGCGTCGACGAGACGAGCGTCACACTCTTCTAGACACCGGCGCTCTAGTGGTGGCGGTGGCGGTTGTTGTGGGGATTCCGCCACCGATGCCTCCACACCGCCTCGTGTTCGACGAGGCTCTTTACCCTCCCCTTCTTTGCCCGCCCCCACACCAGCCACAGCATCGCCGTCTACGCCAGGTTTTGCACGGCTGACTGTTCCTAGAAGCTACACACCTCTACCTACTCCGCCAGGAGCCACCCCACTCGACACTCCTCGCTTCGGGGCCCAGACGCCGGTGGAGACACCTGACGTCCGTACCCCCATCGACACGCCGCTAGAGACCCCTGCCGGGACACCCAGGTTCACGCGTCA
The DNA here is from genome assembly GCF_014529385.1 of Adiantum capillus-veneris. Lineage (NCBI taxonomy): Eukaryota > Viridiplantae > Streptophyta > Polypodiopsida > Polypodiales > Pteridaceae > Adiantum > Adiantum capillus-veneris. The sequence continues at coordinate 161,573,530 of NC_140935.1, forward strand.
CCGGCCAGAGGGCTTGCCTTACTCCGTCGACATCAGCGGCGGCATCATCATGGATGATGACGGCAAGAAGGTGATCTCGCGCATGCGTGGTCTTTGCTCTCAGCTGTTTAGACACTATATACTAAACAAATGGAGTGAAGTACCAAGTGATTTAAAAAACAGAGTCATCAGCATACTTCATGATGAGTTTCCCGTTCCAACACGGGATCAGCGCTTCAATGAAGACCTGATGAAGATTCGAATGCGCGAATACTGCAAACACAAGCGTTCCGAAGTGCAAAAAGCAATCAAGAATGGGTGGAATAGGCCAGATTGGCTGGCCAAAGAAGATTGGAAGAATGCGAAGAAAGCAGCGCGCGAGAATCCCGACAAGTGGAAGCAACAAAAAGATGCAGCCAGAGCGCGAGTAGAGGCAGGGAGCTCGCACCACTTGGGGAGCGGTGGATGGGCATCATTTGAGGCCGATTTTGTAAGTCTTTTCACATTGCTCTTTATGCATGTTCGATAGTTTAGGGTTTATGAGTTTTTTAGTTCTAACATAATGAAATCTTTGTATGTTTTGACAGTGGTCGATGACAGGACGTGATCCCACACCGTACGAGCGCGAGTACGCAGGCAGGAAGGGCTTAAACGCCCTGATGGACATTCTCAGTTCTCGCAGCGGCATGGTTAGTATTACGGTTTACTCTTTTTTATTTTTTGTATTGTTTTATAAATGTCGTTATATGTTTATACTTACTGAAAACTGTCTTATTGTCTTTTTTTGCAGAATCCGACAGATACGCCGCTTGGACGCGATGAGACGTCTGATTAGACGACGCCAGTTTAGCCGTAGCTAGATAGCATTAGTTTAGGGTTTCTGGAGAGCTTATGTATCATGAGACGGATTTTATACGTCTTTTTGAACCATGTATATTATTACATTTGTCACCGCAATTCCTTTTGCCAATCAATTCTTTATGCCTATGATGTTGTACAATTGTCATTATTACATTTGCCAATCAATTCAGTTTGTCTATGATGTGTACAATTGTCAATTTTGCAAACAATGCGTCTTGTGGGTGACTATTTTGGGTCTATTATTTATCTTTGCACTTTTTTTAAAAAGTGAATCAAGTACAATATGGTTGATGGGTGGCAGGCATTCAATGCCCTGCCACCAAAAAAATATTCTCTCAGGCGTCGCTATATGCGTCGCTATTTATGGCTCTGTAGCGTCGCTATATGCGTCGCTATACTCTTCTGTGAGAGCGTCGCTATCTGCGTCGCTATAGGCGTCGCTATGAGCGTCGCTATATAGCGACGCTCATAGCGACGCCTATAGCGACGCAGATAGCGACGCATATAGCGACGCTCTCGTAGCGACGCTTTTAGCGACGCTTTTAGCGACGCCGGGGGTTATAAAAACCCAGTGTATTTCCGTCGCTAAGAGCGTCACAAGAGCACATAACCTCTTGTAGTGTTTGACTTTTTTTCAAAAAAGTTATTTTTACTTATTTTTGACTTAAAATTCACACTTGATTGTCCATGGTAAAATGAATTGCAAACTAGAAGTGCCATTCTTTTTTGCAATGATCCATTGCACATATCCCCTAGTGGTCTCAGGAACTGGCTCTTTTTCCTTTCCTTTTTGTACTAGGAGATTTAGCCATTGCGTACAACTCGTGAAGAGAGATTTGTAAATCTCATCTGTAATGTTATAATGAGACTTACATTTATCCCATGAAGTAACTGCCATTGCTGATGGATCTATCTCTTTAAATGCCATCAAAATTTGAGGCTCAAAAACCCTGGTCTTCTTTAAGACCGTTGCACGTGCAGTGAGGTCGAGCATGCCGCTTGACGTGGTTGCTTCACTAAGCAGATCTTCTCATCTGCCAGCTCTTGTTGTAGTAGCTTGACATCATTATCTTCTAAACCAGTTAGGCATCTAAAGGTTGTTATGCTTGGTTGTCGCCCATGAGCAGTTGATGTCTGATGCTTCTCCAAGATGTGTATCCACTGATCATAGATTTCATCATCGTACATGACCATGTGTGCTTCTTTGTTGGCAAATGATTTATGGTTGAACACGATGTTCGCCACATTTACAAAGGCCTTCAAAATAAAGAAAAGAAAATTAACTTTATTTCAAGACATATTTGTAACAAAAACAAGCATAGGGAAGTGGAACTTACATCCTAACCTGCTCGACTTGGATGACCGACAGGAACACCTGCCTTGGGTTTTGTTGGTTTAGAATATGCAAGCCATTGACTACGGCCATGCTTCAAGACCTCCACATAAGGCTGGTGTTTCATTGCTGTTATTCTCTCCATATTCTCCATTTTGGAAATTCGAACACCAACCTCTTTCGGAGCGTCTACCACTATCCTTGCAGTTCTAAACTTGTAGAACTCTTTTCTCAAAGCATACTTAGTGCTGTTGTTATGCAAAAAAGCTCTAGCCGCTATGATGGAATGCTGACCAGCTAGAATCCAGTAGTGGTATGTTGATAGCTTGTCTCCATGCACTTCAGCTGTTTGTAAAGGCATTTTTATAATTGGGTTATACGGCATCAAGTTTGCTGCACTGCAGACTGGCCTAGAGTGCCCTGCAAATTGCTTCAAGAGATATTTCACATATACATATGACAATGGTATGCATCTATATCCATCTGGTGCAAGGTTTCATTGCTCAACTGGGATCAATTGGGTAAATTGTACACCAAATTTAAAATAGTGGTCAATTCCGACGTATCCATCTAGCCCACTCTTACAAGTTTTGGTAACTTCTTTATCAAGATCTTTTTCTTTGGGCTATATAATAGAGTCCAACACAGCTAAGGATGCTGAGTCCACAACCACTGCCACTGAGGGGGTTCCAACTGTTAGGGTTGCAAGTCCACTAGAATCTCCTGCTTCTTGAGTCTGTAAGGGTATAACTGAAAGATTTTCTTCGGCCACATTTCCACTATTTTCTCCAAGTGAGGGAGTCTGACTCTCCTTGAGCGTCTTAGATTGATTTGTTGTACCCGTGTCTTCATTCTTTTGCTTCTTATTCTTCTTTGTGCTGCTCAATTTACCTAAATATTGATTGACTTTCTTAAAGCCCTCAATATATAAGTCTATAAAGTTCTCACTTGGAGTGTCGTCTTGAAGCTCCACCCACCCTGCTTTTGTCATTGTCACTCCTTCATAATCAACCTTCACCAATTTTTGAGCAAAGGCCACAGGCTCCAACAAGTAGGAGTCACCATTGAGTAGTTTTACTCCAAGGCATGGAGACATTTCAAGATCTGAACAATATTTCTTTATCTCCTTGACAATACCACAGTCCTTGAAGGGCAATTGCTCTTTATCTTGAAAGAAACAAGTGGACTTTCTCATCACTTCCACCATTTGGTAAGTGAAAATCTAGATACCAAGAACTTGGTGTTGAGCCTGTTGCATCAACTTACTTTGACTTTCTCTTCTGAGACATTTTCTGTAAAAAGAATGACATATATTTAGACAAGATGGATATTATTACATCCATATGGAACTAGGGCCATAGAGTCACCTCTATGTTAAACCATGTGGTCCTAGGTCCAAAGGGTGCCAACAAAATGGTTCTACAAGTGTACCTAGGCCACTCTATGGTAGTGTGATCACATGTTCCCTTATGAAATTAGAGGACCCTCAAAGAAGTATCCCTTGAATGGCCTAAATACCCCTTTAGATCCTCTACACCAACACCATATGGCATCATGTGTCCTGAAGGCCATAGGGTCCCCTGCATGCTAGTAAGAACCTCTGTTTACTCTATAATGGCACCCTGTGGCCTAAAGGTCATAGGGTTCCCTCTATGCTACTAAGAATCTCTTTGTGCTCTATGCTCTATGATCTATATTGACTTCCCATGGCCCCAAAACCACAAGGTGCCCTCATCATTTCCAAAAACACCTCATTGTTTTGCTATGGTCCTAGGGCCATAGCTCTCTATGCCGATATAAAGCACCATGCTCTATATTAGCTCCCTAAGGCCTGAAGGCCATAGGGTTGGCCTCAAGGGCCCCAAGGGTGCTCTGTATGCCAATGAAAAATATTGTTCGCTCTATATAGAGAAGACCTTGTGGGCTGAAGGCCATAGGAACCCTTCTATGATGGATTTTTGACAACCAATCCCCCTAGGTCAGGATGTTCTATATGGTAGTAAAAACACTATTTTCTCTATATTGGCACCATGTGACTGAAAACCATATGGTCCCCTATATTCTAGTAAGAGCCTCTCCATGCTCTATATTGGCACCATGTGACTGAAAGCCATATGGTCCCCTATATTCTAGGAAGAGCCTCTCCATGCTCTATATTGTCACCCTTTGGCCTGAAGGCCATAGGGTCCGATCTTTGCTAGTAAGAACCGATCTATGCTCTATATTGGCATCCTATGGCCTAAAGGCCATAGGGTCCCCTGTATGCTAGTAAGAACCTCTCTATGCTCTACACATCCGATGACCCCAAGGCCACAAGTTGCCCTCTATGTTTTGAAGAAACCCTTCAGGAGGGTTTTTTGGCAACCTATGGACCCAGGTCCATAGAGTGCTCTCTATGCCATTAAACAACCCTTATTGTTTTGGTACCCTATGGCCCCAACTATAAAGCACTATTTGGTCTCTCTATGCTAGTAAGAACTGATCTTTGTTCTATATTGGCACCCTTTGGCTTGAAGGCCATAGGGTCCTCTCTGTGCTAGTAAGAACCGATCTATTCTCTATATTGGCACCCTAATTCAGGCCATAGGGTCCCCTGTATGTTAGTAAGAACCTTTCTATGCTCTACACATACTATGACCCCAAGGGCACAAGGTGCCCTCTATGTTTTGAAGAAACCCTTCATGATGGTTTTTTCGCAACCTATGGACCCAGGGCCATAGGGTGATCTCTATGCTAGTAAAAACACTATTTGCTCTATATTGAGGAGACTTTGTGGACTGAAGGCCATAGATTCCCCTCTATGCTAGTGAGAACCTCTGTTTTCTCTACGTTGACACCCTGTAGCCTGAAGGCCATAGGGTTCCTTGTATGCTAGTAAGAAGCTCTCTATGCTCTATATTGACATCCTATGGACCCAAGGCCACAAGGTGCCCTCATTGTTTCGAAAAAACCCTCAATGTTGTTTTGGTACCCTATGGCCACATGTATAAATCACTATTTGGTCTCTGTATGCTAGTAAGAACTGATCTTTGTTCTATATTGGCACCCTTTGGCCTGAAGGCCATAGGGTCCGCTCTGTGCTAGTAAGAACCAATCTATTCTCTATATTGGCACCCTAATTCAGGCCATAGGGTCCCCTGTATGTTAGTAAGAACCTCTCTATGCTCTACACATACTATGACCCCAAGGGCACAAGGTGCCCTCTATGTTTTGAAGAAACCCTTCATGATGGTTTTTTGGCAACCTATGGACCCAAGGCCATAGGGTGCTCTCTATGCTAGTAAAAACACTATTTTCTCTATATTGAGGAGACCTTGTGGGCTGAAGGCCATAGGGTCCCCTCTATGCTAGTAAGAACCTCTGTTTTCTCTACGTTGACACCCTGTGGCCTGAAGGCCATAGGGTTCCCTCTATGATAGTAAAAAGCTCTCTATGCTTGATTCTCTATATTGACATCCTATGGCCCCAAGGCCACAAGGTGCCCTCATAGTTTTGTAAAAACCCTCATTGTTTTGGCACATTATGCTCCCAGGTATAAATTACTATTTGGTCTCTCTATGCTAGCAAGAACCCATCTATGCTCTATATTGAGACCCTCTGGCATTCAGGCCATAGGGTTCTATGTATGCTAGTAAGAACCTCTCTATGCTCTACACATCGTATGACCCTAAGGGCACAAGGTGCCTTGTATGTTTTAAAGAAACCCTTTATGAGGGTTTTTTTGGCAACCTATGGACCCAGGGCCATAGGGTGCTCTCTATGCCAGTAAAAAACACTATTGCTCTATATTGATGAGACCTTGTGGGTTGAAGGCCATAGGGTCCCCTCTATGCTAGAACCTCTGTTTTCTCTATATTGACACCTTGTGGCTTGAAGGCCATAGGGTTCCCTCTATGGTAGTAAGAAGCTCTCTATGCTCTATGCTCTATGCTCTAAATTTACATCCTATGGCCCCAAGGCCACAAGGTGCCCTCATTGTTTTGAAAAAACCCTCATTGTTTTGACACCTTAAGGCCCCATGTATAAAGCACTATTTGGTCTCTCTATGCTAGTAAGAACCGATCTATGCTCCATATTGGGACCCTGTGGCCTTCAGGCCATAGAGTCCCCTGTATTCTAGTAAGAACCTCTCTATGCTCTACACATCTTATGACCCTAAGGGCACAAGGTACCCTGTATGTTTTAAAGAAACCATTCATGACAGTTTTTTGGCAACCTATGGACCCAGGTCCATAGGGTGCTCTCTATGCCAATAAAAAACACTATTTTCTCTATATTGAGGAGACCTTGTGGGCTGAAGGCCATAGGGTCCCCTCTATGCTAGTAAGAACCTCTGTTATCTCTATATTGACACCATGTGGTCTGAAGGCCATAGGGTTCCCTCTATGGTAGTAAGAAGCTCTCTATGCTCTACATAGAGATCCTATGGCCCGAAGGCCACAAGGTGCCCTCATTGTTTCAGGTGGAAAGTAGGGCACCTTGTGACCCTAGGGAACATAGGGAATCCTATGGCCCTTGAGATTGTAGATTGTCACCCTATGGCCCTCGGACCACAAGGTCTTTAGATAGGACAGAGGATATCCAAGGGACCGAGGGTGGCCTACGTACATAGGGTACACCATGGTGCATATTAACGGGCACCATGGCATCCCCATGCACCTGGGGCTCTAGGGCCATAGGATCTCCAAAAGGAACATAGGGAATCATATGGCCCTTGCGATTGTACATTGCCACCCTATGGCACTTGGGCCATAGGGTCTTCAGATGGAACGTAGGGCACCTTGTGACCCTAGGGAACATAGGGAATCCTATGGCCCTTCGGATTGTAGATTGTCACCCTATGGCCCTTGGGCCACAAGGTCTCTAGATGGGACGTAGGGCACCCTGTGATCCTGTGGATATAGGGCCATAGGATCTCCAAAAAAAACATATGGAACCCTATGGCCCTTGAGATTGTACAAATACACCCTATGGCACTTGGTCCAGAAGGTCTCAAGATGGAACATAGGGCACCTTTTGATCCTATGGCCATAGGTTCCTTATGTTTCTTTCAGAGATTCTATGGCGCTAGGGCCATAGGATCTTCAGAAGGAACATAGGGAACCATATGGCCCTTGAGATTGTACATTGCCATCCTATGGCCCTTGGGCCACAGTGTCTCTTGATGGGACATAGGGCACCCTGTGATCCTATGTCCGTAGGGCCATATGTTCATTTTGGAGATCCTATGGCCCGAGGACCATAGGATTTCTAAAAGGAACGTAGGAACCCTGTGATCCTATGTCCGTAGGGCCATATGTTCATTTTGGAGATCCTATGGCTCCAGGACCATAGGATCTCCAAAAGGAACATAGGGAACCCTATGGCCCTTGAGATTGTACATTCCCACGCTATGGCTCTTGGGCCACAAGGTCTCCAATAGGTCACCCTTTGATCCTATGGCCCTAGGTTCTTTATGTTGCTTTTGGAGATTCTATGGCCCTAGTGCCACCCTATCTCCAAAAGGAACATAGGGAACCCTATGGCCCTTGAGATTGTACATTGCCACCCTAAGGCCCTTGGGCCACAAGGTCTCTAGATTGGACATAGAGCACCATGTGATCGTATGGCCCTATGGCCATGGGATCTTCAATAGGAACATAGGGAACCCTATGACCCTTGAGATTGTACATTGGCACCCTATGGCCAGATGGGACATTGGTCACCCTATAGTACGATGTGAGACCACCCTATGGCCTTATGGTCATAGGGTGCCTTAGGGCCATATGCTACTCTTTAGTATGAGGTGAAACCCTATGTAGCCACACCCTGTCTGCCCTTCTAAAGATTCGATGTCTAGTTTTTTTTAGTGATGACTACAAATGAGTTTAAAGAAACTATATTACACCATATCTTACAAACCCATATAGTGTACACTTTCTTTCCCACCTTTTTGCCTCTTTTTTTTTCCCATCCTCCTGTAACTGAACCCTAATCCATCCTCATACAACAGCGCGCTCTACTCGTCTTCTTACAACCTGTGCCCAACTCCCCACAACCCAATTACAGGTATCCATAGTTTCCGCATTTTCTGTAGTTATTGTCTTTTGTATTTGCAGGTTTATAAATTTTTTTTGTAATTAGAGATTTTTACAGTTAGAGTTTTACAATTTTACAGTATTAGGTCACTTATGAGGAGTTTTCTGTTTTACAGATTAAGGTCCCTAATAAGAGTTTTTCGTTTTACAAATTTAGGTCCCTAATTAGTGTCTTCTGTTTTATATTTTTAGGTCTCTAATTAGAGTATTCTGTATTACAGTTTTAGATCTCTAATTAGAGATTTTCTATTTTATAGTTCTACAGTCTACAGTTTTACAGTTTTAGAGATGTAAGTAATGATTTTTGTTTATTGTTTTAGAGAGAGGTGATTCACAACTTAGCTAAAACGTAATTAGATTAAGAACAGTTAAAACGAATTAAGAAAAAAGATTAGGGTTTCTACAGGTTACCTCTGAGTAAATCTGTGTTTGATGAAAACCGGCTGCAGCAGTAGAAAGCAGTCACTTAGGTGTGTTGAGTCCGCGACGATGATGGTAACAGATCTGTGTTTGGGAGGTCGCGACAGTAGTCCTTCTGTTGAAGGTTGTGGCGATGGCTTTGCGTAGATCTGTGTGCATGTCGCAACGATGGCGTAGAACTGTATGCGTAGGGAGAGAGGGAGAGAGAGACAGAGGAAGACAAGCTCTGTGCAGGTTGCTGTGTAGGTTTCAAGCAAGAAACGAGAGAGAGAAAGAGTGCGACAGCGCGGAAAAAATTATGGTAGAGAGAGAAAGAGAGAGATAAGGTTAGTTAGGTTAGGTTAGAAATTCAAAATTCGAATTTTGAATGTAAAGGCTGTTCTCACGGGTTTGCAGTCGAGATTACTAGAGTTCTAGGCGTTGTGCGAAAATGAGACATAGCTCGTCGGCTCCGAAATTGAAAGAGCTTTTCAGGGGGGGGGAAAAAAAGTTAGTGCAAGGCTTTGTCAATGTCCATATCTTTGTAGTACGAGTGGAACGACACCCATGAAGCAAAATTTGACTCCAGAATCAAAATCTGCATAGTAAAAAATACACTGAAAATAGCTAAATTTTAAAAAAATTATCCCGAAACTTGTGCGCTATTTTTTTGCCCGATATCAATAAGTGTATTTGAAAACCCATTATGACAAAGTTTGTCGTAGCGTAAATTTTTTTAAATTTTTTTTTAAAAAATTTTCAATTACTTTTTAATTATTTTTTTAATTTATGCCACTTGCGGATATCCCTTGAATGGCCAAAATTATTATGAAGACACCTCAGCCACCCCTGGGCTCACACCATAGGACGGCAATGTTGGAGGTCAAGGATCAAAGCGTGCACTCAGTTCCATTTGAAAATCCTATGTCCTAGGGTTTTCTTCTTCTATCTTGTGAGATCCTTGTGGCCCTACAGTGGCAATGTGAAAGCTTGTGGGCCTAGGGCCATAGGGTGGCAATGTATAAGCTCAAGAGCCATAAGTTGCCCTATATTCCATTTGGAAATCCTATGGCCCTAGGGTTTAGGGGCGACAATGGATAAGCTCCAATACATAGCCCTATGTTCCAGTTGGAGATCCTACGGCCCTAGGTCCACGACAATGTATAAGCTCAAGAGCCATACGTTGCCCTACTTTCTAGTTGGAGATCCTATGGCCCTAGGGTCATGGGGTGGCAATATGTAAGCTCAAGGGCCATAGGGTGCCACATGTCCCATATGGAGATCCTACGGCCCTAGGGCCATGGGGTGGCAATGTATAAGCTCAATGGCCATACATTGCCTATGTTCCATTCGGAAATCCTATGGCCCTAGGGTAATGGGGTGGCAATGTATAAGCTCAAGGGCCATACATTGCTTATGTTCCATTTGGAAATCCTATGGCCCTAGGGTAATGGGGTTGCAATGTATAAGCTCAAGGTCCATAGGGTGCCACATGTCCCATATAGAGATCCTATGGCCCTAGGGCCATGGGGCTGCATTGATATCTTGTCCACCCTTGAACCCGCACCCTTGAGCTTAGGGGCCTTAGGTTCTCTTTGTATGTTGTGAGATCTTGTGGCCCTAGGGCCATAGGGTGGCAATGTATAAGCTCAAGGGCCATACATTGCCTATGTTCCATTTGGAAATCCTATGGCCCTAGGGTCATGGGGTGGCAATGTATAAGCTCAAGGGCCATAGGGTGCCACATGTTCCATATAGAGATCCTATGGCCCTAGGGCCATGGGGCTGCATTGATATCTTGGCCACCTTTGACATCTTGGCCATAGGTTGTCTTTTTGTATGCTTTGAAGTCTTGTGGCCCTAGGGCCATAGGGTGTCAATGCTCACACCCTTGGGCTTAGGGCCATAGGTTGTCTTTTTGTATGTTTTGAATTCTTGTGGCCCTAGGGCCATAGGGTGTCAATGCTCACACCCTTGGGCTTAGGGCCAAAGGTTGTCTTTTTGTATGTTTTGAAGTCTTGTGGCCCTAGGGCCATAGGGTGTCAATGTATAAGCTCAAGGGCCATACGTTGCCCTATGTTCCATTTGGAAATCCTATAGCCCTAGGGTCATGGAGTTGCAATGTATAAGCTCAAGGGCCATACATTGTCGTATGTTTCATATGCCGATCCTATGGCCCTAGGGTCCTGGGGTTGCAATGTATAAGCTCAAGGGCCATACATTGCCGTATGTTTCATTTGGAGATCTTATGGCCCTAGGGTCATGGGGTGTCATAGGATGTATATATACTTGACATGAAACTCCGTGAGGTGATCTTGAGGACAACCCTATGAAGGCCATAGGGAGCTAATATAGAGCAAATATGCTTTATACCGGCATAGAGAGCTATGGCCCTGGGGCCATAGCAAAACAATGAGGGTTTTTTGGAAACAATGAGGGCGCCTTGTGGTCTAGGGGCCATAGGAAGTCAATATAGATCATAGAGCATAGACGATAGAGCATAGAGCACAAAGAGATTCTTAGTAGCATAGAGGGAACCCTATGACCTTGAGGCCACAGGGTGCTTCTCATGAAACACCCACATACATACTTGTTATGCTTTATGCTACGTAAATCAATATACTCTGCAAGCTGTTTGTTTAACAATTATTCTTGCAAATCTTCTTGCAGGTATGGCTAATTTCAATCATGGTGATAGAGTGTCCATGTTTGTAGCGACACAAAAGGTTGCCATTGGGACTGTATTTGAAATAAATCCAAGTGCATATTGTTCTGGCATGCTTATTGGGGAAGGCAATGTATCGGTGTCAGTTGATTTGTGTTTTGAAAAGAAAGCACTCATCCCTTTTCCAACAATGGATGCATTGATAGTGGAAGATTCTTTTCATAGTATTGTGTCATAATAATCAATATCTAATTCTCCTAAATGATTTTCTCATATTAAACTGATCATTTAATGTGGGGAATGCCAGGGGAGAAAAAGCTAGAATATTGGTTAAGCTAGCATACCGGCCACAGTAGGGATCCAAAGGAGGGAAAATAGGGATCCAAAGGGGGGCCCATCTGCAAAAGAGCCATGTGCAACAATGGGCTAAAAAGACCCTAAGGTTCAGCCCATTAAGACTTCCAAAATGCTAAGGTTCCAACATTCAAAGGTTGTGTCCAAAGGTCAACCCTAGGGGAAATTGGATGCTTTGTGTGTACCAGAAAAAGTCTTTGCAATTTCTACATGGGAGGGGGCGAGCCCTTCTTATAGGGGATGAGAGAGAAAGTCACACACACACACAGGCTCCCTTTACACAAAGGGAATTAGGGACACATGTCAGCTCCCTAGCCCAGATGCCCACAAGGTGTGCCCAATTCCTATTGGATGGCCTTGGAGGTGGACCAATGAGAATTAGGCTAGAGTAAATCTAGTTTAATTAATTTCAAAACACTTAATAAAAGAACCAATGAGAATTAAGTCTCCTAGAAGACTATTGGACAGTCTCCCAAGGGGTCCAATGAGCATTCAGGAGCCCAATGGCTTGCCTGATTCCTATTGGCCAGGAGGCAAAGGGATCCAATGAGAGTTTAGTTTAATTATTAAATTACCTAAAGCTCTCACAAAAGGGGAAAGGGGGACACATGTTAGAAGGCTATCACTTATGCTGCTTAATGGTGATAGGCTTGACTTGGGGAAGTCCAATGAGGGCTAAGCAAGAGCAAATAGCAAGAGGTCTCGCCCAAGAGAGAGAGGGGGCTGGTTTTTTCAAGGCATTATCACACACACACTCACACAATCTCATGTGTGAAGAAAGAGAAGATTATCCCTTCCCAAGCTTTAATGGAGAGCTCATCACCTACTCCAAGCTTGTGAGATAAAAGCCTACATCGACACACTCTTGGCTTGTGGATGCAAAAACAACCAAGACCCAAGCTTCAATGCATGCTCATCTCCTCTACCAAGCTAATTACTAAGCTAAATCTATGCTAATATGAGTGATTATGTGAGGAGATAAACATCTTTCTCGTAAGATACTCCTTCTTCCTCTCAATCTACTCTCATACCCTGCTACCTCTCACCATCTTCGAAGGTGTGTGAGGTCTTGGGTCTGAGAACGGGGATAGTTCAAGTTGTGTTTGCTAAGTGTTTTGCTTACTGCATGAAACTTTCATATTCATTGCACTAGCTAGTCTTGAAGGAACACAAAGCATTGTATTGTACAATGTCTCTCTTGATGGGAGAAACCATAATACAAAGCCTTTTAGAGGGGAGACCGGCTCCATGCAAATGCGGTCCTCAACTGCTGTCAATAGCTTAATTTCTCTCTCTTTTGAAGTATTGTTGATGCTATCTAACTAGGTGTTATGCTTTTTGTTGCTCTCTCCACCCAAGCACTCTTGTAATTCTCATTAGGAATCTATTCTAATGAAATGCCCACTATGTTCATGCTAATTTCCGCTACACACAAGTTATTAGGCCATTAAATGTTACATTGGTATCAGAGCACAAGTTTTATCTTTTCTTGCTCAAGAAGGGAGGTCCTCAAGCTAGCTATAAATGGTTGGTATTATTAATTGCCTGTGAGTAAGTAGAACACTATTGAGCTATTAGAAGCTTGACAGGAGCTGGTGCTATTTTGGTGTCGAAAGACCCTCTCTTCTATTCCTTTCAATTAATGGTATTCGAGCCGCGGGTATAGTAGCTTGAGTGCTTTTTCTAAAGGGGTAAAGAGGAGTAGAAACTAGGGCTTGAAGTGCCAAAGTATGCCTAAAAAGTTTACACCAAAAAGTTGTTAGAATGGATGACAATAGTGAAGAGAGTAAAATTAATGTTGATAACTTTGATTTTGCTCATGAGCAAGCTACTAATGATGCTTCAATGCTTGTTAACTATCTTGTTTCTAGGCTTCAACAAGCCATGGGCAATCCATCTCTCCAAAGCGAAGTGCAACAGCAGCTCCGTGCTCACGGGATTCTCCAAGCTCATCACCATGACGAGAGAACACCTAGGAAGCCTCCTTGTGAGACTACCAAAAGAGGTCTCTCTCCGATTCGGGAAGAAGAAGAGAATCCATATGAAGGGCTCAAGAATTTACTTCTTGATGATGCATCTCCTTCCCAAAGGAGAACTCACAAGCCTCCACCAAAGGAACGAGAAATAAATGAGTCTCCCGCCACCTCGGCGGAGATGGCTCCACGAAGATGGCGGGCTAAATGCTCTCCATCACCACCAAAGCGGAGAAGACCATCGCACTCTTCTCCACATCATAATTCAAAGAGGGATGATAAAAAGCAAGAGAAGAAAAAGGCGAGAAAGAGGACACCCTCTTCTCCATCTTCTTCATCCTCTTCCTCTTATGAAAGTGATGGTGCAGACGACGAAGATCAAGACAAGAAAAAGGCGAGAAAGAGGTCACCCTCTTCTCCACCTTCTTCAAATTCTTCACCTTCTGAAGAAAGTGATGGCACAACCTTTGAACCATCAAAAAGAAGAGGCCATAGGAAATCTTATGCCGCATGGAAGAGGTCATCCAAGCTAAAGAAATTCAAAGAGGGAGGGAAGAGCATCTCTTTCCTTACCTATGATGGTACCTTTGGTGCTACGTACAAAGTCTTGGACTTTATCGAGCAATTCGATGCGGCGTTTGTAGATGAGGGCTTCACGGAGTCCTCTAAGCTACGCCATGTAGCTATGCACTTTCAAAAGTCTGTCAGGCAATGGTGGTCTAGCCTACGAGCCAACGGTGAAGCTCCACGAACATGGAAAGCTTTGAGAGCTTCCATTATGAAGCAGTTTTTGGCCACTGATGCCAAAGACAAAGTACTCACCGAATGGCGAAGCTTAAAGCTCTCTCCCAATGAATCCATCCACAAATATGTAGACAAGTTTTGGGACCTACAACTCAAAGCCACTGTCTTCAAAAAGTTGGATTTTGGAGAGCAAAAGCAACAATTTTGTGCGGGCTTACCCGAAGAAATGGCGGAGTATGTCAACTCCCAAAGGCCACGTACCATATCGGCGGTAATACACCATACTATGGTGGCCTCTCGAATCAATTTCCAAACGGGGGCTAAAAGAAATAATAAGCCCCCGGAAAACAAGGGTTCCAATGAGCCTAAAGGGAAGGAAAATGTCCAAAAGTCTCCTAAGGGCAACTCCAACAAAGCTAAAGAGAAGGGAGTTTACAAAGGTAAGAACAAAATCTCTCCTAAAGAACTTGAGCGTTATCGCAAGGATAACCAGTGTTTCAAGTGCGGCGAACAAGGGCATGCGTACCATGCTTGTCCCCAAAAGAACAACCACCAAGATCCTCCTAGAGCTTCCTTGGTTGAAATCCAAGAGGAGGAGACTCACCAAACTCATCACAAAGGATCTCCTCTATGCCATGCTTGGGGAAAGGTAATAGACCATGATGCTTTTATTCTCTTTGACCCTGGTTCTACTCACAATTTTATATCTATAGAATTGGCCACCAAGCTAGGCATACAATCCTACGAGATGGGAGATGTCCTACCCGCAGACAATGCCTTCAAGGGGCAAGAAGCTTCAGTCACACCCTTAATCGGGAAATTGAGGCTTCATGTTCAAGGCTATGTGGACAAAGAGGACTTCTTTATCTCTCCTCTCAAGCATGAGGATGTAATCCTAGGGACACCATGGTTTGACCGCCTGGCTGCCGATGTTAAATTTCCTGAAAGGAGAATCTCCTTTAAGTTCAGGGAAAAAGACATGTATATAGATGCTAAGGAAACGGGTAACACTATTCCCATTGTACATACACCAGCTTTCAACAAGTCAATAAAGAGCTCTATTTCCGTGTACATGAATTTTGTTAAAGATTCTCAAAATGAACCTAATGCTTTAGCAAAAGAAAATAAAAGCAACCAAAAGGAATTAGAGTTATCCAATTTTCTCAAGGGGTTTCAAGATGTTTTTATTGACGACATCCCTTGTGAGCTACCTCCTAAACGAGGTAATGATGACCATGCAATTGAACTTCTTCCAAGAAGTTCACCGCCTAATAAAACTCCTTATAGAGTTTCCCAAGCTCAACAAGAGGAGATTATGCATCAAGTGCATGGGTTAGTTGAGAAGGGCATGGTTAGGCCTAGCTCATCTCCATTTTTCTCACTTGTGCTATTAGTGCAAAAGAAAGACGGCACATATCGCATGTGTGTCGACTATAGAGCACTAAATAGGATCACTATCAAGAATAGGTTTCTCGTTCCACGGGTAGAAGACCTATTTGATAAGCTACAAGGATCGACCTACTTCAGTAGGATTGACCTAAAAAGTGGCTATCATCAAATAAGGATAGTTGATCAAGACATTGTAAAGACCGCATTTCGCACCACATTTGGTCTTTACGAATACATTGTCATGCCTTTTGGCTTGACCAATGCACCAGCCACATTCAACCGCTTGATGGAGAAGCTGTTCAGGCCTCATCGAACCTTCACTGGAGTGTTCTTTGATGATATTATCATCTACTCTAATTCATTAGACGAAAGAAAAGTGAATTTTTCTTGCAAGAGATCCAGTATTTAGGTCACATTATCTCTCAAGATGGCATCCAAATGGATCCATCCAAGTTAGAGGTAATAAAAGGATGGCTTAAACCAAGGAATCTTCATGAACTAAGAAGCTTTATAGGTATGTGTGCATACTATAGATGCTTCATAGAAAAGTTCTCACAAATTGCGGGACCATTACATGACCTAACAAAGAAAATCATTAGGTATACATGGTCTGCTAAGGAGAACAATGCTTTCGAAAAGCTTATCTCTCAACCTGTGCTTACACTACCGGATCTCTCAAAACCATTTAAGGTCCAATGTGATGCTTGTGGTGATTGCCTTGGAGCTGTTTTGCTCCAAGAAGGGCATGCCATAGGCTATGAGAGTCGAAGGCTCGACCCTGTTGAGCAAGCTCTAGGCATATATGAAAAGGAACTCCTTGCATATCTACATGCCTTAGACTCATGGAAGCACTATTTATTGGGGACTCCTTTCATTCTGCGAAGGGATCACCAAAGTCTTAAGTACTTCATGACGCAGACCAAGCTCTCCGACAAACAAATGAGGTGGGAAATTTCCTTTCGCAATTTCATTTTCATATTGCTCACATTGCTAGCAAGCATAATCAAGTAGCTGATGCACTCTCAAGACAACCGAGAGTGAATGTGGTTTCCATCGCAACTCACAATGATCTATCTTCAATGATAGATGAGTACGCTATTGATCCCGATTTTAGAGATGTGATTTCAGCCCTTGCATTAGGGAATAAAGAAGAACCATTTACTTTACAAGATGGTTATCTTCTCTATGGAAATAGACTATGAGTTACTAACTCACTACGTGAGAAAGTAATGTATGAATCTCATGCTCCACCTTATGGGGGGCATAGAGGGATTCAGTCTACCTTAAAGGGAATTGAAACATATTTCTATTGGCCTACCATGACAATGAACATACAAGAGTATGTTTCTAAATGTGTGGTATGCCAAAAGACAAAATTTGATAGAGGGAAGCAACTTGGATTGCTTCAACATTTGCCAATCCCTAATTCACCATGGGAGAGCATATCCATGGATTTTATCTTTGGATTGCCTAAGTCTATCCATGGGAATACGGGAATATGGACGATAGTAGACAGGTTCAGTAAACAAGCTCATTTTATACCTGTCAAAAAGACTATCAAAGCCCATCAAATGGCAACCCTCTTCATTTCACAAATTTTCAAGTACCATGGCTTGCCAATGTCCTTAGTGTCGGATAGAGATCCTAGAATGACCAGTAGTTTCTGGAAGGGTCTCTTTGAGAATTTAGGGACAAGGATAAACTTCTCTTTGGCCTATCATCCACAAACGGATGGCCAAAGTGAAATAGCTAACCTAACAATTCTCTATCTACTAAAGCCTATGTAATGAAAGTAGATCAAAGATCCCAATGGGAGAAGTACTTACCCTTAGTGGAGTATGCTTACAATAACACTGTACATACTTCCACGGGAAAAGCACCTTTCGAGGTAATTGAGGGAAGATCAAAAAGTCCCTTGCTACTTAAGGTACATGGGAAGATCTTCGTTGCAGATGAGTATAGCCGAGACCTACAAGAATCTTTTCAAAAGATTAAGGATGCTATCTCTATCTCACAGCAAAGGCAAAAGGCTGCTGCTGACAGGCACAGAAGAGCCCAAGCCTTTAAAGAAAACGATTGGGTCTTGTTAAAGTTTCCCAAGGCTCGATTAAGGCACACGACGGGCAAGAATCCTACAGGCCACCAAAAGTACTATGCTAAACTAGCAAAAAGGTAGTATGGTCCCTTCCAGATTCTTAGGCCAATCAATGAGATGGCCTATCAACTCAAGTTGCCTAATCATTGGCTCATACACAATGCTTTCCATGTGAGCCTATTAAAGCCTTACAAAGGAGAGCCACCTCAAGAACCGACTATTGAAGACCCACCGGAGATCGAGGACCAAGAGGAGGTGCTGCAACCCAAGTCCATTCTCTGACATGAATACAAGGTATTAAGAGGCGGTAAGACTATCTGACGATATCTTATTAAGTTTAAGAATTATCCTTTTGAAGATGCTAGATGGATGCAAGGCATACAATTAAAGGATAACCTAAACCTTGTCAATGCTTAGAATGCTTCCCAAGAGTAAGCAAATGTACAAAATGTTAAAAATGAACAAATTTTTTTTGTCTTATAAGACTCTCTTTTTCTTTATTGTGCACAAAAATGAAGTAGTATGCATGCTTAGATCAAGTTTGCGGAGACAGCGTCTCCCAAACACCAAGTAGAGCTTGTCACTCTACTATGGAAGACTGATAGGACTAATGTGCATACATGCTTGCGGCAGCCTCAGGCTCTCAAGCACCAAATGGACTAGTCATCCATTGTGGAATGATGTCCTAGGGTAACATAGGGATCCTCTACCCGCTAAGAAAAGGACTCATGAATATGCTTTATCTTCTCTACACCATAGTCGAGGATGACTATGATTTCAAGAGAGAGGTAATGTCATAATAATCAATATCTAATTCTCCTAAATGATTTTCTCATATTAAACTGATCATTTAATGTGGGGAAGTGCCAGGGGAGAAAAAGCTAGAATATTGGTTAAGCTAGCAGACTGGCCACAATAGGGATCCAAAGGAGGGAAAATAGGGATCCAAAGGGGGGAACACCTGGAAAAGATCCATGTGCAAAAATGGGCTAAAAAGACCCTAAGGTTCAGCCCATTAAGACTTCCAAAATGCTGAGGTTCCAAAATTCAAAGGTTGTGTCCAAAGGTCAACCCTAGGGGAAATTGGATGCATTTGTGTACCAAAAAAAAGTCTTTGCAATCCCTACATGGGAGGGGGCGAGCCCTTCTTCTAGTGGATGAGAGAGAAAGTCACACACACACACACACACACACACACACGCACAGGATCCCTTTACACAAAGGGAATTAGGGACACATGTCAGCTCCCTAGCCCAGATGCCCACAAGGTGTGCCCAATTCCTATTGGATGGCCTTGGAGGTGGACCAATGAGAATTAGGCTAGAGTAAATCTAGTTTAATTAATTTAAAAACACTTAATAAAAGAACCAATGAGAAGTAAGTCTCCTACAAGACTATTGGACAGTCTCCCAAGGGGTCCAATGAGCATTCAGGAGCCCAATGGCTTGCCTCATTCCTATTGGCCAGGAGGCAAAGGGGTCCAATGAGAGTTTATTTTAATTATTAAATTACCTAAAGCTCTCACAAAAGGGGAAAGTGGGACACATGAGAGAAGGCTATCACTTATGTTAGTGATAGGCTTGACTTGGGGAAGTCCAATGAGGGCTGACCAAGAGCAAATAGCAAGAGGGCTCGCCCAAGAGAGAGAGGGGGGGCTGATTTTTTCAAGGCATTATCACACACACACTCACACAATCTCATGTGTGAAGAAAGAGAAGACTATCTCTTCCCAAGTTTTAATGGAGAGCTCATCACCTACTCCAAGCTTGTGAGATAGAAGCCTACATCGACACACTCTTGGCTTGTGGATGCAAATCCAACCAAGAGCCAAGCTTCAATGCATGCTCATCTCCTCTACCAAGCTAATTAATAAGCTAAAGCCATGCTAATATGAGTGATTATGTGAGGAGATGTACATCTTTCTCGTAAGATACTCCTTCTTCCTCTCAATCTACTCTCATACCCTGCTAGCTCTCACCATCTTCGAAGGTGTGTGAGGTCTTGGGTCTGAGAACGGGGATAGTTCAAGTTGTGTTTGCTAAGTGTTCTTCTCAATGCATGAAGCTTTCATATTCATTGCACTAGCTAGTCTTGAAGGAACACAAAGAATTGTATTGTACAATGTCTCTCTTGATGGGAGAAACCATAATACAAAGCCTTTTGGAGGGGGGACAGGCTCCATGCAAATGCGGTCCTCAACTGCTGTCAATAGCTTAATTTCTCTCTCTTTTGAAGTATTGTTGATGCTATCTAACTAGGTGTTATGCTTTTTTTTGCTCTCTCCACCCAAGCACTCTTGTAATTCTCATTAGGAATCTATTCTAATGAAATGCCCACTATGTTCATGCTAATTTCTGCTACACACAAGTTATTAGGCCATTAAATGTTACATATTCTGAAATGGAGTAGTGGGTTGTTGCAACATATAAATGAGATGCAGTACAAAGGGGCTTCTATGCATGAGGCTGACAAAGCAAATGGAGCATTGGATGCACAATGTAATGGAATGAGCTACAGAGAGGTTTGGAAGGATAATAGGGTTCAACTTTGGGATGAAATCAAAACACATGTAGTAGCCGAAGGGGTTGTCATGTATGTGTGTCCGTTTGACTTTGTAAACTTTGGTGAGCTAGGTGAAGATAACATTGGTATTGGTATTGAAACATCCTATGCAGATGAGGCTACTATTTCTGCAGAAGCTAGTGTATGCAGCATTAATCTAGTTTGTTGGCCTATCAAGAGAGTGACAACTATGGATGGAAAAGAATTGTTATGCTATGAGGATCTACATGCTATGCATGCGTTACAAGACACATGCATTGAATCAGCTTATTTGGTAGAGCCTATTTCAAAAAAGCGGAAATATTGCTTTGTAAATAGGAAGCCAAAAATGTCAGTGAAAGCTTCTAAGAGATCCAATCAAGCACCTCTAGCATCTGTCCAGCTTGTTTCAACCATATATTGTTGTTCCAAAAGGTGTTGTCAATATGCCAATCGAGATAAGGTCATGGCTATGCGCAATGAATTTTGGGGACTGAGTTTGCAAACTGGAACAAACTATGTGTATGATACAATGTTGACTGCATGGCATGAGAACAAAACAACTACAAAGACATGCTATGTGTTTTCTTTTAATGGCAGTGAGGTTTGCAGTAGAGCTTGGTACGAAATTCATGGCATTCCAAAAACTTCATTTTATCGTTACCGTGAACATTTTGAGAATGGGGTTAGATGCTCAGTGCATGGTAACGATGGTGTCATGAGAAAAGGAAGAGACCATACAGAAGTGGGAAGGGCACTGATGCGCTCTTTTGTTGATGAAAACTCGGAGAGAATGCCACATAAGAGTAGAACCATGGAAGATGGTAATAGGGAAACTTTGCTTGCAATACCAAACACGTACAAGCAAGTAGACATTTTACATGATGTCAATAAAACACTTGACAATATGAGTCTCAAGCCAATGTCTAGCACGACATTCAATAGGATTTGGAATACGGAGTTTGCTAATGTGACATTTTTGAAAACAAGTGAGTTCTCCAAATGTGTTGTGTGTAGTCGGATAAAGTCTCAACTAGAGTCAACAAAGGATAACGAGATGATTGCACGTTTGAAGGATGAACGTCGAATTCACATGTTGCAACAACAAAGTTTTAGGAATGTGTACTACACCTGGCGTAAGTTCTCCCAGTTGCAAAAGGATAAGTATTTATGCATTATACATTATAAAATGGATCAAAAAAAGATAGCAATACCTAGGTTGTGTGTGAAATCAAAAGATTATGCGAATGCATATCAATTGCAAGTATCATTAATAGGTATGATAACACATGGACATGGTCATGGAATGTATGGTCACTTCTCACTTAATGGTCTATGGCCTTCAGATCCCAATGCTACAATTGGTTCCCTTGCATTATGCTTACAGAATCTAGAAAGAACAGAAAACCATGGACTAGGAGATTTATGCCATGACGGCATGCCACACAACAATGTAACGTTATTCAATGCATTGAACTCAAGGAGAGCTCTAGACCTCCAAAACAAAATGAAGCTAGAGCGTGAGAGGAATGCATCAACAATGACACCACCATTGGCCATCCAAGGATGTAATGAAGAGATTGTACACATACAATCAACTTCCTCTCAATGTGTTGTGGATACCATATCCACTCTTGTATTTCAAAAATTGCCTAAGAATCTTTTGCTACAGCTAGATAATTGTGCAGGAGAGAGTAAAAATCGATATTTTTTTGCATACTTATCCTTGTTAGTAGCAAAAGGAGTTTTCAAAACCGTGCATTTGGGATTCTTAATGGTGGGTCATACACATGAGGACATAGATGCAATGTTTAGTAGGTTCTCAGAAAGATTGCGAACAGGAATGACATTCACTTTTCCACATCTGATGGAACATTTTCAAAAATGTGAAAGCTCGGCTCCAACACCATTTTTGATGACACAAGTTGCCGACTTTAAATCCTTTGTGCAAGGGTACATGTGTGACAGACAAGATGCTCTAGTTGGACACTCTAAGCCACTTCAATTTCGTTTCTATATGGAAGGTGAAGTCCCAGTAATGTAGTACAAAATTCATCCCAAATCACCCGATTGGATGCCAAAGGAGTCGGGAATTGAGTTGTGGAAAAAAGATGACCAGGGAAAACCAAAATTACCAACAGGCTGTCCATATGTGGTACCTATAGCAGACTATGTGATATATAGTCCGCTTGTTATTCAAGGGATTAAGTCATATCTTGAATTTTGGAAAAGATGTTCTCTATTAAAGGGAAAGGACCATGACTCCACAAAATACATGGAGCCTGTTATCACTTATTGGCAAAACATAATCAATGAGCTTGAACAACCAACCAATAAACACATTGGTGAATATACAACATTTTGGCCAAAGACTATAGGGAGTCACCGAATACAAGAGATAGAGGAAGACAGAGATGAGTTTCAAGGATATGAAGAATTGAATGATCACTATGTTGGTCCTCAAAGTGCAAGGCCACAAGAGGCCTTTAGGCCTCAAATTTATGTAAGAAAAGGGGATCTTGTTCTTGTGAGACCCGCAGATCCTGAATATCCGATATGGCTAGGAGTGGCAGAGTCAAACATATGAGGATTGTTGGAAAAAGAGTTGGTGCTGCAATCTTGCTGACCCAAAGCGCTGGGAGTGTGTTGATACAATTGTATGGTCATGGACTCCAAGGGGTGGAAGAATTGTGGAAACAATCAAGATCCCATTAAATGTCATGGAGAAAGCACAGGCTAGCTTAATAGGAGAAATTGAATAGCATTTCATATCTTGCTCATTGTTTTATTTCCCCAGCTTATGTATGATTTTATGAAGTATTTTTAAACACCCACATAAAATAAAAAATCTAAAAGGTGTTTCTCAACACCACCATTTTCTTGGGAATCTATCTCTTTTATGAAGTGTTTTGAAACACCCACATAAAAATAAAAAATTTAAAAGGTGTTTCTCAACACCACCATTTTCTTGAGAATCTATATCTTTTATGAAGTGTTTTGAAACACCCACATAAAAATAAAATTTTTAAAAGGTGTTTCTCAACACCACCATTTTCTTGAGAATCTATCTCTTTGTCACATTCCCAAATTAAATGAAAATTTTCCAAATTTAATGGGAAATAGGAATCCATAGGCGTTGAAATTAGTCCCAAAGTTGTGGGATTTTTCCATTTCATCTAAAATTCAATACTTCGTTCTAATGGCCAAGTGGTGGATCTTTGATGTATCTAATTCCCAAATTTTAGTCTAAATGGCCAAGTGGTGGATTTAGGATCTACTCATCCCACACACATTGTGTATAATTACCAATGTTATGATGGCCAACTGCTGAATGCACCTACCTTTAAGACATGGCTAAAATGGCCAAGTGGTGGATCCAGGTGATACCAACAATTGTATCTACAATTCAAGCCTTTGTTATAATGGCCAAGTGGTGGATCCTTGATGTATCTAATTCCCAAATTCTAGTCTAAATGGCCAAGTGGTAAATCTAGGATCTACTCATCCCACAGACATTGTGTAAAATTACAAGTGTTATCATGGCCAAGTGTTGAATCCACCTAACTATAAGATATGGTTAGAATGGCCAAGTGGTGGATCTAGGAGACACCAAAAATTGGATCCACATTTCAAGCCTTTGTTATAATGGCCAAGTGGTGAATCTTTGATGCACCTGCTTCCCTATTCTTAGTCTAAATGGCCAAGTGGTGGATCTAAAATCCACTCATACCACAAACATTGTGTAAAATTCCAAGTGTAATGATGGCCAAGTTTTGAATGCACCTACCTTTAAGGCATGGCTAGAATAACCAAATGGTGGATCGAGGAGATACCGACAATTGGATCCACACTTCAAGCCTTTGTTGTAATGCCCAAGTGGTGGATCTTCATGTATCTACATCCCAATTTTAGTCGAAATGGCCAAGTGGTGGATCTAGGATCTACTCATCCCACAGACATTGTGTAAAATTACCGGGGTTATTACAGCCAAGTGCTGAATGCACCTAACTTTAGGACATGTTTAGAATGGCCAAGTGGTGGATCTAGAATCTACTCATCCCACAAACATTGTGTAAAATTATAAGTTTAATGATGGAAAACTGTTCAATGCACCTGACTTTGAGACATGGTTTGAATGGCCAGGTGGTGGATACAAGAGACACCAACAATTGGATCCACATTCAAAGCCTTTGTTCTAATAACCAAGTGGTGGATGTCTATACTTCAATAGAGCATATGTTTGGACAAATGGTGGGCTTCACACCTACTTTCCAATTCTTAATCTAAATGGCCAAGTGGTGGATGTAGGATCAACTCATCCCACCAACATTGTGTAAAATTACAAGTGTTATGATGGCCAAGTGTTGAACGCACCTACCTTCAAGACATGGTTAGAATCCCCAAGTGGTGGATCTAAGAGACACCAACAATTGGATCCACATTTCAAGCCTTCGTTATAATGGCCAAGTGGTGGATCTTTGATGCACCAACTTCCCAATTCTTAGTCGAAATGGCCAAGTGGTGGATCTAGTATCTACTCATCCCACAAACATTGTGTAAAATTACAAGTGTTATGATGGACAAGTGCTGAATGCACTTGCCTTTAAGACAAGGCTAGAATGACCAAGTGGTGGATCTAGGAGATACCAAAAATTGGATCCACACTTCAAGCCTTTTTCCTAATCGCCAAGTGGTCGATCTTTGATGTATCTAATCCCAAATTTTACTCTAAATTGCCAAGTGGTGAATCTAGGATCTACTCATCCCACAAACATTGTGTAAAATTACCATTGTTATGATGGCCAAGTGCTGAATGCACCTAGCTTTAGGAAATGGTTAGAATGGCCAAGTGGTGGATCTAGGTGACACGAACAATTGTATTTACAATTCAAGCCTTTGTTATAATGGCCAATTTCTGGATCTTTGATGCACCTTCTTACCAATTCTTACTCTAAATGGACAAGAGCTGGATCTAAGATCTACTCATCCCACAAACATTGTGTAAAATTACAAGTGTTATCATGGCCAAGTGTTGAATCCACCTAGCAGGCCAAGTGGTGGATCTATGAGACACCAACAATTGGATCCACATTTCAAGCCTTCGTTATAATGGCCAAGTGATGGATCTTTGATGCACCTACTTCCCTATTCTTAGTCTAAATGGCCAAGTGGTGGATCTAAAATCCACTCATGCCACAAACATTGTGTAAAATTCCAAGTGTTATAATGGCCAAGTTTTGAATGCACCTACGTTTAAGGCATGGCTAGAATGGCCAAATGGTGGATCTAGGAGATACCAACAATTGGATCCACACTTCAAGCCTTCGTTCTAATGGCCAAGTGGTGGATCTTTCATGTATCTACTTCCCAAATTTTATTCTAAATGGCCAAGTGGTGGATCTAGGATCTACTCATCCCATAGACATTTTGTAAAATTACCAAGGTTATTATGGCCAAGTGTTGAATGCACCTAACATTAGGACATGGTTAGAATGGACAAGTGGTGGATCTAGAATCTACTCATCCCACAAACATTGTGTAAAATTAGAAGTTTTATGATGGAAAAGTGTTCAATGCACCTGACTTTAAGACTTGGTTTGAATGGCCATGTGGTGGATACAGGAGACAACAACAATTGGAACCACATTCAAGCCTTTGCTATAATGGCCAAGTGGTGGATCTTTGATGCACCTACTTCCCAATTCTTAGTTTAAATGGCCAAGTGGTGGATATAGAATCTACTCATTCCACAAACATTGTGTAAAATTACAAGTGTTATGATGGCCAGGTGTTGAATGCACCTACCTTTAAGACATGGCTGGAATGGCCAAGTGGTGGATCTAAGATATACCAATAATTGGATCGACACTTCAAGCCTTTGTTCTAATGGCCAAGTGGTGGATCTTTGATGTATCTAATTACCAAATTGTAGTCTAAATGAACAAGTGGTGGATCTAGCATCTACTCATCCCACAGACATTGTATAAAATTACCAGTGTTATGATGTCCAAGTACTGAATGCACCTAGCTTTACAAAATGGTTAGAATGGCCAAGTGGTGGATCTAGGTGACACCAACAATTTTGTCTAGAATTCAAGACTTTGTTATAATATCCAAGTGCTGGATCTTTGATCCATCTACTTACCAATTGTTACACTAAATGGACAAGCGATTGATCTAGGATCTACTCATTCCACAAACATTGTGTAAAATTACAAGTGTTATGATGGCCAAGTGTTGAACCCACCTAACTGGCCAAGTGGTGGATCTAGGAGACACCAACAATTGGATCCACATTTCAAGCCTTTGTTATAATGGCCAAGTGGTGGATCTTTGATGCACCTACTTCCCAATTCTTAGTCTAAATGGCCAAGTGGTGGATCTAAAATCTACTCATCCCACAAACATTGTGTAAAATTACAAGTGTTATGATGGCCAAGTGTTGAATGCACCTACCTTTCAGATAAGCCTAGAAAGGCCAAGTGGTGGATCTAGGAGATACCAACAATTGGATCCACACTTAAAGCCTTTATTCTAATGGCCAAGTGGTGGATCTTTGATGTATTTAATTCCCGAATTCTAGTCTAAATGTCCATGTGGTGGATCTAGGATCTAGTCATTCCATAGACATTGTGTAAAATTACCAGTGTTATGATGGCCAAGTGCTGAATGCACCTAATTTTAGGACATGATTAGAATGGCCAAGTGGTGGATCTAGGTGACACCAACAATTGTATCTACAATTCAAGCCTTTGTTATAATGTCCAAGTGGTGGATCTTTGATGCCCGTACTTACCGATTCGTACTATAAATGGACAAGTGGTGGATTTAGGATCTACTCATCCCACAAACATTGTGTAAAATTACAAGTGTTATGATGGCCAAGTGTTGAATGCACCTACCTTTAAGACATGGCTAGAATGGCCAAGTCGTGGATTGAGGAGATGCGAACAATTGGATGCGCACTTTAATGCTTTGTTCTAATGACCAAATGGTGGAACTTTGATGTATCTAATTCCCAAATTGTAGTCTTAATGGTCAAGTGGTGGATCTAGGATCTACTCATCCCACAGACATTGTGTAAAATTACCAATGTTATGATGGCCAAGTGTTGAATGCACCTAACTTTAAGACATGGTTAGAATGGCCAAGTGGTGGATCTAGGTGACACAACACATTTCTGTTTACAATTCAAGACTTTGTTATAATGGCCAAGTGGTGGATATTTGATGCCCCTACTTACCAATTCTTACTCTAAATGGACAAGTGGTGGATGTAGGATCTACTCATACCACTAACATTGTGTAAAATTACAAGTGTTATGATGGCTAGGTGTTAAATCCACCTAACTTTAAAACATGGTTAGAATGGCCAAGTGATGGACCTAGGAGACACCAACAATTGGATCCACATTTCAAGCTTTTGTTATATTAGCCAAGTGGTGGATCTTTGACGCACCTACTTCCCAGTTCTTAGTGTAAATGGCCAAGTGGTGGATCTAGGAGATGCCAACAATTGGATCCACACTTCAAGCCTTCATTATAATGGCCAAGTGGTGGATCTTTGATGTATCTAATTCCCAAAGTTTAGTCTAAATGGCCAAGTGGTGGATCTAGGATCTACCAGTGTTATGATGGCCAAGTCCTAAATATACCTGCCTTTAGGACATGGTTAGAATGGCCAAGTGGTGGATCTAGGTGACACCAACAATTGTATCTACAATTCAAACCTTTGTTATATTAGGGTTTGGGCATCAAAAAGTGGATTTTTGGGCAGATTCAGGCTTTAAGCTCACAAATTGGGTAGGATGTAGTTTTTAGTAAATTTGTTCTTTTTAAGTACCCTTGGGGGTAGATAAGCCTACAAGGGGCAAAAAAAGCATGGCCACAAGGGCGCGCAAATGGCCCATCCAAAACTGATGGATGGGCCATTTGCGTGCCCTTGTGGCCAGGCTTTTTTTTGCCCCTTGTAGGCTTATCTACCCCCAAGGGTACTTAAAAAGAACAAATTTACTGAAATTGACTGAAATTACATACAGAACTTGAAATTACAAAGTCATTTCATTACAAAGATAATAGACACAGTAGACACAATTGTTGATCATATTGTCATTGGAAAGTCAAATCATTACAAAGATAAGGGTGTGCAATACAAAAAGAGGGGTAACTTCGGCTAATGCTCGAAGTCTCCTCGCAATCGACGTGCAAGCTGCATATCTTTTGTCTGTATTGTCACTCGCTTTGCATGAATGGCGATAGGTTGGTATCTTCCAACACCGAAATGATGTGGGCCTCTGGAGCTTCTTGAATAGCCTCTAGCGCTATTGCTTGCATTCTATACTGATTTCCATAGCTTTGAAGCACCTCCTTCACAGTGCGAGCAAAGGGGGCGCGTCGAATCAAAAGCTCCGTCGTATTCTGGTAGTGGCGGATTTCTGCAAATGCCCTTGCTATTTTTCGGCGCCGCTGCGGTAGTCTTGGGGGCACTTGCACATTTGCTGGTGGGCGGCGTTTAGGCTTCTTGAAAAACTTAGACTTTCTCCTGTTTACATGCTTAGGGGCTGGTTCTGCAGCCTCTTCTGATTCTTCCTCTTCCCTTGGCTGCCGATCTTGTCATGTGGGGAGAGCTCCCTGGCCTCGAGGCAATGTCTTCCCCCCAACGGCCACCCCATGTGTGCGCAGTATTTTATCTCGCAACCATGGTGGCTCACTCTCGGATTCAGTGTCTGTATGGACCACCCGAGTCCTTGATGGTCCTGCTTGTGATTCGTGGCGCGACGGTTCCTCCCTATCGGACTCTGTTGTTTGCTGGCCCTCTTCTTCTCTCTAGCATTGGGCACGTTGCTTCATTCTCCTTCTAGGTGCTATATCTTGAGGAGGTGGAGATTCAACAGTCCTCGATGACTCTCGTGCCCTACCACCATGCCTACTACCAAATGAGTTCCCGGAACGGCCAGGCATTCATGGTCGTTTTCTTGTGCCTTTAAGCCATGACGGCTTCTCACATCCTTGGAGGTTGTTTTTATTGGCAGGGGGATGCTCTTTCGCGGTTTGTTTGGTGCGCGCCATTTCGTTGGTAAGAGCTCACATGTTCTTAAGAAATGAATGGTTTATAAGAGCATGCAATATTTATAAGGGCCCATTTAAAAAGGGCCCTGTTCACACTAATTTTTTTATAAAAAAATATTATTTTTTAAATAAACATGTCGCTAAGAGTTGGACCCTGCGTTCACGTTTAGTGACTCGCGCAGTATCCACTTTGATCCCTATCACACTCTGCATCGCAACCGTGCAGCATGCTTGGTGGGACCTTGCGACATTTGCCACTTGTTGCTATGCTCTTGACGACTCCATTCCGCACTTCAATAGCAATCTTGGATTGTCGTGCATGCTCCATTGTGAGCTTACGAGCAAATGTTGTGCGAAAAAACCAGTTGAACATCTCCTCCAAATATTGGATTGCACCATTCCACCACCATGTCCAGTATTTTTGAAGTACACTCCCCTTGCTCGATAATGGGACTTCTCCATGCCTTGAGTGCTAAAAATTTCAAGTGATCCATACTTGTGCATAAAAAATGCACCATGCGCAAACAAGATATGTTGTTCGCATGAGTAAACGATCCACATTATTAAATAAAAACAATCCCTTGTAATGAATACACCATGTAAAATTACTTATCATGTAATGTGTGATGTTATTTTCACCCCAATAAAGGGTGAAGAACTTGGTAAAATCCGCCAAGGCTTCTTGAAATGATTGGCGTTGTTCTTCTGTTGTGCTATTAAGGCCCATAAGCTTTACCATTTTATCAAAATGTGCCCAAACTTGCTTGCGCTTGTTTGCAAGCTCGCCATTTGAATCATTGTCGGTAGTAGCTTTGCATAACTCCTTCCAAAGCTCCCAAAGGTTACCTGCCTGCTGGCTGGAGCTGTTTTGAGCATCATATCGACTTGGCTTTCCTTGGGAAACTTTCTTCAAAAAGTGTCTAGCTTTTTGTCCACTCATTGACACTTGTTGAGCAATTTCATGGGCCTCCCCTGTGTTCTTTGCAGCAACGATAAACACATTTCCACCGTGACATCCAATGGAATTCAAGAGTACCTCCACTCTTTCGATCGCTTCCTGGGACTTTTTCAACGGTTTCATTGTGAAAGCATAGTCAATGTGGAGCTTCAATAGCCTATCAAAAATGCGCATGAATGCGTGTAATGTACAAAAATGTACATTCGATAGAGGAAATCGAAAGATTGGATTCCAAGCGTGGTCCTTTTGATCACGGTCTGGGGCATTGAGCATGGGACATCTCAGAATAGACGCTTCCCATTCTCTACCTTCATCTCCGACATCACGACAATCTAACCCTTGTTCTCCATGCCCTTGCCATGGAAGCATGGAACTGGCCTTTGCAGTGCTCTTATGTGATTTTTTTCCATTAGGTTTGTACCC
This sequence comes from Adiantum capillus-veneris, assembly GCF_014529385.1. Lineage (NCBI taxonomy): Eukaryota > Viridiplantae > Streptophyta > Polypodiopsida > Polypodiales > Pteridaceae > Adiantum > Adiantum capillus-veneris. Next base: position 161,604,389 of record NC_140935.1, read on the forward strand.
TCGAGTGCAAAATGAACAAGGCATGAGAGAAGAAGCCCCTTGTTTGCAGCCAAGCAAACACGTTATGGTCTTCAAATCCCCACCTAAGTGCCACTCCACATCATAACTACCAAAAACCTCAATCTCCAACTTCTGACCTACAATTTGGGAGTGTATTACTTATGTGATCCATGGAGTTCTCTCAAAAATCCATGAAAGTACTCCATTGGTCTCTTTGGGCACCTCAATAGCACCCAACCACCAAATGTCTTTCTTTGATTGCACGCTAAAAGATGGCGTGGGAGATGGCTCGACTGAATCCCTTCGCTTGGTTTGCAGAAGGGCCTCGTTCATTAGAGTGACACTTAGCCTCTCTAACCTTTGGACTTTCACTATTTGACACTCATCGAGTTTCAGCACAAAAGCGACTTTTGTGCCAAGCACTACAAAATAAATAGTGCCAAGACCTTAAACTTCAGAGTCTATGATAAGAATAATACCAAAGAAAAAAGTAAAGTGTGTCACCTTCTTCAGGTGTTCCACATTGTGTAAGGAAAGCCCTTCTCTGAAGGTCTTATGGATTGTTTCTTACCTTCTCCCTTTGTCTTTGTTGCGCACGAAGCATAAAGGGAAGTTGGCATTGTGTCCTCAATGTGTAGGTATGTCCCAATGCGGGAGAACACATCTTTGTTTGTGGCCTTCTTTGCGAACTTGACCTTGTGAGGAATAGGAAATAGGTTTTCCACAATGCCATGTTCTTTGAGGGCATCCTTTAGGAGTTGAAAAATAGCCTGATAGGCTTTGGTGTTGATTCCAGCCTCATCACAAGCTTGTTGAACGTCATCATCACTAACCACATTTCTTAATTTACGCATAAGGTCCTTGGTGACTGCATCCTTAATGTGCTTACCTCTAGGTGATTGTAAGATAGAAATCACGTCCTGGGTATTGAGACAACTAGTGAGAAGGTTGACTCGATCATCTTGGCTTGTTCCACCGCATGCCTCCTGGATGAAGTTTCTATCAACAAATAAACATAAATGTTAGAAAATAGTGTGAAGTAAGAATGCATCATGCAAATAAAGACCAAATCCCCTTGTGGCTGTAACTCGTTGTTTGCGTGCTCCTCCCGAATGTGCAAGAGTTTCAATGGATAAATACGTGCGTTTGCGTTCCCTTGCACCAAGGGGTGTTTCTTTCAAGTATGTGATGGTGTTGGTAAGCTTCTGGATGTGGGACTCTTTTTCTTGCATTTGTTGTTCAAGAGTTTTAACTACCCTCTCCGAAGAGGCAACACTCTCTTATAAAGCCATCGTCTTGAGGTGAAAAGCTTGACATTCGTGCATCCACAAATGCAAAGAAGCACCTGCACCCATACACAACTGCTTCCAATAGCTTAACAAGCCTGCTTCTCCCCTCCCAAGAAATTGAAGAAATGTGGAAAGGCTATTAAACGGTGGATGGAAGCAGCTTATAGGATCGTAAGGGTACAAATGGCCATCCACCCAAATGTCAACATTGGTCTCACAAGCGGTGCGACATTCCTGTGATGACCTTTGATCACCTTCACTAGTGGTCTTTGGTGCAAATGCCGTGGGTAAGCGAATATGTATGCTTTTGGTGTGCGGAGTACGTGGTGGTGAAAGCAAACCATTTGTGATGTCTGTGAGCACCATGGAAGCTGTTGGGTGAGGAAGCAAATGATAGAGGGGGAAGGATAGAGAGGTTGAGGAAGATGGGAGGAGAGAAGGAGGGAGGGGGAGGAGAGAGAGATTGGGGAGGAGGAGGAAGGTAGGGGCACGGAGGGAGAGGAGAGGGAGAGGGAGAGAGGAGGGAGGAGGAGGAGAGAACAAAATGTTTATTACTTTTGGGGGGAAAAGATTTTTGAAAAAATGGACTTTCTAAGCTTGTGGGTTAAAAAATGGGTCAAAAAATGATTTTTGGATATGTATATATGTTGGGAGGGAGTTTTAAGTAAAGAAACAAGTAAAAATGATTTTTTTTAAAAAAAGTCAAATTTTGACTCTTTGTGACCCACGTTTTTGCTGATGTGGAGACACCCCTATGCTTCCTTCACTTTAAAAAAAGCTAGAGAGAGAAAGTAACCCTTTAGGTCCACATCCTACATTTGTCTAAAAAAAGGCTAGAAAAGCCTACTCAAAACTACCTTATTCAATGTCCTTGCCCCCTAAACCCCACACAATATTAGCCTTAATCCCTAAAAATTAGGATTCCTTATAAGGCCTATGCAAGGTTCATATTTCTCCCAATGCTCGGAGTTTTTCGTTCTTCTTGGGGACAACCACAATGGGTGACACCCAATCTGTATTTTCGATTTCATAGATGAATTCATCATCCATCAGCTTGTCAATCTCTTCTTTGATTCGTTTAGCAAATGTGTCATAATATGTATAAGGACGCTGTTTGCTTGGTTTAGCATCTGATTTCAAAGGAATTGTATGTTGGCATATCGATGGATCAACTCCTTTGAGGTCTTTGTAGGACCATGCAAACACATCTTTATACTTCTTGAGAAGTTGTGTTATCCGTTCTTCTTCTTCAGGCTCTAAATCGGTTGCGATATAGACCGGCTGAGGCTCTTCACCTAATTTAGCGAGGTCTATCCATTTGGCATTTTCCGGCCCATCGTCAGATTCCTCGTTTGTTCTTTCCCTGACTGGTGGTGTCATTATGATTTTTTAGTCCTGAATGGTGAATTTCCGATAGTGTGATGATACATTCATGTTTCCTTTTTTTGACTCCCCCTTACCATCACTATCTCCCTCAGTAGTCCATACCTCTCGTAAAGACCGTTTTAGTTCTTGGTATTTCGTTTTACGCTCCGATTTGGTCCACTCTGGGTCTTTTGTTGTTTCTTTTTTTTATTTTTGAGTTTTTTGTGATTTTGTTTCGGTTTTAGCTTTCCGTACTTGTCTTATTTCCTCTCGTGTTCCTTCCTTTCGAACTTTTGAGAATTTTCCTGATATTTTATCTTTTACACAATCCTCTGCTTTGACAAGCATTAGGTAGTGAGTTTTATCTTTTATCATGGGCATCAGGTTCTCTCTCATTTTGTTTTCTGCTCGTTTTCTCCTATAGCGTTTCTGGCGTCTAGAGTGCTGATTGGCAAAATCATAAAGCTTGATATTCTCTGTTTTCTCCCCATGCTCACTTGAGCTGTCTGAACACTCATTATCTGCATCGTTATTTATCTCTAGCTGCTCAGAGGAGTTATAAAACTCTTCTTGTTCTGGTGGTTCTACAAACTCATCTTCTCTTGGTATAATGCTTACCATGTAATAGGGTAGCACATCATAGCCATCTTTATCGCAAAATTTTGTTGTTGGACTATCTGTAATGGTACAGACATCCAACGTTGCTAGTATGTGTTCCCATTCCAGAGGTTCCAAGGCATCTTTAGGAAAAGGTTATGGAATATAATCCTTGTCCTCAATCACTCTTTCTAAGATGCATTCCTCTCTTTTTAAGCTCCCACAATGCAAAGCTCCGCACATCCATAGCTCTTTTTGTTGTCCTAACCATGTTGGGAGTTCTGATCCTGCCACTGTAGCTAAATCAAACTCTTTCACCGGTGTCTGGTTTACATCCTTGTCACTATGGTCTTTTAGATATATTTTGGTTGTTGTCTCGCCATGTCTGAGGTATATGTGGTCGTAACCCCAATCCTGGACCATCTTCAATTGTCTCATGAATGGTCTTCCCAAGATAATCTCGTAATTGTTCTTTTTGTCGAAATCGACTATTGCAAATGTATGCTCATACTCGATTCCGCATGAGGTGACAATCACTTTTTCTAAGAGTCCTAGAGGCTTCTCCATGAACCCATCTTCCAATTGCAATTTCATTCTGGTAGCTCTCAAAGCTGGTTTTCCCCATTTTTTCCAGATTTCCTTGGTGGCGATAGAAACTCCCGCTCCACTGTCAAGAATATCTTTGGAAAGTACTCCTTGGAATTCTACTGGTAGCATGGTGTTTCCATCTTCTCCCTCACAATGCTCTCCAACCTTGTTTAATGGTACTGGCCTAGTGTTTAGTTGAGGCCTGTCCAATTCTCTGATCCCTTCTTGAAGCTTTGAGGTGGGGTCTTTTACTCCAAATTTTTCTAGGCATTTGCCTACTGTGGTCCACATGTTTGGTCGTAACCTTAGGAGTTCGGCTAATGCGATTGTGCATGCCACAGGAGTGGACAATAACTCAATCAACCCTTGTGAATCCATCACTTTGTTAGAAGAAAGTCTTTGAGGTGGGATTGCTCTCACCTCATACTTGGCTTCATACTCTCCTAGGTAAGAGGGTAGAGTTTTTAGCGAGTCTGGTTGGCTGTGCCCTGAACTAATTGATCCCTGGTCTCCCCCTTGTGAATGCATATAAAAGTTCATTTGCGATCTTGCCTCAAATTCTTCAATGGGCGGTAGGATCTCATTTTTCTCTTCTCTCGTGCTATTCATGTGGTAACTCACCCTGTTAGCTTCGTTGGCCTCACGGATTTGCTTCCATAGATCATCTAGACCGTTACAATCCTTACCCATTTCTGCCAATGTTTTAGGCTGGAACCCGTCACTTGTTGCATCTGTTGTATTTGGCACTATGAGAGGCTCTCCCCTATACTCAGAGGAATTCGTGAGTCTTTCCTTCATTTCTACTTGTTCTTCTAAAGTTGGTTTGATAGGGGTTGGAGCTGGTACTTCATGGCAATTTACAGGTTTACCAAGCGGGTTTTCTATCAAAGATTGAGTTGTTTCAATCATCTTTCTACACATTTCCAACCTATGTTTTTCTATTTCAGCATATATGGATAAGTCATCCATCTTTGCTCTTGGGTTTGGTTCTTTTTGAGTCTGGCTTCGTAAGCTTTTAGAAGTGCATCTAACTGGTCATTTACCTTGTCTGCCAGTATTGATCCTCCTGATCTTGCACTTTTGGGTTTTGCTATTTCCTTGGGTGCTATGGTTGCCGTATTGTGCAAGCTTAGGCTATCTGGATCCTCTAACCGCTCTAATCTATCCTTTGTGTCTTTTAACTCCTCGGATAGAGCCGTTTGCTCTCGTTCTCTCCTGGCTTTCATACGCGCCTTTCTAGCTTTCTAAGTGCTTTTGAATTTTTGATTTTTGAACTTGGGGCATTGATTTTTGGCTCTTCAATTATGGGTTCATTCATCATTCTTTAAGCTTGGGCTCGTGTCATTGCCTGAATAGGTATTATTGTTTCGTTTTCTGACCCTCCACTCGAAGGCACTGCTTCCAGAATGTTCAAGGTAGTTTTTGCTCCTTTGCTTAGGTTCTTAGGGCAATTAGGAATCAAATGAGTAACTCCACACTCGGTGCAATATGCGTTGACTCTAATGATTTCATCATGAGGACAGTCTGTTAGCCAATGGTCTCCACCACACTTGTAGCAGGGTCCATTAGGAGATTTCAGAGGTCTTTTGGAGGGCCTTTTGGTAGAGAGAGGAAAATAAGCTCCTCCAATGAGAGAAGAGCCTACGTTACGTAGAAAAATAGATTGATATTAATAAAAATATAAAAGGTGTCCCTCTCCTCATTTAATAATCTAGTGGTCCTTGAAGACGAGCACTCTCTTTTATTTAATGCGAGCATCTTTTTCAGAAGGTAGATGCGGTGCATTTGATACGGGATACGTCATCACTAGAACTCAAAAAGTCACAAAACTATCAAGTGGTGGAAGATTTTGAAACTTTTGATACTGCCAATGCGTCCGGAACGCACATATCTCCTAGAAATAAATGTCCAATTGCCTCGCTTAGACATCCAAAGAGGCCAAAAATGTCAAACACCCCTAAAAGAACATTTTACTAACGGCGCGTGAGGGGGCATTCCAAAATTTTGGAATGCCTCCTCGCGCGCCGTTAGTAAAAAGGCCCTTTTTCCCTCTTTTTAGGGAGCTTTTTGAGAGGAAAATGTCCAAAAACCTCTAAAAAGGGGCTTTTTGGAAAGATAAGAGTCCAAAAATCACTAAAAGGAGCTTTGTACTAACAGCGCGCGAGGGGGCATTCCAAAATTTTGGAATGCCTCCTCGCGCGCCGTTACTAAAAAGGCACTTTTTTCCTCTTTTTAGGGAGCTTTTTGAGAGGAAAATGTCCAAAAACCTCTAAAAAGGGGCTTTTTGGAAAGATAAGTGTCCAAAAATCACTAAAAGAAGCTTTGTACTAACGGCGTGCGAGGGGGCATTCCAAAATTTTGGAATGCCTCCTCGCGCGCCGTTAGTAAAAAGGCCCTTTTTTTTTTTTTTTTAGGGAGCTTTTTGAGAGGAAAATGTCCAAAAACCTCTAAAAAGGGGCTTTTTGGAAAGACAAGTGTCCAAAAATCACTAAAAGGAGCTTTGTACTAACGGCGCGCAGAGGGGCATTCTAAAATTTTAGAATGCCTCCTCGCGCGCCTTAAGTAAAAAGCCCATTTTTGGGGGTTTTTTGACATTTTTTGCCTCTCCGGATGTCGGAATGAGACAAGTAGACATTCGTTTTTAAGGTATTTTGGCGTTCCGGATGCATTGGTGGTGTCAAAATCCTCAAAATCTATCACTATTTTACAGTTTGTGACTTTTCAACTTTCAGTGATGATGTAAGCTGCATTGAATGCGCCGCACCTGCCTCCTGAAAAAGACGCTCGCATTAAATAAAAAAGTGACCGTTTTCAAGGACGATTGGGAATATAAATCTACTTTTTAGAGTGTCTGGTTGTCCTTTTGGACGTACTCACAAGGTGCAAGTGCATTTTAAAAAAAGTTTCTAGAGAGAGAAATATAATTTCTTACAAGGCCCTCCAAATGACCTCCGAAATTTTCTAATGCTTTAGGCTGTTGAGATGCTCCTTGAGCTCCTCTTTGTTGGTATGCATGTCTCTATCCGCCCATGCCTCCGTTGTCTATGAACAACAATGTTCGTTCGTCCAAGCTATATATTCCTTCTCCTGCTGCCTGCGCAGCTGTTGGTGGTCCTGCACCTCCCATCATGCTCCATGGTTCTGGTGGATAATAGACAGGATTTTCAACATATCCATTGGGATCTTCTTAATATGCATGCATAGGCACCAAAGCCTTCTCTTCTGATTCGGTTACAATGGGTGTGTATCATATGCCAACTGGTCGTAATCATAGTAGGGGTGGTTGTTGCCCCAACACTGGTTGTGGTCTTTCTACACCTACAGGTCCTGGTAGGTTGCCTGCTTGATACCTAGGCATCAGTGGAATTTGAGGAGATGCTACCTGAGCTTGGGGAGCATAAGGTCTTTCTCTCACATATCCCTTGTTATAATAGCATTCCTCCGTCCCATGGTTTGTCCATTTTTGTTCAATAGCACACCACTTGGGCTGTTTAGCCTCTAGTTTGGCGTACAAGTTAATCTTTTTGAGCACTTTCTCTACAAGCTGCTCCTGGTTTACAGCTACTTCTCTTTTTGGTGCTGTCTTAGAAGACTTGCTTCCACTTTGTTGTGAGGATGAATTGTCGTCAAGATCCTTGAACTCACCCTCTTTGTAGACCGCAGAGTTGTCCACAAGGTAAAGAGCCTCCTTAGTTAACTCATTTAATGTCGTGCTCCTCTTCATGTGTAAGTCCTTCTGGAGATATGAATTCCTTAGTCCTTGGATAAATATAAGCATAAGTCTGGACTGAGTCGACAGTTCTTCCACAGGACAGAACTTAACATACCTTTTTAGTCGTACGGTTGCCTTTCGTACAGATTCCCCGTCTTTCTGTTTGAATTTATAGATTTGAGAGACTGTATTATGAGCTATCCCTCTTTGTGAGAATTCCTCGATAAACTCGTCAAACACCTCCTCCATAGACTCAAAGTCTCTACGCTCCACAGAGTCAAACCAGGTAGCAGCGTCATCCTCTAGGGTTAGTCCAAACCCTGCAAATTGGGTAGGGAAGTCTAACACCTCTTCCGCTCTAATTACACGCACAAAGGCTGCTACCTGATCTCTCGGATCTCTGTTTCCCATGTATTTCTTGTTTACCCATTTTTGCACTTGAGAAGGTCTAATTCTACGATGGTCTACAAATCTCATCATTGGATCTCCACGTCCTAGTAGATATACCTCCTTTGGCCTTCTGTAGTAGGCTGGTTCCTCTCCCAATGGTTCATCTCTTCGAACTCGTCCTATGGGTGGTCTTCCAGGCTCTGTTGACCCTTGAGTCTTTGGATTACTCTCTCCTTGATACCGTAAATAGAGTGGTGGTTCTTGTAAATCCCTTATCCCTCGTGCGGCTTGATAACCATCTCGATTTAGGGCTTGCTCTAATGTTGCACTCTGTCAAAGCCATGCCTGCAATAATGGCTGGGTTGTTGGTTGGTTTTGGTTGTTGAATGTCTGCGGTCGGGTAGAATGTGAGGTCGCGTCATACTCCTCTGAAAAGGGATTTTGTAGACTTGTTAGGGGTGTAGGTGGCTCTTGGCACTTTATCGGGGGCATATGTTGATGCTCCTGGAACTGTTACCTTTTCTATCTCCTCTGGGAGAATACGTTGGTATTCTCTCCCGTACCTATCAACAAAAACAATATCCTTTCCCATAGAAATTTCATAAGAGAATAAGTAAAGAACCTTGTCTTTGCTTAACTCGGGTGGATATGGTTCTTTGCAACAAAAGTAGGAGACTATTCCCTCACTCTCATGCTTGTAAATTCCCACATTCTCATTATAAGTTGAAACCCTGGTTGTTTTCTTATCATACATAAAAATCGCTCCAGGTCGATCAATGTTTGGAGGCGGTTGTTGAGTTTCTGAAACCATTTTTCCCTTCACCACGTTATCTCCATATCTGTTGTAATCTTCAGGGTTACTAACTATCAGATAGTGGTTCCCCTATTCATCTCTGAATCTATCCCCATCATCATAGACTTGAATTATCTCTAGTCTCTGAGCCGGCCTTTCTTCAATACAAATACACTTGCCTCCTCCATAGTCAAAATAAACAAGGGCTCCCCTCGAGTTTTGTTCCTCTTAAGAAGATCATAGTGAACTTGAAATCATTCAAAGGATTTAGGGAGGTGCTTCCTCCTGGCATTGGTCCGTCATAGGTGAAACCGCGTGGCTGTTGACTACCCATCATGAAGAAGGATTTGCCTGATGAAGTGTCAGTATCAATACCCTCCTCAATAATTGGTGCTAGTGGATCTAGCCTTGCCTAAGTTACACTCTCCTCGGTGGACACTAAGCTACCTTGGTCACCTACCACCTTTTGGTCTCTAAAAATGTATCTTCCTGATCTTAAATACATCAAAATTATCAATGCAATTTATTACAAATCCAACCACTCACCTGGCAAAGGACCAGTCTTCGCACAACTTCTTGCTTTGCCGCTGAATATACAAGTGTACACAAGCGTTTAATTTCGGCAATCGAATCAAAGCATTTAACCACTAGAGGTGATCTTAGTAATGATTGGTATAACTGGAGAGTTAACCTCAACCACTACTGTATTTTATACACTGCTGATGTTCTGAATTAGGTCTGCTAATTTGGAACTGTACTTCCCTCGGATGTTGGTCAATTTACGTGAAAAGTTTGAATTCAGTCTTTACTCCGTCAAATGGTCAAACAAGGTCCAAATTCACTTCTGAAAGAAGTTATGGAACCCTTAAGTCAAATGGAGCCTCACTGTCTAAGCTCAGTCAAATTTTCTCTTCACTAAGCCCCAGTAGACATCCTACGCGTAGGATGTCTCCTGCTCTGTTTTGCCTGGATTTTTGCACTATAGATTTCCCTTGATGTCCTAAGTCCATAGCTGTTTTTACTTTTTGATTTGAACACCTATAAGCTGGTCAATGGATCAGAAATCTGTTCCGACAGCCTGATGCTGGTCTTGATCAGCCTAATCAACTCCAATTTGGACCAAAATTGACTAGGAGGCTTGCCTCAGGCTATACAACACCTTGTTATGCCTACAGTCAGTATCTGGCTTCAATTTCTTGCTTTAGACATTCTACGTGTAGGATGTCTTTTTGCTCTGAATGGCTTCAAATGCAAAGCACAGAATCTCCTTAAGGTGCTGATCAATTTGTTATGCTCAAAATTAGGTTTGGAGTGTAAAATCACACAGATGACATCCTACACGTAGGATGTCTTTTTGTTCTGTTTGACCCTAGACATGACCCAAAGCTTTCCCGTCATGTCAACAACCCAGTGGTATGCTTAGATTTTGGTTTGGATTTCAAAAGTCCCCAATTTTAGGTGTTCCAGCCTTTTTCAGTCAAAAGTGCTTCAGTCTGCTTAGAACCCAATTTTCTCACCCAAATGAGATGAAACCTCTCTCAGTCACTCAATATATCATGCAGATCATGCTCATGCAGCCATCCTATGGTTTTGGTCTTAAAATAATGCCTTGAAACAATTTGGGTAGGATGTCTGGCAATTTCTGTCTATTTGGCCTTATCATGTCCAAATATGTTCAAATTTCCACTTTCCAGGTGAAAATAGGGTAAAACCTATCTTCTGAACACACCGGTCAACTCAAAATTCCAAAATTCCCACCAGATTAGCCTGTATACATCCTACGTGTAGGATGTCTCCTGGCTTAAAATTAATTTTTTTCTTGACAGAATTGCTCCTAATGCTCTACAGCTCTATCAGAAACACTCACTGCAGCTTTCGGACTTCACTTCAGCTTTCAAACACACTTTTGCGTCTTTTACAACCTTGTGATGAATCTAACAAGCAAGTATACATGCATGAAGTGCTCTAGATCCTAAATCATGATGTCCTACTTACTCTACTCCTACTCCTCATGTGAAATGGTGTTTTGGTTGCTTCCTGGCCTCTCCGGACTCTCAAGCTCTCCTTTCATCGCTTCTACATTTCCAACTCCTACTCTTTACAACACAACTCAACTAAAAACTACCTAAGTCTACCTAAATCGAAGGATCTAGGCCAGACACACACTCCCTAGCTAGACTCCCTCTAAGACCTAGAGAGTCTTCCACCCTCTGATCCTATCTAAATGTAAAACGAGACTCTTGGCAAGCCAAAGAATCCCTATTCTCAAGGACTAGTCTCGGTCACCTACCTAAGGTTTTCGTCCCCGGCAGCGGCACCAATGTTGGACGGATACACCGCGACGGATGTCAGCACAGCGAGAACTCACCTAACAAGATTTGTCAGCTAAGGACGAAGCTCGACCCGCAGGCGTGTGGAAGCAATCATAGAGTGTCAATCTACACTCGACCAACTCCTAACTAATTCCTACAGAGGTCTCTACCCAATGTCTAAGCTACAGCCTTCAAGAGTGCATAAGAGGAAACTTCCTACAATGCTTTTTAGAGCCGAATACCCATCAAACAATCTCGAAACACCACAAAACTTGAAGGAGACCCTACTAACACCAATAGGTCGCTCCCCCTAAGGTCTATGAACCAAAATACCAACCCAAAACACCTGGTGCAAAATCACGTACGATGTCAAACCGACATTTGCAGGTCATCGTTTCCTAAAACTAAAGTGCCTAATGTGTAGCTCTACTCAATGTGAACGCGTGGATATGCTGCAATGCAAAATCGAACAATCGTATGCTCACCGAACCACTAGATGAAGCTCGTAGATGGAGCTCCCAAAACCTGACCGTATGCGTGCAATGTAGGTATTGGCGCGTACCTCTCGTCGGGGGCAACACACTGCACTTCTCCGCCCTCGATTCCGACCACCGATGCGTGCCTAGCATCAAGATGAAGCTCTCACTCTCTCTCTTACACAGTACGCTCACTCACAGACTTCAATTTTTTTTTTAAATGACAAAAGGTCCTTCATTAAGGTCAAAAAGTGGTATAAATACCTTACAATTCTCAAACCCTAATGTTCCAATTTAACCATCTACTCAATCTAAATGTCAAAGCTGGGATACAATATGGAAACTTTGTGTAAGTCCCAATATTTACAAAGGTAAAATGTCGGGTTTTCTCAATAAAATAATAATCTGTCGAGCAGTCATTTTCCGTAGGGTGTGTCCTGCTTCTAACAATAACATAAAAGTGGGTTTAACTTTTTGGCCAACAAATTAATCCTCTTGATTCCACCCTCCCACCAAACCTTTTGGTAAATGCACCTTTCTAAGGGAGTACTGTGATACTAGAAAACAATATTCCAAACATGTCAAACCAAGAATATGTTTCAAGCATTTGAAATGAGTATGTAAACTATTGCATGCCCTTGCAAGTGTGCATTTAGAATATTTTACTTCCTTTTTTCTTTAGTATTAGTAAATTTATCTAGTTACCTTTCAAGCACTCACATATACTTCTCTAGGCATATCCCTATTCTCATCCTAGAACTTGGGTGTCCTGTCTCCTCTTCCACGGGTGGAGGCAGTGCCTTTACACAATTTCCAATCCTTATTTTTCTTTATCTTGTGTGGGAAAGTCTTACAAAAATAGTCTACTCTAGGTTCAATAATTTGAGAAGAAGAGCAAAGGTTCGTCGGTTGATGACTTGCAGAATAGCCCATTTAGGTTCCTAGCCTTTTCAAGGTTCCTTTTTTACCTAACAATAAGATGAGTTTTTTAATTAAATCACATCCTCCTTCCTTATCCAATCCCTTCTTAGAATCCCTTTTTTCTTCCTCCTTTCTTTGTCGGCATCATGCCTACTAGAACTAGGCCAATTTCCAGATGCATATGTGCGTCTCACCATCCGATCAGGACACACTCCCATCCAATCCCAATTCCAAGGCATTGAATGAATCCGAGATCAAGATATAGACCAACGGCTAATCGGTCCTAGCCAAAAAGGACTATTCCAATTCCAAGGCATTGAATGAACCCAAGCTCACGATATAGACCAACGACTATCGGTCCTAGCCAAAAAGGACTATCCCCTGTTGCATCCCACAGGTAAACACCTACACTGACCTTTTAAGACAAGTTTTATACTTAAAACTTTTATGTTATGCTAGGGCTATCCATGGCAAATCTTCTCGCGGTAGATGTTTTTATTCCTAGTTGAAAATTAGAGTAAGTTCCTTCAGGTATAATCCCTTAGTTCCTATTTGCATTTAATGTCTACTCAAACAAGATCTTTAGAAAACAAAGAGTCTCTTGGGAGTTAAGGTTTTGTCTTTATGTATGTTTCAAGTGAACCCCGTCTTGGATTATTTCTATTTGTTTTCTTTGCACCATTTTCAATCCAAGGAAAATCTCCATCAAAGCAATGGGAGTTTTATGCTTAAGGAACATGGTCATCACTTCCATAAAGATATCCCCTTACTCCCCCCCATATCGCAATTACAAAATAAATTTGAAAGAATACAAACTTGAAAAGAACAATTCATATGCTCTTTACGATGATCTTTGCTTTATTGTGGGCCATGAATTGCAAACATAGAACTTTAGAGTGCACAAACTTAAAATCGTAAACGTCTTTAGAGTGATTATGCAAGAGTCGATGCTTGATTGTGTAAGAATAGAACCATTCAATGAATGATAGTATAAAAGTAAAATCCAAAGTTCCAAAGAGTGGTTGTGCTAGTGTAGTGAAAATACTCATGCAATTCAGTATGAATGGTTAACAAATCCTTCTTTGCAATGGGACGTAGGCATACATGGCTACCGTTGAGATGATTAATTTTGTAGAGTGGTTTAAGGATTGGGGTTTTCCAATTGATAAGAGGGAAGGGAAGATAACCCAACTTGGAAGGGAGATCCTCTTTCAAAGAAAACTCCTTTAGCTATGATAAAATTTCCTTCAAAAATTCAACTCCCTCTTAAGAGAATTAGATATTAACTTAAATATGTTACTAAAACTTTTACACACAAAATTCATGCAAAATCAAGAAGAAATTGTGAGTCTTTCATGAGAGCATTTCTTCTGGAGATATAGTTCTTATTTTGAAAAAAAAGATGAATTAGAAAGAAAATTCCATTACTTAGTTGCCTTTGATTTATGGCATTCTCAAGGGGTTCACTATATAAATATAAAACTATCATATCATGTGCATTCAAGACATGTTTATAAAACCCCTTAGCTGTAAATTTTTTAAGGAATATAATCTATACTTTTTTTTCAAAATCTGTAATTCTATTGGATATAAAAGAGAGATAGAGAGGGAGGTAGGTAGTAATATGAGAGAGAGAGAGAGAGAGAGAGAGAGAGAGAGACTCCTTATATTAGATTATAGCGCACTAGTATTAATTGTACTTGCAATCATATACTCGCTTTTTGTAATCATGGAAAAACTTGCACATGATATCTGTAGGAACTCCTTCACCTCCATCAACTACGTCAAGTCTTACTCCTTCAACCGCCTACCACCCCCATCGAATCCATCTGTCACAATGTTTGCCAGTTCTTGCCCTTCCAATATGGCATTCATATCTTTAACTACCACTATGCTAATATCCTTTTCTATCATTCTCTTTAGTAGTTTATGAGGGATTCCAAATTACAAGAGATCTAATTAAGTTTTTTTCTTGCAAATACTTAGCATACCCATATGCAAAGACACACTATTGTATGCCCTTGAAGGAAAGACTCGAGGTTTGAGAAAATGAAAAGAATAAAAAAAAATAGGCTTGACATTCATTTACGCTCCATAATATAATCACTTTGAGGTCAGCCTATACAATGAAATATCTAAATAGGCATCGTAATTAAATCATTTTCAAGAGAAATCGGGTGAATTATGTGAAAAGAGTTTACAATAGCATGTTAGATAAGTCGTAGTTTTACACTTTGTGAAAAACAAGGCTTTATTACCAACCAATGATGGTTTTGAACATAGGCATAATAGGTTTCTACTATCTGATGTTACGCCATCACTAGTTTATCAACAAAATTGTTTTCGAAACCTTGAGTCATAACCTATAATGCATGTACGATCTACGATGAACAATTGACTAGATACTTAGTGTCGAAAAATTATAAGAATGAAGCTTGGGGGGCGCATTATGTAATCATGCTAATGTACCACCGTGCGTTTTCAACATAACTAGAGGTGTTTTAATGCATGTACAATCTATGGTGTGATAATTGACTAGATGTTCAATGTACTTGAAAAGACAATAATGAAGTAAGATTAGTTTCTTCAATTAGACTTCAAAAATAGCTTCTTGGAACTTGCTATGCATATGGTAAAAGAAACATGGAACTATACAATATTGGTTCTTTTGATAGGGGAGTGGCTATTTCAAAAAGTAAGGATCTCATTAAACGTGATCACAAACACGTGACCATGTTAATAGACTTGAGTGATCACTTTTTAAGTCATGTTATGATCACGTGACCTTCCTATTAAGCTACCAGAACCACCCAAAGGGGTAGTAATGTTGGGTTTTTCCATATCTTGCTAGGTCCGCTTGCAGGTTATTGCCATATCCAAGTGGGCTCACCATGAGAAAATAATATCTTGGCAGGCTTTTGGTGGGTTATCAGGTCACCATTCATCAACTTAAATGTGATCACGTAAAGTTAGTTAATGTGAATATTATAATATCACATGGTAGTCACAAAAAAAAATCAGGTGATCATGTGATTATTAAATTCCTATCAAAAACACATGTAGAAATAGTATTTATAGCATGAAAGTAGAGTAAGAGAGAGTGTTGTTGTGACAATGCAATGTCTCACCACTAAAGGGCATGGGGTCTTAATGACGCCGCAGTGATGGGGTGTATAGTAGCAAAGTGAGTGTGCGAGATGCCAAGTAAACCTAGCTATTTGATTTTAAAGGGGCATGTTCAAGCTTACTTTTGGGGTCCTAGTTTACTTTTCCTTGCACAAGTTTATTTTCTAGGTTTTTAATAGGCATCATGGACACCAAAAGCCATGCATCCGAGTGGTTAGGGCATTGGGATGCTACATCATAGGTTCTAGGTTCGAAACCCCCGGGTGACTCACCATGTGGACATTTTGGTTGTCGTCAGCTCTCCTCAAGTTCAACACACTTATTTCTCTATCCTCGGTTCCATCACGAGGGCTTCATTATAGACCTCGTGCCCATTAGTGTCATGGAATGCAATGTTGACAATCAATAAAAACCAGTGTACTTTTAATAAAGTACAATCTTGTGGTGTTCTTGTCAATCCATGTGCTCTCATGAGCAATACCAACTTATTATACACTAACTTATTCATTTATGTGTCACTACAAGGGACCTTTTGTAGCTGTGATTTTCATAAAAATAGTGGGTGTCGATTATATTGTGGTCCATAAATCAAACATATTGCAAATAACTGCATCATTAAAACTATTGTTACATGCATGGCAAAGCACTTCACTTAAGTGAAGCACGTTTGTGACGTCCATAGTGGCGTGCTTGCATCGCTAAGAAAAAGTCTACAAAGAATAAAAAGCAATCAAGTAGTTCAGAGAAGGGGTCCCGTCCTCTTTTGATAGTTCAGATAGTGAGAAAACAAGAAAGACGACCAAATCATAAAGGTCAATTGGTCAATTTGACACGTTTTCAAACTACCCTATTGTTGCAAGGACATGGTGATGTACCTTGTTGCGGCACAAGAGGCACCTAAGAAATGGATATAATTCAATAGAATTTTCACCTCGTAATATAAAGAAGATGTCATCAATGATGGACATCATTTGAGTTAATGACTATTATCAAAGGTTTTGGGATGCCTTTTTTCCAGTATCCTCATTTTGGAGGATCACCCCAAAAGACATCATATCGTATTGCCTAAAATACAATGTAGAATCCATTGAAAGTTTTATGAGGACATGCTTTCACATGTGCACTACACTTGAGCCACGTGGACAAGGGACATGTCTATTTGGTGAGAATTTTTTGGTGATCAATTTTTGGAAGTTAACAAGAAGATTCTAAAAAGATTCCCTCTCTCTCATACACACTGAAATATTGCATATTTTATCTCTCTCTCTCTCTCTCTCTCTCAGTCTCTCCCTCCAGTAAAAACAATGGATTGGATCCACGTCGTTTGGAAGCTGAGAAGAGTGTGAGCTATGGATTTGAGAACAAGTGTAATGTGGGGGATGTCAAAATGTTGGGTTATCAAGGGGTACCTCTTGGGATGGGAGCATCTGAAAGTGTACTTGGAAAGAGTTTCACAATGTCCAAAAGAGCTCTTTTACAAAATTTCTCTAACTTAAGATGCAAACATTGATGTGCTCCAATTGAGATTATGGGAAGGGTTGTGGATTACATGATAAAGATGCTTCAAAACCCCTCACATAGACTTCCTAAAGTTGCATGGGAAGCAAGCAAAAGAGTTCCAAAAACGCATAAAAGAAAGATTTTGAGCACGAAATGGATGCAAGTCATTAGGGAATGGTTTGGGAGATGCGATCCATTTTACTTGCTAAATGATGCATCAATAGACTTCCAAGTGAATGAAGCATTTCTACAATGCCAATGTATTATGGCTTTGGAGGAATTTGGAGGGTCTTCTTGTATTAGACTACCCATATTGCCCCCAACTACAAAACCATAGTCTTTGGAAAAAGAGGAAACCATACTCACTCTTATATGCTTGAGCCTATCTCCTTGCCGGCAACGATACTCACTCTCCCTCCCCTACCCCCCCCCCCCCCCCCCCCCCCCCCCCCTTCTCTCTCTCTCTCTCTCTCTCTCTCTCTCTATTTTGCACTAAAAGTAGGGATTTGACCCTTTGCACTGCATAAATTGACCATAGGGCCATATACAAGAGGTATTGAAAAAACTTGAAAGATATACAATGAGATCATGGGGAAATCTCTCTCTCTCTCTCTCTCTCTCTCAAATCCAGAGAGAGAGAGAGAGAGAGAGACATAGAGCATGGTGTCACACTCTTATTATGATGAGCCACATGGTCATGGCCATGACCACAACTAGCATGGTGGCAGCACGTAGCTGCACCTGCTTGTCAAAATCTTATGCAAGGCCAATAAAACCTTCAATCTTGCCATTCGTATAACAACAATTCTGTCCTTATGGCACCCGTCAACTCCTTGATCCCATTCAGATTTGGATTAATTAGGACACTATGTAGGCAACTATGTAGGATCACGTGCATTTGCATTTATTAACAAGGCTATTGGCAAAGCGTTCAATGCATGGCAACGAGAAAGGATATCAGCTCTATCTTGTTCAGTATCCGCAAAGTATATTGTATTAGGACATTTTGTTCTCTGAGAGCGAGGACTTTGGCAAAGGCTCTCAAAATAGTGTAGATGGCAAGTGATATCTTCTCATCGTGACCTTGTTAACCCATAAGGAGAAGAATTCTTTGCTTCATCACTCAGACAAGGCCTTTCATGATTTCAAGGAAGGGACACCCCTTGTTCTTGATACTTGGCACAAGAATCACACCTAGCTTTGGAAGATCTTCCCACTTTGAATAAGAGTATGGACAAATGCACCATCATCAACACATGGAGGAACAGAGCATGATCAAAATAATTGTGAAGTTTGGAAAGGATTCTCCTTTCTAAAAAGACAAACCATCCCTAGTCTCCTAAAAATATCTTCGATCTCATGGTACTTGTGATAATCTTCATGGATGTGGAGGGTAATATCTTGTGGAAGTTTAGTTTTTGTTGGGTAACATGATGATGATGAGGAGGGGTGGGGGAAGGGGGGGGTGGGGGGGATGAATCCCTTTATACCTGATTCCATCTGTATTGCAGTGAGCTCCATGAATAAACGCCTCATTGATCCAAAATCACATGAGCTAGATGACATTGACGCTTGGAGTATAGAATATTGTGTAATGGTGGCATCGAATGGCTGGAGAAGCTAGCTCCTCAGTCTGATGATGAATATGATAGGCTTGCTATTACTGCCTCACATAGAAAAGTTCTACCATAGGGCCTTCTCGATTTCCATATCATCCTAAATTCTGATATGCAAGGTATGGTTGTTGCTGCCACCGAACCCAAGCCTTGGAGAATGTCGTTGTGCAGAAATGTTTCTTGAACATGCAACATAAAATGAAGGGAAAATTACCCAGATACCTCTTTGATTTCGGGGAAATTCTTAAAATACCCAACCCCCCCCCCCCCAAATTTTAAAACTTCTTGAAATACCTCTCATATTTGCCAAAATTTCTCAAAATGCCCTTAAATTTCCCCAAAAATTCCATAAAGACTCATAAACATTTCCAAAAACTTTCTTTCTTGTAACTTTTCATAGGAAGATTAGTTCTCCCTCCATAGAAGATGAATTAGATGATATAACTAGGATTTAGATGGCGTTGAGGACTCTCAAGGTGAAATGACTTCTTATTGGTAGTCACAAATGCCTCTATTTGTGAGCTCATGGTTAAAATTAATATATATAAGACACTTAAAGGTAGTTCTCTAGCAAAAAAGATTAAATTATACAAAATTGAAGCATTTCGATAATTTTATGAATTCAAAGGATGTTTTAAAAATTATGGCCCCAAGACCCTTCAATCAAATAGGAAAAATAAGTTATGGGCCGTGTCTTGGAGCCCAATAATATCAACATGTAGGTCATCATTGAGGTCTATCTACTATTGATTTAAAATATCAATTCCTTTGTTGAAGATGTTTTCTTTGTATTATTTATTTATTTATTATTTTAGAGAGAGAGAGAGAGAGAGAGAGAGAGCTCTAACGGGGCACAGAGAGGAGGAGTGTGTGCCAATTGGAGAAAGAGAATTGAGAGAGGTTTGGTACAATATTCTCGGGGAAGTCACCTAAAAATTTGTAACCTATCACATGAGTTTAGTAAAAGGATATTTAAACTTCTTCAAACCTACATAAATGTATATACACAAGGATACCATTTTTTTAAATCTAAAAAAGAAACTTATAGATTTCAAAAGAAAAGGGTACTATATATCTCTAACAAGTGAAAGGGTCACGACGGCTTTCAAAAACAATGAGAAAGTGATAAAAAAATTTAAACTGGTATCAGTGTTTGGAAAAGGATTGCATCATCTTAGTCTTGAACCGATTGAAAATCGAGACTAGCTAGTTGTAAACCATGGTAAATGAAAAACGGATGCAATATGTGAGAAAGTCGTCCAAACATTTTGCAAATCTCAAAAATTTGATAGTATTTCCGGTTTTTTTCTTTGTGAGGAAGAAACTCAATCAGCAACCACCTAATAAAAGAGCTTTCTTGAATGTTAACACTAATTGGAATCAAGCTATAAAATGCAAAAAATATAAAGCCATGTGAAGTGAAATGTAAAGTGAAATAAAAAGAACTAATTAATATATGTGTGTGTAGAATCTATTAGAATTATGCAAGGTGAAGCTTCACTTTAGCATTCTAAAACAATAGAATGCAAAAAAAAACATATATGTTGTGTGTGTGCATAAAATTTACTAAAATTATGTAAAGTGAAACTTTCACTTTAGCATTCTAAAACAATAGAATGCAAGAAAAGTAAAGACAGGATGTGAAATGAAAGATAAGTCTCCATCATGCACTGAAAACTATGAAGTCTCCCTAACCCAACCCAACACTAAGGGTTTCTTTTAGAAAGCCAAAAAGACTCACAGATAAGGGCTTTCATAAATGTATGGTGTACGCATGTGATATGGTATTTCTACACATAGTAAACCCCCCAAGGGTACATTAGAAGCAATTCTCAATGGAGAAAAATGCGGATGTGTAGGTTCAAGCTTTGGCTTTTAATTGAAGCCTACAACTAGCAAAAGCTTTTAGTGTGTAATTTCTCTTCCTAGTTAGAAATAGTAGAGAGAGAGAGGGGGGTAGAAAAAGTAAGGGAGAGAGAGACTATTTTAGAGCCCTTCTACATTTGTGACCTAGGACCAATCACTTTGAGATATCTAGTTTTTCCTTACTATTGTTTTTAAGATTTCTTTTTGGAAATGATAACAAGTTTCCATGTTGAGAGAGAGAGAGAGAGAGAGAGAGAGGGAGAGAGAGATAATGATAGAGAGAGAGAGGAAATCTTTTTGGAGTCTACTTATGGATTACAAAAAAGGGATTGTTGAAACATGCTCACAAAAATTTTTCCCTATGGACAAGCTACTACTATAGGTCAGCATCCATTGTACTACTTTGTGAGCCTTTGGAAGGACATGCATGATCAGTCAGTTCATAGTTTCATATCCTCTCACTTGCACAATACAATCACGTCGTCGTAAGAATATATGCATATGAATACTCACTTAATTCATTTATTAATATGTGAATTTGACATGACATTTATAAAAGGTAGGTAGGATAAATGGCAAAAAACCTATGAAAGAGTCAGTTGGCCTTCATTTTTTAGGATATCATAACCTAATACCTAGTAGCGCATCCAATGCCCACAACATCTCAACACCTAGCATTTTAATCACCAGCATCATCATCATTTTTGCATCAGTTCAGCGTAGCATTTTGTATCAATTTAGGCATCATTCTGCATTACTTTAGTTGTCATAAATGGGAGAGCATTAAAATATCAAATATACTCAAATAAATAGAAATTATCACTTAATATTGAAGCCAATTGATATAGAGAGAAAGATAGAGACAAAGAAGATTTACATTTTACCAGGACTTGATGATGGATTGGTCTCCCTATGAAGAGTATCTTTATTATTGGGAGAAGTCTTTTATACAAGCACTTGAATCGAACGTATTGTCATGTCCACTCTAGATCATACTTAATGGTAATCGAAAGCCTTGACTTTCTATTCTCAAGACAAAAGCCCATTATTGAAGAATGGAATAGGGTGTAGGAGGGCCTTTTTATTTGCAATGGAATTAAAATGAGATTAAGTAATAAGGAATGAGCGAATGGTGGATTTCCATGTGAACTAAAATGGTGGGTGTGGGAGATCCTAAAAGTGAGTGGCCAAACTTATAGGCCTATAGGTGGAGAGATCTTTCCTTTATTAATAAAATGTGAAAATAAAAAAATTTGAACCCTTTTCCATAAAGTTGGGCTAAAAATGCATCCTTTCTCTCTCTAGAGGTTGTTGAGTCCTACCCCCTCCCCCCTAAAAGGGGGTCTTTCTAAAAATGTGCTACTACTCTCTTTACTCTCTACAAGACTGCCACCTCTATCCTTTCTCCCCTCCAACTATGAAATTTGCATATCCTTCTTCAAGCCTCTCTTCTCCTCTTTAGTCTCTCAAAGGTTGCTACATGTATCCTCTCTCCCCTCTAGCTATGAAACATGCATCTCCTTCTTCAAGTCCACTTTTCCGACTACATACCTCTGGCAACAAAGTTTTGAAACCTCCTTTCTACATCGATCACTCAGCCTCACCTTCATACCTCTACATAAAGTTGTAGATATGAAGAATTGGCTAGTTCGAGGAAATCTTCCTTAACACCTTCCTTGGTCCTTCTTCCTCATCTAGATTTGAGACGGTCTCCCATTACTCATCAACATTGGTTTGAAGATTAGGCACAGGATCATTGTTTGGTAAGATCACCAGGCTTCTTTCAGCTAAGAACACTGAGATTCATTCCTATTTCAAATTTTCTCATAAGTTTGCTCACCATATTGATTTGTATCCATATTCCCTGTAGAGATTTGTCACAGTGTCATTGTCTATCTTTGTATGAGTCTCAACATTGCTGGTTATGCTGCACTTAGAATAACCATGTATATGAACTAATCGTGATTTTTTTAACAAGGTATGATTCATTTCTTTCATGGATTGTCCAAAAATAATCATCAACCCAAGAATGTTTTTGAGTCAATAAGTTGGATAAATGTGCAAGATGAGAGCGGTTCTTGGCTTGCTATTGATTAGAAATGATTTATGAAAACCTTAACAATAAATCCAAGATCAAGAGATGTACTCAAGGTGTGAAGGAGACATATGGCTTCTCAGGGACACCGTAGAATCATGGATTTCAAGAAACTCAAGATAGAAAGTGGCTAGGAAAGGTACAACATGTGTATATAGCTTCTTAGTTGAAGCTTGGCACATCCTTCTCTCAATCTAGGCTTCCAACAAACTGTATGTATCCTACAAATACTTAATTTTGTTGGATTGTCCCACTTACTCTTTTACCACTTAGGTTTCTTCAAATGTGTGCATGATTTGGTGTTTTTTTGTCTTTCATTTATTTTTCCATCTAACTTTGTCAAGTAAGTGGGAGTTGATGGAGTCTTTTATAGGCAGCTTTGAAGCTATCCATGCGGACCTTGGCAAGTTGTTATATGTAAAGTGTTTACCTTGAGAGATTGCCTCATAGAAGATATTATTTTAAAGACATTCTTATGTCACATCAAGAAGAAATGGGTGCAATTATATGTCTCCCATTAACTTAACACGTCTCGAAAGTTTGCAATGGCCCTAGACCAGACAATGCATTGAGACCAACAACCCACTAGGATAAATTTGGACTTACTTTTGGGCCTTTTAGTTCTAGAGAGAGAGTGACGCTTGACCAATGAGGAAAAGGTGTGCATTACGTAGAAAATTGGTATTTTAGAGTCAAACTCTTTGAGAAAAAGCGGAAAAAATAATAGTTTTGTTTCCAAAATTATACAATATCATATTTCCAAATCATAAATGCAATAAGGTGTACTCACTTTATGCTGCATAATTTCAGAACTTGCATTGAAGACTCCAATATCTATGTTCCCGCCCAAATCTTGCTTTGAGTAACTCTACTTCCCTCTCGGTTAAAAGCATGTATTGATGGTACCACTTTCTGCACCTTTTGGTGGTACCCTTTTAAAAAAAATGGGGATCGGTATTTTTTTTTAAAAAAAGACTCAAAACTTGTCGGACTTTATACTTTTAGATTCTATATGAAAAAATCTATCCATTGATATATAACATGCTAGTTTATTTTACATGTAACACATGAAGACAGGGCTTGTAAAGTGCTACCAAAGGAGTGCTCAAGACACCCTTTTCTGGTACCACCTATACAAACTTTGGCCCTCTCAAAACTCTGTCTTCTCCTTTTCATATTCTCACTAACTCTAATTTGTATTCCAGTGCACACCATGACTACCTCTCAAAGGACTAGCACTACCATTGACTCTGTTACCATTTTAAACAGCTATACTATAGTTGATGTAACATTTAATGGCCTAATAACTTATGTGTAGCAGAAATTAGCATGAACATAGTGGGCATTTCATAGAATAGATTCCCAATGAGAATTACAAGAGTGCTTGGGTGGAGAGAGCAACAAAAAGCATAACACCTAGTTAGATAGCATCAACAATACTTTCAAAAGAGAGAGAAATAAAGCTATTAACAACAGTTGAGGACCGGATTTACATGGAGTCGGTCCCCCCTCCAAAAGGCTTTGTATTATGGTTTCTCCCATCAAGAGAGACATTGTACAATACAATTCTTTGTGTTCCTGCAAGACTAGCTAGTGCAATGAAGATGGAAGCTTCATTCACTAAGCAAAACACTTAACAAACACAACTTGAATTATCCCCGTTCTCAGACCCAAGACCTCACACACCTTCGAAGATGGTGAGAGCTAGCAGGGTATGAGAGTAGATTGAGAGGAAGAAGGAGTATCTTACGAGAAAGATGTACATCTCCTCACATAATCACTCATATTAGCATAGCTTAGCTTAGTAATTAGCTTGGTAGAGGAGATGAGCATGCATTGAAGCTTGGCTCTTGGTTGGATTTGCATCCTCATGCCAAGAGAGTGTTGAGGTAGGCTTCTATCTCACAAGCTTGGAGTAGGTGATGAGTTCTCCATTAAAGCTTGGGAAGAGATAGTCTTCTCTTTCTTCACACATGAGATTATGTGAGTGTGTGTGTGATAATGCCCATGAAAAATTATCCCCCCCCTCTCTCTTGGGCGAGCCCCCTTGCTATTTGCTCTTCCTGCAGCCTCATTGGCCCTCCCCAAGTCAAGACAATTATAATTAAGCAGCATAAGTGATAGTCTTCTGACATGTGTCCCCCTTTCCCCTTTTGTGAGAGCTTGAGGTAATTAAATAATTAAACTAAACTCTCATTGGACCCCTTTGCCTCCTGGCCAATAGGAATCAGGCAAGCCATGGGGCTCCTGAATGCTCATTGGACCCTTTGGGAGACTGCCCAATAGTCTTCTAGGAGACTTAATTCTTATTGGTTTCTTTTATTAAATGTTTTTAAATTAATTAAACTAGATTTACTCTAGCTTAATTCTCATTGGTCCACTTCAAGAGTCATCCAATAGGACTTGGACACACCTTGTGGGCATCTGGGCTAGGGAGCTGACATGTGTCCCTAATTCCCTTTGTGTAAAGAGGCTTGTGTGTGTGTGTGTGTGGCTTTCTCTCTCATCTTCTAGAAGAAGGGCTCGCTCCCTCCCATGTAGGGATGTGCATTGACTTTGGGGAGCACACAAAGCATCCAATTCCCCCTAAGCTTTAACCCTTTGGACACAACCTTTGAATTTTGGAATCTTAGCATTTTGGAAGTCTTAATGGGCTGAACCTTAGGGTCTTTTTAACCCATTGTTGCACATGGCTCTTTTGCAGATGGCCCCCCCTTTGGATCCCTATTTTCCCTCCTTTGGATCCCTACTATGGCCGGTCTGCTAGCTTAACCAATATTCTAGCTTTTTCTCCCCTGGCACTTCCCCACATTAAATGATCACTTTAATATGAGAAAATCATTTAGGAGAATTAGATATTGATTATTATGACATTACCTCTCTCTTGAAATCATAGTCGTCCTCGACTATGGTGTAGAGAAGATAAAGCATATTCATCAGTCCTTTTCTTAGCGGGTAGAGGATCCCTATGTTACCCTACGACATCATTCCATAATGGATGACTAGTCCATTTGGCGCTTGAGAGCCTGAGGCTGCCGCAAGCATGTTTGCACATCAGTCCTGTCAGTCTTCCATAGTAGAGTGACAAGCTCTACTTGGTGTTTGGGAGACGTCGTCTCCACAAACTTGATCTTAGCATGCATACTAATTCATTTTTGTGCACAAATAAAGAAAAGGAGAGTCTTATAAGACAAAAACTTTGTTCATTTTTTTAACATTTTGTACATTTGCTTACTCTTGGGAAGCATTGTAAGCATTGACAAGGTTTAGGTTATCCTTTAATTGTATGCCTTGCATCCATCTAGCATCTTCAAAAGGATAATTCTTAAACTTAATAACATATCGTCGGATAGTCTTACCGCCTCTTAGTACCTTGTCTTCTTGTCGGAGAATGGACTCGGGCTGCAGTACCTCCTCTTGGTCCTCGATCTCCGGTGGGTCTTCAATAGTTGGTTCTTGAGGTGGCTCTCCTTTGTAAGGCTTTAATAGGCTCACATGGAAAGCATTGTGTATGAGCCAATGATTGGGAAGCTTGAGTTGATAGGCCATCTCATTGATTGGCCTAAGAATCTGAAAGGGACCATAGTACCTTTTTGCTAGTTTAGCATAGTACTTTTGGTGGCCCGTAGGATTCTTGCCCGTCGTGTGCCTTAATCGAGCCTTTGGAAACTTTAACAAGACCCAATCATTTTCTTTAAAGGCTTGGGCTCTTCTGTGCTTTTCAGCAGCAGCCTTTTGCCTTTGCTGTGAGATAGAGATAGCATCCTTAATCTTTTGAAAAGATTCTTGTAGGTCTCGTCTATACTCATCTGCAGCGAAGATCTTCCCATGTACCTTAAGTAGTAAGGGACTTTTTTATCTTCCCTCAATTACCTCGAAAGGTGCTTTTCCCGTGGAAGTATGTACAATGTTATTGTAAGCATACTCCACTAAGGGTAAGTACTTCTCCCATTGGGATCTTTGATCTACTTCCGTTACATAGGCTTTTAGTAGATCGAGAATTGTTAGGTTAGCTATTTCACTTTGGCCATCCGTTTGTGGATGATAGGCCGAAGAGACGTTTAGCCTTGTACCTAAATTCTCAAAGAGACCCTTCCAGAAATTACTGGTCATTCTAGGATCTCTATCGAACACTATGGACATTGGCAAGCCATGGTACTTGAAAATTTGTGAAATGAAGAGGGTTGCCATTTGATGGGCTTTGATAGTCTTTTTGACAGGTATAAAATGAGCTTGTTTACTGAACCTGTCTACTATCGCCCATATTCCCGTATTCCCATGGATAGACTTAGGCAATCCAAAGATAAAATCCATGGATATGCTCTCCCATGGTGAATTAGGGATTGGCAAGGGTTGAAGCAATCCAAGTTGCTTCCCTCTATCAAATTTTGTCTTTTGGCATACCACACATTTGGAAACATACTCTTGTATGTTCACTTTCATGGTAGGCCAATAGAAATATGTTTCTATTCCCTTTAAGGTAGACTGAATGCCTCTATGCCCCGCATAAGGTGGAGCATGAGATTCATACATTACTTTCTCACGTAGTGAGTTAGTAACGCATAGGCTATTGCCATAGAGAAGATAACCATCTTGTAAAGTGAATGGTTCTTCTTTCTTCCCCAATGCAAGGGCTGAAATCACATCTCTAAAGTCTGGATCTTCAAATTGTATCCCTATGGATCCCTATTTTCCCTCCTTTGGATCCCCCCCTTTGGATCCCTATTTTCCCTCCTTTGGATCCCTATTTTCCCTCCTTTGGATCCCTACTATGGCCGGTCTGCTAGCTTAACCAATATTCTAGCTTTTTCTCCCCTGGCACTTCCCCACATTAAATGATCACTTTAATATGAGAAAATCATTTAGGAGAATTAGATATTGATTATTATGACATTACCTCTCTCTTGAAATCATAGTCGTCCTCGACTATGGTGTAGAGAAGATAAAGCATATTCATCAGTCCTTTTCTTAGCGGGTAGAGGATCCCTATGTTACCCTACGACATCATTCCATAATGGATGACTAGTCCATTTGGCGCTTGAGAGCCTGAGGCTGCCGCAAGCATGTTTGCACATCAGTCCTGTCAGTCTTCCATAGTAGAGTGACAAGCTCTACTTGGTGTTTGGGAGACGTCGTCTCCACAAACTTGATCTTAGCATGCATACTAATTCATTTTTGTGCACAAATAAAGAAAAGGAGAGTCTTATAAGACAAAAACTTTGTTCATTTTTTTAACATTTTGTACATTTGCTTACTCTTGGGAAGCATTGTAAGCATTGACAAGGTTTAGGTTATCCTTTAATTGTATGCCTTGCATCCATCTAGCATCTTCAAAAGGATAATTCTTAAACTTAATAAGATATCGTCGGATAGTCTTACCGCCTCTTGGTAACTTGTCTTCATGTCGGAGAATGGACTCGGATTGCAGCACCTCCTCTTGGTCCTCGATCTCCGGTGGGTCTTCAATAGTTGGTTCTTGAGGTGGCTCTCCTTTGTAAGGCTTTAATAGGCTCACATGGAAAGCATTGTGTATGAGCCAATGATTGGGCAACTTGAGTTGATAGGCCATCTCATTGATTGGCCTAAGAATTTGGAAGGGCCCATAGTACCTTTTTGCTAGTTTAGCATAGTACTTTTGGTGGCCCGTAGGATTCTTGCCTGTCGTGTGCCTTAATCGAGCCTTTGGAAACTTTAACAAGACCTAATCGTTTTCTTTAAAGGCTTGGGATCTTCTATGCTTGTCAGCAGCAGCCTTTTGCCTTTGCTGTGAGATAGAGATAGCATCCTTAATCTTTTGAAAAGATTCTTGTAGGTCTCGGTTGTACTCATCTGCAGCGAAGATCTTCCCATGTACCTTAAGTAGCAAGGGAGTTTTTTATCTTCCCTCAATTACCTCGAAAGGTGCTTTTCACGTGGAAGTATGTATAGTGTTATTGTAAGCAACCATGGGTAAGTACTTCTCCCATTGGGATCTTTGATCTACTTCCGTTACATAGGCTTTTAGTAGATCGAGTATGGTTAGGTTAGCTATTTCACTTTGGCCATCCGTTTGTGGATGATAGGCCGAAGAGAAGTTTAGCCTTGTCCCTAAATTCTCAAAGAGACCCTTCCAGAAATTGCTGGTCATTCTAGGATCTCTATCCGACACTATGGACATTCGCAAGCCACGGTACTTGAAAATTTGTGCAATGAAGAGGGTTGCCATTTGATGGGCTTTGATAGTCTTTTTGACAGGTATAAAATGAGCTTGTTTACTGAACCTGTCTACTATCGTCCATATTCCCGTATTCCCATGGATATACTTAGGAAATCCAAAGATAAAATCCATGGATATGCTCTCCCATGGTGAATTAGGGATTGGCAAGGGTTGAAGCAATCCAAGTTGCTTCCCTCTATCAAATTTTGTCTTTTGGCATACCACATATTTAGAAACATACTCTTGTATGTTCACTTTCATGGTAGGCCAATAGAAATATGTTTCAATTCCCTTTAAGGTAGACTGAATCCCTCTATGCCCCACATAAGGTGGAGCATGAGATTCAGACATTACTTTCTCACGTAGTGAGTTAGTAACGCATAGTCTATTGCCATGGAGAAGATAACCATCTTGTAAAGTAAATGGTTCTTCTTTCTTCCCCAATGCAAGGGCTGAAATCACATCTCTAAATTCGGGATCAATAGCGTACTCATCTATCATTGAAGATAGATCATTGTGAGTTGCTATGGAAACCGCATTCACTCTCGGCCGTCTTGAGAGTGCATCGGCTACTTGATTGTGCTTGCCAGCAATGTGAGCAATATGAAAATGAAATTGCGAAAGGAAATTTGCCCACCTCATTTGTTTGTCGGAGAGCTTGGTCTGTGTCATGAAGTACTTAAGACTTTGGTGATCCGTTCGCAGAATGAAAGGAGTCCCCAATAAATAGTGCTTCCATGAGTCTAAGGCATGTAGAACTGCAAGGAGTTCCTTTTCATATATGCCTAGAGCTTGCTCAACAGGGTCGAGCCTTCGACTCTCATAGACTATGGCGTGCCCTTCTTGGAGCAAAACAGCTCCAAGGCAATCACCACAAGCATCACATTGGACCTCAAATGGTTTTGAGAGATCCGGTAGTGTAAGCACAGGTTGAGAGATAAGCTTTTCTTTAAGCTTTTCAAAAGCATTATTCTCCTTAGCAGACCATGTATACCTAACTCTTTTCTTTGTTAGGTCATGTAATGGTCCCGCAATTTGTGAGAACTTTTCTATGAAGCGTCTATAGTATGCACACATACCTATAAAGCTTCTTAGTTCATGAAGATTCCTTGGTTTAGGCCATCCTTTTATTACCTCTAACTTGGATGGATCCATTTGGATGCCATCTTGAGAGATAATGTGACCTAAATACTGAATCTCTTGCAAGAAAAATTCACTTTTCTTTCGATTAACATAAAGTTTATTCTCTCTTAAAACTTGAAATATTACCTGGAGATGTTGCTTGTGTTCCTCCAATGAATTAGAGTAGATGATAATATTATCAAATAACACTCCAGTGAAGGTTCAATGAGGCCTGAACAGCTTCTCCATCAAGCGGTTGAATGTGGCTGGTGCATTGGTCAGGCCAAAAGGCATGACAATGTATTCATAAAGACCAAATGTAGTACGAAATGCGGTCTTTACAATGTCTTGATCAACTATCCTTATTTGATGATAGCCACTTTTTAGGTCAATCCTACTGAAGTAGGTCGATCCTTGTAGCTTATCAAATAGGTCTTCTACCCGTGGAATGGGAAACCTATTCTTGATAGTGATCCTATTTAGTGCTCTATAGTCGACACACATACAATATGTGCCGTCTTTCTTTTGCACTAATAGCACAGGTGAGCAAAATGGAGATGAGCTAGGCCTAACCATGCCCTTCTCAACTAACTCATGCAATTGCCGCATAATCTCCTCTTGTTGAGCTTGAGAAACTCTATAAGGAGGTTTGTTAGGCGGTGAACTTCCTGGAAGAAGTTCAATTGTATGGTCATCATTACCTCGTTTAGGAGGTAGCTCATAAGGGATGTCATCAATAAAAACATCTTTAAACCCCTTGAGAAAATTGGATAACTCTAATTCCTTTTGGTTGCTTTTATTTTCTTTTGCTAAAGCATTAGGTTCATTTTTAGAATCTTTAACAAAAATCATGTGCACGGAAATAGAGCTCTTTATTGACTTGTTGAAATCTGGTGTATGTACAATGGGGATGGTGTTACCCATTTCCTTAGCATCTATATACATGTCTTTTTCCCTGAACGTAAAGGAGATTCTCCTTTCAGGAAATTTAACATCGGCAGCAAGGCAGTCAAACCATGGTGCCCCTAGGATTACATCCTCATGCTTGAGAGGAGAGATAAAGAAGTCCTCTTTGTCCACATAGCCTTGGACATGAATCCTCAATTTCTCGATTAAGGGAGTGACTGAAGCTTCTTGCCCCTTGAAGGCACTGTCTGCGGGTAGGATATCTCCCATCTCGTAGGATTGTGAGTAGAACCAGGGTCAAAGAGAATAAAAGCATCATGTTCTCTTACCTTTCCCCAAGCATGGCATAGAGGAGATCCTTTGTGAGTTGTTTGGTGAGTCTCCTCCTCTTGGATTTCAACCAAGGAAGCTCTAGGAGGATCTTGGCGGTTGTTCTTTTGGGGACAAGTGCGGTACGCATGCCCTTGTTCGCCGCACTTAAAACACCGGTTATCCTTGTGATAACGCTCAAGCTTTTCAGGAGAGAGTTTGTTCTTACCTTTGTAAACTCCCTTCTCTTTAGCTTTGTTGGAGTTGCCCTTAGGAGACTTTTTGACATTGTCCGTCCCCTTAGGCTCATTGGAACCCTTGTTTTCCGGGGGCTTATTATTTCTTTTAACCCCCGTTTGGAAATTGATTCTAGAGGCCACCATAGTATGGTGTATTACCGCCGATATGGTACGTGGCCTTTGGGAGTTGACATACTCCACCATTTCTTCGGTTAAGCCCGCACAAAACTGTTGCTTTTGCTCTCCAAAATCCAACATTTTGAACACAGTGGCTTTGAGTTGTAAGTCCCAAAACTTGTCTACATATTTGTGGATGGATTCATTGGGAGAGAGCTTTAAGCTTCGCCATTCGGTGAGTACTTTGTCTTTGGCATCGGTGGCCAAAAACTGCTTCATAATGGAAGCCCTTAAGGCCTTTCATGTTCGTGGAGCTTCACCGTTGGCTCGTAGGCTAGACCACCATTGTCTGGCGGACTTTTGAAAGTGCATAGCTACATGTCGTAGCTTAGAGGACTCTGTGAAGCCCTTATCTCCAAACGCCGCATCAAATTGTTGGATAAAGGCCAAGACTTTGTCCGTATCACCAAAGGTACCATCATAGGTAAGGAAAGAGATGCTCTTCCCTCCCTCTTTGAATTTCTTCAGCTTGAACGACCTCTTCCATGCGGCATAGGATTTCCTATGGCCTCTTCTTTTTGATGGTTCAAAGGTTGCACCATCACTTTCTTCAGAAGGTGAAGAATATGAAGAAGGTGGAGAAGAGTGTGACCTCTTTCTCGCCTTTTTCTTGTCTTGATCTTTGTCGTCTTCACCATAGCTTTCATAAGAGGAAGAGGATGAAGAAGATGGAGAAGAGGGTGTCCTCTTTCTCGCCTTTTTCTTCTCTTGCTTTTTATCATCCCTCTTTGAATTGTGGTGAGGAGAAGAATATGATGGTCTTCTCCGCTTTGGTGGTGATGGAGAGCGTTTAGCCCGCCGTCTTCGTGGAGCCATCTCCGCCGAGGTGGCGGGAGACTCGCTTCTTTCTCGTTCCTTCGGTGGAGGCTCTTGAGTTCTCCTTTGGGAAGGAGACGCATCATCAAGAAGTAAATTCTTGAGCCCTTCGTATGTATTATCTTCTTCTTCCCGAATCGGAGAGATACCTCTTTTGGTAGTCTCACAAGGAGGCTTC
This sequence comes from Adiantum capillus-veneris, assembly GCF_014529385.1. Lineage (NCBI taxonomy): Eukaryota > Viridiplantae > Streptophyta > Polypodiopsida > Polypodiales > Pteridaceae > Adiantum > Adiantum capillus-veneris. The sequence continues at coordinate 161,636,978 of NC_140935.1, forward strand.
CTAGGTGTTCTCTCATCATGGTGATGAGCTTGGAGAATCCCGTGAGCACGGAGCTGCCGTTGCACTTCACTTTGGAGAGATGGATTGCCCATGGCTTGTTGAAACCTAGAAACAAGATAGTTAACAAGCATTGAAGCATCATTAGTAGCTTGCTCATGAGCAAAATCAAAGTTATCAACATTAATTTCACTCTCTTTACTATTGTCAGCCATTCTAGCAACTTTTAGGTGTAAACTTTTTAGGTGTACTTTGGCACTTCAAGCCCTAGTTGCTACTCCTCTTTACCCCTTTAGAAAAAAGCACTCAAGCTACTGTACCCGCGGCTCGAATACCATTAATTGCAAGGAATAGAAGAGAGGGTCCTTCAACACCAAAACAGCACCGGCTCCTGTCAAGCTTCTAATAGCTCAATAGTGGTTAAGCCGTAGGCAAGCCCTATAGGAATCCACTATTAAGACCATAGCTCTCGACGGTGATGCCCCGTTAACTGCACAAAGGCAGGCACACTGCAACGCTGAAAAATCCCTATTCTACTTACTCACAGGCAATTAATAATACCAACCATTTGTAGCTAGCTTGAGGACCTCCCTTCTTGAGCAAGAAAAGAGAAACCTTGTGCTCTGATACCAATGTAACATTTAATGGCCTAATAACTTATGTGTAGCGGAAATTAGCATGAACATAGTGGGCATTTCATTAGAATAGATTCCTAATGAGCTTTACAAGAGTGCTTGGGTGGAGAGAGCAACAAAAAGCATAACACCTAGTTAGATAGCATCAACAATACTTTCAAAAGAGGGAGAAATTAAGCTATTAACAAAAGTTGAGGACCGGATTTACATGGAGCCGGTCCCCCCTCCAAAAGGCTTTGTATTATGGTTTCTCCCATCAAGAGAGACATTGTACAATACAATTCTTTGTGTTCCTGCAAGACTAGCTAGTGCAATGAAGATGGAAGCTTCATTCACTAAGCAAAACACTTAACAAACACAACTTGAATTATCCCCGTTCTCAGACCCAAGACCTCACACACCTTCGAAGATGGTGAGAGCTAGCAGGGTATGAGAGTAGATTGAGAGGAAGGAGTATCTTACGAGAAAGATGTACATCTCCTCACATAATCACTCATATTAGCATAGCTTAGCTTAGTAATTAGCTTGGTAGAGGAGATGAGCATGCATTGAAGCTTGGCTCTTGGTTGGATTTGCATCCACATGCCAAGAGAGTGTTGAGGTAGGCTTCTATCTCATAAGCTTGGAGTAGGTGATGAGTTCTCCATTAAAGCTTGGGAAGAGATAGTCTTCTCTTTCTTCACACATGAGATTATGTGAGTGTGTGTGTGTGATAATGCCCAGCAAAAATCAGCCCCCCCCTCTCTCTTGGGCGAGCCCCCTTGCTATTTGCTCTTCCTGCAGCCTCATTGGCCCTCCCCAAGTCAAGCCAATTATAATTAAGCAGCATAAGTGATAGCCTTCTGACATGTGTCCCCCTTTCCCCTTTTGTGAGAGCTTGAGGTAATTAAATAATTAAACTAAACTCTCATTGGACCCCTTTGCCTCCTGGCCAATAGGAATCAGGCAAGCCATGGGGCTCCTGAATGCTCATTGGACCCTTTGGGAGACTGCCCAATAGTCTTCTAGGAGACTTAATTCTTATTGGTTTCTTTTATTAAATGTTTTTAAATTAATTAAACTAGATTTACTCTAGCTTAATTCTCATTGGTCCACTTCAAGGGTCATCCAATAGGAATTGGACACACCTTGTGGGCATCTGGGCTAGGGAGATGACATGTGTCCCTAATTCCCTTTGTGTAAAGAGGCTTGTGTGTGTGTGTGTGTGGCTTTCTCTCTCATCTTCTAGAAGAAGGGCTCGCTCCCTCCCATGTAGGGATGTGCATTGACTTTGGAGAGCACACAAAGCATCCAATTCCCCCTAAGCTTTAACCCTTTGGACACAACCTTTGAATTTTGGAACCTTAGCATTTTGGAAGTCTTAATGGGCTGAACCTTAGGGTCTTTTTAGCCCATTTTTGCACATGGCTCTTTTGCAGATTGCCCCCCCTTTGGATCCCTATTTTCCTTCCTTTGGATCCCTACTGTGGCCAGTCTGCTAGCTTAACCAATATTCTAGCTTTTTCTCCCCTGGCACTTCCCCACATTAAATGATCAGTTTAATATGAGAAAATCATTTAGGAGAATTAGATATTGATTATTATGACAGTTGATTAGGCATGGATACCATTTAGAATAACTATCAAAAGTTGGGTATTATTGTAGTTGAAGACGAGGAAGAGGAGGCAATGCAATCGGGAATATATTGTAACTCCTATTTTGTGAATAAACCTTGTAATTGATGAGCCGGGGCTATAAGCTTCCAGATTTTATCAACCTGTTATTACCTATCTTTAGTTAGAGCTCCTAGATTATTAGTTTCAACTACCAAAAACCTTGGCTAAGGTATAAAAGCCAATTTTTGTAAGTTATTATTAAGTTTTGGATAAAGAAATACACAGTGTGAGCTAACGGTGCTCACTTCTCTCTTTCTCCCGCTTCCTACTCCCTCTCCGGTTGTCACATTGCAGTCGCGTTTGTTGCATTGCAACCGCAGGTAAGAGCTCTACGCATTGACATAAACACATCACAATATTTTGTAGCTTTTGGCGTCATTGACCCGCGGCCTAATTTCATCATAAGTAGGAATTTACACTTCAAAATAAAAAACTAAGCATAGGCGGGGTATTGGGGCATCATTGCTAAGCATTCAGGTGCATTCTGGGTCGAAAACGGCCAAGTAAAAAATCACATGTCCTAGAGGTTTCATTACGTTTGGATGTCATTTGATGCTGTAACAAATATGATTTGTTTGCCAATGAGTAATTCGCTTTTGGTGATTTCAGTCACTTGAGTGTAGCTTGAGATAGATGCGAGTTATTTGTTGTTTTCCGAGAGATTGACAACCTCTTGTAGCCTGTATGCACTAGTCGAGTCAGCTTCATCCCATGGATTGACAATTTAACCGTGGTTCTCGCTAAATCTACAATAAGATAGGATAGTGAGGTTAGAAACCCGTCCCACATTTGGCACCGTTTCCGGAGATCGAAGAGACCTAAACTAGGAAAAAACACGAGAGTCTTGTGAAGTTATCCTTTAACAGCCTCTAGGATCTCCTAAAGTAAAACTTTCTTTTTAGAAACCGCATCTAGCTTAAGATTGTCGTCTTTTGCTGTGTAGAGGTAGCTTGGAAGTAATCGTACTTGTCGAGTGCCTTCGGATTGTAGGATTGTAGAACTAGATTAGGATTTTGAGAATGATTGATAGACGAAAAAAGTCTTAAGATCAAGGCTCAAAAAACCATAAAAAACAAGAAAACGAGTGTTTGTGGACACTTTCCACAACCGCATTGCATGAGAACCTACGAGTAGGGTAAGTAGGATCCGAGATGGATTTCAGAACATTCCTCTCTCCAAAAGAATCATTGTGTGTTGTTATTTGAAGTTGCACAATTTCAGGTCTACGGATAGAAATAGCACGAACAGACTCCAAACCACTCACTCCGACTAGAGAGTATGCTTAAAAGTTGTATGAACCAGTGGGTAAGTACATGGACAGTTTGAGATAAAAATTTCAAGGGTTTGTAAAAACTCAGATTTTTTACTTAAGAAGACATTTTAGGCCAAATTAAGTTTTAACTTGATTCTTAGGCTTAAAATAACTCATGAAAAGACTGTCCATGAAAAAGGTGCAAAAAATGGTTCATTTCAAGCCTGAAGTAAATAATCGTGATTATTTACTTTCAGCTCAAATTTGACCAGGGTTGATACCAGTGACTCATTGCATGTGTACAAACAACTTTTGTAAAGGCACAAAAGATTTGGATCACCAAATTGGTAAAAAAACTGCGTAAAAACTAAAGTTTGTACTGACTTTCTGAAACTTGAGTGTAAATTGGGAAAAAAATTGTCCAAACTCAATGAAATTTGATTCATAGGCTTATATTGATGTGATAAACATGTGTACATGATCACTTGACCAAAAAGATGCAAAAAGTTTCAGTTGTAAATAATCATAATTATTTACATCTACTAATTTTCCAACTTTTTTGACTAAGTTAGCATATGGCCACTACTTTTACCATGTTGTAATAAGACCACATTCCAAGTTTGGTAAGATTTGGATCATTGGATTGAAAATTGTGACCAAATTTGGAAAGTCAATCTACGGACACAAAACTGATGACCATTTGACCATATATAGTCCAAACTTGATGAAACTTGGCTAGAGATCTTAATTGAAGTGCTTAACAGATCTGTGTCAGGTTGGGACAAAAACTTGCAAAAAAATAGCCAGAGTAAATAATCACAATTATTTACATCTGCTTCAAAAATTGACAATCTTGCATGTTTGAGCATACCATAAGGTCAAGCATATCAAGTAGACCACACAAATCAATTTTGGTGAAATTTGGATCACAAAAGTGAGACTTAAGGCAGAATCTTGAAATCAGAGTCTGTGAACACGAAACAGTTGATAAACTTGAACAGATTTTGTCCAAACTTGTCCAAGGACCTTAACAAGTTGTACACTTGGCAAATCAAGCCAAAAAGTGTAAAAAGGTGACAAAAGTAAATAATCACAATTATTTACTACTGCAACACAGAGACACCAATTTTGACTTTTGAGCTTGTACAGTGGTAGACCAACATAATACTAGGCCACTGAGAAATTTTGGGTTTAATCGGATCCAAATTGGTACATGTTCACTGAGTTTTTGAGTTGTAGATTAATCCTTTGATTTTTTGCCAAAGTCGAGTCTGAAAATTTCAATTGTTGACTCAATTAGCTCGATTTGCAATGATACACATAGACCAATCACAATAGTTAGCAAAAACTATATTGTCTTTGTAGAAGAATAGCTAACTTGATCAAATTTGTATAGGAATCAGGTTGCAGACAAGGAATCAGTAGCTTGACAGAAGTTGCAATCCAGTCAAGTGGAGGAAATTGACGACAAGTCAATCCATTTAAGGTAAGTACTCTATCCAGGGCTTCACCAATCTTTATGAACCTTAGATCTCGTCGTGCACTAGGAAATCATGGAATACTTGGGGAAATTTCCAGTGGAGTATCCACTGAAGAAAGTGTGAATCAAGGCAATTCCTTGCACACTATTCTTGAAGAAGTCTCAGACACTTTCTCAGATTCAACATTTGAAATGTCTTCTTATTTGACTCACTCGGAAACCAGAACGACAATGCGCTATAAGCATATTCTCTCTTTTTATAAGACTAATCGCCATGGAACTCAGGTTTACCTGGATCCTAACGAAGAGTATACTATTTACATTGATGACCATAGTATTGAGTTCGAAGAGGAAATCAGGACAAACAAACAAGGAAAAATGTACATAGATAGAAACAGAACTCAGTATTTACAAGTCAAAAACCCTGACGTGATAGACAAATGGGGGTTAGAAGTAAATACCATAATTCCAAATATGGCCGCAAAAGAAGGACCACCAACTTTAGAATTCGAGGGATACGATCAAGTTGATTTGAATCCTTTGAAACGGCTTAGTACTGGTAATCCTAGGATATGAGTCTATTGTTGGGAGGATAGAAATGTAAAAGATCTTCCGTGGACTTCGCATGCCAAAACAGGACAACTAACGCTCATGAAGATCATGTATATCTTCAAGATCAAAGATAAGGGATCACCAGATCTACTAAACTGCCTGTTTAGGGATTGTTATAACAACAACTTTGCTATGATGACTCCTGAGGAGGTAGAACAAACCAAATACCAAGGGTATTCCATAAGGGATTGGATATTGGGCCAAGGACCAGAAACTATTCCAAGAGATGAACACCATGAGAGATCATCTGAGAGTAATGTTAAGAAACCAGAAACCACCTCATCACAAAGAAAACTGGGTGACACTAAAGCGAGTCCAGGGCTACATGAGTCACTATTTCCAACACTCACTCTCATTTGATGGTAGACCCCCCACCACCTCACTATCTATCTTTCTTTTCTCCTGCATCGTCAGCAGTTCCACTAGACGTCTTCAACCCCACCAACTCCCCCCACTTTGAAGGACTCGGAAAGGGATCTACTTCCAGGAGACGGGGAGTTGAACCAAATAGACACGTCAGACCAACTGATTTTAAAAAATGGGTCAGAAAATACAGTGGATCAGGGGATCCATATGACCACTTAGCAAGCTTTAAGCAAGTGCTAACAACCGAATGCATATTTGATTTCCATACTCAATTCGAGGGGTTTGGAATGACATTAGAAGGAAAAGCATTAACATGGTTCCAAAACATTCCACCAAGGTCAATCATGGACTTAAACACATTACCTCAAGGATTTGTAGGTGCTTGTTCCAAAAAGAGGGATCAAACACAATACGGTAGCTCCAATCTACAGCTTTAAACAAAAACATGGTGAGTCTATTAGGGATTGTGCAACTCGAATGAAACAATACATTGCCAGATGCCCAGGGCTAGAGATACCTGCAGAAGAAAGACTAGTATCACTGTTTCTAGAGGGACTGCTAAACAAAGAACTTCATGCTATATTGTATAGCAAATAGCATACAACCCTAGAAGAGTGTGTGTTAGATGCTATTGACTTAGAAGACAATTGTGACATTTTCAATGAAGAATATGTCCCTAAGGATACTCAAAGTGAGAAAACAACATCCACTAAACCAACACAAGTGGGAATGGTTGTTGCAGCACCACTTTCAGCCATAGAAGACATGATCAAACAGATAAATGACATGATGAATAACATGCAAAAAGCACCTATAAGGGGACAGGGCAAGGGATACCTCAATAGGGACAACCAATTAGACCGCAAAAATGGTGTGCAATCAAGGGCAAATGGACCAACCATGAGACCCATGAGTGCTACTACCAACAAAGTATGATGGGAATGTGTGCCCATGAGGCCACAAGGACAACCCATGTACAATTACCAGCCTAACATGGCACCCACTCAAAGACCACCTATAGGTATGGAAAGACCTCAACCTGTGTTGGGTCAACAACCTTCGTATCCAGGACATAATGCAATGCATGTAAAGTACATGCATTCAGAAGGAGTCATATATCAACAATCATTTAGTGCATGTTACACCCTATGCTGAGCCTCGTTCATCTACAGTAATGATAGAAGGAGATTGGTATAATTCACATTCACCACCAATGGAAGAACCTGTGACTTACGCTCCACCAGAGCTTGCACCAATGTATTATGTAGCTAATCAAGGTGTTAAACCTCCTATGGTAAGACCCATGGTTAAGCCAAGAACGATAAACTATCATAACTGTGGTGCAGATGATCATTGGAAAAATGAACGCGCAGAGCCTGACAAGAACCTCAAACCAGTTGAAGCTTATTGCATACAATGTTGCAAAAAGGGAGGACACTTCCTGGAAGATTGTCGAAAAATTCCTTTAAACAAGGGTAAAACAGTAATAATTGTAGTCCAAGAGATACCTAGTAGCTCATCTGAGAGTGAACCGATTGTTCCAATCAAGGTAATCACCAGAGCCCAGGCTAAGAAAACGAAATGTAACTCCTTTGATGATTCGGAGAATACAAAAATTGCCTCTCAAAAGATCAAAAGAAGCAAAAGCAAAAGGTATGAGATGAGAAGGTAGAAATAAAAGGCTGAAATCGAGGAGAAAGCAAAGAAGCTATTCCACAAAAAGGTGAAAGAAACTAAAAGCGAAATTAAAGAAACAACCGTGAAATCCGGAGGATCAATTTTGGTTGATAAAATTTTTGAGCCTATTAATGCATCCTTGGAAGCCTACTAAGCAGGACTTAAAGCAGGCCAAAACATGCAAAACAAATGGAAAAACTATCCTTCTTCAGACATGGAAGCAGCTAAGTTTGAATCTTATCAAAATTTGGTAAGAATCATGCAAGAAATGCTAGAAAAACAAAAACCCAAGCTCAAAAGTATGGCAAAACCCGAGGAGCTTGTGGTAAGAGACTATCAAGAAAAATTTGAAGTGGTGGTAGAACCCCACATTAAAACAAAGAGCCAAAACTTTTAGTGTCAGACAAGGAATATGCCTTAGACGGAATTTCATTCATAGAGGAAGAGTGGCCAGGACACTTATGGGAAGAAGTTAAAGAGATCAATGAGGGGAGCCTAACTCTGAAGTCAGCTCCTATAGACAAAGTTTGGTTAGACAACCTACCTCCTGATATGAACAAGATATACAATCCTTGTATGGGGATTGCGGATCTGAAGCTTCAGGAATGTCGAAACCATTGACCTTGAAAACATTACCCTCTTAGTTGGGAGATAACGAAGATGAATCCATAGTGTGTAAGACCACTCAAGTCAAAAAAGTAGAACAGACCCTAGAAGTAGACAACATTCATTCAATCATGTCTACACCCATCCAATGTACTCTTACTTTGGGAGAACTGTTAAAACTCAGACCATATTTATGGAATGATCTACAGAAAACCCTAGAGAAGGTGGGGATAACGGGGCTAGTTGCACAAAATTTGGAAAATTTGCAAAAAGAAATGGACAACAAAGAGATTCAATCTGTTCCAATGAACAAAGTCGGAGAATATTATGAAGGGGAAGAAGGAAACACCACCCTTCCAGTGAAATATAATGACATTGAAACCATGGCAATACTGGATAATGAAGCAGGTATAGCCATAGCCACAAAAGCAATATGGGAATCCTGGGGATAGCCAACCATTAGACAAACTCAAATGAAATTGCAATTGCCTGATAGACACATTGAAAGACCCTTAGGACTGCTTGAAAAAGTGATAGTTAATTCCTGTGGGATTGAATATTAACACACTTTTTCCATAGTAGACTTTGGAAAAAAACTCAATTACAAAATCATATTGGGAAGACCTTTCATGTGACGGGTACAACTTATCCAAGATTGGGAAAACAATTATCTATACTTGAGGCAGGTGGGATCTATAACAAGGGTTAATCTAAAAGATCACACTTATAGGGATGTCATGAAAATGCCCATACAAGAGTTTGATTCAGTCTCTTTGGCTGAAACTAAGCTTCCATCGTGGTTGAACAAAGATACTTCTATTTGGATGTGTGGAGCTTCAAAAAATGGAAGCTTAAAACGAGAAGAATCTATTTTAGAAAGGGATTGCACAGACGAAGCCTATGTAAACCCTTTCCAGAGTATTTGCTTGAGCCATTTGAGTGGACTCAAATTTTAGCAACAATGGATGTATCTCTGAATACGTCTATGCCTACTCAATTCTACAATGAGGAAGGCTATGACATAATTTCCATCCAAATGATTTCAACACTCTCCATTGAAGATGAAATTGAGGAACCCAAGGACTTGATGAAAGCTCAACAAGTTTTTTCAGACCTCTACTAGGATGCAACAGATGAGTTAGACGAACACTCAGCTACCTCAGAAGATTCGGGGTCAGAAAAAGAACATGTGAGAGCTAAGCTACTCATGAAAGGAGGGGAGGAAAAGTTTTTTGACTTTCCTAACTAGAAACCAAGAAGACAAAAATGGTATAGACGAAAAAGAGACAGCAAAAACGTGAAAGCTAGACGTATGCTATCAGTCTCCAATAGAACACAGCTCCTGATGCACATATATGGACATGATTGTGTTAAGGACAAAATCACTGGCAGATATTCTTTTTTTTTAAAATCCAAAAATATCAAGAACATCGAGCAAAAAGAGGAAGGATACCGAAGCAAAACCGAAAAAACGGGAAAAGGAGTCGACCATGACACGTGTTGAGCGGAAAAAGAAGTATCAAGAGTTGAAAAAAGCTCTAAAGGAGATTATACAATCAAAATGGAAACCACAAAAGAGGATGGTAAAGATGTAATGAGTGTTCCATCCCATTACAAAAAGTATACTTTCCAAGACCGGAAAATCATTGTCAAACAACCTGTTAGAGAACTATGAAAACAAGGTGAGTCCTATGAAGGGCCTGAAAACTCAAAAAAGATAGATTTGGCTAAACCAGAAGAAGAGCCTAGGCCTGCCTACATTGCAAATGACCTAATAGAAGAAGAAGAAGAGATTTTGTTAAGCTTGCTAAAGGAATACCGAGATATCTTTGCTTGGTCTTACAAGGATCTTAAGGGTGTTGATCCAGAAATCTGTCAACATACCATACCCATGAGAGATGATGCGAAACCGAGTAGACAAAGGCCATAAACATATAATGAAACATTTGCCAAGAAGATTAAAGTAGATATTGAAAAACTAAAGGAAGCCGAATTCATTTATGCAATTGAACATACAGATTGGGTGTCTCCAATTGTGGTAGTACCCAAGAAGAATGGAAAATTAGAAGTGTGTGTCTATCTCAAAAAAGTAAACGCAGTTACCATTAGAGAAAACTTTCCTCTTCCAATCACTGAGCATGTGTTAGAAAAAGTTGCAGGAAAAGAAGCATACAACTTCTTAGATGGCTTTTCGGGATACAATCAACTTTTGGTTGACCCAAAAGATCAGCATAAAATTGCTTTTGCAATGGAATGGGGTATTTTTGCCTATCGGGTTATGCCTTTTGGGTTAACTAATGCTTCTGCCACTTTTCAAAGATTGATGGGCCATGCTTTTAAGGAATATCTTAGGAAATTCCTAGAATTATATATGGATTATCTATGCGTACATTCATCAATCCGGGCTAATCATTTTGAACACCTCAAAAAAGTATTCGAAAAATGTAGACTTTATAGGATTTGCTTAAATCCTGAAAAGTGCACATTCATGGTAGACAAGGAAAAATTCTTGGACATACAGTGTCAAAAAATGGCATAGCTACTGGTATGGATAAAATTCATGTTATTGTTGATTTGCCAAGACCAACAATAGTCAAGGGGGTTCAAGCCTTCATGGGACATTGTGGATATTAGAGACGGTTCATTTACATGTATGCTATAATTGGAAAACCCATGTATAGCTTGATTACACACTTTGAATGGACTAAAGCATGTGAAGAATCCTTCATGAAGCTTAAGCAAGCTCTCAATTCAGCTTCAATATTGAAAGCACCAGATTGGAATAAGATATTCCACATACATGCAGATGCTTCCAATTTTGCCATCGGGTGTATACTAGCTCAACCCGGAGACAAAAAAACTGATTTTCCTATTTCTTATGCTAGCCGACATTTGAACATGGCGGAAAAAATTATATCACCACCAAAATGGAAGGATTAGGAATGATCTATGCCATAAAAAAGTATAGACATTACCTATTAGCAAACAAATTTGTGTTCTTCTTGGACCACCAAGCTTTATTGTACTTGGTCAACAAGCCATGCGGTACAGGAAGAATAGTGAGATGGTTCATCATTCTTCTGGAATTTGACTTCACTGTGGTTGTAAAAAAAGGCACCACTCATCAAAGAGCAGATTATTTATCAAGGATTGTTTCAGGAGAATCACCTAAAGAGGTAGATGATGATCTAACAGATGCATATTTGTTCTCCGTGGAAATGATACCTCGATGGTCGGAAAATATGGTATCATTGATTACCATAGCTCAAGTGGTTTCACAAATATCACTTCCTATTACAATCAGATTAATTGAGCAATTGGCTATATATCAATTACTAGATGACATGCTATACAAAAGAAACCAAGATGGAATATTGCTCTTATGCATTAAGCTTGAAGAGAAAAACCAATACCTAAGTCAAGTACATATTACCATAGTAGGACTTCACTTTGCAGAAGACCAAACTATGCAAAGGATCTTGAGACTTGGAGTATTTTGGCCAACTATGAGGAGTGATGTTTGATCTTTTGTAAAGGATTGTCCTCAATGTCAAAAAAAAACACCCATACCTCATGTAACATTGTTCCAAATGTCACCTATTCCTAAGTGGAGTAGCTATTTCGTTACTTATTTATCAAGCCAAACATTTCTTGAGAATATGAGTAAACGCCATCAAAGAGCAATTGAAATTGAAGCAAGAGACTATGCTCTCATTAAAAACCAATTGTATCGGAGAGGTAAGGATCACCATTTGCGTCTTTGTGAAAATGAAGATGAATATATTCCTATTATAGAAGAAGCACATGCTGGATTAGCTAGAGGCCACTTTTCTAGTGAGACCACCATAAGAGAATTCTTAATGGCAGGCATATGGTGGCCAACAATTTTTGAAAATTCCAAAGAATATGTTCGGAGATGTGATGCTTGTCAATGAGCAAAAATTTCAAGACATATAGATAGCATACCCTTAAGACCAATTATGGGGGCTAGAGCCTTTGCAAAATGGAGTATAGACTTTGTTGGGACAATACAGCCGCTTGCTTCTTATGAAACCCAGGCTCAATATATCATTATAGCTACGGATTATTTGACTAAGTGGGCCTATGCTAAAGCAACTCAAAAGAATGATTCCATAACCACTACCCCATTCTTCTATGAGTATGTGTTCACAAGATATGGACTACCAATAGAAATTTTCAGTGATAGAGGAACTCATTTCCTCAATCAGGTAATCGAGTATCTGCTTAATGAATGTATGGTCATCCATAACAAATTAGCTCCCTATCACCCACAAGCAAATGGACAAGCTGAGCATAAGAATAAAACTCTTATCTCGGTAAAGTGGTTAGTTGAGGAAGGACAGACTGGGAAATGAATCTCCATGCAGCTCTATGGGCTTATCGATTTTCATTCAAAACAAATTTAAATGCTACACCCTTTAACCTTGTTTATGGTCTTGATGCCATATTGCCAATAGAATTTCTATTGCCGACACTAAGAGTAGCTAAGGATCTTGAGTGGACTCGACATGAATTGTCAGAAAGACTTGAAGATTTAGAAAAGCTAGATGAGCAAAGGCTAACTGCTGTAGCTCACATCTATGCACAAAAGCAAAAAAAAAAAACAAATTTTTTATTCTCATCTAATTACAAAAATCTTCAAAAAGGGGGACTTAATTTTAGTCTATTCTCTTAAGCAACACATTCCCAAATTTAAGAAAAAGGAAAATGGACCGTTTATCATTAAAGATGTATCTCCAAGTGGAGCAATTAAGTTGTCCATCCTAGATGATGAACCAATGGCTAATTGGATTAGTGGATGTCCTTTAAAGAAGTACAATTTTCCACTAACCAATGAATTGCTAGAAAGAATGCATGCAGCCAAGCAAAGAAAGATAAAACATCAGCAGGTTATTGATGAATCCCAAGAAGAAGCTCGACTTTGGGTACTCAAAAGAAAAGCTGCTCTCAAGAATCTACAAATACCTATTCCCATCAACACCCTGGAAATAGATGATCGACAATGGGAATTGCCGAAAGGTGCAATATCAACAGATGATGAATGGCTAGATGGAATGGACCTTCGTATCAAATTACAACTCAACAATCATAGCACAAATGCATTGTTTGACACAGGAGCTTGAGTAAATGTAGTCAGTTATTCCACGTACAAGAAAGCAACAAATCAGTCTCTAGCAGCAGCAGGAATAGCGACTATCAAAGGATGCAACAAGAACCCAACACCAACATTGGGAGTAGTCAACTTGAATGTGATAGTACATGGATTTTCATGTCCTCATCAGTTTGTATGCTTATCAGATGAACACATGGATGAGACGATGATTCTGGGAATTCCTTGGATGCGGACATACAAGGCAGTACCAGAATGGGATACAAATCAGCTCAAGCTATCACCTAAAAGCGGACACTCATTGTTCCAATTGCACCAAGCAAGGAGGAATGGAAAGTCAATTACCAACAGAGCAAACCACGAAGTTAACAATCTTCTCCATCCTATCGACAAGCAAATGCTACAAGTAGCATGCAAGGAGTCAGGAAAATTTGGGTACCAAAAGCACAGCTTAAGGACAATCTGAATCAAATCTGGGTGCCCAAAACATCATCGACAATACCAAAGACGGTTCCAAAGGACAAAACCCAGAGATGAGCATCTCCGAGCAAGGAACCTAACACAAAATGGGTTTGGAAGAAAAAAGAGTACTTATCTTCTCTGCAAACTAGAAAACCAATCAAGCAATGGAAAGCTAAGTCTCAAAAACCTCAACCATACCATTCTGACCAAGCCAAACCAAGATACCAATGGCGAGTAAAAGCTCGACAACAGTCATTTTTTATACCAAAATGAAATCAGCGTGCTAAAGAATCCTGATGGTACAATCAAGCAGAGAGCACACAAGCTACAAAATTTGCTCTTTGGAAGAGAGCATCAGCAAGCCTCGATATCAAAAACCCTTGAGTTAATTACTCAAGACCCAACTCTTGCACATCATATTGGTTTGGATTGCATTGATGTTCAAAACATGGCAGAGCCAGCCAAGGCTATGCATAGACACGATTGTTCAACACATCATATTGGTTTGGATTGCATTGATGTTCAAAACATGGCAGAGCCATCCAAGGCTATGCATAGACACGATTGTTCAACCCATACACACAATCGTCCCGGAGTACGCCATCTAGGAGGGGTGGAAGAGTACTAAGTAATTAAGGGCAATGTTTGAAGAGGGAGGAAAACGTTTAATGTTAACCTTGATTTTTTGCAAAATTATCTAATAATGCCCTTATAAATCATTAACAGGGGAATTTACCTGATAATATCTCCCCGATGAGTGTAAATAGTGTATACACTATTAGAAAATCATCCAAAAATAGTCCTTTTTTGTTATTTTTAATCATTTTTATTGATATTGAGACTTAAAAATGGAGAATCCAACAAAAAACAATAACGCCGTGTTTTTCAATGGATTTTCTTAATTATTGGATTTTTACTTTGCTTTTTTAGCGCATTTTGTTATTTTCTTTGATTTTTCCAATAAACGGGTCAAAATTTAATAATAAATAGCAAAGGAGCTCACATGGAAAAACTGAAGACATGGTGGTGATAAAAAAGACAAGACGGACAAGCACAAACAATTTCAATCAAATTGGCAGATGGAAGTGGGAAGCCTAAATTAGGCGGTCATACCTACTTTTGCAGAATTCTTGCAGAATGAGCTACAGGAATCTGATTGGGGAAATTTTTGAGTCTAACATAGATTTCGCGGCCTAGTAGGACTAACACGGGAACCTGGGAAAAATGGTTCGAGAAGTTCAAGTATAGATACCCAAGGTAGGTTAAAATCACCTCATTTCCACTTGTTGCCTTTGGAGAGAAAGCCTTTCGACCTCCTTCGCGCATATTTTCCGGAGTCCACAGTCACTTGTTTTCAGCGTCGTCTCACACGAGACATGAGGGGTAAGTTCTTTACTTATCAATGACCCATTTTGTACGGCCGGTAGCTAGTTTTCGGAGTATTTTTTGGAGTCCATAGTCACTTGTTTTCAGCATCGTCTCACATGAGACATGAGGGGTAAGTTCTTTACTTACTAATGATCCATTTTGTATGGCCGGTAGCTATTCTAAACCCCTAAAAATAACCCTAGAATCCGAGCAATTCACGAAGACCTAGGACCAAAAATCGACCATAACAGCCTGTCAGTTCAACCAAATCGGATGAGATTTGAACTGTAGAATGCCCCAACATACTAGAACTCTTCTATATCGCCAATTGACCATTTGGCAAGGGTCGAGGGGGTCCCAAGTAGAAAATCTAGGTTTTTGGTAGATGCCAAAATTGGATTTTGAATCCACAGATAGCTTGCATACGAGGTCCATACACAATGTATACGATTGGTTTTATAAAATCATTAAAGCGAAGCCCTCGAAAAGCAGAAAACGGATCGAAGGCTACAAAGTGTCAAAATCGACATTCAAACTAACTCCAAATGGGCCAAAATTGGGTGAGTTGCTTCAGGACTACGTTGCGGACAAGTCCATAGCCTCAAAAGTGACTAACCAACTCTACAGGCCATGTAGTCACAAAAATCAGAGATTTTAGAGTCGACAAAGCACAAAGTGATGCCGGCAAGACCAAAACTTTACCAAATTCAATTTAGGGCTTGTTTTAGGTGTATAGAATGTGTTTAGGTCAAAATTTCCAAGTTTTGTAAGAAAATGTTGACTGTTGTAAATAATCACGATTATTTACTTTTGCATTATTTTGACTTGAAAGTTGTATCATCACCTCACCTATCACTTGTACACACCTATTACATGCCAAAAATCAAGTATGAGCCAAAATGATCAATTATAACTTGGAAAATTGCCAAAAAACGCAAAGAAGTCCTTGCAAGCCAATTTTTGAGTTATAAGCCACATTTTTGATCCAAATCACCTCATATCACATACACAGGGTCTACACCATGCATAAAACCAAGTTGTACCGAAAAGTGTTCATTTTAATGAAAAGGTTAATAATCGCAATTATTTACTTTTTGGCCAAAATGGGGGAAACTTGCAATTTTGCCTTCATGGGACCAAAGTACATGATGTCCTAAGCCCACAAGTCAAGTTTGAACAAATTTGGATCTCAAAATCTCAAAATTTCTTTACATCTACTATTTCAAAGACCTAAAGCACTATTTTCATCCTGTGCACCCAAATGAGCCTATATTTCACTTAGAGTAAGTATTTGGTATATACTTCAAGCCTATAATGTCAGATTTACGAAAAGTAGAAAAAATTACTCAGCTGTAAATAATCACGATTATTTACTTTTGTTGCAAAATTTTTGTTTTGACTTCATAATTTGATCTTTAGATGTTTTTATGCATCTATGCATGTTCAAAAATTGAGTTGAAGCAAATTGGACCAAATTTGTCAGCATTTTAGACTGGAGGACGTTTCAGAGAAAAACCTGTCAAATTTGCTAACTTTGACATTCGATTCACTTAACGGGAGCCGTGCAAGCTGCAGAGAAATCCAAAAGAAGATCTCACAAAAGGAGAAGCTGCAAGAGCTACCACCATATCAACTGGACCTCAGTTCAGTCAAAACTGCCAAAGCTACTTATTTATCAAGAGAACAATTGGAAGAGAACAACACCACAATGTTCACATGCAGATTCAAGAGCGAGGAAGGACATTAAGTAGAGTTGCAACTTCTACCAAAATAAGTTTATGATGTCGTCACAAAGCCTTAGACCAAAGAAGCCAACCGAAGGCTGGGACTCAGAGATTTTTTACGAACAAGAGCCATGTAGAGTGGACTTCCAAAAAGCTTATGAGCTCTTGTCCAGGATCAAAGAAAATGGAACCACCCAAATCTCTGACCAGCAGGGGAACAAAGTCGAAGTGGTGATAACAAAAGAAATAGTGGCAAAATCTCTAAGACTCCCAACAGAAGGAACAACAATGAGGGCAAGGGATAGAAAGACGATAGGAACTTTCACCAAGGAAACCGCCGCTGCGACATTTGCCGATCTCATCTAGAAACAGGTGGAGGAGCCCACAAGGTTGTATCATCAACACTTTCACTTCCTCACCAAGAGACCACCAAGGTATACGACACCCAATCATGCGGTTGCCACAACCTTTACACAAGTTCTCAAATCAACAACCAAGAAAGCAATTGACCATGCACAGTACGTGTTTTCCACATTGAAGGGGACAAAGAAAGAAGGAAAAATAACATATCTGGGAGCACCAAAGGTTCTGACCAGAATTGCCTACCATGCTATTGGCATGGCCGAAAACTTTCCGTATGCCCCAGATCAGAACACTTGGATAGTTTCAGCCCGACCATCCCCTGGAGCCACAAGGTCTACTAAGAGAACAATGCAAGTATGATGAAGAGTCTTCTGAGAGCTTGCCAGAATGGCATAGTAGTGAAAGCTCAGATAACAAGGAAAAAAGAGCACGAAGGGAAAAGATGAGAAGAAAATCCGTGGTAGCACATCAAGAGGAGCCGCAACAAAAACAAGCCACATTTGAAAGAGAAAATCAATCCTATGAACGTAGCCACCAAGCACAAGGGAAGGACCCGGCAAAGTGGGTACCAATTGAACTGAAAGGACCAAGAACAAAGAATCATATGAGGAAACATGCAAAAGATCCCACAGAATTACTGGAAAAAATGTATCAGGAGGCCGAAGCTTTAAAGCTGAAAGAAGCCCAAGAAGCAGAACAGAAAGCTAAAGAGACGGCGGAGCAACAAAAGCAAGTAGAGGAAGCAACTGCACAAGGAGAACCACATCATGATCAAGGTGATATGTCTCCTCGACCTTCACAACATGAGAAACCCATGCCAAGCCCACCACCTTCACCATAAAATAAAGCCCCAGAATGTGAGCCCACAAAGGAGACAGAGCCTAAACAAAGAGAAGCAGCTGAATCTACACAACATGCAGCTACTACACAAGAGCAACGTAAAGAGCACGAACCAGAGCCAGAAATAACAGTGAGTCCTTTACCAGAGGACACCACAAACTTTGAGCAAACAAGAGAACAGGAGGCCGAGGAAACACCTTCCACCTCTACACAATAGGAAAAGGCCGAGGCATCCACGAAGCCTCAGGATGACACAACTGAAGATGATCACAAAGCCTCAAGAACAAGAAAAAACAGCCATCACAAGAGACTGCAGAAACATCAAGGCAGCTAGCACAAAATGAAGATTGGCAATCAAACGATGAAGTGATCCTGCAAGTGAACGAATACGCAAAGCAAATGCACGACATGACGGAAAGACTCCACTCAGCAGCACTTAGCCGTACCACAAAGGCTAAAGAACTCAAGATGGTGATTGACGCTCTCCAAGGAGAGTTAGACGACACGTTAAATGTCATCACCAATCTACAAAGGCAAGTGCACGAATTTAAAGCTGAAGCAAAACAACATCAGCTAGCAAGAGATAAACAGCAAAAGGAGATGGAGGAATTAGGTGACCTACTTACAAAGTTGTTAGATGCTTGCAAAGCAAAAGATGAATAATTGACAAAAGTTATAAACGAACTTCTAACTACAACCCTGTCAGTTCAAAAGTTTCACGTACAGTTAGATGTAGAAAATGTCTCCCTACAATACTCAGAGCAAAGAATAAATGATCAGGCAATTTTCTTGGGCAAATACGAGAGAATCCATCCATAGCCTCGATCAAAGGAACACACAAGGTCTACAAAGCATTAGAGAAAAAGAACAAGGACCTTGAGCTAGAGCTTAAACTGGATCAATCTCAACGTAGAGACCTGGCTTTAATGCGGGTCCAACAAGAAGATGAGCTACTGAAAGAAATAGTGGAGCTTAAAAGAGTCAACCAACTATTAAGAGATGGAAGGCTAGAAACACAAGAAGAGGCAAGAACTTCAAAACCGCCACAGATAGAGATCCCCTCAGTTACTTTCATTTGAGATGGAGACACAGCCAACAGAAGGTCTAGGTGGTGAAGATGAATTTCAAGTACAAATGACAGATAGTGATACAGTGCCAATGGTCCAGTTGTCAAAAGTTGAGGAAGGTGCACTAAAAGAAAAGACTACACAAGAAGTAGATGAGCAGTGGAAAGCAACAATGGATTTGGAGTTGAGAGTCCTTCACTCTGTCAATGTTACACAACTCACTCCCAATCAAATCAATGCGCAATGGCATCAACAATCCCTGCCATACCCTTTGATAAAGGTGGAGCTGCTCCAAGTCAAGGAGAGGCTGTACAAAGACATGCAAGAAGAAGGCGCAGGTCAAGACCACCCAAAGTGGAGGCTGAGATGGTTGAACAAAAATCCAAGGTATTTGATTCTGTTCACAAGAGCACCTGCGGCCCTACAAAAAGATTCTACTTTTTGTCATATACCAAGAGTAAGGACCTAGCAAGCACATGAGGCATTAACTAAGAAACGGCCAACTTGGCTGAACTACGCAATATTTCCTATTCCAGAAAAGGGACCACCGACTGAAGAGTACATGGTGAAAACCATAACGGGCGCCATGTCCTTCTTCAAAATTCTTTTGGATCTATCATGTGCTATGTTGTATAAAATCTGTTGAATGTTGCTCACCTGCATTGAAGTACTCCAATATGAGCCAGAGAAAGCAGGTGCCCCATGGATGTCATTCCTCGAGGGTAATAAAGGATTCTGCTACGATCTCAGTGGTCAACCTTCCAAAGAAGTCCTCTATGGATTCCACGCCCGGTGCATGTTCTTACCATCACATAATATGTTGGCGTTTGAGGAAGCATTCTACACAAGGTTCTTCACTTGGCGAACGAAGATATTTGGGCGAGTGATCAACAACCTGACATCAAGATTTGTAGACTACTCAGTAGTGGAGCTAAAAAACAAAGTAACAATGCAGTTTTTGCAGGTACCAGACAAAGAGAGCAAAATCAGATACGAAAATGAACTAAATGCGCTTAAAGACCGCCTCACTAGCCATCAATCCAAAGACTACTTCAGCCCATAAAGCTGTGTCAAGAAACGACACAGGCAAGGAGGGAGGAAATGTTAGCAGCAAGCTCACACGAATACCATTTTTCGGAGCTTCCATGTAAAAATACTTATTATTTTTAATAAATCAAGAATATTATTTTGCGAATAAACCTTGTAATTGATGAGTGGAGTTACAAGATTCCAGATTGTATCAACCTGCCATTACCTATCTTTAGTTAGAGCTCCCAGATTATTAGTTTTGACCACCAAAAACCTTGGCTAAGGTATAAAAGCCAATTTTTGTAAGTTATTATTAAGTTTTGGATAATGAAATACACAGCGTGAGCTCACAGTGCTCACTTCTCTCCTTCTCGTGTTTCCTACTCCCTCTCCGATTGTCACATTGCAGTCGTGTTTGTTGCATTGCAACTATAGGTAAGAGCTCTACGCATTGACGTAAACACATCACAATATTTTGTAGCTTTTGGCATCGTCGACCCGCGGCCTAATTTCATCATAAGTAGAAATTTACACTTCAAAATAAAAAACTGAGCATAGGCAGGGTATTGGGGCATCATTGCTAAGCATTTAGGTGCATTTTGGGTCAAAAATGACTAGGTCAAAATTCCACTCCTGTTAATAATCACGATTTTGGCACTTGATCTAAAGTGGGATTTTAGACCATACGCATGTGTGCTTGTGTCTATAAACATGTCCTAGAAGTTATTTTCCTATGTATGCTATGTACATTGACTCACCATTACCATAATCTTTCTTACCTATGTATTCTATAAAAAACCATTCAATGTAAGCTTCTTTTATTTTTGGTGTGAATCCACTCGAAGGAAAAAATTCAAAAATATCTTTCACCATTAGTCATTGCCTTTTACTAATGTCCTATTTCCTAGAGGTATTTTTCCTTATCTCTTGTAAATAAATATACTTCCATAAAAACAAACGAGGGTCCCCTCATTTGATTCCTTATATTTTCATATATCTCTTTTTTCCATTTTATATTTATATATAGCTAACACTAATCTAAATTCCATAAATTGTTTATATGTACTAGTCTGTTTTTTCCCATCTTATCCATGTATTATATTTTGCATAATCCACAACCATGCATAGTTTCAAACCCCTATGAATAAATTAGGTCATGGTCTAATGCAAGGAGGGGCTCACCTTTGGAGCCATATGCAAATTCAACAAAAGGGGGGCCACTGAAGACTTTTTTGTGAAGAAAAATAGGTATTTTGGTGGGAGTTTTTATATCCATCTCCACTCCAAATTTGAAGCGGTGGTTAAAAGAGAAAATGTGGACCAAGAGCTTTAAAATCACCCCAAAAACTTTGGTGATTTTTGGAGCAACCACCGGTGAGCTAGGATTTTTTGAGTGGACCCTAGTCTGCCCAGTTTTCTCACAAGTAGCCCATAGCCTTCTCTCACCTCTTTCCACACTTCTATACAGACACACATACACACTCATTCCTCTCAATCCCTCACTCAAACCTGCACCTTCCATGGTTTCTCTCACCTTCTTCACCATTAACCTCCTATCTTACTTTCATAGCTCTCATATGAGCTCTACATGTACATACACCATCTCTATGCCTCTCTCTATTACTTACAAAACAATTTCATCTTACCCCTTCTCCATATACATAAAAATTCAGCATGTAAACCATGATTAACCTCTAGAAAGTGAGAGATCTCATCAACCGAATTTCCATTTTCATCGTGATAATCAACCTTGGTGGTGGTGGCGTAAAGAAGAGAAGACGAAGAAGAAGATCGATACTCATTTTGAGAACCTACACAAGTAAGTCAAAAACTTCTTCAAGCTTCACCATCACAAGGATTTTCTCACTTCATTCAACCATCTTACTTCAATTATCCACCTCATTCTACCCATTGTAAATATATCATTAAGTTTCCAGTGATTACTAACACTAACCACTAACATACTAACACAAAATAGCCATTAACCTAACCATAAAAGACACCTCACTTTAAGACATGTGCATAGTAACTGTCTCTCTCTATCCTTCCTTAAAACTCTACTTTCACCTTATCTACCATCAATAATGCTCTCTTTTGAGCCCACATCCACGACTCAAGCAGACAAAGAAGGTCCGCAATGTTTTGATGTTAAAAAAAAATCATAATCTTGATTTGTTAGGTTGTAATTTAGGATTTCCAATAATCTTAACACTAGGTTGGTAATGGGACACTTTTATGTCCTGTTAAGTGACCATTTTCCTTGAATTATGTCAAGAGTTTCAAAATGTATTTTGAGGTGCTATCTATCTAGAAAGTTGTCTCATGAGCTGAAAAAAACTTGACATTTTTTTGGAATATCAATTCCATCTTTAACCTTGTCCTTGCACAACATTTCACAACCTAAATTGTGTGAAAAAACGGGTCTTGTTTTTGGCCTTTTTCAACTTTTTGCTACTATACCGCTCTAGAATTCATGTTTGTGAGGTCTATAATGCTAGAGAACTATCTTTAGTAGTCCTCAACATGTCCTAATGCTTCTAGGGAGAAATAAATGTTAAAGTTGTAAGTTATGACCAAATTACAAAAATTGTCAAATCCTTTCTTTAGCCAATGTTAGCTCTTCTATGATTTTTTTGGTGGCTTTCATGATATCCAAATGTAGTTTTGATTTTCTATGTCGCATATTGTAACATAAAGCTAATATTCCTTGAGTTTTTAGGCACCTAATACCCTATTTTTCATAGTACACAATGATGGTTGATTTTTTCAATTATAGAAGAAAATGAAACATTCTAGTATATCAAGTATAGCTTTTTCAATATTGCTAGTTTCTTGTGACAACTATATGCATTTTGTAGGTAGTAACCATATCCAGTCATAAGGATCAAATTTGTCTAGATATTGAATAGTTCCTATGGGATTCTACAACTCATAATGTTGAACCCAGTTTTTTCATGTTTGCTGTATTTAGCACTTCATCTTTGTCCCCAAGATTCCCCTTGGTAAGAAATGTATTATTCTTTTGACATGCTCCATGGCTCCTTATGAACCTAACGGACAAAAGGGAACTAAGAAAACATGCATATATTATTTTTTTTGAGCGTGGCTATAGAAACTTTGATGATAGGTTTGTAGAATGGTAAAAAATCAATTTTTTTGTACCTATTTCTTTTGGCAAAACAAAAAATAGTGAGTGAGAAGAAATCATATGTTCTGATCACCAACCCATTGAAGTTAACTAGGGAATTTATCTCAAGTCCTACAAAAATCCCTAATCTTATTTTTATGCAACAAAACATAAGAAATGATTGTTTTGATGAAAATGTATTGGTCCATCAACTTTGGAGGCTTGGTGTGATCAAAAGATGAGAAATTTTACAAGTTTCTTGTTTTTTCCATGTGTAGTAGGCCTTGAACTATAACCTCATGAAAGGATTTTACAAAATGAGTGGATCTACTATGGTTTTGGAGGTTTTTTTCAAAACCCTGAAAGGACACTTTTATGTCTAGTTAGTTTACCAACCTAGTGTTAATGAGGGGTCTCCAACCTATAAATAGGTCCCTCTCCTTCTTGTAAAAAAACCTCCAATATCTCACATAGCATCCCAACACTCTATGCGTGAGGAGAGACTTAGGCGTAGCAACCACTTTGTGAGCTTCACTTTTGGTGTTTGAGAAGCTTTCAAGCTACACATTACAAGTGAGAGAGCGTGAGGTCAAAATTCTCAAAACCACTATTGTATATGCTCCTCCATCTCATCAATAAATTGAGGTTTGCTGCATCAAAGGCTTGATTCGACGTTCAAGTCTTCGGCCTTCCACTTGTGTAATAAAGTTTGGTGAATTCAAGGTGACTTGTGTATTTTGAGTTTCTATCAATTGATCTTGTTTTTAGAAAGTGTTTTAGTGTGTTTTCATTGCCAATTTTGTGTCCATTGTACGAGGGTATTGTGGTGAGAGGTCTCCCACACCCTAAGACAATGTGTGTGTTGGCAATGTTTAGCATTCATTAAGCATTGAGTTAGTTTCGTACAAGCTCAACGTAGCATCATAATAGACCATCTCCATTTGCAAGTCACAAATAAGGTATTACGCAAGATCCCTTCCTCTCTCTCTTCTCTTTGCTCTAGCTCTCCTTGGTCCATTTTGTGTGTGTCTTGTTGTGAGGTTGCTTGTGTGTGTTTTGTGGTGCATCTTCCTGGGTGTGACAAAATCTCTCTTGCGTCCTATTTCGCATACCATAGCTAGGTGGTGCCCCTATCTTGTTTGGGTTTGGCTGTGGGTTTCTTGTTGTGTTGTGCTTGTGGTTGCCCCAGCCCCAATTGAGAAGCACAGGAGCTTTGAGGGGTGTTTAGAGGTCGCCTCTCTTGTTGGCCGCCCCGGACCGCCTCAATTTTGGTGCCCCCACTGAGGAGGCTTGTGTATGTTTTGTGTAGGCTCAACCTTTAGCATAATCAAGTAGCTTGCATGAATCACGAAGATTTGTATGACCCATTTGTTCCTATTGGAAGGCAAAAGGTACATATCATTGTAAGCATAAAATTACAATTTCAGCGGCGAGTAATTCGTAGAATTTTGGGCCCTCTTAGGTTGGCCAAGATAAACACTTCAGTAAATCCTTTTATTTTGCCTCTCATTAGGTACGACCTTAGTTTGGACGTCTATATTTTTGTTTTGTTTTAAAGCACTAGGTCATGCATAGACCATGGATAATGACCCAAGAATAGAGGTTTTTCCCTTCCATTTCACTCCACACATTAGAATAAACATTGCAATTAGTAGAAAAATCCATTTTCAACAACATATGGTGTTCATGTTTGGTGCCCAAAGAGTAGGAGAAATTCTCGCGTCACCGAACCCTGTCATCCTGCCCCTTATTGATTATCATAGGTCATTTGAAGTGAATATTTTTATTTTGTTGTAGAATACATTGCAATTTAAAAAATATTATTGTGTAAATATTTTTAAGAAAGGAAAACAAAAACGTGTTGTCACTTTCAAACTGATTCAATGGAAGCCCAACGCCAAATGTCCGGATATCCTCTTTTCTTTGGAGAGCCTGGAGAGGATGCAGAATTATTTTTAGCAAATTTCAAGATGTCTTGCCATATCAAGAGGATAGTAACTGATCAAGAATGTATAGAAATGTTTGAGGTGGTCCCTAGGAAAGATGCTAGCACTTGGTTGACTCTTTGCCTGAGGAAATTAAAGGGAATTACACGGAAGTTGTGAATCATTTCAAGAGATACTTCTTTGATCCACAAAACACTAAAAAGCTATGGCAAGACATTGTTTCTCACAAACAAAAAGACTTAGATGACTACTAGTGTATAAACAAGAGTTTCTACATCTTTGGGTTGTATGGGTGAGAAATGTTGCTAACCCTGGTGATGGTGCAGAGTTCCTAAAGAAGGAGAGGTTCATAGCCGGTCTCTTTCCCACACTCAAGCTAAAAGTTGTGACGGGTGCACCTGCTACCTTTGACGCAGCTGAAACTAGGGCTATTGAGAAGTATAGGAAACTCAAGTGTCTAAGAGGAGACGCTCCAATAGAGGGTCCTAGACCTAAGGGAAAATTGCAAGCATCAACATCCAGAGAGATTACGGAGGTAACAACAGAGGTAATTGAAAAGTTAAATGAATCCTTAAGTAACTTGTCAATTCACCTTGCACAAGCTGTAGGTCCTAAGGGACAAGCAAAGAAGTCAAAAGAGTGAGAGCCACCATGAGGCTAGGAGAGTCTTGCAATGTTGGAATTGCGGAGAGTCTAGACATGGGATGTATAATTGTCCTTGGCCCCGTGGGGAGCCAGGGAGCCCTACCTTGAATTACCTAGTGATAAATGCAGGTGAAGGAACTAGTCAACAACCATAGATTCTAAAAAGGCCAAATGCAACAAGATCACCTCCACAAGAAGTGGAAGGAGTTCCACCTTTGCCAGACCCAAATGTGCATGTGGTAGAGGTGACAAATTCCAATGAGGTGGACATGGAAGCAAATGGAATTAAGCGTGGCCATGGAAAAAGTAAGGAGAAAGAAGGAGTCACGTCACAGAGCGATCATGGATGAGAAAATAAGGCAAAGGAGACCAAGGAAACCAAGAGGACTCGACGTCGTATCAACCTCCAAGACTTCCCTCTTGGACATGGTATGGCTCTGTACAACTTGTTGGAAGACATGAGAGGTAAGGGTCTTGATATCTCATGGCCTCAATTTCTTGCATTATGTCCACAAGTTAGGAGGGATTTAACAAGGGTAGTTAGCACTAGGAGAAAGGTAAAAGAGAGTGTGCATGTTGTAAAAATTACACAAGCTGAAATGAATGAGGATATTACACCGGTGCTAGATTGTTATATCAAAGAAAGTTTGGTTAGGAAAGGTCTAGTGGATGGGGGTGCACAAATTTGCATCATGACAGAGGGACTCATGCAAAGACTAGGCATGCACATCCATGAGACACCTAAAATCAAAGTCAAGATGGAAAACACTAGCAAGGCTAGGTGTGTAGGCATTTGTAAAAATGTTTTTGTGGAGGCCTTTGGCATTAAGAAGGCGGTGGACTTTTATGTTATGTTGACCAAGGGAAGTGGTTATCCATTTATCCTAGGAAGACCATGGCTAATGAAAATGCGAGCTTTGCAGGATTGGGAGAGTGGAAAATTAATTTGCAGGAATGACAATCATAAGAAGGTTGTCTTTGACATGAAGGAGCAACGCCAAGAGGAGCTCCATGAAGAATCATCTCAAAGTGAGATGGAAGAAGATTGGACCGATAACACTTCAGAATAAGAAAGTAGCGGCAACATTACTAAAGAGGAGTCTTCCATCAAAGTCATGTGGGTAAGGTTTAAGCCAACCAACCAAGAGACCTCTTGTCAAGGTTTGGAGGAGGTAGGTTCCCAAGAGAATCAAAATGTGGAAGATGAAGGAATGTTAGAAGGTATGTTGTCTACAACACTTACAAAGGATGAAAAAAAGGATGTTCAAAGGTGTGTTAAGGAAATTTTCTAAGTTGTTGCTAAAGACTACACCGACATGCGTGGAGTAGATGATGTTCACCACAAGATCGAGCTAAAGCTGGAGGCCAAACCTAAAGCTCAAAAGCTACGAAGACTAGGAGTCATCAAGGAGCAGGCTTTACTCAAGGAGGTAAGAAATATTCTAGCAACATGTTTCATTTATCCAGTGGAGAATTCAAAGTGGGTCTCTCCCGTTGTTGTCACTCCCAAGAAAAAGGGCAAGTGGAGGGTGTGTGTGTATTACCGTCCACTCAATGAGGCAACAAAAAGGGATCACTTTCCCCTTCCATTTCAAGATGAGATACTAAATGAGGTAGCTGGTCATGAGAAGTACACTGTGTGTGATGGCTACTCAGGTTACTTTCAAATAGGTATTGCATTGGAGGATCAGTTTAAAACAACCTTCATCACTCCTTGGGGTTGTTATGCTTTTAGAGTCATGCCATTTGGCCTGACAAATGCTCCAGCCACCTTCCAAGGCTTCATGAACATGGTGTTTCAAGCATTCTTTGGAAAGTCCATTAAGGTTTTTATTGATGATTTCTGCATTTATATTTCAAAATCATTACATCTACAAAGGGTAGAAGAAGGTTTGAAGAAGCTTTATGACATGAGAGGTCAACTCAACCCCGACAAGTGCCACATAGGTGAGGATGAAGTGATCTTGCTCGGT
This sequence comes from Adiantum capillus-veneris, assembly GCF_014529385.1. Classification (NCBI taxonomy): domain Eukaryota; kingdom Viridiplantae; phylum Streptophyta; class Polypodiopsida; order Polypodiales; family Pteridaceae; genus Adiantum; species Adiantum capillus-veneris. Next base: position 161,664,933 of record NC_140935.1, read on the forward strand.
CATAAGGTTTCTATAAAGGCATTGAGGTGGATCCTTCAAAGGCAAAGGCTCTTATTGAGCTCCCATCACCCAAGAATCTCAAAGAGGTCATATCATTCATTCAAAAGGTGAAGTATATGTCACGCTTCCTTCACTTAGCCTTAGAGTTACTTCACCCCTTGCAAAAAGTGACACAACAAGTCAAGTTTTTTTGGTCTGATGAGCTTGAAGAATATTTTTGTAACATCAAAATCATTCTGTCAGAACTACCAACACTTATGCCTCCTTGTTGGGAGTACACATTCTTTGTTAGCTCTAGTGTTGGGAAAGAAACAATTGGTGTTGTTTTGCTACAACAAGATCCCCACAGTACCAAGATGTGACCCATCTACTTTGCTAGTAGGGTCATGAATGCCTTGGAGAGAGGCTACACGGAGGTAGAACTCATGATTCTTTCTCTCATGTTTGCGGTGAGAAAGTTTAGATCCTACTTTCCACCAAAACCTTTTGTAATTCTCACTACAGAAAATTTGTTCCCTTGAGTGTCATCTCAAATGAATCTTAGTACTAGGATCTCTAAGTGGATTATGGAGTTGCAAGATTTGTAAGAGTTCCAATACTCTTTCAAGGTAGAAGATAGTGCGTGCACAATTGGCAGGGATTCTCACTTATAGGGTGCATGAAAATGAGATTAAGTTTCCTGAAGTAAAGACCCTACCATTGCCACCACCAAAAAGTAATCCTAATTCTTTTACCTTGTTCTTTGATGGAGTTTTTCGATGAGTCACAGGAAAAGCAGGGGGAGGGCCAGTATTGCTCAACCCAAGTGGAGAGGTGGTCATGAAAGAGAAGGTCAGTCTACCATGTTCAACTAGCAACAATAAAGCAAAATACAATATACTACTTCATGGTTTAAAGATGTGCATTGGCCAAGGTATACAACGTCTCATGGTAAAGGGGGATGCACTTCTCATTGTGAAGTAGATTTTAGGCATTTGGGCATGTAAGAATAAAAGCCTCAGGACAAAGGTTCATGCTATTCGTAGGTTGTTTAATCAGTTTGAAGAAGTGCAACTATATTATATTCCTAGGAAACAAAATGAAGATGCCGATCTACTTGCACAACAAGCCGTTACATGTGTTGAGAAAGAAGTGCAGGTCATCATGGTGGCAGCAACTGTCAAGCAACCGAGATATCAGGGATTGGAGTCATTGGCTCCCATTATTGGCTACATTTTGGAGGGCGAGTTTCCACAAGACTTCACAAAATATCAAAAGAGGAGACTCATGAAAAAGGCAAATTTATATCTCTTCCTAGAAGGCTCACTCTATCAAAGAGGGAAGGATCAAGTGTGCAGAAGAGTACCAACTATCGAGGAAATTCCAGCCATTCTAAAAGGTTTGCATGAAGAGGCATGTGGCAGTCATTTTGCCCAAGAATTAACCGTGAAGAAGATTTTGCTTGCGGGGTATGTTTGGCCAAGCTTGCATGTGGATGTCCAACATTGGTGTAAAAGTTTTCACAACTGTCAGGTAAATGGAAATAAAAGGCTGGTGCATGATCCGAGGCAAATAGTACTTGCAAATGGACCCTTTGAAAAGTGGGGCATTGACGCTATGGGTCCTCTGCCTAGAATAAATAATGGTAAACTCTACATTCTAGTGGCTGTAGACTACATGACTAGGTGGGTAGAGGCTCAAAGTGTGGCAAGGGTAAATGGGAAAACAGTGAGCAGGTTTGTCTACACTAATATTTGTTGTAGATTTGTCACACCTCTAGAGATTGTTTTGGATAATGGTCCAGAGTTCAAGAAGGGTTTACTCACAGAAGTTTGTGAAGAGCTTCACATTCTACATCATCATAGCACACCCTACTACCCACAGTCAAATGGTTTGGTGGAGAAGGCTAATGGTGTCATTGCAGGCATCATTAGAAAGATGGTGCAAACAAAACAAAGTTATGGGATGACTTCTTGGATGGTGCCTTGTGGGCATATCGAACCACATATAGGAAAGCCATGGAGTTCACACCATTTCACTTGGTCTATGGTCAAGAGGCTTTGCAGCCTATCGATCTCAACATTTCAACAATGTGGCTGCATGGCAGAGGTGCCAAAGATGATGAAGAGGTATGGATGGATCAACTTCTTACCTTAGTGGAGCTTGAGTGGAAAAGAGAAGCATCTTACGAGTGCTACAAAAGGAAAGCTATAAAAGCAAAGGAGAAGCTTGACAAGAAACTCAAGGACAAAGGCATCAAGGAAGGAGAGCTTGTGCTAAGGTATGACAATCGATTCGACAATCGTTTTGATGCCAAGTTTGAAACTAGATGGCAAGGGCCATACATAGTCAAGAAGGATTTCAATTCAAGTTACTATCAGCTTATGGACTTGAATGGTAAAGAGCACTCCAGGAAGGTAAACGGGTATCGCTTGAAGTCCTATTTGGGTCGCCTTCTACCAAAGGACTGTCAAAAAGCGGCTATCTCATGTAATTTTTGCTGCATGAAGCATAAATGTGACAAAAAACCAGACAATGAAAATCATGTCAAGGGACCAGAAATCATAGAGGACTCAAAAGCACTCTCTTTGCAAAAGATTCTTTATGATGGTACATGAATATCCCATCATCCAGGGGGAGGGCTAATGATAGCCATTTTTTGGCTCTCCATAATTTCCCCACTCAGTTACCTCACCCTACCAAAATCACCTAAACACTGTGGCTATTCTTACCTTTTCAATGTACATAGGCATGTGTGAGTTAGGGACTTTTTCCCATATCTCCTGAAAACCCTCAGCTAGCTAGTCACTCGGTTAGTTGAGCCAAAAAAATAAATAGAATCAATAAAATAAAATATATTATGGCCCATTTGTGTGTATATATTTCATCGTACATAGGGCCTAAATATAGAGAATTTTCATAATTATTTTGGTATCTATTTAAATATTTCTACCTAGGTATGCGTTATTTTTCTATGTATGCTATGTACATTGACTCACCATTACCATAATATTTCTTACCTATGTATTCTATAAAAAATCATTTTAAGTAAGCTTCTCTTATTTTTGGTGTGAATCCACTCCAAGGAAAAAATTCAAAAATACCTTTCACCATCGGTCATTGCCTTTTACTAACTTCCTATTTCCTAGAGGTATTTTTTCTTATCTCTTGTAAATAAATATAATTCAATAAAAACAAATGAGCGTCCCCTCATTTGATTCCTTATATTTTCATATATCTCTTTTTTCCATTTTATATTTATATATAGCTAACACTATTCTAGATTCTAAAAATTGTTTATATATACTAGCCTGTTCTTTCCCATCTTATCCATGTATTGTATTTTGCATATTTTCAAACCCCTAAGAATCAATTAGGTCATGCTCTAATGCAAGGAGGGGCTCACCTTTGGAGCCATATGCAAATTCAACAAAAGGGGGGCCGTTGAAGACTTTTTTGTGAAGAAAAATAGGTATTTTGGTGGGATTTTTTATATCCATCTCCACTCTGAATTTGAACTGGTGTTCAAAAGAACAAATATGGACCAAGAGCTTTAAAATCACCTCAAAAAGTTTGGTGATTTTTGGAGTAACCACTGGTGAGCTAGGATTTTTTGAGTGGACCCCAGTCTGCCCACTTTTCTCACAAGTAGCCCATAGTCTTCTCTCACCTATTTCCATACTTCTACACACACACACATACATACTCATTCCTCTCAATCCCTCACTCAAACCTGCATCTTCCATGGTTTCTCTCACCTTCTTCATCATTAACCTCCTATCTTACTTTCATAGCTCTCATATGAGCTCTACATGTACATACACCATCTCTATGCCTCTTTCTATTACTTACAAAGTACAATTTCATCTTACATAAAATTTAGCATGTGAACCATGCTTAACCTCTGAAAATTTAGAGATCTCATCAACCGAATTGTCATTTTCATCGCGATAATCAACCTTGGTGGTGGTGGCATAAAGAAGAGAAGAGGAAGAAGAAGATCGATAGTCATTTTGAGAACCTACACAAGTAAGTCAAAAAATTCTTCAAGCTTCACCATCACAAGGATTTTATACACTTCATTCAACCATCTTACTTCAATTATCCACCTCATTCTACCCATTGTAAATATATCATTAACTTGTGATTACTAACACTAACCACTAACATAATAACACAAAATAGCCATTGACCTAACCATAAAAGACACCTCACCTCAATACATATGCATAGTAACTCTCTCTCTCTCTCCTTCCTTAAAACTCTAATTTCACCTTATCTATCATTCTCTTTTGAACCCACATCCATGACTCAAGCAGACAAAGAAGGCCCGTAATTTTTTGATGTTCAGAAAAAATCATAATCCTGATTTGTTAGCTTGTAATTTAGGATTTACAATAATCTTAATGAGGGGTCTCCAACCTATAAATAGGTACCTCTTCTTCTTGTAAAACAACCTCCAATATCTCACATAGCATCCCACCAGACTCTATGCATGAGAAGAGACTTAGGCGTAGCAACCACTTTGTGAGCTTCACTTTTGGTGTTTGAGAAGATTTCAAGCTACACATTGCAAGTGAGAGAGCGTGAGTTCAAAAATGTCAAAACCACTATTGTATATGCTCCTCCATCATTAATAAATTGAGGTTTGATCATCAAAGGCGTGATTCTACTTTCAAGTCTTCGTCCTTCCACTTGTGCAATACGGTTGGGTGAATTAAAGGTAACTTGTGTATTTTGAGTTTCTATCAATTGATCTTGTTTTTAGAAAGTGTTTTAGTGTGGTTTCATTGCCAATTTTGTGTCCATTGTAAGAGGGTATTGTGGTGAGAGGTCTCCCACACCCTAAGACAATGTGTGTGTGTTGGCAATGTTTAGCATTCATTAAGCATTGAGTTAGTTTCGTACAAGCTCAATGATAGCATCATAACATACCATCTCTATTTGCAAGTCACAAATAAGGTATTATGCAAGATCCCTTCCTCTCTCTCTTCTCTTTGCTCTAGCTCTCCTTGGTCCATTTTGTGTGTGTCTTGTTGTGAGGTTGCTTGTGTGTGTTTTGTGGTGCATCTTCCTGGGTGTGACAAAATCTCTCTTGCGTCCTAGTTTGCATACCATAGCTAGGTGGTGCCCCTATCTTGTTTAATTTGGGTTTGGCTGTGGGTTTCTTGTTGTGTTGTGCTTGTGGTTGCCCTAGCCCCAATTGAGAAGCACGGGAGGCTTGAGGGGTATTTAGAGGTCGCCTCTCTTGTTGCCCACCCCGGACCGCCTCAATAACTCTTTTAAATAAAAAATATAGTCCCTTTTCAACACGAGAGAATATTGGCTATTAGGAGATTCTTTGTGTGACAATCGTTTTCCTTTTTTGTGTTATGATAATGCATAACCAACTCTAGATCATTTTTTATTGAAATAAAACTATGCACTCAAATTATTTTGCTAAGCTATGCTATAACAAAATGAAAACATGCATGTCAAAGGATGAAAACTATGCACTCAAATTATTTTGCTAAGCTATGCTTGAACAAGATGAAAACATGCACGTCAAAGGATGAAAACTATGTACTCAAATTATTTTGCTAAGCTATGCTAGAACAAGATGAAAACATGCACGTCAAAGGATAAAAACTATGTACTCAAATTATTTTGCTAAGCTATGCTAGAACAAGATGAAAACATACAAGTCAAAGGATGTTTGATAGTCAAGAAGAGGTAGGATGATAGGGTTTGGTGATGCAAGAATTTATCCTACTCTTTGAGAACCAAAAATGAGCACCATTCGTTGTTGAAAATGGATCTTCTTACTAATTGCAATGTTTATTCTAATGTGTGGAGTGAAATGGACGGAAAAATCTCTATTCTTGGACCATTATCAATGAGCTATGCATGATCTAAGTCTTAAAATAGAACAAAAAAATATATATCCAAACTAAGATTGTATCTAATGAGAGGCAAATTAAAAGGATTTACTGAAGCGTTTATCTTGACTAACCTAAGAGGGCCAAAAATTCTAGGAATTACTCTCGCTGAAACTGTAATTTAATGCTAACAACAAAATGCACCTTTTGCCTTGCAAAGGGAACAAATGGGTCATACAAGTTTTGGTGATTCATGCAACCTATTTGATTATGCTAAAATCTAAGCATTCATGCAATATGCAACAGCAATAGACAGCAAGCCCTCCTCAGTAGGGGCAGCAAAATTGAGGCGGTCCGAGACGGGCAATAAGAGAGGCAATCTCTAAACACCCCTCAAGGCTCTCGTGCTGCTCAATTGGGGTTGGGGCAACCACAAGCACAAGAAAGAAACTACAAAACCACAATCGACACTACAAGAGGCTCTTCACATTAGCGACGCTCACACAGCGACGCTAAAAAAAAAAATTCCCGGCGTCGCTATGAGCGTCGCTATGAGCGTCGCAAATTTACAAAGAAATTTGCGACGCTCATAGCGACGCTTATAGCGACGCTCATAGCGACGCCAGCTGGGGTAAAAAAAATAACCGAGCGCGCCCAAAAACTCAGATCTCAGATCTGAGTTTTTCGACGCCCTCAAGCAAAGAGCAGGTAACGCTCTCCCTCTCTCTCTCTCTCTCTCTCTCTCTCTTTTTCTTTTACACACACACACACACACACACACACGAGGAGAGGAAGGAGAGACAGGTATGCTCCTTCCCTCTCCTCATTCTCATGTTCCCTTCCTCTCTCTCTCTCTCCCTCGCTCTCTCTCTCACACACACACACATATAGTGTTTTTGAGAGAGAGAGAGAGAGAGAGAGAGAGAGAGAGAGAGAGAGAGAGAGAGAGAGAGTGCAAAAACGCACACACATACATAAACAAAGAATGCACACACACATTGAGAGAGAAAAAGAGAGAGAGAGCATGCATAAACAAAAAACGCACGCATTGAGAGAGGAAAAGAGAGAGAGAACATGCATAAACAAAAAACGCACACATTGAGAGAGGAAAAGAGAAAGAAAACATGCATACGATCCAAAAAAACGCACACACATTGAGAGAAAAAGAAAGAGAAACTAAGGGAGCGTCGTAGGAAACTAATTAAAATTAAAAGACCTAAAGATCTAGCCGACGAGGAGTTGAACTGAAGACCTATTATTCAAGAGAGAAATGGCATAATCAATCTATCATACTTGGCATGGGTGATAGAAAGGTTATACCATTTATCTCTTTTTATTGGCACACACATCCACACACGCGCACACACACAGGAAGAAGAGAGTTATAACGTCGTAGGAAACTATTTTAAAAGACGTTAAAGATTAGGTTATATGTAGACTTACATTAAATTAGATTTAGGTTTATTTTTAATTAGATTTACATTTATTTAAGCTAGATTTAGATTTATGTTATATTAGATTAGATGCGGGTCTCCATAGACTGCGATGCCTGCATGAAGCGGGTGAAGAAAGCCCTCAATGGAATATAGGGTATTGCTGCCTTCACTCATAGTGGGCTCCGTCGATCCAAAAGTACTGGTGAAATGTCTTCAGAAGATAGGGAAGAAGGTGGATCTTCAGGGCGGCAAGAGTCACTACATCCCCGACACAATGACCATCTAGACAACCTCTAGTCATTAGACTTACGTTAAATTAGATTTAGCTTTATTTTTAGTTAGATTTACGTTTATTTAGATTTACGCTTATTTACGTTAGATCGAGTCCACGCAAGAATTACTTACGGTTTAGGGTTTAGAGTTAGACGAACAGTGAAAAGATCTACTGTGAAAAGATGTTAAGATGAAGTGAAGTGCTACAGCTAGAGAAGAGGCAAAGGGATTTTGTCCACTACATGCAGTATCATGTAAACGTGGGTGTCTAGATTTCTTGTACCCACAAATATAGGTATTGACCAATAAAGACGAGATTATAACCCGGTGGTTCTGATCTCCGTGCACCTCTAGACCGAGGTGTGCGGGGATTGGACATGACTAGAGAATGTGAGGTAAAGAGAGAGAGAGAGAGAGAGAGAGAGAGAGAGAGAGAGAGAGATAAGACGAAGAATGCCAATAGAATATTAAATTTGTTGTCTAGGTTATAAGTTTTTTATCCTCATTATGAGTAGCGACGAGGATGTGGGACCGTCCAACCGAAACACCTATCTCTCAACGAGGGTCTTATGTCCTTGTAATCAATGCAAGCATGCTGTGCGACGGACAAGACGTGTTTCTTTGCAGCACGTTCGTGAATTTGGCGAGTTCGATCCATCTATTATAGATCGAGTTGTTGCCAATTATAACTCGTCGGACTCTGACGCTGGCCAACAAGCAGCAATCTTGCAACCCAATAGACGTATTCGCAGGCGCTTTGGTCAAGCAGCATATGTGAGGCCACAAGATGTAGCCTCTGACAGCTCGGGGGATGATCATGCAGAGCACATTCCCAACGAGGCAATGTTTGAGCCCGAGATTGATGAAATGATCGAGACGATCATGGATTCAGAAAGGCTTATCTATGATGATATGAAAAGTGAAGCCGATACATCATTGTATAATGGAGCACGTATGTCTAGATTGAAAGCACTCCTGGTTCTTCTCAACATGCAGGCAAAGTTTGGATGGAGTGACACTAGCGTCACAGCGCTTTTCAGGTGATCTATTACAATTAGTTTACTTTAATAGAACTCATGGTGTATAATGATCTGATAGATTTTTACACGACTGTATCATATTTTTATGTTGTGTAGATTGCTGAAAGAGCACATTCTACCAGCTGACAATGTGATGCCAGATTCCCGAGATGAAGCAAGAAAGATTTTGCGAAACTTGGGGATGGATTACAATTCTATCCACGCTTGTCCTAATGACTGCATTCTTTTCAGAGGGGAATACACAGACATGGAGAAGTGTCCGAAATGTGATTCCGAAAGATATCGAGTAGATCTCCACGGGACAAAAATTCCACAAAAGGTTTTGCGACATTTTCCTTTGCTTCCTCGCATCAAGCATTTCTTCGAATGTAAGTCCATGGCCGCCCTAGCATCATGGCATGAGGAGAATAAATCTTCGGATGGTGTGCTACGAATTCCTGCAGATTGCGCAGCCTGGAAACATATAGATGGAACATGGTCGGATTTTGCCAGGGAAGCTCGAAATTTGCGCTTAGGCCTGGCTATGGATGGCGTAAATCCATTTGGTCAAAGATCAACATCTTACAGTGTATGGCCCGTTGTCATCGTCAACTACAACATTCCCCCGTGGTTGACTACGAAGAAGGGGCACCTATGGCTAAGCTTGATTGTGCCAGGGCGATATAAAGTGGGGAATATGGATGTGTATCTTCGTCCACTATTGGAAGAGCTACAACAATTGTGGATTGGCATAGAGGTGGTGGATATGAGCCGACACACAGGACGACGGAATGCTTTGATCAGAGGTATTCTAATGTGGACCATGCATGACTATCCCGGGCTAACAGAATGCTCAGGTGATCTATTGACACTCCTCTCTCAGACACTGTAAATCTGGTTTTTCCCCATAGTTGATCTATTATCATGTGTATACATGCAGGGCTTCAAACAAGCGGATACAGAGCATGTGTCACATGTGGACCTAGACTGAATGCACGTAGGGCACCCTCACTGAAGAAGCAAATCTACGAAGGTCATCAAGCGTATCTTCCGGAGAATCATGTGTTACGCGACGGCTTTTTGGGAAGAGAGCCACCAAGGATGTCTGCACAAGCATGGTTAGAGCAGAAGGAGATGTGCGATGACGGACTGCCTCCAGGGATGAAGAGACTATCTCTATGGTACGAGTTACCATACTGGCCTCGACTCGTGATCAATCACTTGCTCGATCCAATGCACATATTCAAGAATGTGGGTAATCTACTATGGGACCATTTGACCGGCAAGAAAGATACTTTGGGAGCCAGAGTTGACCTTAGAAATGTGGATCGTATGGAGCAATATTGGCCGCAAACAGCGTCTGATGGATCGATAAAACTTCCTAAAGCACCATGGATTTTCACAGGAGCCCAAGAACGCAAAGTAAAAGAGGCCATTCGATCTTTGCGGACCCCCACTGGCGTAATGCACTCGCTCCGAACGTGTTTTACTAAAGAAGGAAAGCTTACCGGTTTGAAGTCACACGATTGGCATAAAATGTGTCAGGTACGTTCATAGTGGACTTTAATATCATTGCATAAAATGTGGACTTTAATATCATTGCTGCACATACTTTACAGTTTATTTTACCGGTTGCCATTGAGGGATGTTTGTCTCTCGACATCCGTAACACAATCTACAAACTTGCAAAGCTGGTGCAATGGATCTCACAAAAGGAGATCAACGTAGACTCCATACCATTCGCCAAACTAAATGCTGCGGAGCTTGTGTGCATGTTTGAGAAACATTTTCCTACTACAATGCTAACCATTCAGGTGCATCTTCTTATTCACATAGTTGATGAGGTGGAAATAGCTGGCACAGTTCATTCCAGATGGATGTTCTTCTTAGAGCGTTTCATGAAAACGCTTAAGGGATATGTGCGTCAAAAGGCACGTCCGGAGGGTAGCATGGCAGAAGGTTGGTTGGTATCAGAGTCCCTAGTGTACATTGGAGAGTGGTTAGACGGATTTGATAAATCCCGGGATACGCTATGGCGAACCATAGATGATGAGCGCATATCTGGGATTGTCATGTGCAATCTCGGTGTTGAGAAGAAGATGACGGAAGATCTAGAGGCTAAAATCAACCGATTTTGCATGCTTCACAATCCAGTGATGCAAAAGTGGATTTCACAATATGAGGATGCAAAGCAAGAGCGACAAAGGGCACGAATCGAGTGGAGACGGGGAAGACGACCACCGATGCACTATCCAGCGGTTCTGGAGAGCCTACCAACCTTCATGAGCTTAAGATGGTTGCACAACCAATTGAAAAGCGCACAACAATGCGGTGACGAAGTGACTGAAGAAGAGTGGGAGTACTCTCGGGGTTGCGCGACCAAGGTAAGTTTGCAATGTACGACTAGCAAGTGACTTTATTTATAAACGTTTGAACGGCCACTCATAATCTTTGTTCGTTGTAGTATAAGTCATACACAGCAGCATGGTGTAAAGGTCGACATTTTAGGGTGGAACGAATCGACAAAAAGCGTTTTACTCAAGATTGTGGAATCATGGCAAAATTTGAACAGTCTAGTCGACGACGTTCCTCTGATGCAGATCCCGTGGTGGCGGAACTCACTTACTTCGGCACGCTGCAAGAGATTTTGAGGATCGATTACAGAGGATTTTTTGTCGACTTGTTCGACGTGCAATGGTTCAAGATAATCATGGAGGGTCGAAACGCTACTATGCGTAGAGGAGAGTCTGGTTTTCTTGAGGTGGATTCTACTAAGAAATGGACTGACCTAAGAGACACTTTCGTACTACCCGAGCATTGTGAACAAGTAAGTATATAAATAGTTAACATCCCCCTTTTACAAGTTATGTGCTTGAAAGCTCTCATGTAAGTTATGTGGCTCTGGCAGGTAGTATTTCATCCTACAAAGTCTACATCAAACTGGTGGTACGTCATAGAGGTAGCCCCTCGTAGTGCAAGGACGTATGAAGGCTACCATGTGCCAATCACAACGACATCAATGGAGGAGATCAGAGAAGATGCTCAATCAGAAGCCGCTGCGGTGGTGCCAGACGAGCATCAAGATGCTACTGCTCTATATGGGGTGCATGCAGAGGAGCTACAAAATGAAACAGAGGATATGTGTTTAAACGGAGAGCTCTATATAGATATAGGAAGTTATGCTGAGTTATGCGAGGATGAGAGAGAGATCTCTTAAAGCCACAAATATTGTATTTGAACAATTTTGCTCCGTGCTGTAAAAGCTCTAGCTCTTTTGATTGAAAATTCTGAGTTTTCGACTTGCCTCTTCTACCACTCGATTCATTGCGTCATTGTATTTATATGCCGCATTACGTCATTGTATTTAATGGTATTTGCGTCATTGTCTACTCTATTCATTCAATATTAAGTTTAAATATTCGTGTGTTTAATGCAGGTATGGATGATGAGGAGTTTCTTTCTTCTTTGTCACCGCAGCAGAGACAGTGGTACGTGGAGCGTCATCGCTCTCGCGTATCATCGCGCGTTCCTACACCATCCGCATCTCCCTCTCTTTCGGAGCATTCGGCGCGCTCCGAAGCTTCGGCGTCGACGAGACGAGCGTCACACTCTTCTAGACACCGGCGCTCTAGTGGTGGCGGTGGCGGTTGTTGTGGGGATTCCGCCACCGATGCCTCCACACCGCCTCGTGTTCGACGAGGCTCTTTACCCTCCCCTTCTTTGCCCGCCCCCACACCAGCCACAGCATCGCCGTCTACGCCAGGTTTTGCACGGCTGACTGTTCCTAGAAGCTACACACCTCTACCTACTCCGCCAGGAGCCACCCCACTCGACACTCCTCGCTTCGGGGCCCAGACGCCGGTGGAGACACCTGACGTCCGTACCCCCATCGACACGCCGCTAGAGACCCCTGCCGGGACACCCAGGTTCACGCGTCACCGGCCAGAGGGCTTGCCTTACCTTGTCGAAATCAGCGGCGGCATCATCATGGATGATGACGGCAAGAAGGTGATCTCGCGCATGCGTGGTCTTTGCTCTCAGCTGTTTAGACACTATATACTAAACAAATGGAGTGAAGTACCAAGTGATTTAAAAAACAGAGTCATCAGCATACTTCATGATGAGTTTCCCGTTCCAACACGGGATCAGCGCTTCAATGAAGACCTGATGAAGATTCGAATGCGCGAATACTGCAAACACAAGCGTTCCGAAGTGCAAAAAGCAATCAAGAATGGGTGGAATAGGCCAGATTGGCTGGCCAAAGAAGATTGGAAGAATGCGAAGAAAGCAGCGCGCGAGAATCCCGACAAGTGGAAGCAACAAAAAGATGCAGCCAGAGCGCGAGTAGAGGCAGGGAGCTCGCACCACTTGGGGAGCGGTGGATGGGCATCATTTGAGGCCGATTTTGTAAGTCTTTTCACATTGCTCTTTATGCATGTTCGATAGTTTAGGGTTTATGAGTTTTTTAGTTCTAACATAATGAAATCTTTGTATGTTTTGACAGTGGTCGATGACAGGACGTGATCCCACACCGTACGAGCGCGAGTACGCAGGCAGGAAGGGCTTAAACGCCCTGATGGACATTCTCAGTTCTCGCAGCGGCATGGTTAGTATTACGGTTTACTCTTTTTTATTTTTTGTATTGTTTTATAAATGTCGTTATATGTTTATACTTACTGAAAACTGTCTTATTGTCTTTTTTTGCAGAATCCGACAGATACGCCGCTTGGACGCGATGAGACGTCTGATTAGACGACGTCAGTTTAGCCGTAGCTAGATAGCATTAGTTTAGGGTTTCTGGAGAGCTTATGTATCATGAGACGGATTTTATACGTCTTTTTGAACCATGTATATTATTACATTTGTCACCGCAATTCCTTTTGCCAATCAATTCTTTATGCCTATGATGTTGTACAATTGTCATTATTACATTTGCCAATCAATTCAGTTTGTCTATGATGTGTACAATTGTCAATTTTGCAAACAATGCGTCTTGTGGGTGACTATTTTGGGTCTATTATTTATCTTTGCACTTTTTTTAAAAAGTGAATCAAGTACAATATGGTTGATGGGTGGCAGGCATTCAATGCCCTGCCACCAAAAAAATATTCTCTCAGGCGTCGCTATATGCGTCGCTATTTATGGCTCTGTAGCGTCGCTATATGCGTCGCTATACTCTTCTGTGAGAGCGTCGCTATCTGCGTCGCTATAGGCGTCGCTATAGACGTCGCTATATAGCGACGCTCATAGCGACGCCTATAGCGACGCTTATAGCGACGCATATAGCGACGCTTATAGCGACGCATATAGCGACGCTCTCGTAGCGACGCTTTTAGCGACGCCGGGGGTTATAAAAACCCAGTGTATTTCCGTCGCTAAGAGCGTCACAAGAGCACATAACCTCTTGTAGTGCGACAAGTAGAAAGGCACCACCTAGTTATGGGATGCGAACTAGGATGCAAGAGAGATTTTGTCACGACCAAGAGAAAGTGCAACAAGATACACATAAACAATCTCACACAAAGACACAGACCAAATGGTGTAAGAGAGATCCAGAGCAGAGAGAGAGAGAGAGAGAGAGAGGAATGGAGTTTGTGCAAATACTTGATTGACAACTTGCAAGGTAAGGTTGTTTACTATCACACTATCACGGAGCTTGCATAAACTAAACCAACAATTAGTGAATGGTAAACATTGCTAGCACACACGCACTGTCTTAGGGTGTGGGAAACCTCTCATCACAAAACCCTCCTACAATGAACAAGAAACTTGGCTATGAAAAGACACTAACCACTTCCTCAAATAAGCTCAAATGATGGAACTTAAAAGATAGGAGTCACCTTGCATTTACCAAACCATGTGGAGCAAGTGAAAGGACGACTATTCTAGAACCAAGACATGCCTTTGAAGCACCAAAATCTCAATTATTGATAGTGGAAGATCATCTAAAATAGTTGTTTGACATAGGGCACTCACACTCTCTTAATTTTTAGTGTGTAGAATCAAAGCTTCTCTCACACCAAGTGTGAAGCTGATGACTACACCCATTAGGAAGACAATGGGTTCTAGGAGGGCCTCTTTATTTAGCAGTTTAAGGAAATCAAACCTTTACTATTAAAAAAGTAATCAAAGGAAAACTTTTGAAGTCAAATAGGCAAAATGGCTAGTTTATTTAAATTCATATTTTCCCCCAAAATGGAATTTAAAATCTAGTGCGTAAAACCATATCATGTAGCATATCTATGGAAAGAGCTCAATTTTTAGATTGTAGATCTATGTTCTTCGCTCAAATTGGAGATTATATGTGGGAGTTATGGAAGGCCAAAATTCATAAGATTATCCACCTACTTTTTGGGAAAAAAGTGCATCCTTTGACCACTCTTACACACCCACCATTCTTGCACACATGGTATACACCTATTTTTCAAAAGGTTAATCACCCCCATAAGCTCATGGAAAATAAAGAGGCCCTCCTTATTGGAGATCAGAGATCTGATCTAGGAGCTTAGGGCTGATTTAGAAGATTTAGAGGGACATATTTATAGGTTGGAGACCCTCATTAAGGTTATTGATAAGAATATTTTACAAGCTAACAAATGAGGATTATGATTTTTTTTTAATATCAAAACATTGTGGGCCTTCTTTGTCTGCTTGAGTCATGATGTGGGTTCAAGATAAAGGAATTATTGATGGTAGATAGGGTGAAATTAGAGAGTTAAGAAAGGGGGGAGAGAGAAAGAGAGAGAGAGAGAGAGAGAGAGAGAGAGAGAGAGAGAGAGAGAGAGTTAGAGAGTTCTACTATATATATGTCTTGAGGTGAGGTGTCTTTTGAAGTTAGGTCAATGGATATTTTGTGCTAGTAGGTTAGTGGTTAGTGTTAGCAATCACAAAAAAGTTAATAATATATTTACAATGGGTAGAATGAGGTGGATGGTTGAAGTAAGATGGTTGAATGAAGTGAGGGAGTCCTTGTGATGGTGAAGCTTTGAACTTACTTGTGTAGGTTCTCAAAAAAGACTGTCGATCCTCTTCTTCTTCTTCTCTTCTTATGTCGTTGCCACAAAGGTTGAACACCATAATTAATGTGACGATGTTGGTTGATGAGAATCCCTTAGTTTTCAAAAAGTAATCAAGGTTTTACATGCTGAATGTTATGTATATAGAGAAGAGGTAAAAGGAATTGTGATTTAGAGGTAATAGAGAGAGGCATAGAGGTGGTGTATGTACATGTAGAGTATATATGAGAGTTATTGAAGTGAGAGGGGAGGTTAATTGATTAGGGCTATTGAAGTACTCATTTTTTTTATTGATAGCACTATTTACAAAAAGTAAAGAAGAATGCATGTAAGAAAATTGAAATTTATTAGAAGAGAATGCTAGGTAAAAGGTATTTTTGTGATTTTTCTAGAGTGGGTTCACACCAAGATTTAGAGAGGCTTGCATCAAAATATATATTTATATAATAAAGAGTAAGTACAATGTAAGAGAATTATGGTAATGGTAAGTTAATGTACATCTCATACTTAGGTAGATAACGCACACATGTATAAAATTATTTAAATAAATACTAAAATAATTATAATAAATATAGTTAGGCTCTATATAAAATGAAATATTACCTACAAATGGGTCTTAATATATTTTATGTTTTATTTTTATCTATTTAATTGGCTCGCCTAGTCTAGTGACTAGCTAACTGAGGATTTTAAGGAGATATGGGGAAAGTCCCGTACACACGCCTATTTACAGTGAAAAGGTGAGAAGCCATAGTGTTTGGGTGATTTTTCTTGGATGAGGTGACTGACTATGGTAAATACCGATAGCCAAAAAACAACTATCACTACAAAGCAAGGCTTCTACAATGGAAACAATCGGATATGGATACCGAAGTCGAGTCTCCATCAAGTTACAGAGCAAATGGAGCAAATACAAAGGATGGTCACATTGGGACCAAACACAAGGTGTGTTGCAAAATTTCTAGTGGAAACTCAATCACAAAGGACCCACATACATCTACAACTGCTTCTCATAGAAGATGTAGCAAAGGCTCCATCAATCATTACAATAGCCAAAGAATTTTTTCCACAAAGCAATGTCAACATAAAACAAGCAAGTCAAGAGAAGCCAAAGTATGCCAACCTATTGGACAAAATAGTGGCATCCATATACCAATACAAAGAAAGAGGCCTAAATTTCCAAGAACTTATGGAATTGGGTTTTTGGCCTTGAATATGTACATCCAAGTCACCATAAAAACCACATGGAATCAAAGTCACATTCGGGCAACTAAGCCACTAAATGAGTGAGGCATTAGTCCCAAAGCTTCAAGTAATATTCTCTATGGTCTAAGAGTCTTAGCTATTCTAGGTACTTCTCAAGTTGAAAGAGTTGAGCATATTTTTGTGTCACTCATACTAGTATAGGTGAACATAAGAGCCAATGTCTATGTATATTAATTCTGGTGAAGTGAAGAAGGAAGTCCAAAAGACACTCACACACTGAGCACAATGAAGTATGAGGGAAGAAGCTTCAACATCAAAAAACCTTCTTAAAAATGTAGAAGCTATTGCCACACCCTTTGATGTTCCATATGCTACACTTGTTCCTTGAAGCACCCATCAAATCCATCTTTCACACTGCATGCTTTTGTTTGACAGATTTCTTATATGAGGCATGAGTGCATCATAGAGTCTTCCATAATTGGCACTTGCATTAGGTACTCTTTTGCTGTTTCTCCTGAGCACTCACCTTGCATGTCAGGCACTTCAAGTGGAATTGCTCAACTCCAATAAGAGCGTATACCAAAGATACTTTTTTTCCATTTGGTTGTTTCCCTTTGGTAATCCAAGTTTTAGACCCTAATCTAGAGACATCATCATCTTCTTCTTGTACATTTTTCTTCTACATTAGCAATAAGGGAATGGCTACCCAAATCATCAACAATAACTTGGAGCTACAATTATATATCCCAACATACTTATCACTTGAGGAAGACAACAAAGATCCTTAAAACATTGTCAAGTTGGAGAATGGCCTACAACAACAAGCAATGACAAATTTTGCAAGAGAGTTATACACAACAATCATAAGTAGCTCACATAGTGCTTCAAAATTGGCAACATATTACAGATTATTTGCATTGTAGTGGAACCAAAGAGAAAAGGTCTATCATCAACTCAACAACAAAAGAAACTCAATTCCAACAAAGGCAAGAAACACTAGAAGCTATCTTCAGGGTCAAAAGTGACCACCAAAAGGAGAATGCACAAACAATTGTAAAATTACCTCAACAAAATTCACTTGGTGGCTATAGCTTTACAGCCGCTTGATTAGTCAAAATCTACCAGAATCAAAATTTTGTCAAACTTTTGAGACAACTCCTATTTTGCTTGCAATTTGCACAATCCAACTCCAAATTGAATTTTGAAAACACAACTATGCTCTCACTGACTAGTGCTATCACATGTACCAATCTATACAACTTCTATGTGAGGGGAGTCAAGGATCAAGATCCATGTACCCCTGTGTCAAACTCACTTGAAACTTGGCACATAGATCTCTCACATACTCTGCAGGTCTCCCTATGAGGGCCATGCCAGGGACCGCTGACTGCACCACCTTCAAATGGATACACCACGATTCTTGAGATCCCTTCTTCTTGAGACTGACACTAGGACATGACTCCTCCTGTTCTTCAATACCAACTCCAGGGGGTGATAACATTCACTTCTTCTCATATGGAACCTTTAACCCCGAAACATATTTCTTTATCGATTTAACTTTCAAATCAAAGCCATCAAACTAAATTTGAACTCTAACTTCCAAGGTCAACTGGTGAGAGCTCTCTAATTGACCTTGGTTCAAGGTCACTAATGATTTTTCCGTTTTTGACCAAGCACAGCCGTCAGTGCGTTCCCCTAAGATGAGTGTATTCACTAACTATGCAAGTCTCTCATTCCCAAGTTTGATCTCCACTCTGTAGATCGGAATCCCTTTCCCTGTTCTTGACTTAATTTAATGGACAACATAAAAGTGGGTTCAACTTTTTGGTGGTGAACAAATTAACCCTCTGAATCCACCCTCCCACCAAACCGTTTGGTAAATGCACCTTTCTAAGGTAGTACTATGATAGTAGAAAACAGTATTCCAAACATGTCAAACCAAGAATACAGTTCAAGCATTTGAAAGAAGCATGCAAACTATTCCATGCCCTTGCAAGTGTGAATTTAGAATATTTTACTTCCTTTCTCCTTTAGTATTAGTAAAGTTATCTAGCTACCTTTTTAGCACTCACATATACTTCTCTGGGCATATCCCTATTCTCATCCTAGGACTTGGGTGTCCTGTCTCCTCTTCCACGTGTGGAAGCAGCACCTTTACACAATTTCCAATTCTTATTTTTCTTTATCTTGTGTGGGAAAGTCTTACAAAAATAATCTACCCTAGGTTCTTTGTTATTCAATCATTTGAGAAGCAGAGCAAAGGTCCGGCTAATGAGGACTTGCAGAATAGCCCATTTAGGTTTCTAGCCTTTCCAAGGTTCCTTTTTTACCAAACAATTAGACAAGTTCCTTAATTAAATCACATCCTCCTCCCTTATCCGATCCCTTCTTGGAATCTCTTTTTTCTTCCTCCTTTTTTTGTCGGCATCAGGCCTACCCAAACTAGGCCGATTTCCAGATGCATATGTGGGTCACACCATCCAGTCAGGACACACTCCCATCCAATCCCAATTCCAAGGCATTGAATGAACCCGAGCTCAAGATATAGACCAACGGATATCGTCCTAGCCAAAAAGGACTATCCCCTGTTGCATCCCAAGGTAAACACCTACGTCGGCATTTTTCCAAACATGTAAGGCAAGTTTCATACTTAAAACTTCTACGTTATGCAAGGGCTATCAATGTCAAATCTTCTCGTTAAATTCTTTTAGTCCTATTTGAAATTTAGAGCAAGTTACTTGAGGTATAATCCCTTAGTTCCTATTTCCATTTAATGTCTACTCAAACAACATCTTTAGAAAACAACCAGTCTCTTAGGAGTTAAGGTTTTGTCTCAATGTAAGTTTCAAGTTAACCCCGTCTTGGACGATTACTATTTGTTTTCTTTGCACCATTTGAAATCCATGGGAAATCTCCATTAAAAAAATGATGGGAGTTTTATGTTCAACCAACAAGGTCATCACTTCCGTGAAGATATCCCCTTACTCCCCCTATGTCCCAATTACAAAATAAGTTTAAAAGAGTACAAACTTGAAAAGAACAATGCATATGCTCTTTATGATGATCTTTGCTTTATTGTGGTCCATGAATTGCAAACATAGAACTTTAGAGTGCACAAACTTGTAATCATAAACATCTTTTGAGTGATTATGCAAGAGTCGATGCTTGATTGTGTAAAGAATAGAACCATTCCATGAATGATAGTATAAAAGTAAAATGCAAGTTCCAAAGAGCGGTTATGCTAGTGTAGTGAAAATACTCATGCAATTGAATATGAATGATTAACAAATCCTTCTTTGAGATGGGACTTAGGCATACATGGCTACCGTGGAGATGATTAATTTTGTAGAGTGGTTTAAGGATTTGGGGTTTCCAATTGACAAGAGGGAAGAGATAAGCAACTTGGAAGGGAGATCCTCCTTCAAAGAAAACTCCTTTAGCTATGATAAAATTTCGTTTCAAAAAGTCAACTTCCTCTTAAGAGAAGTAGATATTAACTTAAATATGTCACTAAAACTTTTACACACATAATTCATGCAAAATCAAGAAAAAGTTATGAGCCTTTCATAAGAGCATTTCTTATGGCAAAATTATAATTCTTATTTTGTAAAAGAAGATTAATTCCAAAAACAAAGTATTCCATTACTTAGTTGCCTTTGATTTATGGCATTCTTGGGGGGGGTCACTATGTGTAAATCTATCATATAATGCACGTACATTCAAGACATGTTTATAAAACCCCTTATCTTTGAATTTTTTAAGGAGTATAATCTATAAAGTTTGAGGGTTAGGGGAGAGGATAGAGAGAGTGCAATGTGAAGAAGAAGATCAAGTTTTGACAAACTTGATTAGGGTTTTGGCAATGGATGCTCTCGGAGAGGTGTGTGTGTGTGTGTGTGTGTGTGTGTGTGTGTGTGTGTGTGTGTGAAAGAGGCTTAGCTATGGCTTTCTCAACATTACTAGTTTGCACCTTGAGAAATGAAGGAGAGAAGTGTAAAATGAGAAGACAAGCCCTCTTTTTATGCACAATTTAGATAAGTTCCTTCACTTATCTCGACAGCTTATCTTCTTTATCGATAAGTTCTTTCTACTTATCTTGATTTTTAAAACTTTTTCAACAAGTTACTTACTCACCTTATCTTTATCTTCTCTTTTATACTTATCTTTTTCTTTTCCTTCTTTTTGGTTCTTATCCTATCTTTTCCTTTTTCCTTATCTTTTTCTTTATGCTAATTTTCCTTGAGATGAACAGCTAATTTCCATGCATTGGTTATACTCGGTGTAAATCTAAAGTGTATTGTGAGTAAACTTTGAAGCTTAGATCTAGCCCAAATTCACCCTCAATTCACCCCAAACATTTTTTTTCTCTAAAAGTCGATGGTTTAGATGCATTGATCATGTGTAAGGGCTATGAGGAGGCCCTTATAAACTCCTCAACAAAAAGAAATATTTGTCGTCATCTCAAAACAAATAAGGAAGGTATCCGTAAGTTATACCTTTAACTTCTATATTATGCTAATTCATTCTTCGCTGGCTAGCCCATCTATATAAGGTGCAATCTCTTCTTCTTTCTTACAGTATTCTTACCTCCATCTTTCTCTCTTGTTCCTATCTTCTTGCCAAGAGCTTCTTAGGATTATCTCTTTTAATCCTTTATGTTATCTCTTTGCTCATTACATTACTATATGGACCGGTGGCAAGAGATCGTCTTATATGTGGCCATTCCTCATCTTCAACAAGAAAGTGAATCTGTATAAGGATAGATTTTGTGGAGCGATATGAGTGCTTGCTCTTCCCTCACATGGGAACTTTAGTAGCACAAACCAAATGGTGGAGGTTTTGCGGCATAACAAGGGTAACACTTTGGTGTCAGGATCACTTTTGCAACAATGTTTACTTGGCTATGGTAATTAAAGCTATGGGTTTGGGTCGTCAATATTACTGCGTGATGAGGTCAACACATCAAATTTTTTTTGAACAAGTCTTTTTGCTTGCACAATTCCTTCCTCCATTGAGAAAGATATATATATACCCTCACTTTGGTTTACCTTTTAGAGGGCCCTTTAACTTCTCACCTCATACTAGAGGGATCAGTGTAACAATTTCACAATGAATTCTTCCTATGGATGAAAGGCCTAATATGTGCCCTGCTTGTGATAGTTTCTTTTATGATCATGTGATGGATGGGCTTATTGACTTGTTAAAAAAATATATCTTTGGTGTATCTCTTAACAAGTTCATTGTCTTTTAAGATCTTGGTTTTTGTCTTGAATACTCATCGCCGCTAGATTTTGCTCAAATTTCTTCGATGGATTTGTCTCTTTGATGTGCATCTTCTACACCTCTTTTAACTCAAATTTGTTCAAGAAAATGAGAGAAAGGGCCAGTATAAGTTAGGTCTCTCGTGCAAGCCCCTTTACCCTAGGGGGTCTTGGGTTGGATCGAGTCACGTTGTTAATGAAAGTCCACCCAGGTGGAACTTGTTTTAGTATAAATGCATCATAGTAGCACATAGAAAGTCTATTTACAACGTGCATACATCTTGTAGAATGTTGGTGTTTGTTGTAATACATCAGGTCAACGAGAGAGAGAGAGAGAGAGAGAGAGAGAGAGTACCAGTGATATAGAAGCCTATCTTGGAATTGTACATGGTAAGCCTTGTGCAAGGGCAAGATGGGTAGCAAGAAATTCATGGTGCTAGTCTTGTTATGGATTGTTTCCTTTGTGGTGTTTAACAAGAGCTCTATAGTGTGAGCATTAGACATGGGGAGCATTAGACATGGGGGTGGGGGGGGGGGGGGGGGGTATGTGTGGAGATTTTGGTGGCCTTCGATGTCAATGCTAGCTTTATGGGTGTGGAACTGCAACAACGTGCATGAAAAACAAGCTTGTTTTCTCAGAGTACTCGCTCACATTTCTATGTAGATTTGTGGATTTGGAAGATGGGATGGTAGGCCTATTTCATGCTAGCTAATCGCAAGATGCTGCTTGCAAAAATTCAGATTTAGAATGATAGACATTGGGTAGATATTTGAGAGTCTTCAATTGTGTAGTTGTGGCTTGCAATGAGCCCGTATGAAAGAATTTGGTGATTGTGCACAACCACACCGAGGAGATGGTAACAGGTGGCCATGGACATTTACAAGGGTGAATAATGCACCCTACTCCCACTCTTGTAAAGTTTCATGGACATCACTCACCGTATCATTAGTGTGGAGCTGCATAAACACCAATTTTTTATTATTGGGCCCTTAGCGAGCC
This sequence comes from Adiantum capillus-veneris, assembly GCF_014529385.1. Classification (NCBI taxonomy): domain Eukaryota; kingdom Viridiplantae; phylum Streptophyta; class Polypodiopsida; order Polypodiales; family Pteridaceae; genus Adiantum; species Adiantum capillus-veneris. Next base: position 161,687,981 of record NC_140935.1, read on the forward strand.
CTATGGAACAAAATGGAGATTTACTAGTGCCACACCAATGAGATGATAATGGATGGCCATGAAACTCTACTAGGGTAGGTAATGGATCCTACTTCCTACACCTACAAAGTTTCATGGACATTGCTCAACGTCTTGATGATCAGGGCCAATGCCAACACCAATCTCTTGCCATTGGGACCCTAGCCTATTGATCCCTATGGAAAAAAGTTGGTGATTGCGCAATGCCACACCAATGAAATGGTAAGGGATGGTCGTGGAACTTTTCAAGATTAGTTAATGTACTCTGATCCTTTCTCTTGCAAAATTTCATGGCTATCGCTCACCATCTCGACTGTGGGGGGTGGCACAATTGGCAATTTTATGCCAGCCCTTAGGAAGCCATCGGGCCATGAAACTTTATAGGGGTAGGTAATATATCCTAATCCCTACCCTTCAAAGATTCAATTTTATGCCAGCCCTTAGGAAGCCATCGGGCCATGAAACTTTATAGGGGTAGGTAATATATCCTAATCCCTACCCTTCAAAGATTCATTGCCGTCACTCATCATCTTGATGGTCAAGGGGTTTGCAAATGCCGATTTTTTGCCATTTGGTCCATAGTAAGCCCTATGGCAAAAGATTAGCGATTGCACAATGCTGCACTGATGACATGATTACAGAAGGCCATGAAACTTTTTAAGGGTGGATAATGCACCCTAATATCTAACCTACAAAGTTTCATGGAAATTGATCATCGTCTGGGCGATCAAGCATTGTGCAAACACCAATTTTGTGCCATTGGGTCCCCAATGAGTAAGGCCTATGGCAATGGGCAATTTTGTAGCGTCACATTGATGAGATGGTAACGGATGTCCATGAAACTTTCTAGGGGTAGAAAATACACCCTACACCCTGTCTGAGGAGTTCCAAAGACCGAGCAAAATTTCTCGAGCAAAACAAAAGCCGAGCAAAAACAACCAATCTCAAAAAGTAATTCACATCACATCGTACACTTTATGTATATTTTGTCAACACTTAGACACATTCAAATTGCTACAATTACATAAATAGATTTATTTCATATAGCTAAATTGCCACAATTACACAAACAGATTTATTTCATATAGCTAAATTTACACGACTCTAGACGCACAAGGAACACTTGTAGATGTTCTCTCTCTCTCTCTCTCTCTCTCTCTCTCTCTCTCTCTCTCTCTCTCTCTCTCTCTCTCTCTTTGGGTGTGTGTCTCTGGGACACTAGAGGGCTTGCAAAAGATGCTCTAATAGTGCACTTTTGATTGGCCATAAATAACAAAAAAGGCAACTTTCGTATACTATGATCATAGAAAAAGAGTTCTAGAGAAAAGAAGGTTTAACGTTGTAGGATGAACAGTCCCAGAAGACCTAAGAGTTCTATCTAAAATGTCTTGAGCTCAAGTTCTAATATTCCAAAGGAATGAGAGATAACTAATCTACCACACCAGGGTGATAGACATGTTAATCCAATTTCCTCTTCTTAATCACAAGCACACATGTACACATGCATGCACACATGCACCCACACATGCATGTACACATGCACACATGCACACATGCACCCACACACATCTAAGAGATCTGAAATATCTATCCTAAAAGTCTTGAACTCAAAATTTAATATTCACGTCTAAGAGATCTGAAATATCTATCCTACGAGTCTTGAACTCAAAATTTATTATTCACAGTAATACCAAGTTCCAAGAAGTTGAGGATCATGTGGGTACATGGTAATAGCTCTAAGCACGGCTCAATAGCAAGAGATTTATATTCTCTCTCTCTCTCTCTCTCTCTCTCTCTCTCTCTCTCTCTCTCTCTCTCTCTCTCTCTCTCTCTCTCTCTCTCTCTCTCTCTCTCTCTCACACACACACACACACACACACACACACACACACACACACACATGAAGAAGATAAGTTGGAATGAAGAGAATCTAGTGATACAAATATGATGCTTCTTTAGGATTCTTAGCATTGCAAGACTCCAAAATCAGCATAGCAGTTTGAATTTATATGTTCAATGATGTAATTGAAACTAACGTAGCAAACTAATGCAACTTCATATTTTTTTGCAGCATATAAAGTATTTCCTTCAACCTTGGTGGAATTTTCTTTTGACAAAGACCTCATGCTCTTGATCCTCTTTAGTGAGGGTGTCTTCAAAACACTCAGGTGTAGGACTAGATGTTGTGGAGTCATCCACATCCTCTCCCAATCATGGTCTTCATGCTTGCGGTGACAATCTTCGTGTCCTGAGGTAGTGTCAATTTCATCTATATGCATGTTTCTATGCAACAACTTTGAATAAGTTCAGGGTTCATCAACAGTTAGCTCGATCATCACCATAACATCTGCCTCTTGCATCCATTCAAAATTTCCCCCTTCTCTCTCCCACTCTCTATTTTTCTTTTGAATAATTTTGTGCTGTATTTTAAACTTTGTACAAAATAAAAGCTTAAAAGCTAACCACTTAATCCAAATATTGTCATGGTCTACTCTTTTGATGGGACATTGAAGCTTTTGAAGACTTCTCCCTTTGTCAAGTTTTTCTACATACTTCTTGGGTAAAAGGATTTTGTGAATATTGAGAGGTACCCCCACTGGCTATGGTAACTCCTTTCAAAAGTTTCGCAAGCTCTTCATCATTCATGATGGTGATTTGTATGTGATGAGGAGTAATCCTACTCTTCTTGTTATCCTTTTATCGTGTGCCGCATTACTAGCAAGCTCAAGTACCTTGACAACGTCTAGGTATTACAGAACTACGGCAAGAAAGACAGGGGCCACAAAGCCAATGCACCATGCATAGTGACCTTTCTTAAGCTATAAAATTGTAGGGTTGATAGCAGCTAGATTCCATGTTGGATGCGCTACTAGCTAGTCCATCCATACCAAACATCAACATGCAGGCGTGCATGCCATGGATATATTGTGCCATATATAATGTCATTGAAATCTAAAACTAGTTCTTGTTTGGCTTGGTGAAGGAAGCCAAAATATTGGGGTGTGGCTTGAGGATTGTGGGCACTATGTTGATTTGGATGCATTGTGTGACGAGGGATAGACTGAGCAAAGCGGGGAGAGAGAGAGAGAGAGAGAGAGAGAGAGAGAGAGAGAGAGAGAGAGAGAGAGAGAGAGAGACATTAATACTAATTCTCCCCATTTTAATGATGCAACATGCAATGGAGACGAAGAAGGGGTGTGAGGCAAGAAGGCGGTGTCAACGACTGTGAAGGCGGGCTTACAATCCCCTGCAAGTTGTTTGGTACGCTACCTTAAGAAGGGCTCAAGAAGGGTCGATATGCAGAGTGCATCGACTTTGGGGTCCCTGTCTCTCTTGTTGTATCATTGGTGCCTTTGTTGCTACTTTGGAGCGTAGAAATCATTGTCTCTTAATGCCTGGCCGACAATGGGGGATTTTCACCGTGCCGGAGAGGCATGATGTATGGGGGATTTTCACTATGCAAGAGATCAAGTGTGATCTCCCTACTCCTACCACCATGCCATGTTGAAATAATGAATTATTAAAGGAAGGGAGAGCTAAAAAGGCGTCTCTGTTTGTCTAGGAGATGTCCGGTCCTGGTGGGAAGGAACTGTTGTACTTGAAGTTTGTATGCTAGCTGGCGTGACGAGACCAAGCTTTGGAGCATGCGAGCTAGCCTAGGTTCAAGGAAACACAAACGTTAAAACCCCCCAAAATCAGCACGCGGCGCCGCGTGCTGTTTTGAGGGGCTACAGCTAAACCCTCTCCTTACATAAGGACACTGTTGTCCTGTTTGGTGGATTCTCCTCTGCTCGCTTCTACCTCATCAGCGCCCTCTTGCTGCCTCTTCATTGTTCAGACCTTCAGCTCGCACGCTCCCATGTTTCAACAACCGCCTATCTGCCTCCCACACTCTGCATGCGTCTCGAACTCCTCGGTCAGTCCCTCAGCTAATTTTTCCTCCCCACTGCCAGCCTCGTCTCCACCTGCGTTTGCCTTTTATTGGAATGTCAATATGGCCGTTGTGCCTTCAGAAACCACTCCTGATCTAGCAATGGGTCCTAGGATTATCTCCCTCCTGCACGTCGATCTTATATTCTACATAATCGTCCTCTGCAATTCTATCTTTGCTATAGGCTGCTTCTCTCAAAAGCCTCCCCAGTAGGATAGCCTCATTTTCTTCCAAGATGAGGTCTATACGACAGCGTTGAAGATGAGACTGCCCCCGCGGGTGGACATCCTGGATTTTGCATTCACAAAGCTTATAGATGATCACAAGCGCAACATCTGGCCTCCTTTGATAAAGATAATGAACAAGGATTTGATTTTGCGTTTGAATAATGAGCCGCACGGCATAGCGATGATGTAGAAGTAGTTAACTACAGCGAATCTGCCGGGCTTGTGGGTGGAGGATAGCGTCGCAGGTCTGTGGTGCTGTTTTGGGCATTGCAAGGGAGGAATATAGTTGGTGAGGGCGTGGGAGGACGGAATGAGTAAGACAAAGTTGGCGGTGGATAAGCAATACCCATTTATCGTCAAAGATCCTGAAACGAAAAGCACTGTGGTGGATATATACACCGGTAGCTATAGAGCTGCTCCTAGAGCCAATACGGCCAACTTTGCTCTTCCAGGTGAAGGCCTTGGAGGCCTACTGCCGCCACCACACAGTCCCCCTAGGCTGATCGCCTAGCCTGAAGGAAACCCAAAACCCCTAAAATCAGCACGCGGCGCCGCGTGCTGTTTTGAGGGACTTTTAAATCACTAGTTAATGCAAATTGAGAGAGAGAGGGAGAGAGATAGGGTTCTCCATTGGCTTGGGTCTTTTCTAGCATTAGAAAATCTCTTTGCAGTAATGGCACAACCTCTAGTGTCCAGAGTTGCCTTATTTGCTGCGTGGGTAGCATTGCCTGCTGCGACTATATATCTTGGTAGCCTATTTTGCTAGCCGTTGACAAACAAAACCAAGCCATCTTGCAAATGAGGGTTTTCAATTTAGGACGTACCGATCACAGTATGGTAAATGGAAAGCCTGGAATTCCTAGGATAGGATATTGTAGTTGTCAAATACTTTTCTCAACAGATTATATGTAATGTTCATTATTGGCATGGAAGTGTGGATCTCCGTAATGTGGATTTCATGGTGGCATCAAAGTCTTTGACATGGTTTTCTTGTGGAGCGGCTTAGCCTTTGCAATTATGTACACGTTTCAAATCAATTGTGGACTCATTATTGTTTGTAAAAGATGTGTTCTCTCTTCATCACTCTATAGAGAGAGAGAGAGAGAGAGAGAGAGAGAGAGAGAGAGAGAGACCTCTCAATACATCCTAACATTGCATGCATCCCCCCTAGGCAAAGCCATGATTAGGTAGTAGAAAACATAAATTAGCTATTGAAAATGGAGTTGTTGGGAAGGATCACGGATGGGGTAAACATACTAAAGGACCGATAAGGGGATACCCTCCATTCTAGGATTAGAGGGAGTAGGACCTCAATCACGGCGAGAGAGAGAGAGAGAGAGAGAGAGAGAGAGAGAGACAGAGAGAGAGAGAGCCCTCTCAATACATCCTAACATTGCATGCATCCCCCCTAGGCAAAGCCATGATTAGGTAGTAGAAAACATAAATTAGCTATTGAAAATGGAGCTGCTGGGAAGGATCACGGATGAGGTGAACATAGTGAAGGACCGATAAGGGGATACCCTCCATTCTAGGATTAGAGGGAGTAGGACCTCAATCACGGTGAGAGAGAGAGAGAGAGAGAGAGAGAGAGTTTATTATCGTCCTCGGAGAGCAAATATGACCTGTGTGTGTGTGTGTGTGTGTGTGTGTGTGTGTGTGTGTGTGTGTGTGTGTGTGTGTGTGTGTGTGTGTGTGTGTGTGTGTGTGTGTGAGAGAGAGAGAGAGAGAGAGAGAGAGAGAGAGAATGCTAAAATAGCAAGGATGACTTAGGAAGAATGATGGTTGTAGAGAGAGAGAGAGAGAGAGAGAGAGAGAGAGAGAGAGAATACACTCGTGATTTGAAAATTTTAGAGTAAGAGGTTTTTGGAGTGTACATTCTCTCCGCTCCTCTATCTTTAGCTCTAGATCTCCCAGTCTCTTCCCTCACAAGTGGCAACAAAAGTTAGTGGTGATCATCGACTTGGTGAAGATAGCCAAGGAGGTCCTAACTTCCCCTTGGCCTCATGCCTTTTTTATCTTTATTTGTGCACAAAACCTAATGAGAGAGAGAGAGAGAGAGAGAGAGAGAGGGGTTCTTGCACACCTTTGCTCAGACATATCTCCTATTGGGCATCTTCAAAATATTTTGACTAATCGATATTTTCTAAAATGTGTACTGCATACTTTATTATAGTGTATCAAATAAGGTAGGGCCACTTTACCACACAAGTAGGCAATGAAATAAATGGCATGAGATTATGGCCATTAGAGCTCTATTTAAGAAGCATTGACGTATCCCACTCACACTCAAATATTTTGTTTATAGTCACTGATCTAATATTGATCAATATCAAGAGGTACACAAGTCTACATCAAAGGACAGTTTTGTTGCATCTCTTAACGAAGCATATTCACCACCTAAATAGCTCTACCTCTATATCTATCCTTGCATCTATAAAGCATAGTTCACATGCATGCGTTAAATTTCTACTACATGTTCTTTAACAATTTATATCCTCAAAGTAGCCCACAATAGTGCCGTTTTTTGGGTGGCTTTATAGGAGAGGCCTTGTCACCTCATGTGTAGATAGTATCTTCCAAGCACATCAATATTCTTGTGCCTCATGGTCCTCTATATTCTTGTGCCTCATGGTCCTCTATGTTACCAATATTCATTTATATTCCTTTTTTATGTTGCTATGCATTTTTGGTGTGGAATTTTATGTTTCTCTTTTGCATTTAGTTTATGTCATAATCGCTCGGAAAAGCTTGCTCGGTGTTTGGTAAAACTCCCCTGTCTATGTAAAGTTTCATTGCCATGCTTACCTTTTCAATGGTCAAGGGCCGCACAAACACCAATTTTTGGCTATTGGACCCTTAGCGAGTCCTATGGCAAAAAAATTGGTGATTGCATAGCTTCACATGGGCGAGACGGTAATGGATGGCCATAACAATTTTAAGGGTAAGTAATGCACCCTAATCCCCACCCCTACAAAGTTTCATTGCCATCACTCACCATCTCACTGGTCAAGGAATGCATAAACGCAAATTTTTTTCTATTGGGCCCCTAGCAAGCCCTATGGCAAAAAATTGGTGATTGTACAACGCCACACCAAGGGGACCATAAGGATGACATGGAGCTTTATAGGGGTAGTTAATGCACCCTAATCCTCACCGCTACAAAGTTTCATGGACATCCCTCACTGTCTTGACGGTCAGTGTAATGGGTGCCTATTCAATTTGAGAATAGCGGAATTTAATGAGAGTACTTTCAAGAAATGATTTTGTGAGCATAGCGGGTAGACATAATTGAAGATAGCAACATAATCATAGCAATTAGTTAACTTGGCATAGACAATACTTTTGCAAGAGAGAGAGTTTAGAGAACATGACAACAATTGAGGACCGGATTTATGTGGAGCCGGTCCCCCCTCCAATAGGCATTTGTATTATGATTTCTCCCATAAAGAGAGACTTGTTACAATACAGTCTTTGTGTTCCTTGTGACCTAGGTGATGCCATGAAGATGGAAGGCTTCATGCACCACAAACATAACATAAACTTGAAGAAAGCTTTAACTATCCCAAGCCTCAGTCCCAAGACCTCAAACACCTTCGAAGGTGGAGAGAGCTAGTAGGGAATGAGGGTAGGGAAGAGGAAGAAGAAACATTTCATAGGAGAAAGAATTAGTTCCTCACTTATCATACTCTTGTTGCTAGCATACATAATAGCATAGTAATGAAGATGAAGGAGATGGCAAGCTTAAGCATTGAAGCATGGCTCTTGGTTGAATTTGCACTCCATAGCCAAGAGTGTTGGTGTAGGCTCTCAACCTCTACTTGCTTGGAGAGGGAGCTCTTGCACTTTGCATATCACACAATGAGAGTGCTTGTGAGTGTGTGTGGGTGAGTATACCCCCTAGGCACCCCCCTAGCTTGCTTGGGTCGACCCCCCCTTGTAGCTCATGCCTGAAGCTCATTGGACCCCTCCAGGCCTAGCCAATCACCAGCGGGAGCCATTACAAGCAACATGGGTAGCCTTGGGACAAGTGTCCCCCTTTCCCCTTTGAGAGAGAGGACTTGATAAATGCTAAAACAATTAGATAATTCATGTAATTTATCATTGGACCCCTTTGAAGCCTAGCCAATAGGCTTCAAGCAACACATGAAGGTAACATGGGTAGGGGCCTGACATGTGTCCTTGCTGCCTCTTCAAGTTGGGGCTTCCCTTGTGTGTGTGAGTGGGTGTTCTCTCTCTAGCTCCTAGGAAAAGGGCTCGCCCCCCCTCTTGTAGGAATGATTTTGACTTTAGGTGATCAAGCACCTTACTCATCAAGCATGACAAAGCACTTGAACTAGGGGGTGTTCCCACAAGCATCTCAGGCAAGCTTCTCAAGGCACCTCAAGTACCTTAATCATGCAGCAAGTCAAGCACCTCAAGCATCTTAATCAAGCACCTCAAGCATCTTAATCAAGCACCTCAAGCATGAAAAACACCTTAAGCATGACAAGCACCTCAAGCAGGACAAGCACCTCGAGCTTGGGCCGGGTTCCCACCTCAAGCTCAGCCCTAGCTTACTTAAGGTCAAAAGGACTTTTACACACATTTATTGGAGGTCTTCAATGAAGCTAACCCTAAGGTCTTATGCTCCATTGGTTAGCCTTGCTCTTTGATAGACCATCTCCCTTTTGGGCCCCTTTACCATTGGCCCCGTGTTGAGATAGATCTAAAAGCACATACCTATATCTTAACACTTGTTCCCGTTTATTCTCCCACATTAAGTGATCAATTTAATACCTCTCTCTTGAAATCATAGTCGTCCTCGACTATGAGGTAGAAGAGATAAAGTCTTAGTCATTAGTCAATTGTACTTAGCGGGTAAAGGATCCCTTTTTACCCTACGACATCTTTCCAAGATGGATGACTAATCCATTTGGTGCTTGGGAGACATAGCTGCCGCAAGCATGTCTGCTCTTTAGTCCATTTCATTCTCCCAAGGTAGAGTGACAAATTCTACTTGGTGTTTGAGAGACGTCGTCATCACAAACATGATTCTAAGCATGCATACTAGTTAAATTTGTGCACAATTAAAAAGAGGACTAGTCATATAAGACAAAAACATGAGTTATTTAAAAGAAATTTGTACATTTGCTTACTCTAATGTAGCATTGTAAGCATTGACAAGGTTCATACTATCCTTAAGTTGTACCCCTTGCATCCATTTAGCATCTTCAAAAGGATAATTTTTGAACTTAATAAGATACCGTCGGATAATCTTACCATGTCGTAGTACCTTGTCTTCATGCCGAAGGATAGCTTCGGGTTGTAGCACCTCTTCTTGGTCTTCAACTTCGGGAGGGTCTTCAATAATTGGTTCAATTGGTGGCTCTCCTTTGTAGGGCTTAAGTAAGCTTACATGAAAGGCATTGTGTATAAGCCAATGGTTGGGCAACTTGAGTTGATAAGCCGTCTCAGTGATAGGCTTCAAGATTTGGAAAGGACCATAGTATCTTTTTGCTAGTTTAGCATAATACTTTTGATGGCCCGTAGGATTTTTGCCCGTCGTTTGCCTTAATCGAGCCTTAGGAAACTTGAGTAAGACCCAATCATTTTCTTTGAACATTAAGGCTCTTCTGTGCTTATCAGCAGCAGCTTTTTGCCTTTGTTGAGAGATGGCTATAGCCTCCCTAATCTTTTGAAAAGATTCTTGTAGGTCACGGCTATACTCATCGGCGGCGAAGATCTTCCCATGTACTTTCAGTAGCAAGGGACTTTTAGGTCTTCCTTTTATGATCTCGAAAGGTGCTTTTCCCGTAGAAGTATGTACAGTATTATTGTAGGCATACTCTACTAGCGGTAAATACTTTTCCCATTGTGAGCGTTGATCTACTTCGGTAACATAAGTCTTGAGTAGATCGAGTATCATAAGATTGGCTATCTCACTTTGTCCATCCGTTTGTGGGTGATAGGCCGAAGAGAAATTCAATCTTGTTCCTAGATTTTCAAAGAGACCTTTCCAGAAATTACTGGTCATTCTAGGATCTCTATCTGACACGATGGATGTGGGTAATCCATGGTGTTTGAAAATCTGAGATATGAAGAGAGTTGCCATTTGATGTGCCTTAATAGTCTTTTTGACAGGAATAAAATGTGCTTGCTTTCTAAACCTGTCGACTATTGTCCATATTCCTGTATTCCCATGGATAGACTTGGGTAATCCAAAGATGAAATCCATGGATATACTCTCCCATGGTGAATTTGGAATAGGCAATGGCTGGAGTAATCCAGGTTGCTTCCCTCTATCATACTTGGTCTTTTGGCATACTACACATTTTGAAACATACTCTTGTATGTCCACTTTCATGGTAGGCCAATAGAAATACGTCTCTACTCCTCGGAGAGTAGGTTGAATACCTCTATGCCCTGCATATGGAGGAGCATGGGATTCATACATAACCTTCTCACGAAGGGAATGGGTAACACATAGCCTATTTCCGTGGAGAAGATAACCATCCTGCAAGGTGAATGGTTCCTCTTTCTTCCCCAAAGCAAGGGCTGACATTATGTCTCTAAAGTCAGGGTCAGTAGCATACTCATCTATCATAGAGGATAGATCATTGTGAGTAGCTATAGACACCGCATTAACTTTTGGTCGTCGTGAAAGTGCATCGGCAACTTGATTGTGCTTACCAGCTATGTGAGCAATATGGAAATTAAATTGCGAAAGAAAATTTGCCCACCTCATTTGTTTGTCGAAAAGCTTGGTTTGCGTCATGAAATACTTGAGGCTTTGGTGGTCGGTTCGTAGGATAAATGGAGTCCCCAATAGGTAGTGCTTCCATGTGTCTAGGGCATGTAGAACAGCTAAAAGCTCTTTCTCATAAATGCCCAAGACTCGTTCATCACCATTGAGCCTTCGGCTCTCATATGCTATGGCATGCCCTTCTTGAAGCAAAACCGCTCCAAGGCAATCACCACAAGCATCACATTGGACCTCAAATGGCTTTGAGAGATCCGGAAGCACGAGGACTGGTTGGGAAGTAAGCTTCTCTTTGAGTTTTTCAAAAGCATTTTGCTCCTTAGCAGTCCATACAAACTTAACGTTCTTCTTGGTTAAGTCGTGTAGTGGTCCTGCTACTTGAGAGAATTTTGCTATGAAGCGTCTATAGTATGCACACATACCAATAAAGCTTCTTAGCTCATGTAGATTCCTTGGGTTAGGCCATGATTTTATTACCTCTAACTTTGATGGATCCATACGAATACCATCGTGAGAGATAATATGGCCTAGATATTGAATCTCTTGAAGGAAGAATTCACTTTTCTTTTGGTTGAGAAAAAGTTTGTTCTCCCTCAAGGCTTGAAAAATCACTTGGAGATGTTGCTTATGTTCCTCCAAAGACTTGGAGTAGATGATGATATCATCGAAGAACACTCCAGTGAATTTTTGATATGGTCTAAAAATTTTCTCCATCAAACGATTGAACGTAGCTGGTGCATTAGTCAAGCCAAAAGGCATGACTAGATATTCATAAAGACCAAATGTTGTGCGAAACGCGGTCTTTAAGATATCCTCATCCACTATCCTTATTTGATGATAGCCACTCTTAAGGTCAATCCTACTGAAGTAGGTAGAGCCTTGTAGCTTATCAAACAGATCTTCTACCCGAGGTACGGGAAATCTGTTTTTGATAGTGATATGGTTTAGTGCTCGATAGTCCACACACATACGGTATGTACCATCTTTCTTTTGCACTAAAAGGACTGGAGAACAAAAGGGAGAGGAACTAGGCCTCACCATCCCTTTGTCTACCAGCTCTTGTACTTGCCTCATGATCTCCTCTTGTTGAGCTTGTGAGACTCGATAAGGAGGTTTGTTAGGCGGTGAGCTTCCTGGAAGGAGCTCAATACAATGGTCATCATCCCCTCGTTTTGGAGGTAGGTCCATAGGGATATCATCGATGAACACATCTTGGAATCCTTTTAGAAAAGTAGACAAGTCTAACTCTTCTTGATTCCTATCATTTTCATTTGATGAAACATTATTAGCTTTTAGAGACTCTTTGACATAAATCATGTACGCAGAAACTGAGCTCTTCATTGATTTATCAAAAGAAAGAGGATTTACAAGTGGAATAGTGCGACCATGCTCACTAGCATCTATATACATGTTCTTTCCCCTGTAGGTGAAGTAAATTCTCCTTTCAGGGAACTTCATGTTGGCAGCCATGCGATCAAACCATGGTGCCCCTAGGATAACATCCTGATGTTGGAGGGGAGAGATGAAGAAGTCTTCTTTGTCGACATAGCTTTGGACATGAAGCCTCAACTTCCCAATCAAGGGAGTAACGGAGGCTTGTTGTCCCTTGAAAGCTGCATCAGCTGTTACTATATCTCCCATCTCAAAAGCTTGAATGCCCAACTTGGTGGCCAACTCTATTGATATGAAGTTGAGAGTAGAGCCAGGGTCAAACAAGATGAAGGCATCATGCTCTCTTACCTTTCCCCAAGCATAGGAGAGTGATGATCCTTTGCAATGAGCATCCTCTTTTGGAGCTTCGATGGTAGAAGCCCTAGCAGTCTCATTGCGAGTATTCTTCTTGGGGCAAGAACGATAGCCATGTCCTTGCTCCCCACACTTGAAACACTTATGGTCCTTGCGAAAAGCTTCAAGCTCTTCAGGAGAGAGTTTGTTTTTGCCTTTGTAAACTCCCTTCTCCTTGGACCGATTGTTGTTGTTGTTGTTGGAAGTGCCTTGGGAATTATTTTGAGCATTGGATTTCCCCTTTGCATCATTTTTATCTTTGTTTTCCATGGGCTTGACATTACGTCTAGCCCCTTGATGGAAATTGATGCGTGAAGCAACCATGGTGTGGTGGATTACTTCGGTAATAGTACCGGGCCGTTGAGAGTTGATATATTCGGACATCTCTTCAGGTAATCCCGCACAGAATTGTTGTCTTTGCTCGGCAAAGTCTATCTTTTGAAAGACAGTAGCTTTGAGATGTAAATCCCAAAACTTATCTACATACTTGTTGATAGACTCATGAGAGAGGAGCTTCAAGCCGCGCCATTCGGTAAGAACTTTATCTTTAGTATCGCTTGGAAGAAATTGCTTCATGATGGAAACTCGTAGAGTTTTCCATGTCTTTGGGGCTTCTCCATTTCCACGAAGGCTAGCCCACCATTGACGAGCTGATTTTTGGAAGTGCATAGCTACATGGCGTAGCTTGGAGGACTCTGTGAAGCCCTCGTCCCCAAAGGCCGCATCAAATTGCTGGATGAAGGCCAACACTTTGTCGGTAGCACCAAAGGTGCCATCGTAGGTGAGAAAAGAGATACTCTTTCCTCCCTCCTTGAACTTCTTTAGCTTTTGTGACCTTCGCCATGCAGGAAATGATTTGCGATGTCCTCCCCTCTTGTATTCTCTAGGAGAATAGCCATAACTTTCATCGGAAGAGAAGGAAGGTGAAGAAGAAGGAGAAAAGGGTGACCTCTTCCTAGCCCTTTTCTTCCTTTGTTTCCTCTCTTGCCTTTGAGAGTGATGAGGAGAAGGACTATGGGTTGCTCTTTTCCTCTTGGGAGGAGTAGGCGATCGTCTGGACCGCCTTCTTCGTGGAGCCACATCTTCAGAAGAACTTAGACTTTCATTGCTTTCTTTCTCTTTGGATTCCTCCTCTCGAATGGGAGAGAGTCTTCTTTTGGGGGTCTCTTCAAGAGGCCTCCTAAGCTCTCTCTCCTCTTGGAGAGGAAGGGAAATTCCATAGGCACGAAGTTGTTGAGTAACTTCGGCTTGCAAGGTAGGGTTGCCCATAGCTTGTTGCAACCTAGTCACAAGATAATTCACAAACATGGGAGCATCATCATTAGCACCTTCATGTGCAAAATCAAAGCTATCAATGTTCATTCTACTCTCTTGATTATTGTCAGCCATGTTAACAAAATTTTATGTATGTACTTAGTGTATGCTTTGGCAATTCAAAACCTTAGTTGCCACTCCTCTTAGCCTTTGAAAATCGGCTCTTAAGTATCTACACCCACGGCTCAAAGTGGTTAATTATAGAGAGTAGAGGAGTAGGTCTAACATAGCAGAGTTGCCAAGGGCTAGCTCCTTTCGGACTTCTTATGGCTCAATAATGGTAAAGCCGTAGGCAAGTCTAAAAAGACTCCATTATTAAGTCCAAAGCTCCCGAGGTGTGCACCATCCCCCACATAGTGGGCTTAACAAAACCGGTATTAGATCCCAGTTCCACTTACTCTATTATAATTAACAACATCAACCATTTATAGGCTACTTAAGGACCTCTCTTCTTAAGCAAGAAAAGAGAAACCAAATGCTCTGATACCAATGTAATGGAATTTGCCTATTCAATTTGAGAATAGCGGAATTTAATGAGAGTACTTTCAAGAAATGATTTTGTGAGCATAGCGGGTAGACATAATTGAAGATAGCAACATAATCATAGCAATTAGTTAACTTGGCATAGACAATACTTTTGCAAGAGAGAGAGTTTAGAGAACATGACAACAATTGAGGACCGGATTTATGTGGAGCCGGTCCCCCCTCCAATAGGCATTTGTATTATGATTTCTCCCATAAAGAGAGACTTGTTACAATACAGTCTTTGTGTTCCTTGTGACCTAGGTGATGCCATGAAGATGGAAGGCTTCATGCACCACAAACATAACATAAACTTGAAGAAAGCTTTAACTATCCCAAGCCTCAGTCCCAAGACCTCAAACACCTTCGAAGGTGGAGAGAGCTAGCAGGGAATGAGGGTAGGGAAGAGGAAGAAGAAACATTTCGTAGGAGAAAGAATTAGTTCCTCACTTATCATACTCTTGTTGCTAGCATACATAATAGCATAGTAATGAAGATGAAGGAGATGGCAAGCTTAAGCATTGAAGCATGGCTCTTGGTTGGATTTGCACTCCATAGCCAAGAGTGTTGGTGTAGGCTCTCAACCTCTACTTGCTTGGAGAGGGAGCTCTTGCACTTTGCATATCACACAATGAGAGTGCTTGTGAGTGTGTGTGGGTGAGTATACCCCCTAGGCACCCCCCTAGCTTGCTTGGGTCAACCCCCCCTTGTAGCTCATGCCTAAAGCTCATTGGACCCCTCCAGGCCTAGCCAATCACCAGCGGGAGCCATTACAAGCAACATGGGTAGCCTTGGGACAAGTGTCCCCCTTTCCCCTTTGAGAGAGAGGACTTGATAAATGCTAAAACAATTAGATAATTCATGTAATTTATCATTGGACCCCTTTGAAGCCTAGCCAATAGGCTTCAAGCAACACATGAAGGTAACATGGGTAGGGGCCTGACATGTGTCCTTGCTGCCTCTTCAAGTTGGGGCTTCCCTTGTGTGTGTGAGTGGGTGTTCTCTCTCTAGCTCCTAGGAAAAGGGCTCGCCCCCCCTCTTGTAGGAATGATTTTGACTTTAGGTGATCAAGCACCTTACTCATCAAGCATGACAAAGCACTTGAACTAGGGGGTGTTCCCACAAGCATCTCAGGCAAGCTTCTCAAGGCACCTCAAGTACCTTAATCATGCAGCAAGTCAAGCACCTCAAGCATCTTAATCAAGCACCTCAAGCATCTTAATCAAGCACCTCAAGCATGAAAAACACCTTAAGCATGACAAGCACCTCAAGCAGGACAAGCACCTCGAGCTTGGGCCGGGTTCCCACCTCAAGCTCAGCCCTAGCCTACTTAAGGCCAAAAGGACTTTTACACACATTTATTGGAGGTCTTCAATGAAGCTAACCCTAAGGTCTTATGCTCCATTGGTTAGCCTTGCTCTTTGATAGACCATCTCCCTTTTGGGCCCCTTTACCATTGGCCCCGTGTTGAGATAGATCTAAAAGCACATACCTATATCTTAACACTTGTTCCTGTTTATTCTCTCACATTAAGTGATCAATTTAATATGAGAAAATCATTTGGGTTAGTTAGATATTAGATTTTATGACAGTCAGGGACTGTACAAATGCTAATTGTGTGCTACTGGTCCCTCACCGAGCCCTATGGTAAAAAAATGGCGATTACATGGTGCCAAACTAACGAGACGATAACAGAAGTCCGTGAACCTTTGCAAGGGCAGGTAGTGACAACCAATGAATGCTAAACTTAAATAAAAATAGATGAATGCTAAACTTAGAAATGAACCACAAATGAATGAGAGAAGGTACAACCCCATAATATAGAAGATCCATGAGCAAGAGCATACAAAATGGAAACATCTGAAAGGGAAGAAAAAGTGGAATGATACATAGTATCGTCACAATTGTCATCTCTAGAATGAGTGCCAATGTCATGGGCAAGATTTGTAGCTCCTGCTCTATTGTGGACTCCCTCCATGATGCTCTCATGATCATCTAAATGCAAATGCTAGCAAGGGACACATCCTTTATTTTTGGTCTCAATCCTCTCTAGCCATAGCTTCATAGTAGCAAGGACTAGATGGGATTAGTATATGTTTAACTCCGGTCACTCATACTATA